>NC_136057.1:190928771-191528771 GCF_964261635.1 Lissotriton helveticus
TCACTGCCCACATGAGGGACCTGCACTGGCTCCCCGTCATCAAGAGGATCACCTTCAAGCTCCTCACCCACGCTCACAAAGCACTCCACGACGTCGGACCAGCATACCTTAACAAACGACTCACCTTCTACACTCCCAACCGCCAGGTTACCTCCGCTGACCTCGCCACCTTTCCACGCATCCACTGAACGACCACCGGCGGCAGATCCTTCTCCCACCTCGCAGCCAAGACATGGAACACCCGGCCCATCCATCTGCGACAGACCCAGGACCTGCCGACCTTCAGGAGACTTCTCAAGACCTGGTTGTTCGAGCAGTAGCAGCTCCCCCCCCCCCCCCTTTAGCGTCTGGAGACCCTCACAGGTGAGTAGTGCCCTCTACAAGTGTCTTATTGATTGATATCTCTGTAGACGAGGTATTGACAATGCATGTCTGCAGGAGACGCATCTATCCAGGGGTGAAGGAGCTAGATTGCAGAAACACTGGATGGTGCAAGTATTTTGTATTGTTTGTCCTCTGCATGGGGCACTTCGATTTGGCTTAGATCCGGCTCCTCTATGACGTATAACATGTTGCCCTTGGTAACTGGAGGTTTTATGTTGTCATTGAGGGGGACATTCATGGGAGACAATTGGCAATAGCATGCATATATGCCCATACTTCAACACAACTTGAGTTTCTGGACAGGCTACTGATGGAGCAGAGGTGCAAACTTTTCCCCGATGAAATCAAGAACCCTTAACAGGTAATTATATTAATTGCATGAGAACTAATCAACCTGGCGCACACGCAGGTTTGAAGACATGGGGAGCTTTTCTGCATAGCTAATTTGATTAAATCAATAATATATATGTGATAGAAATAAAAACGAACTTGTATGTGCATTGAAGAGTATACTAATGCATGTAAGTTTTATGTTAGGTAGTGCATACGTGGTGAGTAGTGTATACCTATTAATAAGTGGCTTGGAGTTGTTGCTTATGCTGGGTAACAGTTAACAAGGATTAATGGAATAATGGGAGGTAAACAATGAACTTTATTTTCTCAAACTTATACTTCTTTTTGTTTGTTTTCTATTAGCACGCGTAGGCCTGGTTTCCAAGATGGCTGCTCATGCGGAACCACATGGACTGAGCGCGTATGTGTCAGATGATGACTTCCGTCCCTGCGCAGAACGCTTCTGGAGTGGCCTGACCTCCGGATGATCAAGCTACCAAGGAAGAGTGACAACACGGTTAAACAATGGACTTCTGACAGCCACCGTGATAAGCAGTGTGGGAACCATATGAACTTGCTACTTTAAAGGACGCTTTGCTTCAATGAACTGTAATATTTACTAATAGGACCCCAATTGTTTTGACCAGTTTGGACGAGAGAGAGATGAGGAGACCCTTACTGCCCCCTTTTCTAACCAATCATGGACTGCCTTTTCCTGTGTTTGAAACATTTTTGAGTGTAGTGAGCCAAGTTTATAGGTATAAGAGTTGTGTAAAATCTTCTTCATCTTGACAATCGAGACACAGCCTCAATCTCTGTCGGAGTGAACCAGAATCTGGACTTAGGAACGAGACCGTCGCAGGTGGAGTTGGGAGGTGCTGACCCGAAGAGGAGTAGCGGGATAGGCAAGCTAGAGTGGGAGATCTCCCTTTATTGTCGGTTCTAGTGGAGGTTTCACTGTCCTTCTGCTATTCCTGTCCTGGTAGATATCTCTCTCGTCACCCCTAGGCCTGGGGTGGATGAATTCCTGTTTCCTTTAATAATAGGTGAATATGAAAGACTGATGATTCTTGAATCTGTGTTTGCTTGCATTTACCTCCATTGATTAATGGCTGAAGTTTTGTTCTGAAAGTTAAACTAATGATTTACGGTATTTTTGAAGCTTTAAGTTGATTCATTCCTAAAGAATTTAGATAAAGAAAAACTAATTTTAAACAAATGTGTCTGTGATTTTTCAGGTGTTAAAGTTATTTTGCATTAGATAGAAAGATTAAGCTGGACTTAATCACCATCAACCAGTCAATCAATTTATGTCCATTGACCGGATTGAAGGAGGAGCTGAGGGTCTGTTAAATGGAGAATAGAAAAGTTATTTGTGCTTGAAATAAAGGTTCAACAAAGTCTCGAAATTTAAGAAAACAGAAAGACTCTCATGAGCCTCCGACAATCAGAGAACAAACATAAACTTCTGATGCAGTAACTCAGTCAGTCAAAAATAACTTTATTTGGTTTTCACAAACCATAAAGCATATAAAACACATTTCATTTAAAAAAACTTTTTCAGTTCATAAAAATTCTACTTAGGTCCTTTTTGGCACCGAGCCTTCAGTCTTTGCCCACTTTTATAAGTAAGCTTTCTACCGCTATCATACATTTTATCCCCTTACATATTAAAATGTTTGATGCGGCACCCATCCAACTTGTCGCCGCCTGTCTGCAGGTGCGGATATTTAAATCATTAAAAACTGTTCTCAGCAGCTTCCTTCTTTCTGATTTCACTGATTCGCAGACACACAGTAAGTGGCTCAGAGTTTCAATGTGATAACCGCATACACGACATGCCTTTGTTTGATGCTTATTTTTCCAGGTGGGCGCCAAGTCTAATGAAGAATGATCTCCAAATCTGTATGCCATGAATCTCCTTTTTAAAGACAATCAGAAGTGAGCTGCTAGATAGGGTTGTGGTCTAAGCCGTGTATAAAAATGTATTATGACCCATGCATGGCGGCGTCTTAATAATCCCCTTTTATCCTCCACGAAGGATAATGCTTTTGCTTTGTTATTGCAAGCTTTTTTAAATGTGGACTTTTCCAACTTGCTGTTCCAAAGCCCATTGATCTCTAATTCTTCCAGTGCTATCCGCAGTTGGTCCCCCCCACGTATTTGGGGTTCTTTGCTCTAGTTGTTGTTTTATTTCCAACCAGCATAAGTTGTTCAAAGTTCCCAACTCTGCTGCTCTGAGTTTCCAGCATAGATTTACCATGGTTGCCTTCCTTTGGAATTCCTGGTTCTGTAGTCCGAATTCCAAGCAAATTTGTGCTGGCGAGGAACCTTTAACGAGATTGAATACCGTTTTATAAACCTTGGTTTGTAATTTGTTTAAGTAACTCAGTCGTCAGTGAAACCCAGGACTGTGTGTATGTAGTGTTATGGACTCCACTATGCACGTAAATCTCTGACTAATGGGTTGCTGGGACTGATGGAAGACAAGGTTGTTTGGTTAGAAATAATTTTCCGCGCGGCATTACTACCAGCCTGTGTTACAGCACAGGTTGACAGTTCTTCTCCCTGGGCTGCAGACTTTATGTTTGCTCCCTGATATTAGATATGTCATTTTTTATTTTAGATCAGCTCTTTTTCAAGTTTGCATAGACGTTCAACAGCTGTATCCATGTGCAATACCATCAAGTTGTGATAGCATTTATTTGCCACAAAGCTAAACCTTTCTCTAAATCTGGGACCATCACTGAAAATGGCCGGTTCACTTTTTACCTCCAAGCCCAATTGGACGATATTCGATTGAACATACTGTTTTTTTAAATATCCATTTTGTTGAGTCAAAATAGTTTCATCTTTAACTTTTCTAGTTTTTAAAATTTAGACTGTAGGACAGTGGTTCCCAAACTTTTGACTCCTGAGGACCCCCACTGAATCACTACTGGAAGCCGGGGACCCCCAAGCAATTTGTACAATTTCATTTTCAAAAAATTAAAACAGTAATTCGAAAAAAATCACAAACAAGTACACACCAAACAAATACGTGCATTAATAAAGCTTTTATTATTTTATATTGAAAAACATGCAAAAATCAAAACATTTTAATGCGAAGGATGGTGCTGCATCTCGGCTACTAACTTTTTAATGTTTGGTTTTATTTTAGAACCCTCTCACCCTCACAACCCCCTCACTCTCACACCCCCTCACAACCCCCTCACTCTCACACCCCCTCACACCCCCACTCACTCACCCTCACACACCCTCTCACCCTCACACACCCTCTCACCCTCACACCTTCTCACACCTTCTCACCCTCACACCTTCTCACCCTCACACCTTCTCAGCCTCACACCTACTCAGCCTCACAGTGCTGCCCGCCTCACACTGCTGCCCGCCTCACACTGCTGCCCGCCTCACACTGCTGCCCGCCTCACACTGCTGCCCGCCTCACACTGCTGCTCGTCTCACACTGCTGCTCGCCGCACACTGCTGCCCGCCGCACACTGCTGCATTACTCACACTGCTGCATTACTCACACTGCTGCATTACTCACACTGCTGCATGCATCACTCAGGGGCACCACCACATCACTCACGGGCACCACCACATCAATCACGGGCACCACCACATCACTCACGGGCACCACCACATCACTCACGGGCACCACCACATCACTCTGGGACACCACCACATCACTCTGGGACACCACCACATCACTCTGGGACAACACCACATCACTCTAATCACCACCACATCACTCTAATACACCACCACATCACTCTAATACACCACCACATCACTCAGCCCAACCACATCATCACTCAGCACCACAACAGCATCACTCAGCACCACAACAGCACTGTCCTTGCTTGCTACCAACATGCATTGCCATAGCAAATAGGACTCGCATTAGGAAAGTGTAAGCTATTGGCTTTGTGAATAACAATGCTATTAATTTATATATTTTCAAAGCCAACACACATTAAAAAAAAGTCATTTAAAATACCAATAGCTCACTTTCCTAATGCGAGACCTATTGCATTGCAAATGCTTGTTTAAAAATACAAGCTTGCCTTTGTCTCCACTCATGGTGTATGGCAGGTACCACTACTCAGAGTGCCCACTGCAATGTTAGCACGCTGGATTGTCCAATTCATCAATTCTCTTTTATTTTACATCTAGCAGATGCACGCTGTGCGGGCATCTTGGTCCAAGCACTGCACTTCTGTACTGGGCTCACAGCCCATAATTAATGTTAGAAGGGTTATGCATGTAACAAAGGGCACAACCTATGTTAGGGGATTTGTGGGGGGGCAACAGGAAGAAGTCGAGAGACTAAAGCAAACCTTACTGCTACAGTGGAAATGCTATTTCAAAGAGGTAGGTGATCATCGAAATGAAAACTGTGGTAATAATCACACAACCTTACTATTTTTCAAAGTTGTAAGTCAGCAAAAACATAAATTGTAACAGTGCCCTGTGTTAAAACGTTTCCTTCATAAACTTCAATGGTGGGGGCTAGCATGTAATGTTGGTGAGCCAGAGGCTGCGGTCAAAGCAACAGGCTCAAGTATTGCGCCTTCTGATAAGACTGAAAAACCCACTGCAAAGAACTCGAGTGGAACCCTTTTTGTAAAGGTCAACTGGAAAATAAAGAAATAAATATAGTCCTGAGTGGATGCGTCACAGATTTTGAACTGCTTTCTTAAATGCAATTACAAAACAAACAAATCTACACACAAACACGAACACACAAATGAAATACTTACATGCAGCATGTTCAAAAAGAAGAGCCTTCCTGCCCGTTCAACGTGCTCCAGCACTCTTCAATCTCGCCATGCAGCTGCTTTCAGGGCAAATGGGGACAGATAGCAAAATGCCCGGGGCCTGGTCACAAACTGAACAGGAACCACATGCACTGCTGTGCGAGCTCGAGGTCGGGTGAAGGGCAGATTGAATAGCACAATATAAGGGCAATCACCCTTCAGCTTGCACCTACAGCGGAATGGTGATTGGCCCGATTTCATCGCAGCCTGCTGCCCAGCGCCAAGGACATTCACACCTCTCCTGTGTGGGGAGCCTGAGGGGCAGATTGAATGGTAGTCGTGGCGCCCCGGCGCCAAGTATATTCACACCTCCTTATGTGCTGCGAGGGCTCTTGAGTGTTTAGTTTTTTAATACCGAGTTAGGCACTCAAGTCCTGCGGACCCCCTGGGAATGTGTCACGGACCCCTGGGGGTCCGCGGACCACACTTTGGGAAACGCTGCTGTAGGACATTCCCTGCCGGGGCTAGTAACGACCCCATAAAGGAAGGACCTTATAGTAATTTGTCAGTGCACTCTTCTCCGACGTGCTCAAGGAGATAGAATGACGGAAGGAATAGTGGTTTCTTGCGGTACTGTGTGCTGGGTGACGTTTGGAAGTCGATTACCTTTGGCATACATGCCAATAGACCCAATTCAGGCATGAGACTCCTGTTTTATTAAGCGAAAAAATGGCTTTATTTTGACCGTCTCCCGCCTGTAATTGCATCTGGTCCAATAAAAGTCAATGAGAAAAATACATTCTCCCAATTATTTTCTTAAATTCTCCCTCATGCCACTTCTAAAATGTTGGCATGTAGGCATTGGTGGCACCTACGAGGTTGCTGCTGTCATTTAAAGGCTCCTCGGGAAATAAAGAACATACATTCTACTCAAGAGGCTCCAGACTCTTAGGTGAAGACCTTGCCCTTCAACTAGAACGTAAGCACACACCCTAAAAGATGTCTCTGGAGATCAGCGATGTATGCCCCCTATACTGACCCGGTCTGCTCCAAAGAGCATAGTTGTGCTGGGTGGACAGAATTATAGGCACACAACAGGAAGCTTGAAGAGATTAGTTTATTGCAAGAAGGGCTGGGGAAATAGGAACTCCCACTACCAGAAAGCAACTACGGCCAAGAAGAAGATAAAGCTATGGAACAGAGAAGATTCTGGCCCGGAAAATAGGCAACCGAAGATAATATGCGGGGAAGTAATTTGTGGTAAAGCAATGCAAAGTGCAGTGCACCAGTCACACACTCAAGGGGTCCCTTGGTAGGTTGTAACTGCCCTGTAAAATACAGCACTGACAGCAGCCCATCCACAGTAAAGGCCACTCACCTTGAGCACCTAGTCCGCGAGAGGCAGGAAGTGGAGGCGAACAGCCGGTGGAGAGAGAGGGACCGGCACAGAGGGTAGAAAGCCCGAGGGGAAGGCTGCAAGTCCTGGAAGAGAGAGGACACAACTTGTGCGGAGAGAAACACGGACTGTAGGCTGCTAGGGACCAGCCTGCGTGAGTTTGGGCCCTGATTGTGCCCTCAATGCCAAACACTGTTCCTCCAGACGGGAAATCCCCAGGACTTAACCACATGCGCCGCCTAAGAAGAACTTGATTATTAACCCCTTCAGCGCTGATGACAAAGCTAGCTCGTCATGGGCGCTACGCGGATGACGAGCTGGCTTTGTCATAAACAGCGCATTTTTGAAATTCCAGCGCACAGCGGGAAAACGCGGTAGCGCGATAGAGGTTAACAACTGTGCAGGCGCCAGCACACAACTCACCACAACTGCGCATACGATGAACAAAGACATTCTACCGCTGAGCACGCGGAAGTCATGGGTTTCCAATGAAATGCAACACCCTTACGGGTACGCCGGTGAATTAGGCAGTGTCCTGCGCGCATGCGCGGCCGTGACGCCACTTGTTTTAGACATGACCTGCACATGCTCAATTGTGGCTATATCGGCGCACCTATGTTTGTTTTGAAGTTTTATATGGTAGAGTAAACTAAGGGGATACAAAATTCCGCAATGTTAATCTTTTGTTGCCCTATTGACTTGTGTGGAGTCTGGAGCTTTATATATGATATAATGCAATATAATCTGTCGGAGAGTTGTCTCGTGGAGTAAACAGGTGTCTTGGCGTACAAGACACCCGTTTACACCACGGTGCAACCCCTCACATTCCAGGGTATAACCTCAACTTTTTAACTGTGCTCAGAAACTTTTTATTTATTTATTTATTTTATGTGTTTTTATATAGCGCGGACTTTACCAGAAGGCGTCAGAGCGCTTCACAATAGGAACAGTAATGAGACATGAGGATAAAAATTACAAGTGAGCATGTTACAAAAGCAAACGTTACGTTACATGCGGCAATAGTGACAATTGTGCATGTATCCAGAGCAAACAAAAGGTAGCAAATGGTACGTTACAAGAGGAAACAAGCATTGGCATAGCCAATCGCTCGCCTTTGGGACCTTATAAGTGTTTAGCCATGCAACAGTTGATGTTGTTGCACCAAGGATATTTTGCTGCATAACTAATGTCCTATCGTTTGCCCCCAGAGATCACAGGGTGCGGGGGCTGGTCATAAGGTACCTTTATTTAGATAGTGTGGTACAGCATTGCTAACCCCTGACCTCTTGGTCTGCTGGTCGTCTTCTGAATGTCCTTTGTTCCCTCCCCTGACCGTAAGTGGTGTCCGGTGTCCCCTTGCTCCATCCCAGGGTCCTAGTGCCCACTGTCTGGGGACGACATCTCCCCCCTTTGTTGCAAAACAATATGAGAGAGAGAGAGAGATAGATAGAGATAGAGATAGAGATAGAGAGAGACTTTCTTGAAATGCGAACTGTTTCTCGTGATGTGATATCGCCCTGCTGATACTGTTATCATTGGTCCCCTCACTTCTGTCACCGTCAGAGGATCCCTTGAGAATGCGCTGTACGACTTCCGCAGTTGTCTTTGTCTCACTACCACGGTGTCTCCTTCTTTTATTTTTGTTGGTGTGGCTTGCCTCTTCCGATCAGCGTACGTCTTCATTTTTGCCCTCGCTTCCTCGTCTCTGACAGCTATGTTGCTTCGCTCCACACTTGTCATTGCTTCTACTTGTGGTAGCCTGGTCCTGCTCGAGCGCCCCAGCACCAACTCTGCGGGGCACCGTCCTGTGGAGCGGTGAGGAGTGTTCCTGTAGTCCCGCAGAATTTGACATAGGGCTTGCCCTATTGATATTTGCGTTATCTTTGCTCGCTGTATTGCCTTTTTGATCGTTCCCATAAATCATTCAGCCATTCCATTTACTTGTGGCCACAGAGGTGTTATTTTCCTATGATGGATCCCTAGGTATTCCATAAATCTTCTGAACTCTTCACCTGAGAATGGGGGGCCATTGTCAGTCTTTAATGTCTGCGGTGAGCCCCATGCTGCAAACACATCGTCCAGGACTGGCAACGTTGCATTTGCCGATGTTGACGCTACCTGCCTTACAATTGGAAACCTGGAGAACTCATCTATTATTACCAACAGGTAGTTTCCTGTCTCCAGGGGCTCCCAGAAGTCAGCCGTCAGTTCTGTCCACACTGCCTTCGGGAGTTCAGACATCTGAAGTGGCTCCGGCTTGGACGGCGGCCCCGTCACTTGGCAGATGTGGCAGTGCATGATGGCTGCTTCGACTATGCTGTCAAGTCCCGGAAACCATACTTTTTCTCGTAGCATTTTCTTGGTTGCTACCATTCCTCGGTGCGACTCATGGGCCA
The DNA here is from genome assembly GCF_964261635.1 of Lissotriton helveticus. Taxonomy (NCBI): domain Eukaryota; kingdom Metazoa; phylum Chordata; class Amphibia; order Caudata; family Salamandridae; genus Lissotriton; species Lissotriton helveticus. Next base: position 190,938,044 of record NC_136057.1, read on the forward strand.
GCTCTACCGTCTGTCTCCGCAGTGCGTGGGGCATTAAAATTCTGGTGCCTCTCATCATGATCCCGTTTTTGCTTTCTGAGAGCTCTGCGTGGATCTTTTTGAACACCAGAAGTTCCTCTTTTACTAGCCCTTCTTCCAGAATGCTGTTGTTGTTGACATGCCTCCACCGTTGTTGTCTTGCCACCTTCTGTATTGCTCGCATGGTAGGGTCTTGTTTCATTTCCCGTTCCAGTTCTTCCATCGTTATTGATGCTGGTGTGTTGTGTTTCAGCAGGAAGTTTAGGTATTCCTCCACCATTGTGGTTGCCTCCACTGCACGTGGCAGGGGGTGTCTTGACATGTAGTCAGCCGGGTTGTGCTCCTTTCCGGGCTTTGGTATTATTTTGAAATTGTAGTCCATTAGCCTTATTCCCCACCTCTCTATCCGGGGTGGTATTTTGGCATTGAGATTTCCATAACTTGTAATCAGTGCTTGGTGATCAGTTATTATTGTGAATGGTTTTCCATAGATGAACATGTGATAGTGTTCACATGCCCACACTACCGCCAGGCTCTCTTTCTCCGGTTGGGAATATGCTCTTTCAACATCTGATAGTCTCTTGCTTCCATATGCTACTACGCATCTCGGTGAGTCTTTGCCTGGTCTGTGTTGTGCCAGTATGGCCCCCAAACCCACTGGGCTGGCATCCACTGTCAGTTCGGTGCACAGCAGTGGGTCAAAATATGGCAGGTAATCTACTGCCGTCACGCATGTCTTATCTCTTCAAAAGCTCTGCTGCAGTCTTCAGTCCACGTGAAACTCTGGCCCTGTTTTGTCAGTTCTTTCAAGGGTGCAATCACTGTGGCTAAGTCTTTTGATATATCTTGCACAGTAGCTGGCCAGGCCGAGGAATGACCTCACTTCTGCAATGTCAACTGGTTGTTTCGCTCTTTCCAGCGTGTCCACTTTGCTGCGATCTGGCCGCATTCCTTTCTTGGAGAAGATGTGGCCAAAGAATACTAGTTCGTCTCGCCCTAGTTCACACTTGTTCTCATTCAGGGTCAACCCCGCCTGTTCCAGCTGGGAGCACACCTCTCGCAATGCCTTGTCGTGCTCCTCGTCGGACTTTCCAAACACCAGAATATCATCACTGTAATTTAAGCTATTTTTTACCGGCCTTATCACTTGCCTAATTGTTTCCTGAAATATCTCGGCAGCAGACGATATTCCAAAGCTCAGCCTTTTATATCGGAACAGACCTAGGTGCGTGGAAAACGTGGTGATGTATCTGGACTGAGGGTTGAGCTCGAGCTGGTGATATCCCTTGCACAAATCTAGCTTGGAGAACCATCTTGTGCCTGTTAGGCAGCTGATCATATCATCAAGGGGAGGTCCAGGGTGTCTCTCATGTTCGATCGCTGTGTTTGGTATTCTCATGTCAACACAGACTCTTATTTTGGACGTGTCTTTCTTCGGTACTGCCACTATTGGAGACACCCAGGGCGTCGGCCCTTCTGCAGGTTATATGATATCCTGCTTGAGCAGCGCTTCAAGCTCTTCTTCTACTTGCGGTTGCAGATGTATTGGCACTCGCCGGTGGTGCTGAGCTACGGGTTTCACTGCTTCATCGATGTGCAGTGTTATCTGACGCCCCTTTAGCTTCCCCAGTCCTTGCAGCAACTTGGGGTATTCCTTCAAGATGTTTTTTTCTGACATGTTGTATGTCATTTCGATGAGGCCCATTATCTGTGCTGTGACATTGCTCAGTAAGCATGGTGCTGGAATGTCACCCTTCAGGACGTGAATCTCTTCCTTTATCGTTTGACCTTTGTATGTTAGGTTTTCTGTGAAATTTCCCATGTTTGTCACTGGTTTTCTTGACCCCCATGTGAAAACTTCTACTTTGGACGGCTTCAACGTTGGTTTCACCTCCATCTTATCGTATTCCGACATGCACATGATGTTGCATGTAGCGTCGCTGTCCAAAACAAACCTTGCCTTGTGTGGTCCTACGCCTATGGTCACAGACTCCGTTTTCTTTATCGTGTTCTTGTCCACCAGGCGGATGCTTTCTTGCGTTTCACTTTCATCAGCGGACATGGCAGCAGCTTCTGACATGAGGTAGAGTCGTTCCACTTTTTCTTCTTCCCTTTCTTCTCCTGACTCTATCGAGGAGATTCTGTTCGCTGTTTCGACATGTCTGATATGCCTTCATGTCGTCATTTGCGGTCTTCCCGCTCTCCCTCTTTCATTTCTAAATTGCAGTCCCTGGCATACGCTGGCAAAGTGGTTGTTTCTGTTGCATTTCCTGCATGTTTGGCCAAATGCTGGGCACGTGCCCTTTTGTGGGAACTCAAGGCCACATCTGTAGCAGGTCGATTCCGGCTGCTTTCTTGTCAGCTGTTAATTTTTCCCTTTTTCCCAGTTGTTTGAGCGGCTGCTGTCCATCATGCGGTGTGCTTGTTCGATTCGCCTTTCCTTTCGCTCCATCTCCTTCGCTTGCGCTGTCTCTTTTGTCTCAGCTCGTGCTAGTGACAGGATCTTTTCCAGGGATGTTGGTTCCTTCAAGAATCTCGCCCGGAAGCTCGTGTCACGGCATCCTTCAATGATGCGCAGGCGAATCACTTGTTCATTGTCGTATTTGTCGAACTCGCAGTGAGTTACTAGCTTCTGCAGCCGCGTTGCAAAGTCATCCAACGATTCGTCCTCGTGCTGGAACGCTATTGTGAAGGTGTTTTGCTCAAAATCTACGTTTCTCTGCGGATCAAATTTGTTCGTTAGGCACTTTATTAGTACCTTATATGTGGAAGTCTCTTCTCTTGGTAGGGTCACTAGTAGATCCTCTACTTCATCGCCTAGGAAGTAGAGGAATAGGCCCAGTTGTTTGGCCTCTGTCACATCCGTGGCTTCCATGTATCTTTCAAATCTCCTTATCCATTTCTCCCATCGTATACCCACTTGTGGCTCGGACAAGTTGAATGGGAGAGGTCTGCGATATTGGGCGCTCTGACTTTCGCCCCTTTCATCTGCCACTATTGCTGTTCTTTGTGCTCTTTGTGGCACTTGTTTCTCTTTTTTTTTCACTGTTGTTTTCAGTTGCATCTATTCTATATATATCTATTATGTTTCCTTTCCTTTAAGGTGCCTTTCTTTTGCATCTGTTTGTGCTTTTTCACCTTTTACTCTTCTTTTTCCTTTATTTAGGCATTTGCATTGCCTTGTGCTTCTTTTTATCTTTTTTTGGTGCTCTTTTTGGCACTCTCGAGGCTTGTTCCCTGTTGCCTGACTTAAAAATGGCTGCCGCGCTGTTCTGCCCCCGTATTGGTCCAATTTCCTGACTCTAAAATGGCCACCGGTACTCTCGCGAGACTTCGTGACCAATCGGAGTGCTGCCTGGCTTCAAAATGGCCGCCCGATCTTCTCTCGCGCTGATTGGTCCTGGCCTCCTGACTTCAAAATGGCCGACGATATTCACGAGAGAGGTCACGCTCGAATTTCTTTGTGATCGCGCTCACCCGGGTCACTCAATCGACTCACCGGCTCTCTCATGCTGCTCCTTTTTCTTCCTCTGTGGCGTTTGGGGTGGGCTCCCGCACCGCTTCTTTCGCTCAAACGCGATCCATGGTGGGCTCCTGGTCTCGCTGGACTCGTCCCTCGATCCTCGACGCAAATCAGGGTGGGCTCCTGGTCTCGCTGAGCATCAGACAAGATGATTCGTCGCCAGTTGTCGTATCGTTAGCCCCCAGAAATCACAGGACGCAGTGGCTGGTCATAAGGTACCTTTATTTAGATAGTGTGGTACAGCATCTCTAACCCCTGACCTCTTGGTCTGCTGGTCATCTTCTGAATGTCCGTTGTTCCCTCCCCTGACCGGAAGTAGTGTCCGGTGTCCCCTGGCCCGGTGCTCCAGCCCAGGGTCCTAGTGCCCACTGTCTGGGCACGACAACTAAATACTTATAAGGTCCCAATGGCGAGATCTATTGGGTATGCCAATGCTTGTTATAATAGAGATTCATTTTTAACTCCTGGTTCTCCATATATTCATATAGTACTACGTTTTTTCAAATATTAAAAGATACTCATACACAGATAATATTTCACATCCTCCGTTTTTGGCGTGTATCTCACCAATTAAATTCTCATTAGCTATGCATCTTTACGCCACAGCTTTATCCATACACTTCTTCACATTCTAGATTCTTGTTCATTATCAGACCTCTTTGTCTCTTAGAAGGTACACCTGTCCGGTGAATAAGCAGCATCCCTTTATGTTTCCCTGTATCCCATTGGTGCTGATGTTATCCTACCATGCATTTCCTCTTATGTAGTTTCTGCCAACATTTACCCTCTGCTGAGTTCTGAACCCAATATTCAAGTTTTTCATATTTTTTAAGACAATCTCACAGCATGTGTCAAACCTTGTGCATACCCGGCAAATCCCGGACTAGTTTATTGGACTTCTATATTAATATCAAGGTCCATTCATAAGCAAACCGTTTACCAGAAACACATAAAATTTGGTTCTTCAAGAATAAACTATATTCCAGTAATTGCTGCATCTCTCGATACTCAAAAAGAGGCAGAGGACTTTTTCTTAACCCTCCTCAATCTTTAAAACAAGGAGGTTTAAAAAAACAGCAACATTTAATTACTTTTAAGACCCCTACACCGAATTTTTGTGGCAATGGCTGTGTTATTAAACCATCTATTCGTCGCCAGCAAAAACAGTAGTCATATTTTTTTCTATCAAAGGATAGAAATTGTTTTCGCTTGAAAAAGCGATATTGAAGAAAATATTTTGAAGAACGATGTTACACAACTCGTTACTTTCAAGTATTCTTTTATTTATAGGGTTCCCTCGTTCAAGTGAATTCAATTGGGATTGTGTTACGCTATCTTTATTTTCCGGTTCTCACTGGAGGCTATTAAAAATGGACAGCGCTGCTGCGTGTGCCGAGCCCTCGCTGATGCAGGGGACTGACGCAATGCTCCAGGGGCGCCCGTTTTGTGTAGACAATGCAGGTTTCATAATGCACACAAAGGCATGAAGCATGAAACCTTAGAGGGCAGGAGAATTCCCTCCAAACCAACCAATTATATACTCCCTGAACCACACTATAAATACAGCTGTAAATATCTCCTACGAGCTACAGGATAGATGGATGTGTGTGTATTTGTTTATTAATCCTCTGGACTTTGCAGGGGTGTACTCGCTGGAGTTTTGCAAGCAACAGACACGTTTCCCGCCTCTTGCAATAAGTGACAAAGCCGGTGGTGTAGGAAGCTAGCGATTGTATGTATTCATCTAGCGCAATGTGTTTCCGGTGCACAGCTCAAGCCAGATCAGCGATTCCAGAGGACTTTTGTTAAAAAACCCTAACAGGTTAAGGACTGCGCACACCCGCAGACGCCTTTCAGGAGGGCACAAGTCCTATAAAAGGAAGTGGGGTGACGGACAATATGCAAATGACCTCATGACGTCACGTTCTGAACGTGTCCCGGTGTCTGAGAATTACATCGGGACACGTCCAGCATATTTCTGTGGGCCCAGCTTCTTGGCAGGGGGGATGGCGTCCACCCTGTGAAAGAGTGGGGGGACGCCGTCCACCCGCGTGGACCCCCGACTCGAGCCCTGCACCTTCAGTATATGTGGTAGAGTCCGATATCCATCATAAAACCTCCATTCGGTATCAGTGCAAGTGCAGGCGCACAACACGGATCACATTTTAATCTTGTGTCAGAACGCACAATAACCGTTTGCTTTTATAGTTGCCATCACCTACAGTGCATGCAAGCTTCTAAACTGTCTGCCTTTCAAAGTGTAGCTAGAGTGCTCGTAGTGTGAAAAGCTGGTCCATCTCGAACTTTACATTGAAGTGCAGTGGGCTTGGCACTCGTTGCAGAGGCGGTTCATAGCGGGACATAGATCTGTGTTTTTTCCCTAACTAAAATTGTCCCTTCACGCCAGGGTCAAAGCTAAGGCCTCTGGGGCGTTACACAATGACTTCGAAGGGAACAACTGCAGTGGTCCTTTGTTGGGTATTTCACCTGCACTGTCCCTCCCAGGACACCCCCCTCAGTTGACTGTCCCTCCTTAATTACTCTGAATTCCCATAGGAAACACGCCGCTCATTGTGCCGCCGATATCGCGTGCTGCAAACGGCCCCCTCCCCTGTGGAATGTCTTTGACCCGAATGATGTGTTCCACTGAATTGAAAAACAATGGTCTCACGGGGGCGTCGTGCCTCCTGCTGCCGCCAAGAGCATCTACGAAAACAAGGGAGGCTGGAATAATAAACAGCGCACAGTGAAATGGCACGGGATCTCAGGCCCCAGAAAGGTTATGAATGGCAGTAACACAGAAAACAAGTGCGCCCTCTTCGAAGCAGGGGGAGGGGAGAGAGGAGGGGGCCTGCACCGCAGTAATTGATAACAAATGGCGCCAGCCGCTCGCTCTCGCGAGGAAATCACCAAACGTGCGCGCGTTGCAATAGAAAGCAATGCAACGCTTGCACGTTTTTGGGGAGAAAAGCTGATCGATGACATGAGGTCCTCTCCTATGCAGCACATGCAAGATCTAAAAAGTGACATGTGTGCATGTTACAAAAGTGTACAAAGTACAAGTAGAGGTATAATACTGCAATAAAAGGCAGACACTCAAAACACAAGAACAAACGTTACGTAACATGAGGCAATGGTGGCAATTATGCATGTATCAAAAGCAAAGAAAATACAAGAAGTAGCAAACGATACGTTACAAGAGGAAAAGTGATGTGTGTATGTTACAAAAAAGTGCAAAATACAGGTAGAAGTGGAATACTGCAATAAATGGCAGACACTCAAACCACAAGAACACACTGGGATTATCTTTCAAAACTTATTGGAGCGAGATAACGTTCGATCCATGAAGGTACAGAGATCTGCTGTGCAATACTAGATTCGGAGAAGCAAACTACGAAGAACTAAAGCCTGCACATAGCCAGTGTATAAATGAGGTTTTCACTGAAGACAAACCTTTACAAGGTCGTGCGGAATAAGTCAACGCCTTTGCTCAGCAGTAGATAATAAATAATATATACAAATTAGGTGACCTGAGGCTGCAAGTCGCCTTACCTACCAGACTCCACACAAAACAATGGGCAGTAGGATGAGGAAGAGAAGGATGCCTCTGCCAAGGCAAAAGTTTCGCGAATCTCGAGTGAGGGTTATTGTGAAATGCAAACACACCCTCTAACTGTAAAACAATAAAACAATGAATGCTCAAACAGGAGGAAGTGCTGTGGCCCAGCCAGACGCGGTTCTCTAAGAACAAATGAGGAAGGGTGAGGCTGGGGGGGAGAATTACCTTTATATATGACAGCAGCGTTGACTAGAAGAATACTGTACACAAAAGTTGACTGTTAGGGTTCTGGGCCCTAGGCCCACATGTTGTAGGAAAGAGCACACAGACACTGACATGTGATACTAACAACTAGCCGCGAGCACGTGCACTCGGGCTCTTTTATTTGTGGGGTCACGTGACTGGTGACGCCCGTGTTGGATGGGTGAGGTTGTGTGTGTGTGTGTGTGTGTGTGGGGGGGGGGGGGAGGCCAACCCCTGGGTGAGTGGCTGGCAGAAACACTAGACTCTGTCTAGCAGGACACAACATTCCTCCCAAATTTTATTAAAACGAAAAACAACAAACAAGAGTCCAACCTATGGAAAGGAATGGGAAAGTAACTAAAAATAACAGGAGTCTCACAGTTCAGAGATTTAGCTCGCACGACAGTGGTAGACAGGTGTAGCTGGGAGTACTCGGACATCTTGGCACATGTCCATACTTTAACCATGCATATCTGGACACGAAACACAGTGCTGATGAAGCCCGGACCGTTCAGCTTGGCGCCAGTTGAGTGATAGTCCACCTATGTGAAGTTTGTTTGTCCAGCGTACTCTTGCTGTGAGGCAATTAGTGTCTTGTTGTTCAAAATAGGTGCATCTGGAGCGTAGGTGGAGTCCATTGTAAAACAGCAGACGATTATGTTGCTTGATCCTTTGAGGATAGTCTTGGCATTTTGTGACTTATGGAATTCTCGGTTGTATGGCTTGGCTGCTTCCTGGAATCCACTGGTGAGGCAATGTAAAGTCCATCTCTCACGCTCTGGGAGGCCCCTTGGATGAGTTACCCCGGGACTGCATATGAGCTCTGATTCTGGAGCCACCGTCTCGTCACTCGTGCAAACTTCAGGGGTGGATGTGTCCTGGTCAGAACATGCTCTTGCTACCAGGATCAGGACAGGCCACAGTTAAACAGATGGTCACTGTATCTTCAGGTCGTCGCTCGGTATGGCAATGGTGCAGGACTCGTCGTGATGCTTGATGCTTGATGCTCCAGGGATGGTAGTGATGCTCAAGATAAATGATGGAGTGGCTGTCATGAGATGACTGTTCAACAGATGGTGATGACTATCAGTGATTTGGGGTGACTGGCGAACCTTTGCCGTTATGATACTCGTCGTACGCTTGGTGCAGCTCTTCTTGTTTGGCATGTGTGTGTGCAAACAGGGATGCCCTTTCCTTTAAGCAGTCAGTGACAGGTGGCTGACGGTCACTGTGAAGAATGATGTCACCGCACCCCCGTGGCTATCGTATCTTAGAAGGTGCATTTAGGTGAAAGTGCGGGTACTCGTATTTGTCCCCTTTTGTTACCTTTTACTGTGCACCTGTTGTCGTCTGTTTTCTTGAAATAGGAATGTCACCGTCATCTCTCCACTGCTTGTCTTCTCTGAAATGTGGCGGCAGGGCACATAATGCAGGTCGCTTTTTGCAGCAGTGGCATCTTGCTGCAGTGACATCGCCTGCGCCCGTCAGCGACCCGGAGGCGCGCAGGGCGTGGCGGCGGACTCGGTTTTGCGTTATGTGCCGAGTAGGTTCCTTTGTGCGGCGCTACACTGCTGGGGAGCTTCGTGCTTTCCTCCCTGTCACCGGTGGTTGCTGCACTGTCTTCCCTGGGCGTCACCGCGGTAAGTCCATCTGCCCTGGTTGCGGTTGGCGTCCCTCGCCTACTCTGTCACTGCCTCCTGGCAATACCGGCGCCAGTGTACGACATCTCTGCATGCTACTAAATACTAGATCGGCATGCAGACATGCTCAAGATATCTTTGAGCTTCTGGACACGGCCAAGCCTCTGTGTCTCATGCTTACTGAGACATGGTGGGGAGAGGCGTCGAATCCTGATGTCGCTATGGCAATCCCACCCGACTACAATGTATTCAGGAAGGACAGAGTTGGGGGAAGGGGCGGTGGAGTGGCACTTGTGGTGAGGAAGGACATTGTATGTTCGATCCTGCCAGTGGAGGATATTCGGGGCTCGGAGGCCCTTGCTTTTACTATTTTACTGGCTCCGCACCAATCCGTGAAGGGGTTATTAGTGTATAGACCGCCTGGCCCTCCCGGAATGTTTTTTGAAGATCTAGATTCCGCCTTACTGAGACTGGCCCTGAAAGCAGAACACTGCATTGTGGCCGGGGATTTTAACTTCCGGATGGACGATCCTTTGGACGCGGCCGCAATTAAAATCTTTGAGGCTACGGCTCCATTGGGTTTGCTTCCCTATTTACATGAGCCGACGCATAATAAGGGGCACACTCTTGACCAGGTTTTCTCGACCTCTTTTTTAGAGGTGTTAGAGATTGTCCCGGTTCTATGGTCAGACCACTCGCTGGTTAAATTTTTGATCAAAGGCACCGCTAAATTGGCTGCTGCCGTTCCACAGCGACATGGCCAACCCCATAGGGCATACCATCGAGTGACACCTGAGATGTTGGCTCTGGCAGCTTTGGACCATCCCTGTCTTTTCTCCGGTGATCTGACGAAGGATGTGGAGTCCTTGCAGGTGTGGTTGGTTGATAGGCTTAATGACCTGGCCCCGGAACGAGTCCCCCATCTGACTCCTAAACGAGTCTCCGCCCCTTGGTTTACCGCTGCACTGTCGGCTAAGCGGCAGCAGTGCAAGGTAGCTGAAAGAACCTGGCGGCTAAAATACGTCGTGGAGGCAAAGGTGGCCTTTAAGAACTTGGTCAAGGAGTATCACCGAGACATCCACCTAGGTAAGAAAATCTACCTGGCAGGAAGGATTGATGCTGCCTCCAACTCCTGCAAGGAGATCTTCTCTATAGTGAGGGAGTTTACATCGCCCCGGACAAACACTGCAGAGGAGAGGCCCTCAGACGCGTGGGCTGCAGATCTTGCTGATTTTTTTACCAGCAAGATCCAACTGATACAGGCCTCTTTCCCGGTGACCATCCCCGAGGAGCGGACTGTCAGTAAGGCCATTCGATCGCCCCCGGCGATGCCGGGCCCCACTCTGGGCGCATTTCCATCTATTTCGGCGCCCGTCTCCTTAGCACTTTTGAGCAACTTGAAGTCCGGCTCGCCCCTGGATCCCTGCCCTGCTAAGATTCTGGCGAAACTGGCTGAGGTTATTAATCCTCTGGCTAATCCGCTGCTGAATCTCTCGTTGAGCCAGGGAGTGGTTCCGCAGGCTTGGAAGCAGGCGATGGTCATCCCGCTGCTTAAGAAGCCTGGCCTGGACCCTAAGGCCCCTGTCAACTATCGGCCTATCTCTCTGCTGCCGGCTCTGTCGAAGGTGGTTGAGAAGCACGTGCAGACGGTGCTCTCCAACTTTCTAGAGTCGAATGAGATTCTGCATGCCACCCAGTCAGGATTTCGCCCGGGTCTTAGTACGGAGACTGCGCTCCTCGAGGTCTCCGAAACAATCAAGGGGACCTTGGATTCAGGGGGCAAAGCCATGCTGGTGATGTTGGACCTGTCGGCGGCCTTTGACACCGTTCCCCATGATGGTCTTCTCACAAGACTCCATGAGATAGGACTTCGGGGAACGGTGCTCAGCTGGTTTTCTTCTTTTCTAGCTGGCCGCCGGCAAACGGTCTGGGCCGCTCCGGATTCCGCCGTGATGCCGCCTTTGGGAGTCGGGGTCCCTCAGGGCTCTATTTTGAGCCCGACCCTCTTTAATATCTTTATGACCCCTTTGGCGGCATTAGCGGAGTCGTTTGGGGCCCGGATCGTATCGTACGCCGACGATACCCAGCTCCTCTTCTCTTGTAAGAGAGGAGAGGACTTTGAGGGGGAGAGTATCCGGGATTGCCTTGGGGCTGTGTTTCAATGGTTCCATCTACACAGCCTCAAGTGCAATCCCGATAAGTCTGAGGTACTCTTCTTCGGGTGCGATGTGGAACCAGAGTGGCAGGCCTGGTGGCCCATTAACATGTCCCCACCTTTGTGTTCATCCCAACTAGCTAAGAACTTGGGTGTGAAGATGGACACGGGGTTAACAATGAAGGCCCAGATCCTCGGAGTGTCGGGTATGTGTTTCGGCCTCCTGAAGATGCTACGGAGGTTTCTTCCCCTACTATCGGAGGAGCACAGGAGGCTGACTGTGCAGGCCCTGATAGGCTCCAGGTTGGATTATTCTAACGTTCTATACCTGGGCCTGCCTGAGTACCTGTTACAGCGGCTGCAAGTTGTGCAGAACGCTGCGGCGCGAGCAATCTACGGATTGAACAGACGTGCCAGTGCCACGGCTCTGCTTCAGACCTTGCACTGGCTGCCAATCCGTAAGCGGATCGCCTTTAAGACCTTGACTCTGACTTACAAAGCGCTTCATGTGACGGGGGCTAAGTATCTCCAGAGGAGACTCACCTTTTACCAACCGGCGCGCTCCCTGAGGTCAGAATCCTTACTTCTGGCGACCGTTCCACGAGTGAAGCGAGCACGCCTGGGAGGCCGCTCCTTTGGTTTGCTGGCGCCTCAACTGTGGAACTCTTTGCCCCTGTCACTACGGGGAGCCTCTAGTTTATTAGCCTTCAGAAAGGACCTTAAAACGTGGTTATTCTCCCAGTAGGCCCCTTGTGTCTTGTTTTGTTATTTTGTATCTGTAATTCTCTTTTTCTAATGTGTTATGTTAGTTTTACTGCAGCCTCGTTAATTAAAAGCGCCGGGACACTCTTTTTGAGTAGCCGTGCGCTCTACAAAAGCCACTATAACATAACATAACATAACATAACATCTTGCTGCAGTAGCATCTTGCAGCAGTGGCATCTGGCTGCAGTGGCATCTGGCTGCAGTTGCATCTGGCTGCAGTAATAATAATAATAATAATAATAATCCACATTTGTAAAGTGCGAACAATCACCCGTAAGGGTCTCTGGGGGACGTCGGGAAGATTAAGCAAGCTATTGCCCAGAGTCACATGGTGCTAGGCTCACCTGCCGCAGGACCCGGGGATCGAACCGTGATCCCCAGATTCCCGCGTCAGTCGCCCTGGCCGCGGCGCCACACCTCTCCCAGTAACATCTGGCTGCAGTAGCATTGTGTTGCAGTGGCATCATGCTGCAGTAACCACGCAAGGCAAGTCGTTTCAACACCTGCTATGAAGAATGGCAAAAGGCCACGTAACGCATGTTCAGTCTGTACATTTACAACTTTCCTCCCGAGCACTCATACATGTAAAGATCAAAATATAACATGAGTATTATGTGTCAATAAGTCCAATCCAGTCAAAATGACACAGTCACCAGAGTAGACAGTCCAAATATTGATCCAATATCCTAGATCTAGTGTTCCCAAAGCGGTTTATTTCTTCAAGTCCAAGTTCATCATATGGATATTAATAGTTTCTTCAGAAGCAGCAGCCAACACGTGTTTCGTTGTGACAAGTATAGGCACAATGACTTCCTCAGGGCTGCAACCCAAATGAACAATATATGAAACCCCATCAATATCCAACTGTTTGTTAAACATACATTTTTAAACAAAGTAAATAATAATATAGCTATCAGGTTCCAGTGAAAGAAGAGAAAAGAAAAGGATGGAACCCAAACCCAGTTTCTACCATCACCTATTCTTGTGAGAGATGCTGTAAAAAGTCCGTCACCAATAAGGTAAAAATAGTATTTATAAAACGGAAACGATGTAAATAGAGTCTAAGAGTAGTAAATGATCACCTGTTCAATGAATACGCCAGTCAGGTCCACAATTCCTTCAAATCGCTGGGTTGTGCAATGGGGTGTACTACGATATTCCCTCAAGAACTGTTGTAGTCTGCATTCTGGGTCAACATCCTCTGCTGCTGCGATTCGCAATACTTTGTTTATCGTGCACATGAAGCGTTCCACCTCGCCATTGGCCTGAGGCCATTGAGGTGTTATCCGGTGGTGTTTGATGCCGAGGTGGGTTAGAAAGTCTCTGAACTAACCCCTTGGAAGGGAGGCCCATTGTCAGTCTTGATGGTGTTCGGGATACCAAACATTGCGAATGATTTCTCTAGCATGGGCTTCAGGTTGTCAAACGATGTGGAGGGTAGTACTTCGACGATGGGGTACTTGGTATAGTTGTCGACAATGACAACCGTAACTCTCCCATCAGGGAAACCTCCGAAAACCAGACTCAGCCAGGCCCACGGGGAGGGGGCCGGCTCTTTCGTGATGACAGGTGCTGGAGCTTCAACAAACCAAAACAAGCGCCAGTACTGAGCCTGAATACACTGAAACAATTGGTCAACAGGCTAGAAACATCAATTTATAGTCCTGTAATGGAATAAATCCGTCAAATTTACTTTTTATTTTCAAATTTTCAAAGAAAACAACATCCAAGATAATATATTAAATATGTGTGACAACAACATTAAATGTGAAAAGAAAGAACCGACATAGACACACCAATGACAGAAAAATACAATCCATGACAGACATACTCAAAGGTAAATAGTGCAAAAGCGTAAAATGAAAACAACATAGAAAATGGGGCCTGCGAGATAAATAAGTCTCTAGGTTTCTTCTGGTCCTGATGAGAACCGGAGAAAGGGTCCGGTTCGAAACGCATCGACCTTTTTTGTTGTGGCCTGCGTTTTAATATAGTTGCATTTTCCCCCAAAAATTTTCATTGTTAAAATATAATAAAAAATTGTTCAGGCAGAGGGATTTTGTTAAATTACTTTCAGGTCTGCCACACATCTTACGCTTAAAACAACGTTAAGATTGCCCTTATTGATCTCGCAGGCCCCATTTTCTATGTTGTTTTCATTTTACGCTTTTGCACTATTTACCTTTGAGTATGTCAGTGTGTATTTGTATGCAAGTGTGAATTGTATCAGTTTATGAATGTGAAGGAGGGTGTTTATACTGGATTTTATTGTTCTGTCATTTATGTGTCTACGTCGGTTCTTTTTTTTCACATTTAATGTTGTTGTCACACATATTTAATATATTATCTTGGATGTTGTTTTCTTTGAAAATTTGAAAATAAAAAGTAAATTTGACGGATTTATTCCATTACAGGACTATAAATTGATGTTTCTATCCCGTTGACCAATTGTTTCAGTGTATTCAGGCTCAGTACTGGCGCTTGTTTTGGTTTGTTGTAGTACATGGACTCTGCCTTACTGAGGTGAGTCAAGGCCCTTGGTTGTTTGTTGAGGTGCTGGAGCTTCAGCATTTCCGGTAAGCTGACAGCCGCTGCAGTTGCGTACCACTTCTTCAACGTGGCTTTCCAGGTCTGGAAACCACACCTTTTCCCTCATTCGGGACTTCATCCGTCCAATGCCCTGGTGTCCTTCACGGTCGCTCGTTCCTGCAGGCTGGCTGGCACCACGATTCGTGACCCTCTTAGGATAATCCCCTCTTCTGTCGAGCTAAGTTCGTGTCTCACTTTCCAGAGCTTTCCATGACGATTGCGGTCAGTTTCACTCCACCCTTGAATGTCCTTGAGGAACTTTTCCCAGGGTCCTCCTCTCAACGCGGCTGCTACTCGCAGGAGGCAGGCATCTTTGTTAAGGTGCTCCTTGATCCCTTCTATCGAGAGGGCTCGGGGGCACGACCATTGTGAGATCATGTTAATGAAATCCTCGTTTGCGTCTCCTGTTCCAGACTAGACTCAGTTGTTGTGGCTGGATGGCGGGATAGAAAGTCTGCAGGATTCTTGGTCCCTGGTCGATACAGCACTTCCATTTGATAATGTTGCAACTAAATTGCCCATAGTTCAATCCATGGTGGAGTGTGTGGTGCTGTTCCTCTAAATAACGGCAGGAGGGGTTGATGGTCAGTTATCACTTTAAATGGGTGTCCGCTGACAGTGGTAAAAGTGGTTGCACGCCCATTTAATTGCAAGCGCCTCCCGCTCTATCTGTGAGTACCTCGCCTCGGTTGCAGTGAGAGCCTTGCTCGCAAATGCTAACTGGACCCAGTTTCCGGGTTCTGTCTCCTGGGTAAGCCCACTGGGCTGGTGTCCACAATCAGTTCTGTGGGCCGTGAGGTGTCAAAATAAGCCATTGTCGTACTGTCTAGTAGGGCAGCTTTCACTTGTTTAAACGCCTTGTCCTCTTCCAGGGTCCACTTCCATGGAGTTTCCTTCTTCGTCAGGTTGCATAATGGCTCTGCGATAGTTGCTAGGTTTGGAATGAAAAGTCCACAATACGTCGCCATTCCAAGCAAGCTTCTCACCTCAGATGCGTTTATTGGTGCTGGTGCAAGCTGTATTGCTTGAGACTTCCAGGGATCCACTTTGACCCCATCTGCACTGAATTCGTATCCAAAGAAGTCGATGGACTTTTGGAAGAACTAGCATTTCTCTCTGTGGAGTGTCACGCCGTGTTCGGCTACTCGTTGTAGGGTGGACTGTAGTCGACGATGGTGCTCCTCGATTGTTTGAGTGAATCAATATGTCGTCACTTACATTGAGTACACCTCCCAGTCCAGATAGTATTTCTCTCACGGTGTTCTGAAAGATTTCTGCCGCCGATGATATTCCAAAGTTTAACCTCTTATAGCGTCGGAGCCCCAGATGTGTTGAGAATGTGGTTATATATCTACTCTCCTCCGCTAGGGTGAGTTGGTGGTAGCCGGCGTTCAAGTCTAACTTCAAACACCACTGGGCACCGTTCAGGTCAGCCAAGATGTCATCTACTGACGGGGTTAGGTGTCTTTCTCGCCGGATAGCCCGGTTCGGCATCCTCATGTCTATGCATATGCGGATTTTGCCTGGTTGTTTTGGTTTTTCCGCAATCACCATTGGTGATACCCACGGGGGTGGGCCTGTTACCTTTTCAATAACCCCTTGCCGCTCCAGTTCCTGTAGTTCCTTTTCGACTAACGGTCGAAGATTAAAGGGGATTCGTCGATGTCTCAGGGACAGTGGTTGGACGGCCTTGTCAATGTGTAGTTTCACGGGCGGTCTCCGTATGCTCCCCAGTCCATTGAACAGCTGCGGGAGCATTTCTAGGACGTCCTCCGCCTGTAGGAGTTTGACTGCATTCGTGAAGGCAATTAGTCTAAGGTCCTCCGCAGTGTGGCTACCAACTAGTATGTCGGCCTCTCTGTCCACGACATGGAACACTCTTGTTACCTCATGCTCTTCCGACCTCACGTGAACGGTCACCTTTCCTTTGAGAGGTAATGGGGTTGTGCTGCCATAAGTCAGTATTTTAATCTTGGATGGAGTGAGGGTTGGCCTCGGGGTCAGTCGTTTGTAGTGCTGGGATCCCATCACATTGACGGTCGCTCCCATGTCAATTAATCCAGTCACCCGGGACCCGTCGATTTCGATGTTGCACTTCGGTTGTGGTCGCCGCCTCGTCTTGAGGTCACTCGCGAACGACATGAAATAACGCTCTTCTTCTTCCTCCATCGATGAATCTTTGAGGCAATTACGGGTTCTGTCCGTCCGTGATGCAGGATGCTCTGCTAGCATTCGGTTTCTCACAGCCCCTGTTGGTGGCTTTCTCCATGTGTTGCTTCTCCCTCATGCACTTCCTCGACATACACTTGCAAAGTGGTTTGGGATTCCGCATTTAGAACATGACTTCCCTTTTGCCGGGCAGCTCTCTGGCGGGTGCTCTTCTCTTCCACACCATCCACATGACGAGCGCCTTGGCTCTCTGGTTGGCCATCGACCTCTTCCTCCTCGGGATGCTGTGCGAACTGCGTCAGCCCGCTCTACCTTGACACTAGCCGGTTGGTCTTGGTGGGGGGTGAGTGCGGCCTCCATGGCTGTTGCTCGGACATCTGCCAGTTAATGAGAGCACGCAAGGATTAGTATTTCTTCTAGGGTGATCCGGGGCTGCCGTAGTATGAGGGTCCACAGCGTCTTGTTTCGACACCCTTGTATGAGCTGCGCTGTTACCTCTTTGGTTTCGTCATCCTCCGTGCAGGTACTTGCTAGTTCCCTGAGCGTGCATGGTATGTGTCCATTGATTCCCCTTCGTGTTGTCTAGCTTGCCTCAGCTTAAATCGTTCATAATGAGGGTTGAGTTGGGGGTCAAAGTGGACATTCAATGCCGTGACGGCAGCGTCATAGTCGTTGGCAGCACCAGTGTTTGGGAGATGTGCAAAAAGCTTATATATCTCATCACCAGCAAAATGTAACAATAATGACCTTTTTACCGCTTCATCTGTTTCTCTTGTGGCTATGAAATAATTATTGAGGCGTCTAACCCATACTTTCCATTTCGGAGACGCGATGGCTGGATCAGCAAGTTCACTAAACGGTGGGAGCGCGGTGATCTGGGGATGTACTGGCTGCATCACCACTGGTGGTGCTGCTGGTTGCTGGGCCACCGCAGCCCCTGGCACGTTCGACATGCTTTCATCACTTGGTGGCTTGTGCCTTCTCGTCTCTTCTGGTCTCCTTTTTTGTTTTCACTCGATTGCCTTTTTGCCAGTGGTGCCTTGTCTCGTGTGCTAGGCGGCCTTTTGCTGGCTCTTGTGCTTGCCGCAGTCAGTTTCTCTGTCTTTCCTCCCTTCGGAGTCACTTGCATTAGCTGATGCTTATTTGTTGTGGGGGCTTGCTGCTGGGTCCCCTCGTTGGTGAAATTGCCTTATTGCTTGTGTCCACCTCTGCCTGTTTCTCACAGGTACAGTTGCTGTTGTTTGCCTGCTTGCCTTTGTCAATGTTTGTTTGGTGACTTTCTTGCTGCTTGCTTGCTGGTCTGGGCTTTGTTAGGGGTGTTCTAATGTCCCTCTCTGTCTCTCCACTGCTCCCTCGGGCCGTCGGCTCTTGCACGGCATCTTCTCGCACTCTGAGCGCGTGTTCAGGGCGGTGGGGTCCTCTCCAGCGCACTGCGCGGACCAGTTTACTGATCGCGGCGCTTCCCGATGGCTCTCGGGGCACCGCCACACGTGCGCACAGCTTCTGTCTCGCTTCCTCCGTGTCCTTACCAGCACGGACGCTTCCGGACAGGCTAAACTTCGAGTCCTTTGTACTCCGGGCTCACCAGTTGTCACTGCAGTTTTTCTGAGCTCGGCTGGGCCTCGTCGACTCTCCGGTGTTCCCACGGCACGATGAGATCCTTCTTTCAGCGCAGGGTCACGCTTTTGGGCATCCCACGCTCGTCACCAGTGTTATGGTTGAGTGGTGCCAGAGATGGGGCGCGCAGGCATGCAAATATATATTTGGCGCAACCAGTGAGACACACGGGACACCTTAGTTACTCAGTCAGGACCGGAAGTCCCGAGCGACCCCGGCCCTTTTATTTATAGCTCTCTGGCCATGCCTGGCCAGAGAGTGATACAATGTGTGGCATAGGATCCGGGTCGCTCTCCAGCTAGAAACACTAGATTGTTACAGTACCCTTTTGTTTGGTGATCTGTTCCCACTGTGGTATGCAGCGCAAATTCCTCACTTGCAGTGGCATCTCAAAGCCACTGAGGGTTGCGTGCGTCGCCGACGTTCTCTTTGCACGTTTTGTGGGCTTGCTGCCTTAACTGTTGTTAGCATTACTGGACTGCTAGCAGCTTCCTAGGCTGGGCAACTTTGAGCTCCTTCGGGCTCTCTACTGGAGTATCCAGTCTTTCGTGCTCACGGCCATTGCTCTTGCATCTTGAGATTGCGTTGTCACGCCATTGATCCCATCTTGTTTCTGCATGCTTGGCAGGGTTGGTAACTCCTTGTAAAATTCTTCTAGACAGTACTTGGGCAGCTGGCTGGCACGCATTCCTCCCTGTAGCCATTCACTGTCCTGCACACTAGTGAACAGACGCGCAGTCTGTCGCGTGCACTGAACGTAGTGGATGCTCCTCTCTTGGGCTTCCTGCTTACACATCCTTGCACTGTCCATGAAGGTGCTAGTTCTCCTGCACGTCTTTCTTTCTTGTGCTGGAAGGAAAAACATCTGTGGTGAAGCTGGGCATAGCATTCCTCTTGCTTCACTCTGGTGCATCTGTGCATTGGCTCTGTGCCCGTGATTCAGATGTGGGAGAAGAACTACAATTCTTGTTACCGGCCTTACAGCTCCTGTTCAGGTCTGTCTGCAGGGTGACTGGTTTTGTATGGGGATGGCATTATAGGTCATACATACACTGTGCCTCGAGTTGGAGTTCCTTGTTGGGTGCAGTATTGCCGTTGGCCAATAGATGGCACTGCTGGTGCACTCACCAGGCGACCTGCTTCAAGAACAAGCATTGGAATACTACTTCTTCGTGAGGCTGAATAGGACAGCTCGCATAGGAGATGGTCTTGGTATCCTATATAGGGCTAGTCTCCTATGCCACACCACACCGCTATCTGACCCTAAGGATGATGTTCAAGTCCTACATTTTTCCTTAAAAGGCTCCTTTGAGTTGCCTTTCACTGGTGTCCTAATTTACCGCCCCCCTGGGTCTAGAATGGAATTTGGACAAAATATGCTTAACATTCTTGAACCGTATTTTGGCTGTGAGCATTTTACGGTTCTGGGAGATCTGAACTACCATCTTGAGAATATGGAGTCCAGTGACACCTTCTCCCTGATCGATGCTATGTCTGTCTGCGGGCTCAACCAACTTGTGAGAGGTGCTACCCACCAGGCGGGCCATACGCTTGATGGAATCTTTTCTAATGATGAAAGGTTGACAACTAATACCCCTTTTCCCCTCTCATGGTCCGACCATTATGCGGTGCCAATAGAAATGTCCTGTACTACTCTGGAGAGCATGGAAAGGGTCTCAAGTAAGAGGGTATCTCGGCGAAATTTCAAGAACATCTCTAATAACCTGCTTGCCCCCATGATCCCCAATATAACAATTTCTCAGGAGGCAGACGTATGTCTCTCGGTTTCTCAGCTAGATAAGGCTGTTACCTTGGCTCTAGAGGAATTTGCCCCAGCCCGTTTACGATACTCGGCCAGGAAAAAGCCGTCGGCCCCTTGGTTCTCCGAGTCATTAAGACTTCTCAGGCAGGCAGTTAGGAGGCAGGAGCGTCTCTGGCTGGCCAGCTGGGACTTGAAGGAAAAAGAGGCACATAAAATCTTACTGAGGGGCTATAAGGCGGAGGTAATAAGAGCTAAGCAACAATACTTTACTGCTTGTACCACCTCACTCTCCTCCCCGAAAGAGCTTTTTAAAATTGTTGATTCTCTGACCTCCCTTCAGATTCCTGATCCTGTCATCGGCTCTCAGCTGTTGTGTAACAACATTGCCTCTTTCTTTCAGGCAAAGATTGCTGATCAGTATTCGGCCTTGGAGCTTCAGAAGGCTGAAACTGCCGATGCCTCTGGCTCCGCTGAGGTTGTTCTTCCTACGGTGGAGGTTGCTCCTTCGGGACGCCTGGTATCCTTTCCTCCCCTTATATCTCAGGAACTAGAGGACCTTCTCATTAAGACCAGATCAGGCTCCCCTTTAGATCCTTGTCCTCTCATGCTTCTTAAGCAGTGTAAGGAGACCTTTTTACCTCCCCTTCTGGAGATCATGAATGGGGCAATGAGGTTTGGCACCTTCCCTCAGCAATGGAAAAAGGCAGTGGTAAAACCATTACTTAAGAAGCCAACACTGGACCCTGGGGTACTTAAAAACTTTCGCCCCATTTCACTGCTCCCTGCTGCGGCGAAGATGCTGGAAACACATCTTAATAAACATCTTGCGGCCTTTCTGGAGAACTCTGGCCTCTTAGATCAGCCGCAGCATGGATTTAGGAGAGAGCATAGCACCGAGTCGGCCCTTACCATAGTGCTGGAAAATATCCGCACTCGAGTTGATAGGGGCCCGACCACCCTCCTCATCCTGCTGGATCTCACAGCTGCGTTTGATACCCTCTCTCCCTCAGTGTTAACATCTCGTCTGAGGGAGATTGGGGTGGAGGGGTCCGCTCTTAATTTGTTGACTTCCTTCCTAGACCAGAGGGAACAGAGAGTGATGCTGGAGGAGTTTCTATCTCCATCCCTGTCTGTGCAATGTGGGGTCCCTCAGGGGTCGGCATTAAGCCCGACCCTTTTTAACATCTATGTGACCCTACTTGCCAGACTGATAAGATCTTTTGGGATGGAGGGAGTCTCCTATGCCGACGATACCCAGATCCTGGTCTCCCTCTCCCAGTCTATTAACGAGGCTGCCTCCAATTTTAGATCTTGTTTAGAGGCAGTCGCACAATGGATGACATACAATTCATTAAAATTGAATGGGGAGAAGACGGAGATCTTGTTGTTTGGGGGAAAGGAGGACATCTGGTCGGATAATTGGTGGCCGGCCTCACTGGGAGCATGTCCGGTACCCGCAGCTTTGGCGAAAAAATTAGGAGTGTTGATCGACCCTACCCTCAATATGCGTCAGCAAGTGAATAGAACTGTTTCCACCTGTTGGGGCATAATTCACATCTTGAGGAAGATCAAACACTACTTATCCCAGCAGGCCAGAAAGCAAGTCGTGGTTGCACTCATAGGCTCCCGACTTGACTATTGTAATGCGCTGTATGCAGGACTCAACAGGGGGCTGCTGCAGCGCCTCCAAATGGTCCAAAATGCGGCGGCCAAGTTCGTGATGGATCTACCCAAACGAGCGTCGGCCACCTCCGCGAGGAAGGCGTTGCATTGGCTCCCTATTGAGGACAGGATTTCTTTCAAAATCCTGTGCATGACCTTTGGCGCCTTAGCGAGAAATAGGTCAGTGGGGATTGGGGCTCTGTTGGCCCCCTATAGCCCCTCGAGGAATTTGCGCTCCGCTAACAAATCTCTGCTATCTGTACCACGCATTCGCAGAGTTAAATGGGGTGGCAGAGCTTTTTCCGCTATAGCACCAAAATTGTGGAATGCTCTTCCTGCGGAAATTAAGGCCCTTCCCACCCTTCAGTCCATTAGAAAAGCCCTGAAGACACAGCTATTTGCCAAAGCCTACCCGTAGTTTTGCCTCTGCCTTTTTGTGATTCATTTTTTTGATAGGCGCCTTGATGCCTTCGGGTTTTAGTTGCACGTTATACATTTTCTTTCATTTCATTTCATTTCATGGCATAGCCAATAGGTCTTGCCTTTGGGACCCTATAGGTGTTTAGCCATGCAACAGTTGATGTTGTTGCACCAAGGATATTGTGCTGCATAACTAAACATTTATAAGGTCCGAAAGGCAAGACCTGTTGGCTATGCCAATGCATTTTTTTTTATGAATGTGATCTTGCGTAGTGTAACTGGTGCGCATGTGTAGGTCTCCTATTACTTTGAGTCAATTTCCTGATGTATAAAACTGCAAAACAAAAAATAGTCCTGTCCCTGCTTATAAATTGCTACAAGCCATGTTCTAACACCGTAATAGAACAGAAGGTTACAGGGGTTACTATTATACCAACCCAGTAGCACTCCTGCTATAAACCTTTGAAGAATGAAAACCAGATCCTGCAGAGATTCAAACTATAATCTCCAAGTTACGTTTGGCCTTTGGCACCAGGGGGCATATTACCAACAACTAGTGATAATTATCGCTAGGTTGGCTTAGCGGCAATAATTTTATCGCCGTGTAGCGACGATTTTTATCGCTTAGGAGCCTTGATATTATCAAGGTTTATCTCCTAAGCGATAAAAATTGGCCGAAATGCATGAATATCGCTGAAAAGTCAGCGATATTCATGCATTACCGAGCAAATGCTCTTAGCCATGTTTTCCACCTCCCATTGGATAACATGGCTAAGAACTGCTCAGGGCAGGTGTTAGCTTTTGGAGATATTCGTGCTTAGCGCGAAAATCCCCAAAAGTTGGTAATAGGAGATAGCGATGTTAGCGACTGTTTCCAGTCGCTAACATCTTGGCACGCCCACTTTGCATGTCATTAGTGATAAATTACTCTGATATGCAAAGCGGGGCCCAAGATGGTCGCTATCTCCTACTAGCTGTCGCTAACTGTTGTTAGCGATAGCTAGGTAATAGGGAGACAATTTTATCTCCGCTTTCTTGGCTTTTAAAGCCAAAAAAGCGGAGATAAATCACTTGATAATATGCCCCCAGATGTCTTGATTTCGTGAGCTATGGTATTATAAAATCGACCTGAACTTTTTATAGAAAATATAGCTTATTTTTAGATCATCACTATTACACTTCAAAACTCTGCGATTGTGCAGGGTTTTTTTGAGCCAGGGACATGAAGACCACAGGCAATTTTTATTGGTTCCCCGAGGCTGACCCTATGATTTCATAGTAATGAAATGACCTTTGTTATACTGGAGAGGTTGATTCTGCAGTGTCCACAACATTCTGGGAAGTCGAACATTGGATAATTTATTTCTACGTACTTGTCCTCCCCAAGTCTATGTAACTTTAGTGGAGCCACCCAAAGAAGACCCCCATGCATAGCTACCAAGTGGTCCATATGGTATGTGCAAAAGTTAAGCCTCTCCTTAGCTTTTTGCTTACCCCACATTGCTTTCTGTGATTAACAGTTTTGCTTCTGACATTGTCAGGGTGAGCTTGAAAGTCACAGCTTGCAATGTACTGTCGAGAAAGAAAGGCAGCACTGTCTGAAGACTTCAGACATCACGGAGCCAAACGGGGGGAAAAAGATGTAGTGCTAATCTTGAGATAAATAAAATATTGTTAATAGCCTGCGCTAATAATCCGCCATCAAGAATGCTATGTTTTGTTTGGCTACCTTTTGGGTTAATGTAGTTGACATAATCATAGCTTTGTTTCCTTTCTGTGTTTAAGCACTGCAGCTCAAACCTCCCAGACTTGAGCGCATTTAACCCCCTTCACTTCCGGTGTCAGTAATTGTTACTGTATGATCATACTTTGGCAGGAGTTCTAAATCAGAAGGCAGCCCACACACTGGTAACATATTTCACATGCAGAGTACTCTGTGCTAGAAAGTGTATCCTGGTCTAAGACCTCTTTACTGACTGCCACACGTCTGATGCACACCTAGCAAACTTTATGGCTGCAAGTGTCCCGTGCAACGTGTCAGCAGCCCACAGTCCTGGCTTTTTATCTTCATCCCTTTGCATTCTGGAGTTTCTGCCTTCCAGCTTCACTTTTTACAGCCTTAAATACTCCGAGCATGCAGATTCATACACCTTTAAGTCTTTTCTCCCTCCAGGGAGAGTGTAAGGAAGTGGTTTGGGTTTCGGAGGGTAAATATATTGAAATCACTGGTGATTGGAACTATTTTGTCGGGTAAGAGGTTTTCAGGGCCTGTGAACCTGTTAAAAGCCTTTGGATGGCATTTAGTTTGTTTGCAGGATGAAGATAACTGCAAGGGTGAGTTGAGACATGTAGGACAGTGTTGTTGCCTAAAAAGAGGAATGGCTGAAATTACCTCCCACACTTGTGAAATCGCATGGAAAGCTTTCAAATTTTGGAGAATACAGGTGTGCAAAATTAATAAAGCACAAAATACCGCCAGGCATAAATAATCGGAGTGGGGAAGCCACTGTAGAGTGGTCTGCCCTCTTTACAAAACTACAGATATCCACCATGACCTGCGAATCTGGTATATTGTTAGTGGGGATACATTATTCCTTGTAAACCCAGGTGTCCTTTAAGCATGAGTGTCAAGTGGAACCGCGTTATGCGCGACACCGGCACCATCCTGACGTATGAGCAGCCTGCATTTTACAATCTGGAGCTTGTAATTAGCTTGTTAACGTTCTCTGAATTGGCTCACACATCCTAGCATGCAACTTGCTGCTTGCTAATAAGCTAAGACTTTGTGAAAGTGGCATACAGACCACTACCACCGTGTTTTCTGTGACCTCGTGGGCAGGCTCTGACCTTTGAACTGTTCTGCACTAGAGACCACGGGGCATAATATCAAGGGGGTTTATCTCCGCTTTTTTGGCTTTAAAAGCCAAGAAAGCGGAGATAAAATTATCTCCCTATTACCTAGCTGTCGTAACATCAGTTAGCGACAGCTAGTAGGAGATAGCGACCATCTTGGGACCCACTTTGCATGTCAGATAAATGTATCACTAATGATATGCAAAGTGGGCGTGCCAAGATGTTAGCGACTGGAAACAGTTGCTAACATCGCTATTCCCTATTACCAACTTTTGGAGATATTCGCGCTAAGCGCGAGATCTCCAAAAGATAACACCTGCCCTGAGCAGTTCTTAGCCATGTTATCCAATGGGAGGTGGATAACATGGCTAAGAGCATTAGCTCGGTAATGCCTGAATATCGCTGACTTTTCAGCGATATTCATGCATTGCACTGCAAATCGTCGCAGGTCGGCAATACATTTTTGTCTCTAACCAAGCAATAGCGATAATTATCGCTATTGCTTGGTAATATGTCCCATATTCCTTAATTCGCACTTTGTCTTGCACGCAATAAAGACATACTGTATTTTCTGGTGTATAAGACGACTGGGCGTATAAGACGACTCCCCTGCTTTTCTTGTTAAAATATAGGGTTTGGGTTATACTCGCCGTATAAGACTACCCCTCTTCCAACGAACACCAAATAAAAATTAAAAAACATCAGATTTGATTTTAATATGGTAATTTTAATTCAAATGCTTATGACATGCAGGTACATTGGGCCATATGTAGGTAAAACAAGATTACCGAATCCTTAATACCGAATTTTACCGAATCGGTATTAAGGATTAGGAAAACGCGATGTACCTCAAAACTCGGTAAACATTACCGATTCGTTAAAATTCGGTAATAAATACAAAATGTGAACAAATCGGTAAAAAAATAAAATACCGAAATACAAATACCGAATCGGAGTTACAGAATACATTACCGAATCGGTAAATACCGATTCGGTAAGTTATATTGTAATTCGTTGAATCAGCCAATCCTGTAACACCCAATTACCTCCCAAACAGGAAGTGGCCACACACAGGCAGCTGCACAGAACCTGGAGCTCACTGTGAGGCAGGCAGGCAGGCAGGTGAGCTGAGGAGCCAGCAGCAACAGAGCCTCACAGCTACAAGCAAGTAGAACCAAACAAGAGAACAAGCATTGGAAATGGCAAGCCAGGACAGGGAGAAGGAGGGAAGTGACAGGAAAAGAAAACTGAAGTTCAGTGACAAGGAGCTGGAGGTACTGATACAGGATGTCAGCCAAGACCATCACAATCTGTTTTGAGCCCAGTCCCAGTGGCATCCGTGACAAAATCAATGCCATAGGTGTGACCCAGCGCACCATAGAGGACATCCGGACGAGGTGGTATGACCTCAGGAAGACAGCAAAACTGAGGATGGCAGAGAGACAGAAGCAGGCCAACAAAACAGGTGGTGGAAAGAATCGAGCCCCAGCACCAACACCACTGGAACAGATGGTCGAGTCCACCATCCAGCCGGAGAGTGTGAGTGGCGTGGGAGACGCAGACAGCTCTGCCTGAGCAGCAAGAAAACAAGGTAAGAAGCATGCCCAGCATGCTGTGCTACCCCCTCCCCATCCCCAATCCCCATAGTGGCATAGGGGCTCCCACTCCACTCCATGTCTTACTGAGTACCTGCAATGCATGATGGGTGTTGTAGTCAGAGGGAACTTCTGTATAGGCCAGTCAGGCTAGCAAACACAATAGCATGGTAATGTAATTGGCTACGTCAGGACAATCATTGAGCTCTGTAGGCATGATGTTTAATGTAATTCCATTGCAGACAGAGCAGTGAGTACATCTACATTTGTGTCATTACAGGCGAGTCATCTCGCAGTGCAGCAGAGGGCAGCAGAGCTAAGTCAGCCAGGCCAGTGGGTGGGCAACATGAGGATGACAGCATGCCTGCAGTGACCACAAGCTCGGCGCCATCACAGCTATCAAATACTCCACCACAGCCATCACCACAGCGCCATGGAAAGCCCGCCATCCCCTCTCACCCAGTCCCCACTGCGACGACCACCACCACCAGCACTACCACAGTCAGGCAGGAGGCATGCCGTGGCCTACCCTCCAGCAGATGGAGCAGTCGTCAGAGGAGGGCACAGTGGGCGAACAAAGTCCAATACATGAGAGATCCAACAGGGAAAGGGCTGGTACTCCATCCGAGGGCGCCCACACTTCATCCCGCCGCCGCAGGGCAAGGCCAGACAGTCCAGAAGCGTCCGAGCAGGGTGACAGTGTGTTTGCTGGACTGGAAGGCAACATGCTGAAGGTCCAGCGCCCGCAATGGAGGGAGATGAAGTCAATGCACAGGGAGGTGGCACACATCAACAAGCATATGCACAGGATGGAGAAGGGCATCAGTGCTATGGGAGAGAACTTGTGTGCGGGAATGGAGAGAGTAGCTTCCTCTGTGGACAACCTATGGAGCCTGCTTGAGCAGGACCGTCTTGGCAGGCGCAGGGAGAGGCAGAGGCTCCAGGCCTATACCAAGTCGGTGAACCGGCTGGCCACTGCAACATCACTGAGGTGTTGCAGGTCCATCGCCATGCAGGAGGAGATGGCGCATTGCAGCAGGGATGTGGCCAGGGGGATGGTGTCTATGACCTCAGTCTTAGAGCTCATGCAGAATGCTAAGGCGGCCACAATCGAAGGGGGGGACAGTGAGGAGGCTACCAGCCGTGGTAGCGTTACGCCCTCACCCACCGAGTGCAGGAGGCGCAGTGAACGCCACGGGGCTGCACAGGAACAGTCCAACACACCAGCCAGTGTTGCTGGGGAACGGGCACGTGCAGCGCGTGGACGCAGGAAGTGGAGACCTATGCCTGTTGCCATACATGAGATGGGTGATGTAACCCATGTCCGATTGGACATTGATCACAATACTGGAGGTGTGCTTAATAAACACCTTAACATGTAACTGTTACTGGCTCTGTCTCGTTACTCACTCAGAAATAGTTTGACGCAATCTCTGCCCGTCTCTGTCTCCCATCATGGTCATATGCAAAACCAGCTGCGCAGGGCTCTGGCTGAGGGTTGTCATCGTCCTCGTCCTCTGAGTCAGTTAGTTCCACTGCTGTTCCTTTTTTTGTGGCCAGATTGTGTAGCATTGCACATGTAGCAATTATCTTGCAACATTTATGGGGCTGTACAGACGTGCACCTCCAGTTTTGTGGAGGCAACGGAATCTGCTTTTGAGCAATCCAAATGTGCGCTCCACCACGTTGCGTGTGCTCCTATGTGCCACATTGTTTCTCCTCTCCCTTGGGGTGGTTGGGTTGAGATATGGTGTGAGTAGATAAGGCCGGAGGGCATATTCGCTGTCACCTATGTACAGAAGAAAGTGCCATTAATTTGTGTGACCAACAGCTTGAGCCAGGGTGTACATCAGGGTGTGTCACATTGACTTACCTAGTAGGTATCCATCGCCAGATTCACCAGCAAGCAGACATGTATGGATGCCACGGTTCTGGAAGATGTACGAATCGTGGCTACTCCTGGGGAATTTGGCCACGATGTCAGTTATAATGTACTTGGCATTACATATCACCTGCACATTGATGGAGTGGGTGGATTTGTGGTTTCTGTATATGTATTCACTTGCTGCAGGTGGGCAGATGGGTATATGGGTCCCATCGATGCAGCCAATTACGTGTGGGAACTGCGCAAGTTGGTAGAACTCCAGCTTGGTCCTCTGCAGCTCCGCCTGTGTACTGGGGAAGGAAATGTAATGTTCAATTCTGTCCATCATGGTATCCAGGAAGATGTTGAAGAAACGGGATAGACAGCTCTGTGACACACCACCCACTGCGGCTATCACACCCTGGAAACTTCCTGATGCAAGGAGGTGCAGGCAACAGAGTACCTGGACATGGGTGGGGATTGCGTGGGCCCTTGGTGTCTGGTGCTCCAGATAGGGTTTTAGGTCCCGTATTAGCTCAAGGATGGTGTCTGGGTGCAGTCTGTACCTTTCATGGATTTCAGGTTCAGTCAATTGGAACAGAGTAATGCGTAGTCTGTACACCCGCTCTTCCCGTCTCCAGATCCTCACTCCTGCTGCTCTCAAGCGTAGCCGCCTTGCAATGAGGTAGAGGGCCACCATTGTGTTCACACTGTTGCATTTTGGGGCTGTATTTATGCACTGCACCTGATTACCACCTGCTCTGGAAAAGTGGTAAATTTGTTATTACCGAATTTGGTCATATTCGGTAATAACGAGGTTTGCTACATCACATTTTTGGTGTTTTTACCGAATCGTTATTTCCGATTCGGTATTCACTGTTCCGGTATTTTCCGATCGGAAAATAAGGAATCGTAATTATTTACCGATTCGTTATTAACGATGCCATTCGGTAATACGTACATCCCAAATGGCTAAATACCGGTCGGTAACGCCGAAAACAACCCGTTTTCAGTTTTACCGACCCTTATTTGGCCACCTACATATGGCCCTTAGTAGGAAAACTGTGACTTATAAACATAAGGCTGTTTGTCATCAAACATGTAAACCTAAAACAGTGCAAGTGGATTCAACTTTTCCTAATTCACTCTAAAGCTGAAAGGAAGGATAAGACAAAAAGCCTTCAAAATCCTCCTGTTCGTCATCTGATGTCATAAGTAAATCAATGAGATCTTGTGATACATTTGTAAAGCAGTCATCGTATGGATCTAATTCCGTATCAGATGGTGTGGTCTCGGGTTCCTCTTCATCTTGCCACAAGTAGTCGTCCTCCATACCATCTAATGAATTTGATATGCCACACTTCTTGAAAGACTTGATGACTGTTTCTGCATCAATATAATTCCAGGCTTTTATGACAAACCTGCACAAAACATCCAACTGTGGAGCACACATGTTTCCTCCTTTTGTGAATGACTTTTCGCCGCTAACCATCCACTCATTCCACTGTTCTTGAATGCGATCTTTAAATGGCTTGTTTAGGCACACATCCAGTGGCTGTACCAATGATGTCAATCCTGCAGGAATAACAGCTGCATCTGTTTTTATTCTTGCCAGCCTTTGCTTGGTGCTGGGAGTTAAATAAGCCCTGAACATATCCCACACCAGTAGACTACGTTTTTGAATAAGTCCACCTGGTCGCCTGCTCAATACATTATCAAGCCATAGCTTTACCCCTTCTTCATCCATCCAGCTTTTTTCATTCACATGTACAAAACAACCAACAGGAAACTTGAGTTTCGGCATTGTTTTTCTTTTAAAAATAATCATTGGTCTCAGTTTGGCGCCATCAGCTGTGCATGCTAGTACCACGGTAAAACTGGACTTCTCATGTCCTGTTTTTATTAAAATTGGTTTTTCTCCTTTGGGATGGACAGTTTTATCTGCAACCATATCAACATTCATTGGAGTTTCATCCATATTTCCGATACTACTTAACGCATAGCCATGTTTATTGCGCTGTTGTATTACGTAGGGATGGAAACTATGTATTTTGGCATCAAGATCTGCAGGTAATTTTTGTGCAATTTTCATCTTTTGTCTCAGTACCAGATTATGCCTTCCCAAGAATCTAGTACACCAGGATACATGGGCCTTAAATCTGTTGCTGTGATCTGGGTTAGATTTGGCCCATTGAAGTGCAAACAAACTTATTTTATTTTGTGTCACTACATTAATGCTTTGGCGATGCTCATTCATCATGTCTGCTACATGTTTTTCGAGTTCTGGCCAATGTAGGGTGCCTCTTCTTAATGCACACTTACCCCTTGGCATACTCCGTAATGCTTTTTCATTTGCTCTCCAGTCCTGAACCATCTTTTCAGTTACTCCATATTGTCTTGCAACAGCAGAGGTATTATGTTCCATGGCAACGTTTACAACTTTAAGTTTGTAACTGGCTTCACGTTTCTTTCTTCTTGCTGCTGGAGCCATGATGGGTTCTTGACTATTAGCCATTTCTATACTGTACTGTATGTACTGGTGCTGTACTGTATGAACCAGGTACAGATACTGGTGCTGTGCTGTAGTGTATTCACCACCACATTTATCTGCTCACCAGATTGACTGCCTTCCCTGTTTACAACAACCAGCCAATCATGGCAAGCGATGTACCGGTACTGGTACCAGTATTTCCTGTGCACACTGCATATAAACTCTGATTGGATTTGGAGGTTTGTAGAATGCTTCAGAAACTGTAGATGAGACATTGGGCTTTTGATAATTGTCCAAAGGATGTGTTATTTTTCCGATTGTTTATATTTTGCTTTGTATAAGGGTCAGTGTAGTTATTGAAGTGTGCATACATATAGGGCTCTGCTATTGGAAACACATGCCAGTGTATTTTTTGTTATGTGAGTGATTTGATCTTTTACTTGGCACCCTACCTTCTCCCTCTTTTTCCCCCTGCAGTGTGAGGAGCCTACTGATAGATTTACGGTGTAGCGACATACATATTAGCTAGCACCGGGTATTCAGTAGGTTACTACGTTAGTATTATTATTTTTACCAGTATATATATTTTTATTCTCAATACGACATAAATTTGGGCATATTAGGCTTCTCCCCCTCTTTCAGATACTGCGCGAAGTCAGTGGCCCTCTAGTCAGGTATGGCGTATGCTTTAGATCTACAATCCCCTTTCTATGGCCATTAATCACATACTGACGCTCCTCTCCTTCCGATAAACACGAGATTTATGACCACATCGGATATGGAGAGAGAGATGCCAGATTAGCACACGTGCACGCTGTGTGGACTGATTTCCGGGTAAATTCTCCAATGTCAAAGTCTGCAATGAGGCGGAACGTTATTTCCACGCCAAAAGATTTGGCTCCGAAGGAACATTATTTATGGTCAAAGCCGATGGCGACAAAGCATTTTATGTACTAGGAGCAGTGGTCTTGAACTGGGTCCCCTTAAATAGTTTACCAGAAGCAGATCATCTTTAATTTAGTAAGCTACTAAAATCTGATATTGGTTTACTAATCTACATTCTCGGTCAGTTCCTAGAACTGGTTCTTCTGTTCAATTTTTCCAACAGCACCAGTAGACCCTGTTCAGGATAAATGCTTTGCGTTCAAAACCTCCAAAATAAATTAAAAATACATAAAAAGATTTGGCTCCGAAGGAACATTATTTGTACCGGCTGCTGAGTGCCACTGCCAAAATTGAGGCTCCCGATGCTACCTTGTATATTACGGTCTCTGGCTGCGTTTCTGATTGCAGGCGAGAAAGGATGTGAAGATTGAGCTGGGGCACCCATGGCTGCATTGGACAACGAATGTCAATAGAGTGGGG
Source organism: Lissotriton helveticus (assembly GCF_964261635.1). Classification (NCBI taxonomy): domain Eukaryota; kingdom Metazoa; phylum Chordata; class Amphibia; order Caudata; family Salamandridae; genus Lissotriton; species Lissotriton helveticus. The sequence goes on from NC_136057.1 coordinate 190,970,334, forward strand.
CATCATCACGTCCCAAGCAAAATGCACAGTGCATAGTTGCCTCTTGGCAAAAATGTATCTGTTTTTTTAAAACCTTCATAATCCTATTTTGTTCTCTTCGTTCATCACATGTAATTTTCCATACTGCATACTCATAATAGAGTCCACACACTTAGTGTACATGCTATTTTTCAAGTTTCTACTGTCCCAGCTGCGTCTATCCCGACCTTTTGCAAGAACATGAGATGAAGCATGAATTCATTTCAGGCAGCGTTTATTCAGTTAACTTAACCCAATGCATTTCGGGCTCAACGCCCTTCTTCGGGGGTCACTGTAAATAATCATAAAAGCTCAATTACCGACAATAATTTACATAAGTTTCAACATTTCTTTTAGCTAAAGCACCTTTAAAAACTGCTGCAGTATCTATTCAAAAGATACGTTTGTTTTCATTATGAAATTAATGCCCTTAATTGGACCGCGAAAAGTATGTCTATTGCGCTAAGCCATTCCACTCAACCCAACAGTCTCCATCCCTGTGCAACACTTCCCTACTGTTAATATGAGACCGGATCCCAAGACTATGTGTTTAGTGAATTTTATACTCATACAACCATTTTCTTCCCCTTAATGTTAATAGTGTGCATCTGATATTCTCTCTGTTATTCTAATATCCTTAACCCATGATCTTATTCCCCTAACTTGATGGCTTGCCTTCACTCCCTCGCTTCTAGCCACTATGCGTGATCTCGTGTTTACTTCCCACTTCCAGATTTAATACCTCCCGTGTTCTATGTATCAACCGCATATCACCATTCTTTCGTATGAAGCTGTTTAACTCTAACTTAAATCATACGTAAAGCTCCTGTCCTTACCCATCAGTTTATCTTCCTGTCTGACACGTACCTGCCATGTTGTCGTATAAAGACCATACATCCTCGCTCTTCCTTCCACTGTAACGGTATGCCTCCCACAATTCCTTGCACTTTTGTCGAAGTGGATTTCTTCTACCTCGTCCAGGTATGCTCACAAAGGAAGACCAGCAGTCGGAGGTAACTGTAACATAAAAAGATTTATTGCGCTCGAGCGGGTACACCACCTCACAGCTCCATGTGGCTATGAGAGAAGTGGACAACTTACAAAGTCATAGACAGCCTTATATACTTTTGTGCTGGAATAAGCGTAGGTGGGAATGAATACACAAATCAGCAACTGCCAAGGATGATGAATGATCCCAGGACGGACCCACGTACTAGTCAGGACCAGTCACTCTGGAAATATGTATATTTGGCATGCAGAACGCAAATATAAAGATTACTCACTAAACCCCATCAGTCATCAATAATCTTGTGATACACAGAATAAAGCAGAACTATGCATAACTTGTGCCAAGTATAAACATAGGCGGGCCTGTGGTTACAGAGTCAGGCGCTCACTTGATTACTCATCCGGATATGGAACAAAAGGTTATGTCTCTTGTGTCAACAGTAATTGTTCACCATCGGCAGTATTTAGTTAACTGTAATACATTGGCAATAGTTAGATAGGAAAGTTAAACAAATGAGTCATTGACCTTTAAGCAACGGACCCTGCTCTACTTGTGTGTCATAAAGCAGAGTGCAAGCATATGCTCTGGGGTCATTTGATGTATCATCGTTTCTTTGTGCAGATGAAGTGGCCATGTTATATGTGCTGAGGTGGCAGGCTAGAGAAGACTTAACACAAAATGGCTGCTGGAAAATACAAAATGGAGGAGCTTTCGTCCATTACAAAAACTGTATTTTCACAATCGACCCTTTGGACGCAAGGTCCAACATTTTGCTGGGGCCTAATGCACATGTTCGTAGATAGGCCGGCTGTTACTATAGTGGGCCCCATTGCGCTCATTAACATAATCAACTGTATTGGTGTCAGTGGAGCTGTTATCCGAGATATCAATATCCATCAATTGTTGAGTTACAATATCCCTCATTATAAGTGCGCTGGTCACTGTCACAGGGGGTATCGGGGGTGGTTTGAGTAATCGCCCTAAACACTGGCAGCACAAGGGCAGGCAATTAATGAAAATGCAGCACCCAACCACCACAAGGAAGATAGCCACTAGAAACATCCCTATCTTCCAGCCCCAAGCAGATAAAGCATTCCAGAAGGAACCTACAGGATCCCAGGGGCCAACATCACTATGGGCCTGGGCTCCTATATCATATAGCCTCTTGACAGCTTCTCTAACTGATGTAGATGAGTCAGGAACGTATGTGCAACAGGAGGACCCGATCACCCTACAGACTCCAGCCCGTTCTGCTAACATCATGTCTAGCACAACCCTGTTCTGAAGGGCAACGAGTCTAAGAGCCTTCAGCTCAACTGTGATGTTCTCAATTACACCTGCGGTCTCCTCTATAGTCGCCTCTAATAGACGGGACAACCTACGTATGTTTCTGGAATTTATGGCAGGGCCATACCAAGGAACAAAGGCCTTTAGTACATCACCAGCTATCTCAGCCACTGTATCTCCTTGATCAACACTCCTCCTACCCCTTGGAGTTCTGGATGCTCTATTCACTTCTGCAGTACTTTTTACAGACAATGCTGGTGTTACAAGACCCAGGTGGCAGCAGCCACCCCAGTTCACTGGCAGCCAAATGTAGGCCCTGGAACCACAAATGAAATAGACTGAGTCACCAACATAAAGTGAAACAGTTATTTCCTGGGAAGACACTTCAAATGTCATATTGCAATTGGTACTATTCCCCATGTTGGCGGTACCGTTGCTCCTAATACATATACTCCCAAGTACACTACGCTGCCTCATTTTCAAAAAGGGTATCTCTCTGGTGTCCCTATGGAGCGGAGGTGTGCTATCATTCTTTACCAAAGACAGTGGGGTGAATATATTTGAAAATGGGAATGTTGCATTGGGCAAAATAACTTCAGAGCAATTCCCTGACTGGAGAATGTCTTTATCATAATGGGTATACAAGGAGGCAGTTATGTTCTGGTGGTAGAACGGGAAGTTACTAAGCTACTGAAAACTCTTATTAACTCAACTTTCAGCATTGCAATGTGTAATGCATAACAGGACGCTTCAAATGGTAGGGGTACTTGGAGAAGGGGTATACCTTCATCTACATAAGCTGGGAATTGCATACAGATCCAACAATTATTTTTATCAATGACTTGATGGGTCTGATGAAGTAGGGTAAGGAAAGAATTGTGACGCATCTCCTCTCTGTGATCCATATCCTCTGGTGGTACTGTAACTGAAGGGACAAAGTCAGAGGGAAGCTCTGATGGGAGCGGGGCTGTTTTTGCAATAGGATGGTAGAGCTCTAGGAGATATAATAAGCCAATGACAAAAGACATTATGCAAAACAACATACAAAATATGCATAGTTTGGAGTACCAACGCCCCTTCTTGTTCAATTTAAGAGTGGAATATGTATCCTCCATCTCTAGTAAAGGAAGGTGTCTTGTTGTTCTTCCAAACAAATATACCATTCGAAATACTTCGGATTTTGAAATATACAATCTCACAAGTGCGGCAGTTCAACAGTGTTCGTTATAGGCCTCACTGTTACAGACCTTGCAATTGGTAGTATTAATGCGTCAATTCTTGCAACTTTGGTGGAGAGGCAAACCCATATACATTTGCTGGTTTCCCCATAACGAGCTCATATGGAGAGAGTCTGTTTTTGGATGTAACAGTTGTCCTCATAGAGAACAAGGCTAAGGGCAAGGCATCTACCCAACTGAGAGTGCTTGATGCACATATTTTTTGCAACTTATTTTTCAATGTAGCGTTGCAGCGCTCCACAAGCCCTGCCGCTTTTGGATGATACACTGAATGGAACTTTTGTTGCACCCCTAATCCTTGACATACTAGATCCATTATTTCATTCGAAAAATGTACCCCGTTGTCAGACCAGAGGCTTCTGGCCAAGCCATAGCGTGAGAAATACTCTTTCAACAACATCTTGGCTGTGCTTAGTGCGGTGTTGTCTTTCAAGGGGAATGCCTCCACCCAATTACTGAAGCTACATATAACAACCAAAACATATCTTTTGCCGTTGGCAGGGGGCATTTCTATGTAATCCATCTGAAGGCATTCAAAGGGGTATTCTGGCAATCTAAAATGACCCGGTGGTACTTGTATCCCTTTTCCTACATTATGGAGAGCACAGGTCATACAGTTCTTGGATAGTTTTACAGCTGTCTTCCTAATGTTTTTGTTGACCCATATCTTTTCAATGGTATTTGTCATTCCATCAGCCCCCACGTGTGCAGGACCATGAACCATGTGAAGCATGGGTAGGAGAAAACTGTCGGGCAGGACCCACCTTTTCAAATGGCCAAGTGTGTGCATCCAAGCCCCAAACTGTGTGTCAAAATAATATCCTTCCTTAACCCACTGCTTCTTCTCATCTTCACTTGCAAAGTCTTGAATGTCTTTTATCTCTTTGTATGGATCAATGTTTGTCTCCTCTTTGTCAGTCTTTGATACTACATATGTTAAGGTGTATTCAATCAATGCAGTGTGTTTTGCTGTTTCATCGGCAAAAGCGTTTCCCTGACCTACATGACATGGTCTGTAATCTTCTTGTGTGCGCTACACTTCATGTTAGCCAATTTAGTCGGTAATGCAAGAGCATTTAGCAGTCTGGTAATCAAGGTGCCATGCTGTATTTTTGCACCTCCAGATGTGATGTACCCCCTCTCGGCCCATAAACGGCCGAAGTTATGTGCCACCCCCCATGCGTATTGGCTGTCGGTGTAAATGTTTACAGCTAACTTCTCTGAGAGCTCACATGCTCTAGTTAAGGCGATCAACTCGGCTGCCTGAGCAGACATCTGTTCTATTTTACATGTTTCAACAACTGTCCTATTTGTCGTGATTGCATAGGCTGCAGAGGTAGTTCCATCTGGTCTCTTTAGACAAGAGCCGTCCACAAATAGTGTTCCATCGACATTTTGCATAGGTGTGTCTGCCAAATCTACTCGACTTTTTGTTTCAGTTTCAGTAACAATCACGCAATCATGTTGTACTTCATCCTGCTCCAAAGGGAGAGGCATCAGAGTAGCTGGGTTTATGGTGTTACACCTCTGCAAGGTCACGTTAGTGGCCATTAGTATTAGCTCATACTGAGTCAACCTGGCATTAGTTAAATGTTGAGTTTTGGTTTTGTTCAGCAGTATGTCTACTGAATGAGGTACGTAAACCACAACTGGATGTCCAAGTACAATAGAGTCTGCCTGTCTTACTGCAGCAGCCGCCGCAGCAACATTTCTGAGGCAGTTCGGTAGACCTCTTGCTACCGGATCCAATGTTGAGGAAAAATAGGCACATGGTCTATTCTTCTCTCCATTTTTCTGGGTTAGTATAGCCATTGCGCATCCTTCTTTCTCATGTACGAACAATGCAAAGTTCTTAGTGTAATCTGGTGTGCCCAAAGCAGGTGCATTGCATAAAGCAGTTTTCAAAGCCACAAAGCTATCTTGATGCTCTTTATCCCAAGGAACAGGATCTTCCACATCTTTGTGAGTCAAGGACAGTAATGGTTTGGCCAGATAAGAGAAATTTGGTACCCATTGCCTACAAAAGGAGACCATTCCAAGAAATGCACGCACATCTTTTTGAGTTCTAGGTCTGGGAATGTTCTGCACTGTTTGTATTCTGTCAGATGATAATCTCCTCCCACCTTTCGACAGGAGATGACCTAAGTAGGTTACCTCCTGTTGACAGTACTGTAGCTTAGCTGGCGAAACCTTGTGTCCATGCGAAGCAAGAAAAAATAGAATAGCATGCGTAGCTTGCTTACAAATTTCTTTTGTTTCAGCTGTTAACAGTAAGTCGTCCACATATTGCAGTAATACTGTACCTGGTGGTAAAGCACAGTCATCTAGTTGTCTTTTTAATGCCTGACTATAGATGCTAGGGCTTTCTGTATACCCCTGGGGAACCCGACAGAATTTATACGATCGCCCTTGGAAACTGAAACTGAACAAATACTGGCTGTCTGGGTGTATGGGGATACTGAAGAAGGCATTCTTCAGATCTATGACAGTAAACCACTGGGCTGAAGGTGGCACAGATGAAAACATTGCTGTAATGTCGGGTACAACAGGGTATTGTGGTTCCACTATTTTATTTATGGCTCTCAAATCAACAATCATCCTATATTTGATCTGTCCTGTTCCATCATCACGCTTAACCACAGGTAAAATTGGACTGTTACAGGGACTGCTTGTAACTTCTTGTATTATTTTCCGTTGCAATAAGTCTGAGATAACTGATTTCAGACCCTCCTCACCTTCCTTTGATATTTTGTACTGGGGAATGCGAGGTAACCTGACATTTGGCTTTACTGTAATATGCACTGGCTCAATATCCATTTTCCCTACATCGTTTGGTCCATGTGCCCATAAATTTGGATCAATATCTCGCAGTTCAGGTGGTATGTAATTTTTATCTGTAACCATGTATTGTCTAGACACTTTTTGTTTCTTACAAGTCAGGTAGACACCATCCGGTGTACAGTATATAGTAGCATGCATCATTTTCAAAGCTTTTAAACCAAGCAAATTTAGCGAACATTTCTCCGTTAGTACAAATGGCATACTCCCTGTTATCGGACCAATCGTGAAGTCCAATGGTCGTGAAATGGGGCTTGTGACAACAGCATTTGAAAATCCCACTGACTTATCTAATCTTCCCGAGAGAGGAACATGGGGGAGCAAGCGGTGGGAAATCGATGTATTAGTGGCACCAGTATCTAGAAGAAATTTTCTCTCTTCACCTTCAACTACCATTTTTATATATGGGCCTGAAGAATCCACTGGTATCTGCACTCGCTCCCTGTCCTCTCCTGGGCATCCCTATTGTGTCCAGTCCTCACTGTCATCATATTGTGCATAATCTTGGGTGAAGTACGCATTATTTCTATTGTCAAAATAATTTGTTTGTTCAGCGTCACTGTAATTTCTTTGCTGTCCTCTACCTCTCCCTCTGTCTACACGGGGAGTTGAGTTTCCTCTGTAAGTGTTTGCATTATTTCTCATAGCTTGACCCTGGCCCTGTAACAAAGGGCACTCATTCTTCCAATGTCCCTCCTGGTAGCAGTTAGCACATTGATTATATCCTAACCCTGCTCTCTGTTGCGCCGGAGCTGAAGCAGCGCGACCAACCCCACGACTACGTCCACCTGCCCTCTGAAAATTTGTACGTCCTCTTGACCTTCCTCTGTCAGGAAATGCTTGCTGCATTAATGCTTTTGTCTTCAATTCCTTCATTTGCTTATCCTTCTTTCCCTTTTCTGAATTTCTCTTATTCTCATAATAGCAGGCCATTGTCAATAACTCAGCTGGATCTTTAGCAGTCCAGGTACTTTCGTATGTCTTTATACTGTCCGATAAGTCAGGTAAAATGTTATTAACAAACTGATTAGCAAAAATGCGCTTTCCTTGTACTGTCTGAATGTCCTGTCCACTGTGTCCTTTAAAAATCTCTTCTATTCTGCTAAAAAAATCAGTCACTTCCTCTCCCTCTTTCTGTCTACATGCAGTCATTTTATCCCAGTCTACTCTTTGTCTAGGCAGAATTTCCTGCATACGCGCTATAATGTGTCCTGGCAAAGCTTTTAATACTGGTGGCACATCCTCTCCCGGTCGTCTACCTGTATCCGCAGCCCTTATGGCTACCCAGTTAATATTCGCGGAATCATGATCTCTAACTGGGCGCCATAGTTCTTGTGGTACCAGAAAATCAAATAGAAAGTCAATGTCTTTTAGTAGCATGGGTGTCAAATTAAGAGCGGATTCAAGGTTTTCATAAAATAATTTTGGATTACTTCTAGGGTCAGGTAACTCTTTTTTCAGGGCCAATAAATCTGCCCTAGTCCAGGGAGTGTGCACAAATTGTGGGATAGCGGCGAGATTTGCACCTCCCGGATTTGGAATTGGATGTATCTCTCTCATAGGGAAAGCTGGGGTATTATCTCTGAGTTCTGGTCCTGGGCCATAGTGTTGGTGAATATGTTTGTTAGTGGCATCACACATAATGGCATCTAGTTCTTTTTGGTAATGATAACAAGCATTAAATGCATCCTCACATTGTGTGTCTGTTAATATGGAGTTTTCGCTATCCCTCCATAATTGTCGTAACCATACTGGTGATTGTAAAAAAACTGTACTGTTGACCATTATGAGATGACAATGGTTGAACAATCTATTTGCCATACTATTAATGACAAAGTTCCTAGCTCTTAACTCCATTCCTTCAAATGTTTCCCGGGCTTCTATTTTAGTTATTTCCCCTAAGTCCATCCATTTTTGTGTCATTTTTTTTATAACATCTTTCTCTGCTACGCCTAATCGCGTGGGTCTAGCATACGTGTCTGATACCCTTCTGTCCGTCCTCGGTGAACCATGGTAAGGGGAACTCAACCAATCATATGTTCTGTGTGTATATACTGTGGGGGAATCACTTTGTGAAGCAAGTGGCGTCATTGCTACTGGAAGTGTCACGCTGGAAAGTGCTGGAGCGGGCGGTGTTGCTGGGATGCTTCCTACAGATCCATGTGTGCCCTGCAAAGTATTAGTAGGAGAGACTGTTTGTTGGGCTGTTTGTTGGGCCTGAGCTGGTGCAGCAGGGGCGGATGCTTGTTGGGCCGATACAACGGGAGGGTGCACATGCTGTACTTGTGGTGGGGCAACAATGTTAGGCTGTTGGCCCCCAATTCCAGGACCTTGTGGGGGGGCAGGATTTTGAACAGGATTTTGAACAATATTATATGGGGGAGGCATGTCTAACAAGCCCTCTAATACTTCGTCGGCAAGGGGGCAACTTCGTTTGTCTATTGCGACAAAGCATTTTTCTGTTTTCATTCTAAATTCTCTGTCATGCTGTTCAATGTTTTCGTTTATTTTTATATTGTTATATTCTGCTACCTTGGCCATAGTTGTTTTATTCTTTTCTCTGTCTCTGTCTAGTTTTTGTTTCATATTCCTAGTTCTAGCAGATTTCTCCCATGTTTGAAACGTCTCAAACATAGCAGGTCGGACTTTTCGTTCCATCATACATTGCTGTAAATACTGTAATTTAGCTAAATCAAAGGTACCATCAATAGGAAACTGTAATCTCTCATCCTTTTTTGTGTACTCATGCCATATTCTATTGTATAAATTCACATTTATTCCTTTTTTTATCATTAATATCCAACCTGGACTATCTTCAACAGGGGTGGGGACGCTTTCGTCCAACCGGTGACCTGACTTTATACAACAGAACGTTTTAGAAATGCATTTCTTCATTGTTCCTATTTATTCTTTTAGTTATAACTATCCTTTTACTCTTTTACTCAAAACTTATTCAACAAACCTAGTTAACCAAACTTCTTTTTAATAAAACATGCACCAGAACAATCTCACCAATCTGTGGTGTGTCCTGAATCGTCCGACTGTTGGTCTTCGGACAACACGTCTGTTTCAGAAGGGATCAGCTCGTGGACCTCTGCCGGGGAATCCTGTGTCAAGAGGCCAGTCGGGACTTCAGATGGCAGCTGCTGCGGAGAAACGCCGTCTCCTTCGTGCAGGGGCCCCTACGATCATTCGGTCCTCAGTCGCACCTCTCAACCACGGACTCAGTTAGCCGTTGGATGTCCCACGTAGAGGTCCCTTCGTGGTCGCCAATTTGTCGAAGTGGATTTCTTCTACCTCGTCCAGGTATGCTCACAAAGGAAGACCAGCAGTCGGAGGTAACTGTAACATAAAAAGATTTATTGCGCTCGAGCGGGTACACCACCTCACAGCTCCATGTGGCTATGAGAGAAGTGGACAACTTACAAAGTCATAGACAGCCTTATATACTTTTGTGCTGGAATAAGCGTAGGTGGGAATGAATACACAAATCAGCAACTGCCAAAGATGATGAATGATCCCAGGACGGACCCACGTACTAGTCAGGACCAGTCACTCTGGAAATATGTATATTTGGCATGCAGAACGCAAATATAAAGATTACTCACTAAACCCCATCAGTCATCAATAATCTTGTGATACACAGAATAAAGCAGAACTATGCATAACTTGTGCCAAGTATAAACATAGGCGGGCCTGTGGTTACAGAGTCAGGCGCTCACTTGATTACTCATCCGGATATGGAACAAAAGGTTATGTCTCTTGTGTCAACAGTAATTGTTCACCATCGGCAGTATTTAGTTAACTGTAATACATTGGCAATAGTTAGATAGGAAAGTTAAACAAATGAGTCATTGACCTTTAAGCAACGGACCCTGCTCTACTTGTGTGTCATTAAGCAGAGTGCAAGCATATGCTCTGGGGTCATTTGATGTATCATCGTTTCTTTGTGCAGATGAAGTGGCCATGTTATATGTGCTGAGGTGGCAGGCTAGAGAAGACTTAACACAAAATGGCTGCTGGAAAATACAAAATGGAGGAGCTTTCGTCCATTACAAAAACTGTATTTTCACACTTTTTAACTCTGCGCTGCAACCTCTCTATTGGCTCACCGGTTTAGAATTTCCCGCTATCTCAATGTCACACCTGGTGCTCTTATCACTAACACTCACACAAAAACTCAATTCCCCACAATTCACTTCTTTAAAACCGTCTGAATCCCGGTTCATTTCAGCCGAAAAGAGTCACATTTAATAAAACCGTCTGGCACATCTGTGCTTAAAAAAGTGCATTACATGATCATTTTAAATCAAAGTCCATTACCGATCGTTATCCGCTCCATCTGTAATGAACCACGTTGTTATTCCAGCGCGTGGACTCGTGCTGCATATACAAATTTTCGCTTCTTTTTGTCTGTGGGTGCTTCCTGACATAAGGCATCAGTTAAGAATTTACTTTTTCAAAGGAACAGGATGCACGCCATTACTTTTCTTTTTCTCGTGCTCAATCAGTCTTTATTCCGTTCTTTTTCTCCGATTGGGTGCAAATTACTTATAGTGCCATGCCTTATGGCACTGAAGTACTAATGTCAATAGAGTGGGGCGTCATCACGTCCCAAGCAAAATGCACAGTGCATAGCTGCCTCTTGGCAAAAATGTATCTGTTTTTTTAAAACCTTCATAATCCTATTTTGTTCTCTTCCTTCATCACATGTAATTTTCCATACTGCAGAGTCCACACACTTAGTGTACATGCTATTTTTCAAGTTTCTACTGTCCCAGCTGCGTCTATCCCGACCTTTTGCAAGAACATGAGATGAAGCATGAATTAATTTCAGGCAGCGTTTATTCAGGTAACTTAACCCAATGTATTTCGGGCTCAACGCCCTTCTTAGGGGGTCACTGTAAATAATCATAAAAGCACAATTACTGACAGTAATTTACATGAGTTTCAACATTTCTTTTAGCTAAAGCACCTTTAAAAACTGCTGCAGTATCTATTCAAAAGATACGTTTGTTTTCATTATGAAATTAATGCCCTTAATTGGACCGCGAAAAGTATGTCTATTGCGCTAAGCCATTCCACTCAACCCAACAGTCTCCATCCCTGTGCAACACTTCCCTACTGTTTGTATGAGACCGGATCCCAAGACTATGTGTTTAATGAATTTTATACTCATACAACCATTTTCTTCCCCTTAATGTTAATAGTGTGCATCTGATATTCTCTCTGTTATTCTAATATCCTTAACCCATGAACTCTCAACTGACTCCATTTTCCCATCTTTCACAACTCCTGTACCATACCCCCTCCTCCGACTTCACCTCCAATTACTTCCCGCTGCCAGATTTCATAGATGGTGGCATGTAGCTTTTCACTCACTACAGCGCGGGGACACGCCGGTGTGCGTAACCAGGTGCTTTATAAGCTTTCCTATTATTATTATTTCAGTAAAGCCTTCATCCTGATGCTGCTAATGTGGCTCTCATCTTAGAAGGGAGTTCTGATTTATTTCTTTATTGTACAGGCTTGTACTCTGTATTTGTTAACCCCTAATACCACTGATACTTATCATTATGATCCTTCGTGCCGGACATTTGTGATGAGTTATGAGCAGCTAGCCTGTATTTAAACTAGTACCTGCACTCTAAATATCACGAGCTCCAGTTGCCCTAATGAGAGCCTGATTTGTTGACAGCTACTTTTGTACATCATTTGTTTTTCTTTTTTGGTGGTGTGTTTGCTTGTTCACTCTCTTCAGTTCTCTGTGGCCCCACATCTGGTAATTTGTGTGGGACCACTCACCTTCCCCTCAAGATACTAGAATTAAAACTGTAGAAGGGCTATTCTCCTTCTCAGTGAGGCAGGACACTGGAACCGTGGAAGGACTATTCTCCTTACCACTGAGTTAGGACATTGAAACTGTGAAAGTACTACTCACTGTCCTACCATCAGCCTCTCTCCTGCCAGTTGCCTTACAGAATCACCTATCTTGGAACTCATTGCCGGAGGTCAGCAGCGTCAATGTGCTGAGGAAAATCGAATTTTGCCCTGTCATGTGTCCCTACGTGTTCCCCATCATATGTTATATGTGCATGATCGCTATGCATATTTACCCCCATGACCGAATAAAGACGCATTTACAGTTGCGTCCAACGTTAATATGTCAGTTATCCAGTCCCTCGCGATAGCAACGTGAATTAGGCTTTTAGGCCTATGTTGCCAACGTCTTTACATTATGCACGATAAATCATCGAGTTGCACCCGTTTCTAGGCCTCACAGGGCCCGGACACCAGATTCGAGCCTCCAGTCTCCTGAACCACTCCGAGGAGAGATGCAGCCTCGCCCGCATCCCTGACCCTTCACTTACTTCCTGCCAAGCAGCGCGGTGCCCGGCCTGGCCTAGTCTGCCTGCCTGCCAAGAATATGTTATGCCTATAGTTATCAGTTCAGTTCCCCGGCTTCACATTCCTAGCTAACGAACCGCATAAACATCTTCATCTATAGTCTAGTCTTCCTGTCTCCAGGCAAGAGAATTACTGAATTAGTATCCATAGAAGATCCATAGCACACGCAATACATGAAGAAATATATGCATGCACTAGCCTTAGTGACAAGTAGCCTTTGCCCTGATGACTTTTAGATTCAAGCAACATGTACTCTAAACACAAGATATCAGATATGCTATAGGTACAGGTCGTTCTGACATCCCAGACTTTAGTCTCCTCTTCTAGTGCTAGAAGTCAGAGCCCCCAGCTCTCCCCAGTTACACGTCATGACCCGTTTGCACGCACCAGTAGGTTAAAGGTTCCAGCTGCCCATGAAGCCCCCTCCATGTATCCACCCACTTATGACACTTCTGTGACGTTTACATCACACACCTCCGTGCACGCCCTGTGCACGCCTTCTTTTTACGCCCATATGTTCTTATCTTCCGTTTGTCACTTGTTACGCCTACTGTATTCAATGCAATTGTACTGTTTTACTATATATACTGTATGATGTTAATGAGATTTTAGCTGTCCCGCCTGTCCCTCTTTTTCTGAGACTGTCCCTTCCTGAACCTTAGCAGGTGATGGAACCCGATGGTCCATTGGCTCGAGCCACTTAATTAAAGCCCGTATGACTCAGATACCACGGATTCTGCCTCTTATTTATTGAGCTATCCTTTTCAGTTAATGCATAGAAAAATAGTACCGGTAATTATTTATTTATTTACCACATAAATGGTGCCCGAACAGGGACAAGCCCCTTCCCCACGTGCCGGCGATGTAACGCAGGCCCCCTGACCCTTCTACAGCCATGACGGACCTCTACTGCGCACCTGCAGGTATTCCTGCTCAAGTCTCCCTCAGGCCCACGGAGGAGACGGAGACTGCGGTCCGGCATCCAGACGAGGCGGTGAGGAAGGCGGATCGTCCCGACCAGAGCCCAAGCCGAGAGAGCAAGGTCCGAGGTATCCTGAGGCCCACCTGTTTCCGAAGCCCGAGGTGTAGTGCGTAGCAGTAACCAGACGTCGTAGCAGTCCAGTCCAGTCGGAGGCCTTCAGTTTTGCTTCCCGGTGAGTACCGTTGCTGGGAACGTATCTAGACGGGTTCATTAATTTGTGCCCGGTCCGACGGGTTTGGGTACACAGATCCGGTCCGACGTGTTCACTTAGGTGGATACGGTATGACTTGTCTCTTTAGGAGACCGGTATGTTCTGTACTGTTTTAGCAGTGCATCCAGTAATTCTAGTAAGTCTGTTCTCTGGTATAGTTTCTCGAGAAGTTCCAGTATTATGTTTCGATGTATTATGTTTTCAATGCACTAGGTAGTATCTGTTCGAACTGTTTTTAATGTGATTTTGATGTCGTGGTATGAGTGATTTGTTTTGCTATTCATTACTGTGTTCATTGTGTATTGTGTTCAAGTTCAAGTACGTTCAAAGATGCCTCTGTTTTCTAAGTTACGTCAGATAAAAACCAGAAAAGCGTTACTCGAAGAATCAGTTCCTGTCCCTCCTAGGGACAGTCCTGGACATTTCATGTATCATAAACATGGCTTAGATGCCATACTGTATCTAGATTTATGGGTGGATTATACCAAAGATCTCGAAGAGAAATATAGATGGCCTGTTTCAGGAACATGGGATGCCGAGTGCATCATGAGAGTAGAGGAAGCATTATGGAAAAAGAAAGCCAGACAATCCCAGAAAGATGCCATAGAATTGTGCCGTAAAGAATCGCATAAAAGAACAGAAAAAGAATTCAGAAAAGCAGAATTAAGATGGGAATCCTCAGAAAAAAGCCCAAGAAAGGGAATTACTAGAAGAAGGTGAACGAGTTAGAGCAGAACAGTCAGACAGACAAAGAAATGCCCTTATTAAAGGTATGTATCCCCTTCTCGCCGAGGGTTTGCCTAAGGCGACCCCGGAAACACCCTGTAATTTACCGCCACCATTGGTCCCGACTAAGCTACGTCATAAACCGACTGCAGCTGAAATTTTCCTTTCTTCCTATTTAGACGACACTGTCCCAGAATATGCTAATACGAATCCTACTCCGCCTGTTCAACTTCTACACCCTGTTAATAACGTAATTACTGTGCCTCCAGCCGTTGGTCCCGGGAATCCTGTTAATGTGCCAGTACCCCAGGACCAACCCACATTACGTACGCCTACTTTACCAGTCACATTACCAACAGCCGCACATTCAGTATTTATGGACGATTCTAGTTCAGGAGAAAGCAAGGAGAGTAGCCGAGAAAGAGAATGACTCTTCAGACGAAGATGTAGACACCGAGAATCCCACCAGAATAGCGTATGTAGGTAGGACGAGACCTTTTGACAGACACACACGCTCAGACTACAAGAAAGTTTTTTCTCCTCCCGTACCAGAACAGTGTTCTCTTGAACATTTATTCCAGGCTACCGATAAAGTTCTGAAACTACGAATAGGTTACAGTGAGCTTAGTACCAGGCATGAACAGGAACTAGCCCGATCAGCAGTTCGATGGACTAGTGATTCTACCACGTTTTCAGACGAAATAGTGGCCCAAATATTTCTGAAGCTTCCCCCAGACGAACAGCGACTGGTGGGTATGTACATGATCCAGCATCTCATTACACTGTATGAGGATCAGCATTCTGATCCAGGTCCTTTATATAATGTATTGAACGAATTACTCCAAAACAGATGGAAAGGTCTAGGTACCGATTTGATTAGCGTCATTTTAGAACAACGCCACAAATACAGAACGTTCCTGACTCCACATTTTGTTCCTGTTCCACCCCCATTCTACATAGATAGACAGAATCCCTTGCGAGAAGTGCATCCTGTTAAGGGAACGGGGGGTGACCTCGAACGAGTATTTGTTTACACCCCTATAACGAAAATAGAACTACTAGAAATGAAAAAGTTAGTGCCCTGTCACGATAAAGATCCAGCAGGGTTCCACCGTGAATTAAAAGACATGCTCCGTATGGGAGAATATACGTATCCCGATATCATCAAAATGTTAAAGGGCCTGTTGCCTGCGGGCATATATGAAAAACTCAAAGAAAAAGAATGGGAGGTGGGAGGTGGGAGAGAAAAAGATTGACTGGACAGCGTTAGAGAACGAAGATAACACAAGAGTTCCAGGTACTGGTCTCGGGGAAAAAGCCAAAGAATTGCCCGAGTTGTTAATACAAGTCTTGCCAAGATTACTAGCCACGAAAAAGGAAGACTGGGATGCCATCTCAGCCTGTAAACAGAAACAAGACGAAGACACTAGTGATTTTTATTCCAGATTTGAGAAATGTTTCATTATTAATAGCGGTTTGAAAACAAGTAGTGAGTCGTATCCACATGTTTTTGTTACCAAACTAGTTGAGAATTCTTTACCACAAGTTAAAAATCGAGTATTGAAAGTCGAGAGTACCTGGCAAGCTAATATCCCGTCCCAAATGCTACAGATGTTACAGTACCACCAGAACCGAATCAGAGAAGAACAAGAACACGAAAAGAGACGTATGAAAGACACGAAAATGAAAGTACTAGTTGCACAGTCTGATCCAGCAGATAGTCAAAAGAGGGGTACGAATCAGACTACTCATTCTGCAGCTCCCGTCAAAGGGACATGCAATTACTGTAAACAGCCAGGTCATTATATAAACGAATGTGCAGTTCTGAAACACAACATAGCTACTGGTAAGACGAAAGAGAGACCGCGTCCTCCTAGACAGGAACAGGTTCTGCAAAATTCGCAACCACCGCAGAACGCACAACAGACAGTTACAGTACCGCAGCCTACAGCTGCCACACAACACGTTACACAACAGATGTACCAGTACGCACAGTCAGATTATCCAGAATATCAGCAGTATTCGAGGTTCCTGTAGATCAAGAGGGTCCCTATGTACACAGTCAAGTATTAGGGAAAGACAGAAAATTTCTGATTGATACAGGGGCAAGTAGGACTACCATCAGTCATGACGAGGTTGCAGGGGCTCCACTCTCAGGCTCAAGAAATGTTTCCCTGGGATTTTCAGGAAAGCCTATTGTTAATGAAATATCGAAACCAGTTTCCCTAGAAGTTGGTCCATTGTCCCGAACTACAGACTTGTTACTTACGAAATCATGTCCTGAAAACTTACTGGGTATTAAAACATTGAAAGAATTAGGTGCTGTGATATGCTGTTCTCCGGAAGGAGTGAGATTGTTTTTACGTGATTTTAAAGGACATTATGTGTTACGAGATTTTGATCCAAGATTACTGAATGTACCACAGCATTTATGGGCGCAAGGTCCAACTGATGTAGGTTGTATGCACATTACACCATATCGTGTTACTTTGAAACAAGGTGTTGTATTACCACGAATCCGACAGTACAAATTGCCACCTGAGGCTGTAGCAGCCTTATCGAAAATCATTGACGAGCTCATTGCTCAAGGAGTAGTTGTAGAAACTGACTCCAATGTATGTAATTCTCCTATCATTCCGATTCTTAAACGTACTGACCCAAATGCACCTCCAGTTTATCGATTAGTGATTGACCTTCGAGAACTTAATAAATGTATCATACCCCAGTACCCAGTGGTTCCAGATATCTCTTCCCTATTGACTGCCATTGATTCCGAAGCTACGTTCTTTACTGTTATTGATCTCAAGAACGCATTCTTTTGTGTCCCCATTCATCCAGACAGCCAGTTCCTTTTCGGATTCTGTTTAAATGGAAGAAGCTATAAATTCACACGTGCACCTCAAGGTTTCACAGAAAGTCCTAGTATTTACAGTCAGGCACTTAAACGACAACTAGACAGTATTCACATGCCAACTGACACTGCCCTGCTCCAGTATGTCGATGATCTATTAATCACAGCCCGTACAGAACGTGACTGCGAATGTGCATCACTGACCGTCTTGTATTTTCTGGCAGAGATGGGGCACAAGGTGTCCCCTTCGAAACTGCAATTCTGTGTCCAGCAAGTGGTATACCTTGGACACTTGCTGTCCAAGAGGGGTAGACAGTTGACACCTGACCGTATCCAGTTAATAGCACATCTTCCACAGCCCAAGACACAGAAGGAGGTACGAGCTTTTATCGGCCTCACTTCTTACTGCAGACAATGGATTCCTCAGTATGCATATCTAGCCAAGCCACTGATACAGTTGACAACACAGGAGGCAGAGACATCGACTGTCCTCCCTTGGACCCAGGAACATACACTTGTTTTCAATAAGTTAAAGAAAGCTTTATGTAATGCACCTGTTTTAGCGACACCAAACTACAGTAAGTCTTTTACACTTTTTGTCACTGAACGTGATGGTACAGCATTATCTGTTCTCATGCAAGATCAAGCAGGACAACACAAGCCTTGTGCTTATTTTTCTAGCACATTAGATCCAGTAGCCCAGGCTTTGCCTGCGTGCCTCAAATCAGTTGCAGCCACAGCTTTAGCTATTAGACAAAGTTATTCCATAGTGTTAGGACACTCCCTGACAGTACAAGTTCCACACTCCGTGGAAGTTCTTTTAAACCGAACACAGACTCAGCACTTGACAATTGCACGATTAACAGGATATGAACTGACACTGTTTCAGCCACACATAGAAATCAGACGCTGCAACATATTAAATCCTGCTACACTGTTGCCCTCGATTACATCAAACCCTGCCACACATGACTGTGTGGAAGTTATTAACACCATGACAAAGCCAAGACAAGACTTGACGGACATTGCATTACCTGACCCAGACCTGACACTTTACGTGGATGGTTCATGTATGAGAATGAGTACAGGAGAGTTAGTAGCCGCGTATGCAGTGACTACTGAAACTGAAGGTATAGAAACACATCTTATTGACACCCTGTCTGCTCAAGCAGCAGAGCTCATCGCTCTGACCCAAGCCTGCATACGAGCTAAGAACCTGAAAGTAAACATATATACAGATTCACGTTATGCATTCGGAGTCGTTCACGACTTTGGAGTCCTCTGGCAAGAAAGAGGTTTCATGACCTCTCATGGAGCCAAGATTCAGCATGGCCCCCTCATTCAAGCTCTGTTAGAAGCAATACATTTACCGACAGCCATTGCCATTATGAAGTGCAAAGCACATACGAAAGCCACTGACACCATTTCCCAGGGTAACGATCTAGCAGATCGAACAGCCAAGCTTACAGCTCAGACTCCAGACATTCCAGTTAACACGACAAAGACAGACGTTCCAGGCCAGACGACTTGTATGACAGTTAAGGACCCTACACAAGACGTCCAAGACATACAGACACATGCTACCCCAGACAAAATCAAGAAATGGTCTGAACAAGTGGGGGGTCCAGACAGATCAGGGATGGTTGACGAAGGGAAAAGCCACATGGTTTCTCCCCGACTCTATGGTTCAAGTCATCATTAATACAGCACATAGTCCAGCACATCTAGGAAAAAAAGCCATGTTAGACAGCATCCAGAACCTCTGGTTTAACAAGCATTTACGAGCAGCAGCGAAGCAGAAAGTGCGTACCTGCATGATCTGTTGTCAGTTCAATCCAGGTAAAGGTGTCCCCGTGGAACAAGGTGGATTCCATCCTCCTGACTACCCTTTTGAAGTCCTCCAGATGGATTATATTCAGATGGATCGATGCCGAGGTTTCAAGTATGTCCTCGTAGTTGTCTGCGCTTTGTCCAGATGGACAGAAGCATATCCAGTCCCAGATTACACTGCCACGACCACTGCCAGGCAGTTGGTTCGTGAGTTCTTCCCACGCTATGGTTTACCCAGGGTCGTGTATTCAGACAACGGACAGCCATTCTCATCCGAACTCATGAAACAAGTATCACTTTTGTTAGGGTACCAGTGGAAGTTCCACTGTGTGCGACACCCCGAGGCAGCTGGCCTCGTCGAGAGACACAATCAAACTCTGAAAATACGAATAGCGAAGGTCTGTGCAGAGAAAGGTGTAGATTGGATGGTAGCCCTGCCGGTTGCCCTCTTCTACATGAGAATGGTCGCTCACTCCCGATCAGGTTTGTCACCGTATGAAGTAGTGTTTGGTCGTCCCCCAAACATGTGGGGTACACCAATGCCACGTAAAATCACCGATGTTGACAGTAATATGCTGACAGATTACCTAGCTTCCTTGATGTCTGCACTACTTTCTTGTCGTTCACAGGTCGCGGCTGCCTTTCCAGACAACACCCAGGTGAAACCGCACGAGGTCGTTCCAGGCGATCTTGTTCTCATCCGAAACTTCGATCGTTCAAGCCCGCTGGAGCCCCGCTGGAAGGAGCCGAAACTTGTTCTGATGACCACAAGGACCGCCGTAAAGCTGGAAGGACGCAAGGGTTGGCTTCACTCCAGCCACATCAAGCGTTTCCATGGACTGCGTCCAAAGACTTTTCTCAAGGACTGCCCCGATACTGACTCTAAACTTCCCCTGTTAGAGAAAACTCCGCAGCAGAAGTATAAACTCAAGTTAAGGTCTAGCAAGTCAGACAGCGTTTAATTGTTTAAGTCCCTCTCGGGTGAAGCGGTTAGACAGGTTCCTGACATGTATCAGATAGACCCACATAGTGAGAGAGATAGACGTGACTCCAAGAAAATAAGATACTGTAAGAGTCTGCGAAGCAGATGTGTTGTTACATTATTGTTTATGTTATTTCTGAGTCTTACGATCACATGTATAAGTTATATGCTACATGTATTTTTTCCTCCTCTTGGTTCTCATGTACATCTTTCCTCTAATGATACAGTAGAGCACACATTTAGTGAACTACCCCCTCACGAGTTATCCTACCGACTTGCAATGCGCAACAATACTTTTATTCGTATGTTACACTATTCACACCAGACCAGCAATGCCACTAATTGTTGGGTGTGTGGTCGACTCCCCCCTTACCAGACACCGAAGGGAGTTCTGCCACTCTTTCCCTATCCGTTTTCACACAATGGTTCGTGTGGAGCATGGTTTACATTAACATCATCTTTAGACGATAAGTCCCTTCTGAATAGAACATGTTTCCCAGACAAGGAAGGTCTTTCCCATAGGACAGGGTTAGATCTAGAAAATGAAGTATATGATCTAGGTAATTTTTCCTCCAACCTCATGGTTTTGAATGTTCAGTCCGAGACTACTCCAGACTTACCTTCTATAACAGTTCTACCAGTGAAAGGCGAATTATGTGTTAGAAAGAATGGTTCAGTACATCTAGGACACAGTGATTGTAATACTGTGGTCGAGTATAGTGACAGTGGGAAATCTACTTTCAAAGCCTCACGTCATTCTTATTTTGTATGTGGTCAGACAGTGTACGTTTGCCCCTATATTGGGATGGAACATGTTACATTGCCTTCCTACTGCCACCAGTTTTCCTGGCCCCATCCGATTATCACCGAAATACACATCTAGTACACGTCAGACATAGAAGGGAAACACACGTCATGACCCGTTTGCACGCACCAGTAGGTTAAAGGTTCCAGCTGCCCATGAAGCCCCCTCCATGTATCCACCCACTTATGACACTTCTGTGACGTTTACATCACACACCTCCGTGCACGCCCTGTGCACTCCTTCTTTTTACGCCCATATGTTCTTATCTTCCGTTTGTCACTTGTTACGCCTACTGTATTCAATGCAATTGTACTGTTTTACTATATATACTGTATGATGTTAATGACATTTTAGCTGTCCCGCCTGTCCCTCTTTTTCTGAGACTGTCCCTTCCTGAACCTTAGCAGGTGATGGAACCCGATGGTCCATTGGCTCGAGCCACTTAATTAAAGCCCGTATGACTCAGATACCACGGATTCTGCCTCTTATTTATTGAGCTATCCTTTTCAGTTAATGCATAGAAAAATAGTACCGGTAATTATTTATTTATTTACCACAGTGCCTCTAGCTTCAATAGTTATCTAACCCTTCATTCTGTCCTCTCCTTTTACCTTTCTTACCTATGCTCCCCAGAGATATGTGCCTATGCCTCCTTTTGCTTCTGTACACTGCCACTACACTTGTGGCGCTCTCCCCTTCCCCACCATCATCTCCATCACACCCTTTTTGCTCCATAGCAATGTGGACCAATTGAGTGGAAGTTGGACCCCACTGCTTCAAGATCATTTACCCCAATCTGTCCAAAGCATCGGAAAAAAGATTCAAACATAACACCCTTGAACAATTTCCTGATTCCCTTTTCATGAACCAATACCACAGCAGCCGATATGGGTGGCTCGAAACTGAGCTTATTTTCTTCACCAACAACATCTCATCTTGGACCAATATCTTCAACAACTCATTTAATGTTACTTCCTCTTCCTCAATCCCACACGGGTACCAACTAAAAAGTTCCCCTTCAGCTTGCTTCAATGGATCGCTCACTATCTCCCTTCACAACAACAGTAAGGTCATGATTCAGGCTGAAGAAACTTGTCTCTCTCTATATGACCACCTATCTCCATCCCTGTTCACCATCCTTGGCACTCCGATCCCTCCTGACTCTCCAATGGCCTCCTCCCTCACCTCGCACTCGCCTTTCCCTGTCCACCTGAACACCAGAAGGCAGCTTTCCCAAGAGGAACAGGATTCCCCTATAGCCCACCCACTCCCTTCTTACCCCCCTGCTTTTCCACCTTCCATTCTCTCTAGCGGGCCATTTTCCTCGACACCGCATCTTGACAAATGGCCACCACTCTAATTTGCCCCCCACGTCCCATCCTGGGACTTTGAAGAAACCCTACCTCCAGTCCGTCTTTCCAACAGCCAAACTACCCAGCTCACATAATAACCTCTGCAGTGTTTGTTGGAGGCTGGCTGTTTTTGGTGCAAATCATGGTGCAGCGCTGCTTGCTCGCACGCCGCAAATTTAGAATCAATCACAAAATGAATGTTACCATTGCAGCGGCCAGGAAATTGTCACTAAACTCTCAGGTGGGTGGCTTGCCAGTTGCCTTACAGAATCACCTATCTTGGAACTCATTGCCGGAGGTCAGCAGCGTCAATGTGCCTCTAGCTTCAATGGAAATTAAAGTGGAGCTCGATGGTGCCTGATATGGGGCTGGGGCCCAAGGTCAGCTGTGAGATAAGGTGCACTGGAGAGGAGTAGTGGATATTCAAGACTGTAAGGGAATGTGTTGCCGAGTCTGGGGTCAGGTGGAGGTAGTAATGAAGAGGGATTCTCCCTGAAGGCTCATACAGAGGGAGCCTGAGAAGTATCACTTGCCTGATACCCCACCTCAGAAACCTCCTCTTGCCATCAAAAAAACATTACATGGAAAAAACACTTTTTGAGAGTGATAACATTTAGAAAGAGATTTGTAAAAGAGTGCATTTTACTGGGAATTGCAAGAGTAAGAAGAGATAAAGGAGGGCCCTGAAGCAGGCCTGCCCAGAAATATATGCGACAAATTGAGCCTCAGTGGCCCACCCAAATGCACCCTTGGCCGACCCAAATAATAATTCCTGGAGCCGGGCCTGATCTGGAACTCCGCTCCCTCTGTAATATGGTGAGTACATAGGGTCAAAGGTGCATGGTTTGTCCAGGGTAGCAGTACTGAGCCAAAACAGGAAAAAAAAACTTTTTATAAGTAGACAAGTTCTTGGTGAGGTTACCCTGAGACCTCTGTGGTTGATGCAAGAAGTTAGCACCACTGCATTGCATGATTTTGCTCATGAGGAAATGTCACTCGTAGTTGTTGAAATGTCACTCATAATTCCACGGAAATTATGAAAATGTCACACATAGCAATATTAAACTTTGGCAGCTATGCCACCAGGCGACTGCTCTGCCTTCACAGAGGAATTCACTGACTTTGCTAATGACCAATACTGACAAAGTGATAATTTGATCTTTCTAGGAAACTCTAATCTTCACTGTGTCATTTTCAGGATTCCGCTGCCAATCAGCTAGCCACATTTCCATAGCTGCCAAGGTTTCAGAATGCTTATGTAAAACATTTTCACAATTTCAGTGTAATTATAAGTGACATTCAACAACTATGAGTGACAAAATCAAGAAATTAAGATAAATGAAACATATACATATCTGAATTTATACCCATTTGACGAAAGAGAAACTCTAGCAAGATCTTAAAACTGCTTTAAAGCACCAGAAATGGATGGGCACTAACCTAGTAAAAAGCAATAACTCGCGGCTATCTATACTAATATAATAAAGAAAGAGCCCAAACCTTTGAGGCGGGTAATCTCAGGAACCACAGCACCAATCACAACACCCAATACAGCATTGGAAAGGGCAGTTGCAGCAGAAGGACATAGGCCATGCAGACGCCCACCATATACATTTAAAAGGTAAAAGAACCGTGCCAGCAAAGTAGACCCTTGTGGGCGTGTCTGCGTTGTGCTCTGGGCGTGTGCTGTGGGCGTGACAAACGCTGGGGGCGTGTGGTACGGTCCGCCCTTCATGCCATGTCTCATATCGTGTGCTGGGGGCGTGGGCGTGTGCGGGATGCGGGATTACGGAATAAAAAAGCGAGTGTTGTGCCCAATGTTTCATTGTTTTTTCTTCCCAGGTTCTATACATTCCAGCTCCGGGTGTCCTCCCTTCTCCCTTTAAATACCCCTGCACCCCATAATCATAACCCACCCTTACTCCTTAAAATACCCCAACACCCTTAAACACTAACCCATCTTAACCCTATAAATATACCCTGTACCCCAAAACCTATCCCTAAACCCTAAAAATACCCCTGTACCCCAAAAGCCAAACCTAGCCCTGAACCCTATAAATACCCCTGTACCTCAAAACCCAAACCTACACCTGAACCCTAAAAATACCCCTGTACCCCAAAACGCAAACCTAGCCCTGAACCCTAAAAATACCCCTGTACCCCAAAACCCAAACCTACCCCTGAACCCTAAAATACCCCTGTACCCCAAAACCCAAACCTAGCCCTGAACCCTTAAAATACCCCTGTACCCCAAACCCCAAACCTACCCCTGAACCCTAAAAATACCCCTGTACCCCAAACCCCAAACCCCAAACCTAGCCCGAACCATAAAAATAACCCTGTACCCCAAAACCCAAACCTACCCCTGAACCCTAAAATACCCCTGTACCCCAAAACCCAAATCTAGCCCTGAACCCTAAAAATACCCCTGTACCTCAAAACCTAAACTTAGCCCTGAACCCTTAAAATACCCCTGTACCCCAAAACCCAAACCTACCCCTGAACTCTAAAAAACAGCCTTATACCCCAAAACCCAACCCTAGCCCTGGACCCTAAAAATACCCCTGTACCCCAAAATCCATACCTATCCCTAAACCCTAAAACTACCCCTCTACCCCATAACCCAAAACTATATCTGAACCCTTAAAATACCCAAACACCCCAAAACATATACCTCAGTACCCCAAAACATATACCCCTATACCCATACTTGCCTTATCCAAAAATTTAAAAAAAACATGCTTTTACCATTCATGCATTTACAACGAATTTCGTTGAAAATGTATGCATGGTAAAAGCATATAAAATGTAATGCCATGCGTTATAATGGCATTGCGGAGTCATGGTACTTTCGTAATGAAAGTATGCGGAGTGATGGTATGCGGAAAGAAAGTTGCGGAATAATGGGTGTTTACCCTCCCCGGTAAGTACATTGGTGGCACGGTGGCCCACATCTCCAGCAACATACTCATATTTTTTCACCACCGATTTGAAAAATGCACAGGTCTCTCTCATTGATGGCCAGCACCGACATACACTTTTAGACACACCACCCGCCACAAGTTCTAGAATCGCGAACTTTAGAGCTGGGGAGCTACGTTCGAATGTCGGCATCAGCTCAACATCCTGTGATTCCAGGCAAATCGCTTTGTCTCCCCGTGCCTACCACAAATGAATGTGTTCTTCTGTAATGTAAATTGTGCTTATGCCATATTGTCGAGTTCGCGCTATATAATATTGCAAGGAAAAATAAAGTAGGGAAACTCGAGTTCACACACTACCGAACGCGCACTCTTAAGTGCATCAGCAGTGCACTGTGAATTGGAGCGTTTCACAGGCCTGTCACAGATAAGAAAAGCTATCAAAACGAAATCCTACAAAACAATATACTACTGGCCGGCAGCAATTCATACCCGGACAACGTCGGGGCGGGCTGCTAGTTCCTCATAAAATACAGTTTTCCGTAGTTCATGTTCTTTTGTGAAAACTGTCAGTAGACAAAACGCTGATCTTGCTCCAGCACTCCATTATTCACCAGCATTATCTTTACATTCCTATTGTTACATGAAAACTCTTGGACAGACAAAGAATTAAGCCCCTGAATTGTCACACCAGTAGGAGGAGTGTGATGGTTAGAAGCTTTGTCATTACTACCATTGGCAGCATAGCAGCAGCAAAGTTTAGTGCAAGCTGCAGTGGTCTCCTGACGAGAGCCCTGGCACTTCCTTGCTGCCTGCCTGGTGTTTTTTTGTGCTGTTCATGGACTTACTGTGCACTTCACTTGGTTCATGTCAGATGCATGGACATGTTCACATGATGTGCTAGTGGTGTTCCTGGCACTCCAATGCAGCCAGAGCTGATAGGATAGGGGGGACCTACACTCTCTGGCAGAAACGAGTTCCTGTGAGAACAGCTCATCTACTGCTCCTGTGGGGTAAAGGCTGAGCATTTCCACCCTAGCTCCTTTGTCAACTTTAGCTCTTGCGGCTGCCACACAGAACAGATTACATATCAGACACCACCTGCATTCCAAACGTGGGGATGCCTCGTTTTTTCTACCAGTTCAGGCAATAAAGGCGGGATACAATGAGTGGCTAAATTCAGATTTTGAAAACATGAGGCGCGCTGTCTGTAATCCTGGCTTGCCAGTGACCTGAGAAAGGCACTCACATGGGCATGGGGGTGGTACGAGGGGAGGCCGAGGAGAGAGCAGATGGATGACCTCAAAAGACGGCAGGTGAAAACCAACAGGGTGCTGGTGATGCACGTTCTTGATGCCATGGTATATGAGGACATCTTAACCAAACAAAGAAGTACTTACTTCATGTAGTTAAGAGTAGGTATCCTTCTTTCGAGGAGATTTACCTCTTTGTAGTCTAGTTGTCTTCTCTGTAAAAGAATTCATATTATCACAGATTTATGAATAAAGATGCACAAGGAACAATGACATTGCTGAAATGCACACAATGTCACAGGAGACATTTTCTTGTGGTTCATTATGCAGCTTTAATGTAGAATACACACTTGTTATTTAGCCAATGAGTTAGTTCTAAGTAATGAACCAGAAGAAAGTACTCCAGTTAGGTAGACATTTTGTTGAAAACTGTATTCTCTTGTAGGATAAAGGGGCAGATAAGGTTCTGTTCTGGTGCAGTCACTCACACAGCTACTGACACTCCCACATAGACACTTATACACACAATCTGCCACTCTCACATCTACTGGCCGATCCATACACTACTCACACATCTGCAAAACCACTTACTGACACATACGATTACTCACACACCCACTCTGAGCAATTTAGCCACACACACAACAACTAATTGACCTTGACAGCCACTCACACATGTACTCTCAGATGTTACAGGTTACATTTAGCAAATACAATTAATAGACCTTAGAAATTCAATAATAATAATAAAGGTTACAGACCTCTTATAGTTAGGAAATGAAATTTCTAAAAAACGTAGAAATGCCTAGAAAAAACGAAAGGTTTCAGGGCTGTTATAATTAGGAAATAGAATTGTTTTCAAACTTAGAAATTCACTGAAAAAAATCAATGGTTACAGAGATATTAAAGATAGGAAAGAGAATTTTTAAAAACTTAAAAATTCACTGAAAAAAACAAAGGTTACAGGGACGTTATAGTTGGGCTCAGATTTCACTCGTACAAAATCAGTGAAACTCAGCAGTTATAGTTACCTTAGCTAACTATAACTAATGCCCCCACAATGCACTGCTTACGACCTAACATATTACATCATCACTCATGACATAGTCAGTGACATCACTGATGACATCTCAAATGACATCACTCAAGAAATTATCCACAGAACCGCTCATACCCACTCACACCCCCATGCAACCTCTCATACACCCACTCACAAACCAACACCACCACACACACCCACTCACTCAACCATGGACCCACTCACACACCCACTCACTCACCTACACAGTAACTTACACAGCCACTCACTGACTCATACACCTACTCACACAGCCACTCATTCACCCAGTGTTCATTGTATAGCATTCAAATATTTAATAAAGTTTTGAAACAATAAAAAAATGGAAATAGCATAAGGGAACTGCTTAGAGGGGCTTCATGTTATACGTTTAGGAATTAGCTGAGTAAAACCACAATGAAAATCCAGGAAGTGCCAGGCATATCTACAGATAACACACTTTACAGGTTCCAGTATATCCATTATTTCTCTTGTTTAATGCAACAACATTAACAATATCCTTCTGCTCAGTCTATAGATTTGGAAATACCATAATGGGCATACAGACCCCTTTCCAAGAATTCTGATGGACAGCAGTGGCAGTGGTCTCACAGCACTGCGGCCTGAGGCAGCAGCAGCAAGACCGGGATCCTGTGGGAAAAGAAACAACAGTTGGCTATCTGCCTTCCAGTCCCCTAGACCCTGCAGGAGTCACCAAAAGTCAGAGGCTAAAGGATGGACCTGCTACTGTCACGGCTACCGCTCTACACCGGCATGGCGTGTTAAGTAAGCGGGCGGTGATATCCAACAGGCAGAAGGAACCGACCGGGTGTGAGGTGAGCGCTACGGAATGGCGCAGCTCTCGTCAGCTACTGGCGGGTCTTGACGGTGCAGTTTCTAGCGGGCTAGGCTCCAAAGAGTGTTTTACACCAGGGGAGGACACAGGTGCAGCGGAGGTGACCGAGCTAGGCCTTGGTGCGGCATGTGGCCCTGTGCCTCCCTGGAACTGTTTCCTTCTCTTACCTCATCAAAGCGCTGAAAGCCCTGTCCTGCCTCACACCAGTTTCACACCAGCAACTACCAGGTTGCCCTCGTGCTACTTGACATTACTGACCACTACCTTCACCAGCATTCGGTGAGGACACGTGCGCCATCAACCCTAGCACCCCAGTAAGATCATAGAAGGTGGGTCCCCCAGGACATGTACATGCAAGGCTGCGAGGTGTGTGGATTACTTCTCTTGATATTTTTCACGCAATGTCGGCACCTAACATCCTTCAGGTTCAGCTTTTTCAGTCAGTGGGCAGCCCATTGTACAACTTACCTCTGTCCTTAGTCTTAGCCCTCATCAGAGGGGGAGCTCCCATTCTCCAGCTTCCGGGGTCAGGGTTAAAGGCTGCCTGGCACTCACCAAGCCATAAGGCAACAAGACAATAAGGAGACAAAGTACTGGCAGAGCAATTGGCAAGCAGATGGTCAAGCAATTACCTTTGTCAGGGCTCTTCTTACAGACATCAAAAGTCAAAAGATTCAAAGGGACTCTGACTGAATCAATTCCGGATGCTAATTGTTCTGCCTCACTGGCCAGTATAACGGTCTGTCCCCCAACAGAACCTGTGAAATCTTGGTTTTCGAATAAACGGAGGCAAATGTCTCTGCTGTATGGTATATCAACCATTTCAGTGAACAAAGTTGAGACCTACCGCATAGGTAGCCAAAAACTGTTTGGAGTTTTCTCTTCAAAGAAAATATAGATACAAGCAGGGTGCCTTCTAGCCGATCTAACTACAATAGCAGATTTGTGCTCCCTGCATTTTTAAGATACAAGTGAATGGCGTATTCACCCTACAATTTTCAAAAAGCTTTCTACCAAATTTGAACTCTTTGCAATGGAATGCTTTTCTTCCTGATCAAACATTCAACTTCCCTAATTTTACATTTGCAATTGGATCCTCAAGCTTTGACAACACATGCCCAGTACTGGTCTCTTTACCTAACTTAAACTTTTGCTCCGTTTGTCATGATAGTACACGTTTTAGCAGAGGTACATCTCTAAGAAGCTAATTTACTGTTGATATCTCTCCTGTGGCAGAGCCAACCATGGTTCCCTACCCGCCTGGAGTTGTCAGGAAATTTCCCCATTCTGATTTTGTCTTTGTCCAGTTTGCTTCTATAGCATCAAAATGACTCCCAATCACTCTCTAGTATTGGTGGCATGGATAGCTTCATGTCAGTCTGCTGAAACTAAGAAATTTCGACAGAGGCTTCTCAATTCAGTCGCCAATCTTATTCCCAAACTTTAAACATCTGATTGGATGGTTTGGAACTGCAGATGCTGGGACAGGGCTACATATCTCATTTCAGCACATGTAACTCTGGTCATAAATGTCTTAGAATCCTTAACTTCACAACGGAAAAACCCAGGACTATGAATTCATACAGAGCAGCAATTTTAGCAGAACATG
Organism: Lissotriton helveticus; assembly: GCF_964261635.1. NCBI lineage: Eukaryota > Metazoa > Chordata > Amphibia > Caudata > Salamandridae > Lissotriton > Lissotriton helveticus. The sequence continues at coordinate 191,000,567 of NC_136057.1, forward strand.
TAGGAGTGGATGATAGACATATCAGAGACCATCCTCTGATTGTCACTTTGGATCGACTTTTGAAGGAAGTAAAATTTAATAAACCTCCATTACTTAAATACAACCAAATTTTGAATGTAATTTTTATTTTTAACTTGTACTTGAATTGGTCTGACAATGCTTCTTTATCTCTTAACATTTTGTCTGAAAAATGAATTGCCCTACTGTGCTTGGTCTCTTTGAAACATCTTTCTGATATTAAAGCCTTAGATGTGTCTTCAGTTTAATATACTCCTTCTGGTGATTATTTTCAAGTTTTTAAGTCCTGAGAAGGACAAAAACAAAGCCAACGTAAGTTTTCTATCCTTATTTTCTTCTTCAACCAAAGCTCTGTTTAGAAAACAATTTGAAAGAGTACATTCTAAAAACAAATGATTGAGAACGTCCTCCTCAAACCAATTCATCGTCTACTTGAGAACTCTTTACATATCAGTTTTTCTCCAAGCTTGGCTCGCATGGTTAAAATAATCATGAATTTAGAGGGAATTGACTCATCTGCTTTCGAGACTCACTCCACAAGAAAAACTATGGCTTCAGAAGCTTTTTTTTTTGTTTATCTTTGTTTTGTTGGCATTTGCACTAAAAGGAGTAAAACATTTCTAATGAGGACATACACATAGTTTGAGCATGTCAAGGTTGAATTAAGCCCCCTCCTCTTAGCAATAATCCATTAACCATAGAGCCGCCATAAAGACCCCTTGTTGCTACCGTACTACCTGTAGTGCAAACAGTCGAACTTTGAGGAATGTTGCTACATTGCCTTTTTTTTTTCAAAACAATTTTTATTATTTTATTTTTTGATGTTGAAATATTGCAAAGACGGCACTGCTCTCTGATCACCAGAGATGCAGTGTACAAGAAATAATCATCATCTTCAAGCAGTACATGCAATTTTCAATAGGAACACCCATCCCTGAACTCCCTCCCTCCAAACTCCCGTCCCATTATTCTCCCGCCCGGATCCCACCCCTAACCTCTCACAGTGTCAGCGTGGTCCAACAGCTAATACAGTTCAGTAGCAGAGTCCGTGTGTGGATCCGTTCACCCCAGGTCCACAAGCGAGTGTCCTTCATCAACATCCTGACATGCTGGCGGTTCCAGCCACAGCCCTCTATGTTCCGCCCACCTCTTCCAAATTTTAAAGTGCTTTTGGGGGCAGCCCCTGGGAATAAACACTGGACGCTCCAGCCACATACAGAAATCTAATCCCCTTTTCCACACCCCTAGCAAGGGAGCCCTAGGGTCTTTCCAGGCTCGGGCGATATCACGTTTGGCCACTGTGAGGCCCAGAAGCAGTAAGTGGCGTTTGTAGATGTTACTTCCCACTTGTTCCATAACATGCAAGAGGCCCAGTTTCGGGGAGCGGGGGAGGTCCCATCCCAACACTTCAGACAGGCAGTCCCAGACACCAGTCCAAAATCTCAACAGTTTATCACACGGCCACACCGTATGTACAAAAGTTCCAACCTCACGGCCACACCGCAGGCAATCAGGGGAGGCTATCAGACCCGCCTTCCACAATCTGTCTCTAGTATAGTAGGCCCTATGCAGGTATTTAAATTGGATAATGCGCAGGCGAACCGCTATCGCTGCCCCCTTTGGGGCCTCCAAGGCCTCCCTCCAGTCCTCTTCTTCCAGGTCCCCTATGTCCCCCTCCCATGTAGATCTCAGAGTATCGAGAGACGAGGAGCAATGTGTCACTAACATTTGGTATATACAGGATATCTTCTTGGTGCCTATCTCACCCGTGAAGACCTTAGGCTCCACCGGGCTGAATTCGGGCAAGGAGTCTAGACCGACCAGGGAGGGAGACAAAGCGTGACGGAGCTGTAGGTAGCGAAAGAACTGTGTTTGGGGCATACCATATTCTTCTCGCAAGGCTTGGAACGTTTTAAGAGCCGTGCTTTTCATTACATGGCCCAGTGTCGATATACCTATAGCGTCCCAGCCACTAAAGCCCCTCAGGGATGCCAGCGCCGGCAGCCGCCCATTGTGCCAGAGGGGTCTCCCTCGTTAATTTGTTCCACCATCCCATGCGGCGCAGCGCACCGCGCCACACCCGAAAGACCACCTGTGTGACCTCTGGAAGTCTCTTCCGCGCCACAGCTGAATACAAGATGGTGTGTAGCGTACTTGGGTCCATCAAAAACCGTTCGAGGGCATAGGCCGGGTCGCTCCGATCCCCATACCACCACTCGTTTAGTATCAGTAGGTGGGACGCTTGATAATAGGACTGAATTTCCGATGTGGCCAGCCCCGCGCAGTAAGTGGAAAGAAAACATGTGCGAAGTGCCACTGTCGCTACCCCACCCGCCCAGAGGAACTGGCTCAGCGCCGAGTTCACTCGACGAAACCATTGCAGTGGAATAGGGTATGGGTGATTCTGTAGCTGGTACAGTAGGCGCGGGAGAGCCACCATTTTGAATATAGCCGAGCGGCCATAGATATTCAAGGGCATTCTGGACCATGTCGTCATGTCCGAGCGCACCCGATCCCAAACAGGCAGTACATTGCGAGCCAAGATACCCCCAGGACGTCCGTCAGGAATATCCCTCGGTATTTAAGTCCACCAGCAGCCTCCTGCAATACATTCGCCCAGGGTCCCAGACCCCGGCGATCTCCCAGCGTCCACAGCGTAGACTTCCGTAGGTTTAGGCAGAGGCCCGATACCTCGCCGAAGATACGCATAATATCCAGGACTATCGGCCCGACCTATTTAAATCCGTAAGAAAGAAAAGGACGTCATCGGCGTAAAGCGCTATTCTGTCAGATGGTCCCGCTTCCCACTCCACGCCTCGCATTTGCGCATCCATTCGCACCCATGCCGCCAGCGGTTCCATCGCCAGGGCGAATAGGTAGGGCGAAACGGGACAGCCCTGACGGGTGCCCCGGCCTATAGGGAAGGGGGTGGACACTGCTCCCGCCACTCTCACGGATGCCGTTAAGTCGGTGTACAACAGTTGTATATAGGAGAGAAATCGGGCCCCAGGTTCAGGCGAGACAGGAGGGCACGTAGGTAAACCAAACTCAGGGAGTCAAACGCCCTGTCAATGTCTGCCAGGAGAAGCGCCGCCGGAATCCCAGCCGCTCGAGCCGCCTCCACTACCACTTGAGCACGCCTGATATTGTGGTGTGTCGCCCTACCAGGCATGAATCCGGCCTGATCCGGGTGAACCAGATCCGCTATATATGGGAGCAGACGGTTGGCCAAGGCCTTTGCCAGCAGCTTCACCTCCACATTCAGGAGCGAAATCGGCCTGAAAGATTCATGTTGTTTAGGAGACCTCCCAGGTTTACAGAACACCACAATTTCGGCGTGTCGCCAGTCTGCCGGAAGGCGACCACCGTCCCTGGCCGCCTCTAGCGCTCGCTTGTAGTAGGCACCCAATTGGAGATGAAACATCTTCATGAACTCACAGGGAAAGCCTTTGAGCCTTGGGGCCTTGCCAGTGTTCAGTTCTCCTAGCGCCGTGCCCAGCTCCTCAGCTGACAATGGAAGGTCAAGCTTGACACGTCCCTCATCTGACAGCGCCCGTGGCAGGAGATCCGCTAGGAATTTGTCTACGTCCTCCGCCGGAAGAGACTCCGAGGGGTATATTGGGTCGCGCAGTAGTGTGCGAAGCTGGCCGCAATAGCGGGTGGGGCCGTCATCGCCCCTCCCGCCTCATCACAGAGGCCCGGTAAGGAGTGCGCCTGGAATGTAGTCTGACAGAGCCTATAGAGCATGGCGCTGGATTTGTCCCCCCACTGGTAGATCCTACTCTGTGTAGCCAACCATAGTTGGCGAGCCTCGTCCATCAGCAGGGAGGTATATAATTGCTGCTGAAGGAGCAGTTGTCCTACGGCATTGGCAGCATCTCCAGTTGTGCACTTCACCTCCAGATCTCAGACCCTAAGTGCTGCATCAGTTATAGCCTCCCTACGGGCTACTCGGGCTGCGGCACACCAGGCAATATCTACACCCCGAAGCACAGGTTTTAAGGCTTCCCAGAGGGTCACTGCATCGGTTTCCGGCCTGTCATTATCTTCCCAGTAGTGAGCTATTGCGGTCATCATATGCGCCTGATAACCTTCTTGCTGTAGATGCCAGGTGGAGAGACGCCATCTAAAAGGCTGCCGTCTCCTGTCTAGGTGTAGGTCCATCAAAACTGGGGAATGATCGGACAATCCGCGAGGGAGAATAGAAGTGGAGGCCACCCGCCCTATCCAACCCTGGAGGACGAACAAGTAGTCAAGTCTAGAGAACGACCCGTGGACTGCAGAAACATAGGTGTACTCACGGCTATGCGTATGTTGATACCTCCATGCATCAATCCAGCCCATCCCCTGTACCATGCTCTTCAATCTAGTTAGGGTATCTGCTAGTTGGCCCCTCCCGGCCTGTGGCGATCAATGCTCCCATTCATCACGTCATTCCAGTCACCACCTACTATCGCCAACACATTCGGGATTCCAGCCCACACATCAAGCAATTTCACAACAAGGGCTTCCTGTAGTGGGGGTGGGGCATACACACTTCCAAAGACCATAGATTCGTTCCCCACCTTTCCTTTGATGAAGATATATCTGCCATGGCTGTCCACCCATTGTGTTTTGTGTGAATAGGACAATCTGCAGTGGACAAGTATAGCAACCCCCCTTGACCCTCGCACAAATCCAGCATGATACACCTGCTGATAACCGTAGCGTTGTAAGCTCAGTCTTGGACCCCAGAAGGTGCGTCTCCTGTAGGAGTAGCACGTCTGCCTTTTCTCTCTTTCCCATCCGCAAGACCGCACCCCTCTTGATTTTATCAAGCATCCCCCGCACATTCCAGCTCACGACTCGCAGGGATGCCAGTGGGGATTCTGTCTCATGAGTGTCACCGACCATCAGGGGGCATGTACAGCAAGGCCCTGGGCAACATGGACCGCACACACACAAAGGATTTGAAGTGGACTGGAATAGACACTGTGTTAGAACAAGTTACCCCAACTTCCCCATCGTCCCCTTCTGTCCCCCTACCCTCCCGATCCCCCCCGCAGCACCCCCATCCCACCAGTCCCCCCAAGTCAACAACCTCCAACTCCCCAGAACTCCCCCCCACCCCCGCTCCCCCCCCATACCTCATAAAACGATGAAGTACCTGTCGCGGTATAGCGCGGCTTCTGCCTGCAATGTGAGCCCGACAGCCCACCCCACCAATGGATCCCCATAACTGTGGTTAATTCGCCCAACAACTACTCCCACCCACCCTCACCTGAAAGGAACCGCCCCACCCGTTCACTCCCCCGATCCACAAGCGCCCCTCATGCACTCATTTGGTCCCGTATCTGGCACAAGCATTTCGCTCTCCCCACCAACATAACCCCAGATGGGCAAGAATTTAAGTCAATCTGTCCGCAATATGGCACCAGGCGCCCTCACGTGCCGTTCTTCTTCTTCTCGGTCATCACAGACGCCGTCTCCGAAGCTGTGCTTGATACAGACCGCTGTCGGGAGCGGGATCTCCAATTGTCCTTACGTCGGGAGGATCTCGTCTGCGCATCATCATGTGAGGAGTCAGAATATCGCCCCGGAGGAGTGTGCACTTTTACCGGTCTAATTTCATCTGTCCATAGAAATACATCCTCTGGGCGATCAAAGAAGTGCGTACGAGATTGAAATACAACTCTCTGGCGGGCCGGATAGAGAAGTGCATACTGTATCTTCAGGTCGCGTAGCCAGGCCTTGGCCGCTGCAAAGGACTGGCGCTGCTGTTGCACCAAGCGAGTATAGTCTGGAAAGATCAAAATCGTGTGATTTTCATATCGCAGGGGTTCTTTCACTCTGGCCTGTTTAAGGATCACATCCCTGTCGTGGTAATTGAGATGCTTCGCAATCACCGGCCGCGGCCTCGCTCCCTCCGGCGGTTTTTGCATCAGAGCCCGATGTGCCCGTTCTATAACAAAGCACCTGGACAAGGTTTCAGGTGGGATCCAGCTTTCAATCCACCGCGTGAGGAAGCCCTCCACATCTCCCTTCTCCCAGCCTTAGGGCAGTCCTACAAAACGGAGGTTGTTGCGCCTGGCGCGTCCTTCTGCGTCTTCCACCCGTAGCGCCAGGCCCTTTTGCGTGGATTCTAGGGCAGCCACTTTGCGTTTGAGGGTCACCACATAGTCTTCTACTCCAGATATCCGGGTTTCAGCTTCTGTGATGTGGGATACCGTATCCTGCAAGTCATGACGAAGGAGCGTAACATCTGAACCCACCGCCCCAATTTTGGCGTCCAATGCGTCCCGGGATTGGGTGATAGCCGCCATTAGCGCTGCACTGTCTGGGCCGGCTGCCTGGGAGCTGCCCGAGGCCCCGGCGCTGCCCCCCGGCCCCGTAAACTTGTCAATGGGTCCCTGCTTAGGGCCTCCCCCGCCGCCGCCTGCCCCGCGGGTCATGGTAGGTGTTCTGTTCTGTTCTGTGTTCTTAGGCTGCCCCGCGGGCACTGTCGGATCGCCGCCCACTATGCCTCCGCACCGGGGCCCACCGCGGTCCGGACTGACCGCCGAGTAAACGGGCCAGGTATCTCCCCACAGCGTCCAGTGGCCCCTATTGCGCCCTTCGAAGTCTAGGCCCGGCAGCCGTGTGCACATACGGGGCCCCGGGGTCCCCCAGCCAGATCTCTGCCACCGCCGACCTGCCTCTGGCGTGACGCTGATCCTCCCGCTATTGTCTAGGGTGTCTTGTACCTGAATGGTATAGCTGCGGAGGCTACTGCCTCTCAATCGCTCTGCAGGGCTCTCCGCATCAATGCCTGGGCCAGTCAGGCCCCACGATGGCATCCGGCCTGCCTCCTCCGCCGCCAGGCCCCAAGCGCCTCACCGGCGCGCTGCTGGGCATCACGAAAATCGAGGTCCGCTCTAGGCCTCGACGCCGCCGATCGACCTCCCAGGATTACCACCACTCCTGCACTCAGTCTTTCACCTCACGGGGGCCAAGGAGGAAGAAGGGGTCCCATGCTGAGTTGCTCCGCTCCGGCTGCTCGTTCACTGACCTCCAGTCGGGACCCGTTGCTCCGCTGCCTCTCACATGGTCGCTGCTCAAGACCAGGGCACCCCAGGTGTAGGCTAAGGTGTCCCCAAGGTGCACAGGGCCAGATGCGGCCCCCCGTCGCTGCTGGTCCGCCGCCTGTCAGCCGGGTCCCGGCCGCCTCTGCGTGATGTTCCCCGGGTCGTGAAACTCGAGCGCCCCGGCTTCCAAGGCCGCACAACGTCCGTCTGCCCTCACTCGTGCCCAGGTGCGCTAAACCGGCCCAAACTGCTCCGACGTGTGCTCCGCTACTCCTCGCACCAAGTGCTACTCTCGGGGCCGCTGCGTAATGCGGGGGAACAGGATAATTCGGCGGATAGTCGGCTGGCGAGGACGGAGCTCCACTAAGCTGCGTCCGCCATGCTTGCCGTCCAAGCCACGCCCCGCTACATTGCCTTTTAAGGAAATAAAAGAAACCACCCCTCTTCCCCTCCCCCATTCCCGACTCCCAATACCACCCAGAACTGGTGTGCCCTCTTAGTGTACCAAGGTGCGTGTGGTTGAAAGGGAAAGTTATGGGTAAATCTTCACATATTATGTTGTGGGAGCCAAGCTTGTGAGCCGGAGAAGGCGAAGATATTTAGGGCATGTGATCTCATTCATCTCCATCGACAGAAGAGAAAGTAAAGGTTGCTAGGCATCTGTGAAGCTGGCCATAGCGTTAGATAGGGAGGCCTGTATGCATTCCATTCCTAAGATGTACCATAGTTTATGTAGCCACCCCAGCCGTGTCGGGCTTAGAGGTGAGCCCCAGTGTGATCAAATGTTTTGAGTAGCAGCTCCTAAAGCTAACCCCATTAATCTGCCCCGCCTGGACCTGAGTGGATATGTGATGGGGTTGGGCAGTCCCAAAATCACGTATTCAGAAAAGCGCGGTAACTGCAGTTCGGGCTGCAGTTCGGGCTGGACTGTTCCCATGAGGCACAGGGTCAGACTGATTTGCATATGGCCATGTCTGAACTGGGGTGGCTGAGTGAGCTAAAGAATGGTGATGGATTAAACCCAGATCAATTGACTGGAAGTGAGTTTTTGATTTGCTCAAACGCTCTGTCCATCATCCCCTTTTGTATCGCAATATTCCTTGCAGCGCAGTCCAGCCCCCAAACATCTTATATGTGGACCCAAGTGTTTGCACCAATTTTAAAACCAGCTCTTTGTTGGTCTTAAAAAACTGTGTCTAATTTGACTAAGCAGCAGTTTTGGGGGGGTTATCGCCGGAAATATAGCGAAGTGGGGTTTGCAGCAACTTGTAAATATGGTAATAAAAAAAGCCGCCGTACAGGCAAAAAATTGACTTGTAAATATACCTCTTAGTATGGATTATCCAAGGAATCATGTCCCTGGTGTCAACTGTTCTTTGATATTGGTTCAGTTTTGATCCAACCAGGATATTCCTTGCACTGTTTTCTTTATCTCCTTGTACATGTAACAGAGAGTATTTATTATGGACGTAAAGATTTTTTTTACTTTTCATATGCTTTATATGATTATTCCATTTATTGCTTCTATGTTTCAAAACTTTTGAAACCACAAGAAAGGAGTTCTTGTTGCGCCAGGTCAAGAGGTTTATAGGGTAGCTTGTAGATAACTGGTAGTTAGCATTGTGACACCAATTGATAGTTCTATTTCTCTAGGTTTCATGGGTAATGTAGTATGTTTTATCTTGGCTGCTGATGGAATAAACATAAGAAAATAATGCATAATACTTCCCTCTGTGTATTCAATAAAATCAAGCCTTTCTTTCAGTAGATCTACAAAAAAATCTCCACTCTACCTTAACCAAAGACTTGCCAATTGTCTTCTGTGACTGCATATAAAAAGAAAATGTTTTAATACATGTTTTTTATATTTATTTAAAAATGTTATACAGTTTAAAAAAAGAACATTATTTTAATTACATAGTTTTAATAATATTGTAATAACACAGTTTTTCTAATAATTACTAAATGGTATTATGCTTGTCAAAAATGATTTATTTCGTTGTTAATAAACCTTCTTAAAGAATTTGCCACTCTTTCATCATTTCTTTACAATGTTGTAACTCCCAAAGCAGTAGATATTACAAATATGGCTGTATTGCAGTTGCCCTGCAATGTTGTGGGGTCACACACTAAGGGTTACCAACCAATAGGCAAGTTTCTGGGTGAGTAACTGGGCCCATGGGTATGCACACCCCAAGGGGATTCCTTCCCATAGATTCTGAGTCTTTTTTTTCCTCCGGTTGGAATCATTGGCATTGCCAAAGAGCTTGGTGTATCTGAAAAGAACTTTAAGAGAAAATACTCCCCCATCTGCTTTTGGGCATAGTTTTTACATATGGGCATGCATAGAGAGGATAAACCCAAATCACCCACCATGCAGGGGAATCTACCAAACCCAGACATTCCTGAATACTAGACAACCAAGATTTCCATGGTCCCTGGTTTGATCTATTCCTGCCATATGCCCAGCCACACAAGTGAGGGATTGTTTTTATCGGGAAGAGTGTAGACACGGTGGGGGGTCAGGCTTTTGTGGATGTTTACAGATTTCTGAAGTTTCCCTTTTGTTTCAAGGGCTCCTGGCCCAACCACACACACAAGTACCATTTTTTGGGGGAGAGGGGCGGGTGCACAGAAACTGACCCAATTCAGGCTGTCTCCCGCCTGAAATTGCATCTGCTTTTATAGAAATTAATTTGGAAAATCCATTCTACCGAATATTTGATATTTAATCTCCCACTTTCCGCTTCTTAAATGTTGCCATTTATTTGTATGCATTTATGTGAAAAAGCTATTTCAGATCTTATGTACCTGAAAAATAAGTGCAGAAATTGCTTTCGAAATGTAGATTCTGGACTGAGGATTCAACTTTCCGAAACAAAATCAAACATTGAAAAGTTACTCGCAGCACCAAACTTCCCATTAAACGTTTTTGATTTTTGCATATTATTTCAATAAAAAAAAAAAAAAAAAATCTTTTGTAGTTCAAGTATTTGTTTGGTGTGTACTTGTTTGTGCATTTTACAAATTGTTCGGCGGAACCACAGCTTTCAGTATTGATTCAGTGGGGGTCCTCAGCCAGAAGTCAAAAGGTTGGGAACCACTGATGTAAAGCGCTCCAATACCTTCAGATCAAGTTCGAGCTATACAAAGCTTAAAAATATATGGAATGGGTGCTGCACACTAGAGGCCCCCACTAATCAAGTCAGCCAGGCACCACTGTATATATGCACCACAGGGGTGCAATGCTAGAGGCTCCCTGTAACCAGTAGAGTCCTGCACGGGTGCTCTGGTCACTTCCACCCATAATTAACTGTTCCTAATGATGCATATTTGCCGGTGCTGTGTTTTGCTTGCTGTGGAGAAGCCCGACCTATAGCGGCAAGAAAAAGCCATGCACCGCCTACGACGAGTCGCTGGTCAGACTTATTACGAAGCGCCTCAAACTCGGTTCCCGCACCAGCACAGGAACATCGTGTACACAAGTGTAATAAAATTGTGATGAAACTTGTACGTAATTTTATAAAACAATACGCATTTCTTTCTATGTGTACTCCAAGTCGATCTTTGCCTCGACAAAGACGGCCCAGATATTATGTTATGTTATGTTATAAATTGTTTTGTAGCGCACTCAATTACTCGCGAGTATCCTGGCGCGTTTCATGAGTACAGAGCAGAGGGGAGAGCCAGATTAGGCTTTGAAATTGAACAGATGGGTTTTTAGGCCTTTCTTAAACTGGACAATACTCTGAGTTTCTCGAAGGTAGGGGGGAAGAGCATTCCAGGCTCTGGCTGCCACAACAGATATAGGGGCAGATTTATGATAACTGCATCCCTAGGGATGCGCCAGTTATCTTGCGCCGCAGCTCCGCCACCCATGGTGCGCCGCATTTACAATGCGACGCACCATGGGGCAAAAACGGCACAGATGCATGACGCATCTGTGCCGTAAAGGCGGCGCATTGCTGGAGTTGCGTCGCAAGCGCGACGCAGCTCCAGCAAGGCTCGGGGGTGCCCCATCTTCACAATGCTGCGTCAAGACCTACGCCTGCTTCAAGCAGGCGCAGGGTTTTGACGCAGCATTGGCCTGAAAGTGACTGAGTGAAATCTTATAGATTTCTCTCAGCCACTTTTAGGAGGCGTTCCTGTGCAGGAACGCCCCCCCCCCCCCTGCGCAGGAAGGCCTCCTTATGGCGCAGGGCTTTACAACATGACGCATCTCCTAGATGCGTCACGTTGTAAATAGGGCGCATTGTTTGCGCCGCCGTTGCGTCAAATAAAGTGACGCAATTGCGGCGCAAAGAGGCGCAAGGGCCTCATAAATCTGCCCCATAGATTGGCCCCTAAGCCTCACGAGCTTGAATCTGGAGACGACCATCTGAGATAGCGGTTAGGCAAATATTGCTTTGGGATTGATTGCCACTCGAAGTGCATTGATAGTCAATATGTCAAATTGCAAACTCATGCGTTTCATTCCCTGAATTTTAAAAATAAAAACCGTTTACGAAAAGTATGGTGACTTTACTGACACAATTTCAAGTAAAAATGCAACGTTATCTTAGCAAATCACGTACACAAGTAAACAACTTCTGATTTCCAAAGCTAAAAAGACTCCTTTATCCATGGCAATTAAACGGAAGAGTTTGTGGCTTTGCAGTGGCTTCTGGGTATGCAAATTTCTCCAAAACAGTTAGTTGTTGTCAGGCCGCCTGCCCTCTAGTAACATCGGTTGGTACTGCACCTGCCGCTTGGTTGAAGCGTTCCATTTCCTCCCCCATCCACCTCATGCACACACCCTCTCTCTCTCTCTCTCTCTCTCTGTCACACACACACACATCCACACACTCTAAAAAAAGAAATAGAGGTAAAGCCAACGGTTTGGAATTTTAGATGTCATAGAGGGCAGATCTAGAAGAAAGTGCCGCAGCGTGGCACCGCAAGCCCTTTGGCTGCACCACGCGGTGGCACTTTCAGAGCACAGGAAAGCAACATATTTACAAGAATATGTCGCATTCCTGTGCTCTCTCCTGCGATGGCGCACAAACTCCTGCCATGCGCTGGCGCAGGCAACCTTGCACCATGGTGCAAAGATGCCTGCGCCATGGAGAGATTGCTTTTTTGCAGGAAGTGGCAACTTCCTGCACAAAAACAATCACTACAGGCTTTTTCCTCTTTCCATGCGTGCTGTAGAATGCAACACGCATGGAAATTTACGATATCTCATAAATCTGGAGATGTGTCTTGTTCCATTGGTGTTGCGTGGGTACACCCACCCACAGCAACACCCATGGAACGCCCCTTCAACGAAGAGTGCTGCATGTGAAGGGGCCTTATTTACAAGGAGAGGAAAAGTCATGCAGGGTGGCTTTTCCTGTCCTTGTAAATATGGAGGAGCCCCCTGCGCCACCAGTAGGTCACGAAAAGTGATGCACTGGTGGCGCAGGGGGCTTGTAAATCTGCCCCATAGTGCTTAGTAATTCTTTGGTTGATTTTGAGTCCTAAATAAATCTGTTGCAAAAGAAATAAATGCTGACCTGGCTCTGCCCAAACTTCCAGGCCAGGTCCTCCCTGGACTGGAAGCAAGCATCCTAGGGCCAGTTTCAGGGTTTCACCCCTCATCAGCCAGGATAGCTCCACTCCAGTGGTATGGAGAGCCTGGGACCTTTTTGCTCGCCATACAATCCCAGTTTGGACCTAGCCATATGCATATCAGTCTTGGCCCTGAGCCCGATGGGAAGAGTCCAGCTCGAACTTCCAGGCCTGGTCCTCCCTGGACTAGAAAGAAGCATCCTGGGACTCGTTTCGGGGTTTCACCCCTTATCAGCCCAGATAGGTTGACTCCAGTGTCATGAAGAGCACGGGACCCACGTCTGGGAATAGTGTAACATTTAAGATTAAGGATTGAATTTTTCCCATTTTTGGCTTCCATATGGAAGTCAGTGTGCAAGAAAGATCACATTTTGCGAAATACCCTCTGAATCACTATAGTATAGGTAACTCCAAATTTGGGGGCAGATTTACAAGAATCTGTAGAGATGAGTCAGTTTCCCTGCGCCTCCATCTGAAACCCTTGAGCCACCATGGATGAGCTGTATTTACAATACAGCGCACAATGGCGCGATGATTGACAGATGCGTCAGAAATTCTGATGCAGGTATAATGTGGCACAGGATTTTGCAAGGTGACGGATCTCCCTAGATGTGTCACGTTGTAAATTGGCCACAATGTAGCGCATTGTTTACTGCACCGCTGCTTCACCAAACGCAATGGGGTGCAAAAGTTTCTCATGGGGCTTGTTAATCTGCCTATCAGAGTTGTGGAAATAATCACTGACATATTTAACATGATCTTGTTCACATTTAAAAAATACATAAATCTCATTAGTTTCATTCATTTTTCATTCATTATATTGTACCATATGATTTTCTGCATGGTTGAAACTCAATGAAAAATCATTCCAGGCTGCCCCGCAGTTGTTGGTTTTGGGTAACATGTTTTTGGGCAGCCAACAAAGACTACGGACCCGATTCAAGGAATGAACTTAAGACTCAATCCTAAACTTACTACTATTTTGGTATTCACAGAATGCACTTACTACTTTTGGTATTCACAGAAGTTAGGATTTTGTCTTAAGTCTGTCTTAAGTTTGTCTTAAGACAAACTTAAGGCAAAATCCTAGCTTCTGTGAATACCAAAAGTAGTACATTCATTCTGTGAATGCCAAAAGTAGTAAGTGGATTCTGTGAATACCAAAATAGTAGTAAGTTTAGGATTAAGTCTTAAGTTCATTCTGTGAACGGGCCCAATGGTTTTACCTTGTTTGAAATAAAACAATATGTAAAAATTACCTTTTTACAAAAATAAATGTAACAATTATGAAATGAGACAAAACCTAGGCAGGGATAAGTGTACAGCTGCCGGCAGTGAAGTGCACTACATTTTAAGTGGATGTGCTCATATGGAGAAGCAAAATGCCATCACTTATAGTGAACAGTGCCAGAGGCTGAAGTGGGCTGACTATTTGCCCAATGATGTATGGTTTGCCCTGTAAATAGCATGTGTTATTATCACCCCATGTCACGGGGCACGGTTTGCCGACCTCAAAAGGATTGGAGGCAAAGTGGCCGACCTAAAAAGTGAACCTGTGACTGGCATGCTACCAAAAGTTTCTGCAGGAGAAGTCATTAACCCACTGAGCTTTTTGTATTTTCCCAATGTGTAGCTTGGGTGGTGGGGGAGGGGAAGAGGTCACTTGGGGATGATATGGATAGAAATAAGAAAAGGTGTGAACTTAAGAACGGTTGTGGGGAAAGGGGTGAGGAGTTAGAATGCAGAAAGGGGTGGAGAAAGGAAGTAATAAAAGGGTATGTATGGGAGATTGTAGGAGAACGAATGCAAAAAAGACAAATAGACTATTGAAAGGGAAAGGATAGAATACGAAAATATCATATCGAAGGAAGCAGACAGTGCGAGAAAACAATTTGAAGTGCTGGGTGGACAGTAAGAAAATATAGAACTAGACACGGGGAACATCCTTTACAACGCAACTTTTACAACGCACTACCATTACAACGCAACTTTTACAACGCAAGTGCTTTTACAACGCATGACTTAACAACGCATGCCATTACAACGCAGATGTCATTACAACGCAAGTCTTTACAACGTAAGTATGTATTAAGGTAAATATATTTTTTTAATTTACATTTTGTAATTTATTTATTTTAAAATAATACTCAAGTAAAAATTAAATTAATTGAATAAGAGTTAATTTATTTTAATGTATTTAATATATGTAAGTATTAAACAAAAAATACTCAAGGAATTAATTTTTTTAATGGATATTAAAATTAATACTCTAGTATTATTTATATTATATATGTAAGTTGTAAAATAAAAATACTCCAGTATATAAAAAATGTAAAGGGATATTAAAATTAATACTCTAGTATTATTTACATAATATATGTAATTATTAAAATAAAAATACACAAGTATTTAAATAATATAAAGGGATATTAAAATTAATACTGTTGTATTATTTACTTAATATATATTACTTATTATTTAATATTACTATATTTTTATTTACATTATATAGAAAATATGTATAACTGAATGTTTTTAAAAAATAATTTGTTTATATAAAAATAATATTTTTATTAAAAATTAATACTACTGTAATACATTAAAAATATTAAATATGAGTACATTTAAAAAAAGATTTTATATATGTATATATTTTAAACAAAGGAATTAAGTATTAAAAGTAAATGTTTATATTATTTGTTTTAATTTTTAAATAACAATTTTAAATATATAAAAAAAATAATCAAGTAATTATTTAATACAAAATGAGGAAAGTTATTTAATTTTGATTTTTTTTTTACATTTATGAAAATTATTATAGTAGATATTTATATGTTTTTTATTTTTATATTTTATAAAAAATATGCATTAATTAATTTATTATTGTATTAATTTTACAAAATATATATTAAAATTGGTCATGTTTATTATTATAATAGAATATTAAGTAAGATTTATAATGTTAATGTAAAATATATTTAATTTAAGATTATTGAAATGTATTTTTAAAATTTACAATAAAAAATGTTAAGACAAAATTAAAACTTAGAAGAATATGAACAAATGTATTAATAAACATCTAAATTATTAAGAATTTTTAAAATGTTATAAATATATGTTTTAACAATATTGAATAAAATTTTCCCACGCTTTTCCATTGATTTCAATGGAGAGTTTTGTCCTTTTTTTATTTCCATAGTTGAAGTTATGAGTCTCGCGGAACTACTTTGCAAGCTGAAAAAAAGGTACATTTGAAAAGTTTTGGATGGAAACGGCATAAGTATAGAGGTAAGTAGTATTTATCATAATTTTCCATGTTATTACATATAAAAATATTTAACATTTAGAATAATTACATTAATAAAAACAGATACACGATAGTTTTCATTTATTATTTTTTATTAAAAAAATAAGTATGAAGTAAAGATAATTTTATTCATTTTTATATTATTTTTCAAAAAAATTTCAACGTAAGGAAACATTATTAAATACATTTCATTATACGTTTATTATTTTTTTTAAATAGTCCTTTTTTCATCTTTGTAGCTCCAGATGACGTCGACGCGTAAACGTGTATGCAAGCGGCCATTTTGAACAGCGTCGAAGGAGGAAGCAGCAGGAAGCAGATCTGTGCTCAGGTAGGAAACTCTTTAAACTTTATTTATAAACATAACAATGTTAAGTAGGATATATATATTGTAAAGTAAGGATAGGGAGAGGTTGCATATGTTACTTTAATGTATACGATGTAATTTCAGCATGTCGCCGATCATGTTACTATAGTATGCCTTTGTCGGGTCGCTGTACATTATAGGGTAATGTAAAATATAGTTGAATTTTGTAAAAGGAAGATGTATAAAAATGTAAATTTATAACCTAAGACTATTTATTGTTTTATAGAAGTTATAATGTGAAATGCATTGCAATTACAAATCGGAAAGTGCATGGAATACATGAATTGAAGATCGAGTTTGACACATAGCTGGTTTCGTGGATTTTTGATTATTTTGGTGATGTAGTTGGTATAAAGTTTATATACTGGAATTGTGTATCGTATGGCGTTTAAGAATCTTGAACATATTGGCATTCGGAAAGTTAAGAAATCTTGCAAGTTGGACATAGGAAATATTTAAATTTGTAGGAATTAGTATTATTTAAAGGATAGAGTTAGAAAGTTTTTGGATATTGTGCACGTTCTTATACTTTCAGGATGCATCTTGAATTTGAAAAATGTTCATGATTGATTTAAAATGAATATGGATTTCATGGACTTTGCATTACTATCACGAAGCAGATGGACATTTAAAATCTATCAAGTTGGATTTTGTGAAAAGATGGCTTTTTTGGTTTTTGGATGACTTTTAGGATGTAGATCGACTTTGGAAAGCTTTTGAAAAGGATATTTACAAAAAAAGGATTTCGTGGATTTTTTTATATACTGGATGGAGTTTGGAAGAACATGGATTTCTAGGACTTTGGGTTACTATCAGGATGCTCTTGGACAATAGTACAATAAAAAGATGGAGTTTTGAAAAAAAAAGCATTTCTTGAGATTTGGATGACTTTCAGGATGTATATGAACTTTGGAAATCTTATCAAATGGATTTGGAAGCAACATGTATTTCGTGTATTCTTACTTTTTTTCAGGTTGGAGTGGGGAAAATCATGGATTTAGTGGTCTTTGAATTACTATTAGGATGGTAATGGATGTTAGAAACCTTTCCATATGGACTTTGGAGAAATATGGATTTCGTGGAGTATGGATAACTTACAGCATGTCTATGGATTTTGAAAACCATACCAAATGGACTTGGAAAGAACATGGATTTCATGGACTTTGGATTGCTATCAGGATGCACATGGACGCTAGAAACCTTTCAAGATGGACTTGGGAGAAACATGGATTTTGAAAACCATACCAAATGGACTTGGAAAGAACGTGGATTTTGGATTGCCATCAGGATGCACATGGATGAAAGAAATCTTTCAAGATGGACTTGGGAAAAATATGGATTTCGTGGAGTATGGATGACTTTCTGCATGAACATGGACTTTGAAAACCTTACCAAATGGATTTGCAAAGAACGTGGATTTCGTTGACTTTGAATTATTTTCAGGTTTGAGTTTCAAAAATTGTGGATTTCATGCACTTTGGATTTTTAAAAGGATGCATATTGTCCTTTGATAATTTTCCAGATTGACTTGGTAAAAAGATGGGTTTCGTGGACTTTAGATGATTTCCTTTTATTGTTTGGGTACTTGGATTTTGCCTCCAAATGGATTACTTTTCGAGAAACAAGATGAAGAAAAAAAAAGAAGACAACTAAAGGTAGGCTGACCCGACGTTATATTTGAAAGAATAATTTTAAAAAATTTGATTGCCAATTGAATTGAAAGTTTTATTTAATTTAGGTAAAAGCAGGAAAGTAAGGTGAAGATTAAATTTAGAAATGTAGTATGTTAGCGACATTATCAAGGTAGTCTAAAGCTACACACAACGAAAACAGTTGTAGAATAGCCAATAGTCTCTCAGACATTTCCTTTGATTTTTTGGAAATGCGTGGGTTTAGGCTACCAGTTAATGTTTGAGAGATTCTCATTTCTTGAAAACTTTGCTCCTTCTTCAAAATTTCCAAAAATGAATAGAAGTTAGGGTGTGGTTTGCCAATTGTATGGTTGAAGGAGTTATGCCATCCCTCTATGGCATTGTTTGTTTTGCCTTCTCCTTCTAAGCAGCTCGTGTAGCAGTTCCACCACTCCACAAGGAAACGTGGCTTCCTCCTGCGACCCGATCTGCTTAGATTTCCAATCCACGTGTCCTCAAAATAATTTAGTAAAGGTGCCAATTTATCTTAATTTTCGTTAAAATAATCTGATTCTGTAATTGCAGTGTAGTACTCGTCTACACTTTCAGGAGGGACAAAACAAAGAGCTGTAAGTTTTTTATTCAAACTGTAGTTTGGTATCAGTTGAGTACTCTGCAACCAGGGATGTTTTTTGTAGTTTACGCCAGAATGCCTGGGAAAAATGAAAAAAACATCCCTGAATTTGGGTATCCGTGTATGTTTTAGTGATCACATTGATCATAGCCAATTCAAAATCAATTATTATTTTCCTAGGACTTTTATTGGAAGTTTTGTTTTTAATCACTGTTAAAAGTTCAGTGTAGGTTGCAGATTGCTTATCAGGTAGCAAACTATATACTAAGGGAATTACATTGTGGTTAATCTTCGCCTGAATAGTGTAAATTTGGGTGAAAGGATGGGGTGTACTTTTAAACATCCCATCCATCATCCAAATTTCACTGTTCTCTAACTTAACAAGGTTGCGGGGTGTACTAAAGATAAGAATACGTTTATGAGGGTTTTTGTTGTCGTGCAGGAGGAAAGGTTCATTAGAAAAAGAAATAGTGAGTTCATTAGGAATTTGAAAAAGTATGAGGAGTTGAACTTTGAGTATTACTTGCCTGCTTTTGTCTTTGTATAATTCTTCTCAAATTGGGAATAATAGGCATACTACTAGCAACATGTCTAGGAACATGCTGTACAACCTCTCGTCAAATAGATCCAGTAGTGTCATTGGAGGTGCATGCAATTTCTTTCATTTCATTAATTGTTTCTCTTACTTCAATCTCCAATGCAGAAGCAGAGTGGTTATGATCAGTTGTTTTAATAATGGTTTCACCAAGGGTAACCGCTCTGCCACTGCAATGGGATGAGTAATATTGCACACACCTCCAATGTCTACGTGGTTCACTTATCCTTTCTTTACAATATATATATCCTGCATGTTTTAATAAACGGTTTACTTTTTTTGATTTAATATAGGTTGCTGTTTCCTGAGATGACATGATCTGTAACAAAAAGTATTGAAAAAAAATTATGTGAATTCTTACATGTTACTCTTACACTACACTCTCACACATTTTCACTATTAGTACACTTTTTTTGAGTTAGAATAGTATTTAACTTTCTTTACTATCATATACTGTCCTTACTGCTGCACCTTACTGGACTTACAATAGTAAATGGTATCTCTATTACATCTTTCACTTTTCTTTCTGCTGCACCTTCCTGGAGTTAAATTAATAATTGGTATCTCTACACTATCTCACGCTTTCCCTATTGCTACACCTTCCTGGAGTTAGAATAGTTATTTGTACCCCTATAATAATTCTCACTTTCCCTACTGCTGCACTTTACTGGAGTTAGAATAGTTAACAGTACGTCTATACTATATTTCACATTCACTACTGCTGCAGCTTTCTGGAGTTAGATTAGTATTTGGAACCTCTGTAATATCTCACACTAAACAAAATATTGCTCTCTGTTCAGTTTTATATTATTGTGTTTTGTTTTATTTTACCTTTTTTAGTCTGATCTTCCTTTCTTTCTCTGTAAACTGTGTTTTTGGTCTTGGCTTTGCTTTTCTTTGTTCGGTAGTTGAGATTCTGCAAAGATTGATATTAATAATCATGTTATACCTTGTTTTAATTGTATAAAAAAGTGAAGATGACTGTTTTCTGTGTTCTATGTATATTTTTGCCTTCTGCTGCTTTATATTTGATTTAGATTTGTAATTTACACTCATTCACCTTTCTGGAGTTAGAATAATGATTTGCACCCTTATGCTATCCCTCACTTTCACTACTGCTGCACCTTCCTGGAGTTTGAATAGTAAATTGCGCCCCTACACTATCTTTTACTTTCCCTACTGGTGCACATTCTTGGAGTTAGAATAGTAATTTCCACCCCTATACTATCCCTCACTTTCCCTACTGTTGCACCTTCCTGGAGTTGGAATAGTAAATTGCACCTCTACTCTATCCTTCACTTTCCCTACTGGTGCACCTTACTGGAATTTGAATAGTAAATTGCCCCCTACACTATCTTTTTCTTTCCCTACTGGTGCACATTCTTGGAGTTAGAATAGTAATTTGCACCCCTATACTATCCCTCACTTTCCCTACTGCTGCACCTTCATGGAGTTTGAATAGTAAATTGCCCCCCTATACTATCCCTCACTTTCCCTACTGCTGCACCTTCATGGAGTTTGAATTGCAAATTGCCACCCTACACTATCTTTTACTTTCCCTACTGGTGCACATTCTTGGAGTTTGAATAATAATTTGCACCCTTATGCTATCCCTTACTTTCACTACTGCTGCACCTTCCTGGAGTTAGAATAGTAATTTGCATCCCTATGCTATCCCTCACTTTCCCTACTACTGCACCTTCCTGAAGTTAGAATAGTAATTTGCACCCCTATACTATCCCTCACTTTCCCTACTACTGCACCTTCCTGGAGTTAGAATAGTAATTTGCACCCCTATACTATCCCTCACTTTCCCTACTGCTGCACCTTCATGGAGTTTGAATAGTAAATTGCCCCCCTACACTATCTTTTACTTTCCCTACTGGTGCACATTCTTGGAGTTAGAATAGTAATTTGCACCCCTATACTATCCCTCACTTTCCCTACTGCTGAACCTTCCTGGAGTTAGAATAGTAACTTGCACATCTACTCTAGCCTCCACTTTCCCTACTGGTGCACCTTACTGGAGTTTGAATAGTAATTTGCACCCCTATACTATTCCTTGTTTTCTTTAATGCTGCACCTTCTTGGAGTTGGGATAGTAAATTGTTACACTACACTATCCCTCACTTTCTCTAATGCTGCATCTTTTTGGAGTTTCAATAGTAAATTGCACACTTACACTATCCTTTACTTTCCATAGTGTTAAATCTTCATGGAGTTATAATAGTGAAATGTTGCTGTTTGTTCACTTTTACATTGTTGCGTTTTGATCTGTTTTACCTTTTTAGTTTTGGGTGTTGTATTTTGCTTGAAACCGTTTTCTTGGCTTTAGCTTGAATTTGCTATTCTCTGGAATGTAGTTCTGAATCTGATAAAAAAGAAAAGAAAGAGTATGTTATTTGATGTTTTGATTTAAATTTGAAAAATGTTATGATTGTATTTCTCTGTGCTATCTATACCTTTCAATATGGATTAAACTCACATGAGTTAGTATTCTACATTGCATCCCTACACTATCCCTCACGTTCCCTACTGCTGCACCTTTCTGGAGTTAGAATATTAATTTGCACCCTTATGCTATCCCTCACTTCCACTACTGCTGCACCTTCCTGGAGTTAGCATAGTAATTTGCACCCCTATGCTATCCCTCACTTTCCCTACTGCTGCACCTTCCTGGCGTTAGAATAGTAAATTGCACCTCTACTCTATCCTTCTCTTTCCCTACTGGTGCACCTTACTGGAGTTTGAATTTTATTTTGCACCCCTATACTATTCCTTGTTTTCTCTAATGCTGCACCTTCTTGGAGTTGGAATAGTAAATTGTTACACTACACTATCCCTCACTTTCTCTAATGCTGGATCTTTTTGGAGTTATAATAGTGAAATGTTGCTGTTTGTTCACTTTTACATTGTTGCGTTTTGATCTGTTTTACCTTTTTAGTTTTGGGCGTTGTATTTTGCTGGAAACAGTTTTCTTGCCTTTAGCTTGAATTTGCTATTTTCTGGAATGTAGTTGTGAACATGATAAAAAAGAAAAGAAAGGGTATGTTATTTGACGTTTTGATTTAAATTTGAAACATTCTATGATTGTATTCCTCTGTGATATCTATACCTTTCAATATAGATTAAACTCAAGTGAGTTAGTATACTACATTGCATCCCTACACTATCCCTCACGTTCCCTACTGCTGCACCTTTCTGGAGTTAGAATATTAATTTGCACCCCTATACTATCCCTCACTTTCCCTTCTGCTGCACTTTCATGGAGTTTGAATAGTAAATTGCTCCCCTACACTATCTTTTACATTCCCTACTGGTGCACATTCTTGGAGTTAGAATAGTAATTTTCACCCCTATACTATCCCTCACTTTCCCTACTGCTGCACCTTCCTGGAGTTAGAATAGCAAATTGCACCTCTACCCTATCCTTCACTTTCCCTACTGGTGCACCTTACTGGAGTTTGAATAGTAATTTGCAACCCTATACTATTCCTTGTGTTCTCTAATGCTGCACCTTCTTGGAGTTGGAATAGTAAATTGTTACACTACACTATCCCTCACTTTCTCTAATGCTGCATCTTTTTGGAGTTACAATAGTAAATTGCACACTTACACTATCCTTCACTTTCCATAGAGTTAAATCTTCATGGAGTTATAATAGTGAAATGTTGCTGTTTGTTCACTTTTACATTGTTGCGTTTTGATCTGTTTTACCTTTTTAGTTTTGGGTGTTGTATTTTGCTGTAAACAGTTTTCTTGGCTTTAGCTTGAATTTGCTATTCTCTGGAATGTAGTTGTGAATCTGATAACAAAGAAAAGAAAGAGTATGTTATTTGATGTTTTGATTTAAATTTGAAAAATGTTATTATTGTATTCGTCTGTGCTATCTATACCTTTCAATATAGATTAAACTCACATGAGTTAGTATACTACTTTGCATCCCTACACTATCCCTCACTTTCCCTACTGCTGCACCTTTCTGGAGTTAGAATAGTAATTTTTACCCCTATGCTATCCCTCACTTTCCCTACTGCTGCACCTTCCTGGAGTTAGAATAGTAATTTGCAGCCCTATGCTATCCCTCACTTTCCCTCCTACTGCACCTTCCTGGAGTTAGAATATTAATTTGCACCCCTATATTATCCTTCACTTTCCTTACTGTTGCACCTTCATTGAGTTTGAATAGTAAATTGCCCCCCTACACTATCCCTCACTTTCCCTACTGCTGCACCTTCCTGGAGTTTGAATAGTAAATTGCTCCTCTACTCTATCCTTCACTTTCCCTACTGGTGCACCTTACTGGAGTTAGAATAGTAATTTGGACCCC
The DNA here is from genome assembly GCF_964261635.1 of Lissotriton helveticus. NCBI lineage: Eukaryota > Metazoa > Chordata > Amphibia > Caudata > Salamandridae > Lissotriton > Lissotriton helveticus. The sequence continues at coordinate 191,024,081 of NC_136057.1, forward strand.
TATATCACTCCTTGTTTTCTCTAATGCTGCACCTACTAGGAGTTGGAATAGTAAATTGTAATCCTACACTATCCCTCACTGTCCCTAATGCTGAACCTTTTTTGAGTTAGAATAGTAAATTACATCACTAAACTATCCCTCATTTTCCCTACTGTTTAACCTTCATGGAGTTATAATACTAAAATGTTGTATTTTAGGTTGCTGTTTGATCACTTTTACCTTGTTGCTTTTTGATCTGTTTACCTTTTTAGTTTTGGGTGCTGTATTTTAATGGAAATTGTTTTCTTGGTATTTGCTTGAATTTGATATTCTCTGGAATGTAGTTGTGAATCTGTAAAAAAAGAAAAGAAAAATTATGTTATTATATGTTTAAAAAAAAAATTATGATTGTATTCCCCTGTGCTATCCTTTCAATATACATTAAACTCACATGAGTTAGTATACTACATTGCAACCCTACACTATCTCTCACGTTTTCGACTGCTGCACCTTTCTTGAGTTTGAATATTAAATTGCACAACTACATTATCCATTACTTTCTCTCCTGCTGCAACTTCATGGAGTAAGAATAGTAATTTGCACCCCTATGCTATCCCTCACTTTCCCTACTACTGCACCTTACTGGAGTTAAAATAGTAATTTGCACCCCTATACTATCCCTCACTTATAAATTATATCTCTTCATTTACCCTCACTTTCAGTTCTGCTGCAACTTTTTTGATTTACACTAGTGAATGCTACCAATACAGTTTATAAGTACATTTTACCTTTTCAAATTTCGTCCGTGGTATTTTCGAATAAGAAACTTCTCATTATTTTCTTTGGTTATTTATCTGTGTGGAAATGGTAATAATTTTTTGGGCATCTGTAAAGGTTTTTTACTTTTCCCAAATGTCTTTGGTTTTTAAAATAATTGCAAATTTGTACCTTTTAGATATTGTTGATCGTGGTTTTAACACCTTTGTGACAACTCTGTTTTCGTATTTTTTATGGCTTTCACAAATTTTAATTGAATATTAGCTTATTTTGAAATATTTACTATACATTTTTTTAAAACATTTCTAATACCCTGAAACATGTTTAATACTGTGTCTCTTCACATTTAGCAAAATTGTTTTTATGTATTAAATTTGATATGCATTCTGGCTTTAATCGACTTATTCTGATACTTACTATTTTGGTATTCACAAAATGCACTTACTACTTTTGGTATTCACAGAATGAACTTACTACTTATGGTTTTCACAGAAGTTAGGATTTTGTCTTAAGTCTGTCTTAAGTCTGTCTTAAATTTGTCTTAAGTCTGTCTTAAGTCTGTCTTAAGACTAACTTAAGACAAATCCTAATTTCTGTGAATACCAAAAGTAGTAAGTGCATTCTGTGAATACCAAAATAGTAGTAAGTTTAGGATTGAGTCTTAAGTTCATTCTGTGAATCGGGCCCTATCTTCTGTGAATAACAAAAGTAGTAAGTTTAGGATTTTGTCTTAAGTTAGTTCTGTGAATCAGACCCAGGGACGTAAAATAAGTTTTTGTGCAGACAGACCATGCATATCATCAGATTGTAGAAAAAGGGTCAGGCAGATCAGGTCGATTACCCCTTTTCAAGGTTTGCCCGGCGTTAGCCGCCTCTCACCCAACTCACGGTTACCAAATAAAGAGGCAGGCGCTGGAGACTGGAAGGCAGGAAACAGGAGTTTATTCCGACGGAGCAGAACACGTCAAATCAGACAACAGGGTATCTTCTCGAGGTGCTCTAAACGCATCCTTGAGGCCTGGCCTCTTATACACAGGTTTATTGCTTTATTACATGAAACACATTCTTGTCAATACTTTGATGTACGGAAAGACATCCTCGGAATCCTCACTTTGGGCCTGTTCCCACACACATTTACAGTAGAAGTCCCCACCCCGGTCACAGTAGGTGATGACTATCGCACACCAGGACATTCCGTTGATTCCCGGAATGTGTGTCGGATCGGATCTCATGGGGTGGGGGGGGGGGGCATTGATCAGTCAGAGATCCTTTGAATCGGGGCAGCTGCTTACAGTAAGGGGGCCAATAAATGGTATCCGCAGGGCCAGGTGGCGCCCTGGGAACGGGCAGGAAGATTGGGCACAGAGGAAAGGGGGGTTCATCAAAGGATGTGTGATCATCAAAGGGATGGAGGAAGGTGTTAGCCGGGTACGGGATGTGGCTCCGAGGCAGGGCCGCGCTGAAGGGGTGGTTTATGGCCCAAGCATGTGAGAACGTGGGCCGTCAGCGCGCGGGGGATGCTTGCGGGGTCAGAGAGGGAGAGAGAGAGAGACGCGCTGGCTATCAGCAGTGGACAGAGAGGCCATGGCATTCAAAAATGGCTGCTACTTACGCGCACATATGAGCCTAAAAAAGGACAAGATGGCGCCGATAATGTTTACGTCGCAATCTAGATTTTAACAGTCCTCCCTTTTCAACATATCTAGCCAGCTTGTCAATCTATGTCTATCATATTACGGATTTCTACATCATACTAAGCTTTAATGCGTTCAGCTTCAAAGTTCGGAGTCTTAGGGCAAACACAGTTAGCAAATAGTGAACACAGAGGTGGCAAGCATTGAATACCCAGGCAGAGTCCGCATATTACGACGATTGGTATTAGTACAATCATGAGCAACCTCCATCCCCAGTCCTTTACAACCCTCCAGAACCAACTCCCAAGCGACCATCCTTCTTGTTCCTGATGAACTTCTGAGGAGAGTCTGTGGAGGTGTTCAATGGCCTTGTAAACAGAGGGTGAATTGTCTGGTATGTAGGTACAACAGCTGGACCCGATGATACGACAAGCTCCTCCACGGTCCGCCAGAACCACATCTAGAACAAGGCGGTTTTGAAGAGCCACCAGACGGACCGCCTGAAGCTCGGCTGTATTGTTTGTGAGGACACCAGCTGTAATGTTCATCATTGTCTCGACTGCCTGGGATAAATGTCGAATGGCACGACTGTTCGCCATCGGACCCCAAAGTGGAACAAGTCCTTTCATTGCATCCAAGAATTGTGCTCCAGTGGAGTCGGCCTGCTCGATGTCCTTTGCTCGTCTCTGTCGGTGATGGTTTGCCGGAGCCACATAGGTTGGAGGAAGGATGAAGACTATGTAGCAGGTACCTCCCCAGCCCTTCGGGAGCCAGGTGTAGGCTTTTGTACCACAGACGAAGTACATGTTTGGAGAGGTGACAAAAGAGGGTGGGTCGGTTGAGTACAAAGTTCTGGTGATGCGGCAAGTGCTGTGGCCCACCATTTGTGTCCCATGGCCTGTGATGCATACGAGGCCCGAGACATTGACGACAGATAGGGCCACAGTCAGGGTGGCAGCTGTTCGTTTCCAGAGGTAGGAGAAGGTGGGTCTGGCTGGATTGTTGAATATTTGCATCTCCACCATTTCTTTGGCGGGGATGTCCATGTGAACAGAGGCATTGGAGGATAGAGGGCAAAAAGGAGCAGCAGTTCTCCCGGTTTTGTTCAGTCAGACTCCATGATAAAAGTGTGACATAGTTTCGCTGGAAGTGGCATTGTCTCTGTAGCTCTCTTGCAAGAGGATCAGCCAAGCAAGGCAGGAGTCATGAACAGAGAAAGGTGAAGGGATGAAGGGGATGGAATGTCCGGTGGCATGTGGTATCAACCCACAGATCCAGCAATTCGTGGCATTTGCAGCAAGGTTGTGTTGGTGCAGCAACTGTACGAAGGAGTTGTTCCAGAACTCCTTACGCCTTTCTTGGATTTGAGGTGAAAGAGAGACCAGGTAGTGTTCTTTCATGGTGGTAGGCTGTGCAGTCGTTAGAAATGTCTTATGAGCCGGTGCGTTCTCTTCCACGATCCAGAAGGTAGTCATGAGGAGGAGGCAAAAGAGAAGAGTGATAAGAAGAGCAATAGTCTTTGAGCTGTGCAACCTGTCAGTTTTCGGGTTCCTGTAGCGGGTCTTCGAATGTCCGGTTGCTTCCATCATCTTCGTATCGGGCGCTTCCATCATCTTCAAGGTGCTCGGTAGTGGGCAGAACCACAGACTTCGTTTGGTTTCTCTCCTGGCAGCCTTTGTAGTGTTAGGCCGCCGCTCTGAGAATGGTAACTTAGTCAGTGGTCTACTTAACCGAAGCTCCCTCCTTTCGTCGCAGGTTATACCCTTCTCTGGATGGCACAGTGGGATCAGGGAATTTCGCCAATTTGAGTGTCTCTGTTTCAGGGTAGCAGCTCAGGGATGGTCGGTCTTTGTGCAGGAGCTCTTCTTGGGTGGTCACGTCTTCGGTCGATGTCAGGGTCGGAGAGATTTTCTTGCAGTGATGTGCATGCAGCCAATTTCGCTTCCCCTCCACTCGAAGAGCTGTTCGGGTGGTGATCAAGACTTGCCTGGGGCCCGTCCAGCGGGGTTCCAGACTCTTCTCCCGCTGGAAGTTCCGAATCAGGACGAAATCTCCAGGCTGGATGGTATGTCCGGGGCCCCTGGAAGCATCGGGGATGGCCTGCAGCACCTGATGATGAATAACAGACAGGGTTTTAGTTAGGTTATACAGATAGTCAGACATTAGGACGTCCGGGACGTCGTGAATAGATGTCGGTTTGGGTGCGGACCAGATACTCATGGGCCGGCCGAAAACGACCTCGTAAGGGGTCAAGTGGTGTTTGGTGGGGGTGGAACGCATTGACAGCAATGCTAGGGGAAGGGCGTCTGGCCATTTTAGTCCTGTGGTAGCCACTATTTTCGCCAGCTTTAGTTTCAATGTGGTATTGTGCCGCTCGACCAGTCCAGCAGATTGGGGGTGGAAAACTGCGTGGAATTTCTGTCGTACCCCCAGTCCTTTCAGGATGAGCTGGATAACCTCGGCTACAAAATGGGGGCCATTGTCACTCCCTAAAATACGGCAAAGGCCGTAGCGAGGGAAGAACTCTTTCAGTAGTACTTTTGCAGTGGCAATAGCAGTGTTGTCACGCGTCGGGTAGGCTTCCACCCATTTGCTAAAAGCGCACACAACAACAAGTACATACTTCAGTCCTTGACATCTCTCTAACTGGATATAGTCCATCTGTAGGACTTCAAACGGATGATTGGGGACCCCAAACCCTCCCCGGGGTACGACAGTTCCTTTCCCAGGGTTGTGTTGCAGGCAGACTAGACATTGCTGGACTAATCGCTTGGCTGAGTCTGCAATTCTATCGTTATGCCAAACTCGGGAGACAAGTTCGGTCATAGGGGCAGATCCTATGTGTGCAGGGGAATGGGCCATCGTCAGTATGGGGATCAGGTACGAGTTGGGTAGCAACCATTTGTTCGTGTCTTTTGTCCGCCAGCAGCCTTCATCGTCCTTTAATCCCACCCGTGCCCATTCAGTCAATTCTTGTGGTGAGCTGGCCATTTGGATGTCCCTAATAGTTTCCCTAGCGTCCGTCCATTTTTCTGCTTGTGACCTAGTCACGTACATGCGAGTCGTCGTCCTGTTCTCGGCTGTGGTTCGGGCAGTGATGTCGGCCAGTGCATTTCCCTGTCCAATGATGTCTGTCACCTTTTTGTGTGCTTCGCATTTGATTACGGCAAGTCGTTTGGGGAGGAGAACCGCTTCAGTCAGAGCGGAGACTAGATCTCCGTGCAGGATGGGTGTGCCATGGGATGTCAGAAATCCCCTCTCCTTCCATAAGAGCCCAAAATGATGAACCACCCCGAAGGCATACTGGCTGTCCGTGTAAATGTTTACTGTCGTCCCATCTGCTAGGATACATGCTCGTGTGAGGGCGGATCGTTGCGTGATGCGGGCGGTTTCAACTACAGTTCGGGCCGTGGTAACTGCATAGGCAGCTGAGGTGGTGCCGTCGGGGAGTTTAATGCAAGAGCCGTCTACCCATAGCTCTCCGTCAGGGTTTGGGAAGGCAGTGCCTCGGAGGTCAACTCTACTCTTAGTCTGTTCGTCCGTGAGGGTCACACAGTCATGTATTGGGGGCACATCTGGATCGTTTTCAGGCAGAGGCAGCAAGGTGGCTGGGTTCAGTGTGGTGCATCGTTTCAACGTGATGTGAGGTGCGAGCAGTGTCAGTTCGTACCCAGTCAGTCGTGCGCTGGTCAGGTGTTGTGTCTTGGTCTGGTTTAGGAGGGTGTCAACAGCGTGAGGCACTAGTACCGTGAGGGAATTCGAGAGTACGATTCCCTCACTTTGTCGGATAGAGACAGCAGCAGCGGCTACTGCTCAAAGGCAGGCAGGCAGGCAAAGCTCTTGCTACAGGGTCAAGAGTGGCAGAGAAATAGGCACATGGTCGTTGTTTGGGGCCAATGGTCTGAGTCAGGACAGACAAAGCGCATCCCTCCCTTTCGTGAGTGTAGAGAGAGAAGGGCTTTGTATAATCAGGGGTTCCTAGGACGGGTGCTGAACAAAGGGCGTCTCGTAGTTCCTTGAAGGAGGATTGACATTCAGGGGTCCAAGGGAGCGGGAAGGGGACATCTTTAGCCAGTAGGGAAATTAGTGGTTTCACAATGAGGCTGAAATTTGGCAACCATTGTCGGCAGAAGGAGGTGAGGCCTACCAAAGAGCGGACTTGCTTCGGGGTTTTAGGGATAGGGGTCTCTAGAATAGCCTGTATTCGATCGGGTGTGAGCTTTCTCCCGTCTTTGGACAAGAGGTGGCCTAGGTAAGTGACTTGAGGTTGGCAGAATTGCAACTTCTTCTTGGAGACCTTGTGGCCATTTTCCGCGAGGAAGTGCAGGAGTTGGATGGTGACTGTGACTGCAAGTGGAGTGGTGTCGGCTGCCAAAAGGATATCATCGACGTACTGTATCAACACCACTCCATCCGGCAATTGGACTGCATCCAGCTGTCTATTGAGGGCCTGGATGTAGATGCTTGGACTTTCAGTGTAGCCCTGGGGTGCTCTGCAAAATCTATAGGAGCGGGATTTTAAAGTGAAGCCGAAAAGGTAGCGGCTGTCTGAGTGAATGGGGATGGAGAAGAATGCATTCTTGAGATCGATTACCGTGAAGGTGGTGGCAGTGGAAGGAATCAGGGTCAGAATGGTGGTGATGTCTGAGACTACAGGGTACTGGGGTACAACCACTTTGTTGACTTCTCGTAGGTCGATGATGAAGCGGTACGCTTTTTCATCTCCCTCACCCTGCTTCCTCACAATGGGTAGGATAGGGCTGTTGCAAACATTGCTAACTACTTCTTCTACCACTCCTGCATCTACCAGGGACTGGATGATTTTTACCAATGCCTTCTCGCCTTCGGGCGATATCCGATACTGTGGGAGTTTGGGGAGTACTGCGTCCTGTTGAACAGTTATGTGTACAGGGTCTATCATCATGCGTCCTACGTCCGAGTCAGTCTTTGCCCATAGGTACAGAGGTAGGGTGTCGAGTAAGAACAAGTCAGCGTCAGTGATAGAAAACATGCGTTGTGTGCGACAAGATCTGAGCAGTGTTGGGTCGTACAGAATGACTCGAACTCCGTCTTGTGAACACCTAATAGTAGCTCGAAAATGTTTCAATAAGTCAAGTCCCATAATGGCGTCAGGGTGTTGGAGGAGAGCAAAAACATCGTGTCAGTGGTGTTATTGTCCAAGTTAAAAGAGATCGGTGTGGACAAGGGATCAGTGGAGGGCGTTCCATCAAAACCTATTGATGTCACATGTGAGCCAGACAAGGGTGCCCTGGGAATCAATCGTTTAGACAACGCACTACGTGTTGCACCAGTATCTACCAGAAATGGAGACTTCGTACCTAGGACCTTAGCGGTGACTTAAGGGCCTTGCTGGTCAACATAGAGCTCGACTGGATCCCTTCCTTGCCCTTGGCAGTCCTATGCAAAGTCATGGGCATTGTCGCAGTCAGACTGTTGGCACTGATTCTGTCGGGGACGGTCAAACATGTTCGGTCTGCCAGGTCTGTCATTGTTGGTGTCGTTTGTGTGCCCTCGTCCCTGTCCTCTATTTCTCGGCCCGCCCGCTACGTCTCTCGTGTCTTTATTTCTGAGTGCTTCCTGCAGAACTGGACATTGAGACTTCCAGTGGCCAAATCCTTTGCAGAACGCACACTGGTCCTCATCGAGGTCTGTTCGTGGAGCGCCGGGTGCGGGTGTGCGGTCTCTAGGGGGTGGATTTCTAGGAGCATTCGACTGGTAGTTTCCTCTATACTGTTCCCTTCCTATAGTCACCCCTTGCAACTGAGCAATCATCACCCTCTCTTTCAAGTCCTTTTTCTTCTTCTCAGTCGCTTGATCGTTCTCGTTCTTTTGTCGTTCATAGTATTGAGCCATCTGAAGGATAGCTGCGGGCTTGGAGGCCGCCCAACTACTCTCGCTAGTCTGTAGTTTCTGCGAGACTTCTGGTGTCAGGCCTTTCACATAGTTCTGGACAAACAAGTGATGTCCAGTTGCAGTGGTCATGTCCCGGCCGCTATAATCGGAGAACACCGTTTCAAACCGGGAGAAGTATTCTGATACGTCTTCCTGGGGTTTCTGGCGACAGGCCGTTACTATCGGCCAGTCCACCTTCCTTTCTGGAACTAGGGTTTTTAATTTCTGCACAATCTTATCTGGTAGGTCTAGAATGGCCTTCAAAGGTTTCTGTCCCGGTTCCCGTTGTTTGTCAACATTACCGAGTTGTATCCAGGTATGTCCGAACAGCTCAAGGTGGTCGACTTTCCGGATTTGCTTCCACACATCAGCTGGCAGACATAGCCCGAAAAACAAATCGATATCCGCTAGGGTCATAATCGTTGAACCCAAAGCGGTGGCTAATTCTGTATAGAAGGCTGTGGGGTTCTTTCGCAGATCAGGCAAGGACTTTCGGAAAGTCAGGATGTCTTGCCGATCCCATGGTTGGTAAACCCAGTTGTAAACTACCCTCCCTCTCGCATCTTGGTGGTTAATATCGTCGTGTGTTCCCTGTCCTCGTGGGGGAACCCAATAGGGAGCGGCCTCCTTTATGGGCATCATCGTGTCAATTTTTTCTACTCCGGCTTCAGTTGCTGCAGGAGTCGTGGTGTTAGTCTCTGGTTTCTGTTCCGTGAGGTGGCGGAAAACTTCAAGCGTACGCGTGAAGAGGTTCGTCACATCACACTCGTCCCCATCTCCGACATCAACTTTCCTATACAGAGTCGTTAGGTTTTCAGGGCCTTTTCCTTGGTATCGGTCTTAATAGGCATTAAGGGTATGGTAACAAAGGCGTACGACAAAGTGTCGTCTGTGGCTATTGGCATATGTATTGTACATATCCGTTATATAATCCTCACTTTCCTTTCGCACCACCAGTGTCTTTACCATCTTATCGATCCCAGCTCGTTCATCCTTACTTAATCTATTCGATCTAGCAGGGTCTTTCCTCCCAGCTTCGGGATCATTTGAAGTCGCTGCTCGTGCTACGCTGGGTACGAGGGGTTCAGTCGGCGCAGAGGTCATGAGGACCGAGGCTCCGGCACTACTCTCGCCTGTCGGTGGGGGTTGCGGGTGCTGCGCTAAGGGTTGGGAAGGGGCGTATGGAGGGGGCATGTAGATGATCGGGGGACCTAATAGTAAATCATCGTTCGTTCGCGGTTTCGAAGGTAGCTCGGGGTAAAGTGTAGAGGGTGTCCTGACGGGACACTGGCCTGATGATTCGGAATCTTGTCTCAGCTTGGTTTCCTCTTTTTCCTTTATTTCTTCCTTTAATTTGTTAACGGCCAGGTGAGCTGCTTTGCGTAATTCTTTTTCTAACCTGACCTCATTTCTCTTCTTCCGCTGTTCTGTTTCTTTGCGCCACATGCCGAAGCTATCGAGCATAGTGGGTGTTGTCTTATTGTTATAAAGGGCTGTTTCCAGCGCGTTTATTTTGTCGTTATCAAAGGATCCTATCAGTGGCCACTGACTTTCCCGATCCTTTCTCGTGTATTTATGCCACAGCTTACTAGCCATGGCGACTAGTCCATATTTAGTAAACATGTCCTTATTAGGGGTGCCCTCCAGTGGAGCCGGATGGTTCACCTCTAATAAGCGGTCCGGGCTGAACCAACTACCAACAACGGGGCAAAAATAGGCATGACGGGTTACAAAGGGGACAAAAGTCTGCACTACCTATCCTTCACTATCCGCAAAGACTAAACAGAGTATTGCGACTCTGTGCTTATTTGTGAATAGAGAATAACCCAAAGAGAACCAATTCCGAACGATCAATGTTCGGTCAAACAATCAATCAAATGAGGGATAAAAATAGGCACAACGGATTACAACGGGGGCAAAAGCCTGCGTTACCTATCCTTCACTATTCACAAGGACTGAACAGAGTATTGCGACTCTGTGCTTATTTGTAAATAGAGAATGATCCAAAGAGAACCAATTCCAAAACAGTAAATGCTTGGATAACAATCAATCAAATGGAGAGGGAAGTAGGCACGACGGATTACAACGGGGGCAAAAGCCTGCGTTACCTACCCTTCACTATCTGCAAAGACTAAACAGAGTATGGCGACTCTGTGCTTGTTTGCAAATAGAGAATCTCTCAGAAACAATCAAATGAGTAATACTAGTATTTTCAAACAATCAAACAATCAATTCGCAATTCGTCATGTTACACGACCTTACCCGGACCGCATGGACGGTTTCTCGTCTTCCGCTTCCAGCGCCCGATCGTCCTCTATTCTCCGTAATTGCTGTGGCACTCCTGATGGTTCCCAGTCAGGACCGTAGATCACTCGAGAGAGGTCTGCTCAGAACCGGTGAAGTTCGGATGATCGGCTGCCAGACGAGGGTCTATCGGGCAGGAGCTCTTCCCGATCGTTGCAGTCGTTCACACTGTCGTCGGGACCTCTCCCACTGGATCCACGTGTCGCTGATGGGCCCCACGTTTGGGACGCCAATTGTAGAAAAAGGGTCAGGCAGATCAGGTCGATTACCCCTTTTCAAGGTTTGCCCGGCGTTAGCCGCCTCTCACCCAACTCACGGTTACCAAATAAAGAGGCAGGCGCTGGAGACTGGAAGGCAGGAAACAGGAGTTTATTCCGACGGAGCAGAACACGTCAAATCAGACAACAGGGTATCTTCTCGAGGTGCTCTAAACGCATCCTTGAGGCCTGGCCTCTTATACACAGGTTTATTGCTTTATTACATGAAACACATTCTTGTCAATACTTTGATGTACGGAAAGACATCCTCGGAATCCTCACTTTGGGCCTGTTCCCACACACATTTACAGTAGAAGTCCCCACCCCGGTCACAGTAGGCGATGACTATCGCACACCAGGACATTCCGTCGATTCCCGGAATGTGTGTCTGATCGGATCTCATTGGGTGGGGGGGGGGGCATTGATCAGTCAGAGATCCTTTGAATCGGGGCAGCTGCTTACTGTAAGGGGGCCAATAAATGGTATCCGCAGGGCCAGGTGGCACCCTGGGAACGGGCAGGAAGATTGGGCACAGAGGAAAGGGGGGTTCATCAAAGGATGTGTGATCATCAAAGGGATGGAGGGAGGTGTTAGCCGGGTACGGGATGTGGCTCCGAGGCAGGGCCGCGCTGAAGGGGTGGTTTATGGCCAAAGCATGTGAGAACGTGGGCCGTCAGCGCGCGGGGGATGCTTGCGGGGTCAGAGAGGGAGAGAGAGAGAGACGCGCTGGCTATCAGCAGTGGGCAGAGAGGCCAAGGCATTCAAAAATGGCTGCTACTTACGCGCACATATGAGCCTAAAAAGGGACAAGATGGCGCCGATAACGTTTACGTCGCAATCTAGATTTTAACAAGATCAAGACTTTTTAAACTTGTAACTAGAGGTACCGAATTATTCAGTAAACAAGAAAAAATACATAAAAGAATGGGGAACTGACACAATATGCTAGGTGCAGACACTCCGTTCTGTTACAGGTTCTAATTCATATTTTTTTAATCTAAGACACCAAGCATTTAGGAAAAGTCAATTAGAAAACCAAATGGTGCTGACAAAATGAAAATGGTCCCGATTCACAGAAGGAACTTAAGACTCAATCCTAAACTTACTACTATTTTGGTATTCACAGAATGCACTTACTACTTTTGGAATTCACAGAATGAACTTACTACTTTTGGTATTCACAGAAGTTAGGATTTTGTCTTAAGTCTGTCTTAAGTTTGTCTTAAGACAAACTTAAGACAAAATCCTAACTTCTGTGAATACCAAAAGTAGTAAGTTCATTCTGTGAATGCCAAAAGTAGTAAGTGCATTCTGTAAATACCAAAATAGTAGTAAGTTTAGGATTGAGTCTTAAGTTCATTCTGTGAATCGGGCCCTATGTGTCTCTCCCTTAACAGAGTGAGAGATCGCCATGTTATTTGAAATTTGTAGGGGTGCACCATAATCCCGAGTAGTCAGCACCGACTTATTTAGAGGGCTTACTAATGTAGAGTTTTAATTGAAATGCAGTGTTGCTTAATGCAGAAATGTCACATTACTAATGAAATGCTTGTGAAATATACGTGTTTATTAATGAGTGGATTAACATAGGCTTTTAATATGAAAGCTGGTGCTCACATTGAAAATAGAATGAACGTGTTGAAGCAGTGAAATGTAATGTCATGCTGTGTTAGAAATGCATTTAAAAGTGAAAGGGCCTGAGATATGCTGAAGCCAGTAGAGGCCTAGCTGTATTTTCTTTTGTTAGCCTTAGTCGAGAAGGAATGATTTTCTCTCTGCGGGTAAGAAGCTGTCCTCAGCGAATTATGAAATTGTAACTTCAAATGTTTGCAGAGATGTTCCCATGTATTTCAGCTTGCAGGTGCAAGGCCACAAGGCTCGTTAGGTAGAAGAGTCCATTGTTTAGGAGTTAGGATAGTAGGCGCGAACGGAGAAAAGCTGCCAAAGAATTTGGAGTGCAACATTTAGTGAGAAGGTGCCTTGGACCCAAAGACACACCAACGGATGCTGGATGGAAAGGTGCCATACTGGAAAAGTTTGGAGATCTTCACCTGCCAGAGGGGCGTATCTCTGGGCGTGTCGACTATTTTGGGTATTTTGTATTAGGGACAGTACCCGAGGGTGGAGAGCAGATTTGAGTTAGGGACAGAGCAGGATGTAGTAAGCTGTAGAGAGAGGGTCTTGGGGAACTTAGGGCAGAGTGGGGTGTAAGAAGGAGCATCTTAGAACGAGCTCGACAGTTAGACTATCTGCCTAAAGAAAGTGAATGTACTTCTTTGGAAGTCTTCACTGCTGACACCTTTACTCTTATTTGAGGGGAATGTTATGTAGGGATGTCACCTTAGGGTGGTGTAGGGACAAACTAACCATTTCTTTTCCTTTTTGTAAATGCAGTCCAAGCTTCAAGCTGGGATTGTTCTCGGTTGCCTAATGTAACTCGAATTGACTTTGCTTTTTATCTTGAGGCGTTTAAGAATCCTGTGTAGGATTATGTTTGTATAAGCGCCAGTTTATTTTCTGAACCTCTTGCTGAGATGTTTGTATGTTCAACTATTTTTGGCTTTGTAATAAATCTTTAAAATTTCAGTTGTAGTCAGTGATCCTTTGAGTTCAATTGGAGTTATCTGGAAGTTGTTTAAAGTCATTATTGCGAAATCTTTCTTTATACTTCTAGAACAGGGAAAAAGGTTCAGTCGACCTGGTTTGGGATTCTAGAGATGGGTAGGAAAATCTAGAGGAAAAATCCCAGCTTCCCCAAGAGTATGCTGAAGGTCGACAGTCCAATTGGCGCCGTGCTCCCAATGAAGCATCCAGACTGAAAGCTTCGAGTAAGGGCTGGACTGCTCGCTCTTTGTGTCCGAGATCTCTAGCCTCAACTACTCAGGCACTGCTGCTTCTTTGGCGCGCCTTCTATGGGGCGGCAATGACAAATTATTTGTGTTTTTCCCCACCCCCTAAAGTGTGCGCAGACAAAAAAAAGTATCATTTGTTGATAAATTCCAGTTCAATTCTGATTTCTAGCCACAGCAATACAAGTTTAAATGTTGAGGCGATTTGAACCCAAGCAGAAGCAGTTAGTCTGCATCTTGAGGTAAACACACAAGCTCACCTCAGATAATAGTTATTAAAACTATAGTACAGGACATAGATTGTGTTTTATGGTCTACGACGTGGGATCAAATCGGAAGGTGAGAAAGTGCAATTAAGTTGTGACATTCTTTCTTGGGAGCCCTTCAGTTCAAAACTACGGGCCTGATTCACAGAATGAATTTAAGACTCAATCCTAAACTTACTACTATTTTGGTATTCACAGAATGCACTTACTACTTTTGGCATTCACAGAATGCACTTACTACTTTTGGTATTCACAGAATACACTTAATACTTTTGGTATTCACAGAAGTTAGGATTTTGTCTTAAGTTTGTCTTGAGACAAACTTAAGACAGACTTAAGGCAGACTTAAGTTAGGATTGTGAATTAAGTCTGTCTTAAGTCTGTCTTAAGTTTGTCTTAAGACAAACTTAAGACAAAATCCTAACTTCTGTGAATACCAAAAGTAGTAAGTTCATTCTTTGAATGCCCAAAGTAGTAAGTGATTTCTGTGAATACCAAAATAGTAGTAAGTTTAGGATTGAGTCTTAGGTTCATTCTGTGAATCGGGCCCTACGAGACACAGCGGAGGCCTACTAGCATAAAACCAGCACTACTGTCCCTCCTTGGTAAAAGCGGACATCCGCATCCCACACTAAAAGCGTATCACAAACTACCAGAGTACTTACCTAGTAAGGGTTGGCATTTTACACTCCAAGGCTGAATTCTAGTGCTCTCTCCTGTCTTGGCAATACCTGGTCTTTCAGCCCATTGCAAGCCACCGAAGCCGTGTATTAAAAAGTGGGCAAGATTCAAGCGCAAGGATTCTTTCACTACAAACTCTACCGTGTGCAGACAATATAGAACGCAGACAGGAATGCAAGATAGTTTGAGCCTAGAGAAACAAAAAAAACCTGCCTGGTAACACATTTGGAACGAGGTACTGTAGTGCTAGTATTGTGGGGCAGATATACCAGTGGATTAAAGCGATAAGGTCATTTCCTGTTATATGAGCTGCATAGTGAAGGTAGGAGACTGAAGAGAGTTTGGGGGAGAGAGGAGTGAACCAGAGGAAGCAAATTGGTTTGCGGCAAGGCACTGTAGAGAGAACAACAAATGCCACCATAGTTTGCCTGATAGAGAAACAGCCATTATTTTGAACATAGCTGGCAGTTATTGCTTCATAACTTTGAGCTGGTTAAATAAAATAAACATGGTAAATGCAAATACAACTAATAGCAAGCAGTGACGGGCGTAAGGTGGCGGTCGGCCGTCACAGCAAATGGAGATTAATTGATCTGGGAGCACGTCGTGTGCCAAATGTAAACCCGATGCTGAAAACTCGAGAGCAGCTGGGAATAACGGCGGCCGCGAATAGGGCCCGATATTTCCGCAAATGGGAGAACCAGATGTAACAAGGGATGCGCGCGCTGCAGAGCGCGTCATGGCAGGAATGATGCGAGTGGTGTGCACGCGCGTCACCACCAATGCTATTTTGCCGGCGATTAGCTTGCTATAACGCGCATGCGCGCGCACTCTTGTGCACATTCTATCAAGCTGATCGCCGACAAAGTAGCATTTCTGAGAGCCCCAAAATGTCTCGGCCGAGATCAGCGCATGCGGTGGATCAGGTCGAGACCTAAAAAGGGGTCACTGTGAGACATTCTTTAATCACTGTCCCTTAAAGCGTGGCCCTTAGCTGAAAGCACGTTGGAACTAGGGCTGCTGATACATAGGGGCTGGAGGGGCCAGGTACCCCACCATCATAATGCCGATTGCGGCACTCGCACTTTAGCTTTAAACATCTGAAGCTAAAGCGCGGGTGCCGCAATTGCTTCAAAAGTAAGGAAATAGAAAATGTGAATTTTTTTCCTTTTCCTTACATTTGAAGCAATTGCAGCACCTGCACTTTAGCTTCAGATGTTTAAAGCTAAAGCACAAGTACCGCCATTGAAACTAAAGTAAACAAATAGGGGAAAAAATGGCAGTTGCACATTTTTTTCTTCTGTTTGTTTACTTTTGTTATAATGGTGGCGTGCATGCCCCATTGTAACGAAAGTTAGTAAATATGGAAGAAAAAAACCACGGGCCCGATTCACAGAACTAACTTAAGACAAAATCCTAAACTTACTACTTTTGGTATTCACAGAAGTTAGGATTTTGTCTTAAGTTTGTCTTAAGACAGACTTAAGACAGACTTAAGTTAGGATGTTGTCTTAAGTCTGTCTTAAGTCTGTCTTAAGACAAACTTAAGACAAAATCCTAACTTCTGTGAATACCAAAAGTAGTAAGTTTAGGATTTTTTCTTAAGTTAGTTCTGTGAATCGGGCCCCACGTAATCAATAGTCCCATTTCTATGCTGCCCTCAGAAGGAGAGGTTGTGGTTTAAGGGTTAGAGCTGCTGACTCTGGAGCTTGGGGACCAGTGCTTGAGCCTCAGGATCTGCTCAACAATGGTAATTATTAGTGGCTCAACAATTGTAATTATTAGCAAATCACAGATCTTTCAATAACAAATAAATAAACAGGGATCTCTTAGGGGAAGAGGAGAGGGACAAAAAAATAACTTAGGGGCATATTATCAAGCAGGGCAATAGGCAAGTATCGCCGTTTTCGGCCACTAAGCGGCGATAATTCTATCGCCCTATTAGGAAGCTGTCGCTAACTGATGTTAGTGACAGCTTTTAGGCGATAGCGAGCGGTTTGGGGCCCGCTTTGCATGTCAGCGATGTTTATCGCTAATGACATGCAAAGTGGGCGTACCCAACCAGTTAGCGACTGAAAGCAGTTGCTAACGTCGCTATCGCCTATTAGCAAGGCAGGCGTAGCAATGGAAATATTCGCACTAAGCGCGAATATCTCCAAATACTAACACCTGCCCAGACCAGATCTTAGCCATGTTATCCAATGGGAGGTGGATAACATGGCTAAGAGCATTTTGCCGCTAATGCATGAATATCACTGTATTCTCAGCGATATTCTCACATTTCACCGCTATCGCTGGATATTTTAGCACAATGGAGAAAAACGTTGCTAATAGCATGTTTTCTCTGCTAACATATCCAGCGATAGGCAGCAATAAAATAAAATGCGCTAAGCGCATTTAGCACTAAATATCGCTATTCCTTGGTAATATGCCCCAAAATCTCCTTGTGCCTTTACAAAAATTAATGTATCCATCTGTAACGTAACTGGTGTTCTTCTTGGAAAGTGCTACAATACCATCGGGTGGAGCTCGCTGACCTTCAATAGCCAGATGGGAAGACACTGTACTGTGTGACGGCCAACTAATTAGTTCTCAGAGTGAAATCGTTGTAAAGGGAACTAAACACACAAAGGAGGAATTTAGACAGAAATGTACCAATAAGAAGGCAGCATTTCTGAATGCCATAATAAGTAACCAGTACCAATCCGTCGGTTTGCCAAATCCCATGGAACAGATATAACAGGTCTATCTAAGCTTGACCTAAAAATGGTGAAATTAAGGAGCAGAGTTACAAGCCCCTTGCGTCACCGCGGTGTTACTTTTTGTGATGCACTGGTGGCTCATTTTACTGCTCAATATTTACAAGGACAGGAAAAACCACCCTCTGTGACTTTTATTTCCTAGTAATATGGCCCCTTTGCACGCAGTACTGTGCGTGAAACGGTTGATCCATGGGTGTTGCTGTGGGTGTTCCCACGCAACACCCATGGAACCAGACACATTTCCAGATTTATGTGGTATCATAAATCTTGAAAAAATATGTGTGAATGTTACGCCTCGCAAGGGGAGGCATAGGGAGGCTCAACGAGGAGAGATGTATTAATTTCTCCTCGTTTTCTTTTCCTATTTCCATGTGTGCTGCATTCTGCAGCACACATAAAAAGAGGAAATCACCTCTAATTATTGTTTTATGTACAGGAAGGCATGCAGGCAACCTTAAGGGTGCCTGCGCCGGTGCATGGCAGCAGTTTGTGCGGCAGCGCAGGGAGGAGCACAGAGATGCGACATATTGTTATAAATATGTTGTATCGCTGTGCTTTGAAAGTGACTCCGTGCGGCGCAGCCAAATGGCATGTATTCCTGAGTCACTTTCTTGTAAATCTGTCCCAAAGTCCATAAGCAGAAAGAGCAGAAGCAAACAATTCTGCCGCAATACTCCAGGGCCCACAAAGTACATACAACAGACGATCCTGGGGCACAAGCGCCATAGGATAGACCTGAACAAACATAACAGAGCCATGTTCTAATTTTTTTTTGGGGAGCAATTTTATATGGCGCGAACTCGACCCGAAGGTATTGGAGCGCTTTTCAAGAGCCCCGGTTCCGTTTACACATTCAGGCACGGGGATATTTGTTGATTTACCCAGAATCACAGAATGTGGACTCGACCCCGTGGATCGAACCCGACGTCTACTTGCTAAACTGTGGGCAGAACACCCCCAACATAAAAGATATGAGTCGTTCTGAATCCAATTTTATTACTAATTAAATAGATCCCTGCCCAGCAAGAATCCTTCAAAAATTTCTCTTTACATGGCCTTCGTCACTATCACACGAAGTACAGTGACAGAAGACAAGGAATAAGAGAGAAATTTTGCCATTACTGTAGCGTACCATAGAAGAAGAAGATTACAAATACAACTTGTATCACTTTGATATAATGGTTGTTTAAATGCCTTCTTTAAAAATCATTAAATATAATGAATGAAGGAAACAATAATATTATACGATTTATTCTTACTGAATCTATGTATTCAGCCGAGACTAAAACCGTTGCTGGTCTTTCGCAAAGGATTCTGGTCATGCAAATTTCAAAGGGAATGTGGTTCCTGCAGACGTCATTTCCTGCACAGATATCCTGAAAGGGAACCTGGCCTTCTTGTTTGATTGGCTGCTTAAAGGGCGGCCCTTCTCTTTTCGAATTGTTTTGTTATTTGTCTCTGCAAAAAGGATTCATGTCTGTTCCGAGTGTCCAGTGCGTTTTAAGCGCAATCTCTCTCTCACCTGTTGACAAATATGTCCATTTATTTGTGTTTTCTGGCTTCAGGAGTGGTGCGACCCTACCATGAACCTGGGGCCTTATTTATGAAGGCCTTGCGCCGCCGGTGCGTCACTTTCTCCCATTTTAAAAGTGGCGCATCGGCGGCGCAAGGCCTTCATAAATAAGGCCCCTCAAGTTTCCAAACTACAGTATAATAATATATTCTCATCATAATTAAAATCGTCATGAATGTGGAACTGAAAACATTACAGCATTTCCTCTTCTCCCGCACCAATGATTTCATCTACTCCTTTTGTTTGGAAAATGAACCTAACAGGCTGCAGCCTTGAGGGTGCAGTGCCTCAGCTCGTCACTAGATGTCCCTGTAATCAGCTACCAAATGTGCAGCCCGCAGCTTGAGGTCCCTGTAGAGCAGAGTGGGGTTGTAGAAACAAAGGGGCAGATTTACAAGCCCCATGCGCCACGTTTAGGCCGCTGTTGCGTCACGCAAGGTGGGGTAAACGTGGCGCATCCCTACGAGGCATTTACAACGTGACGCATCTATGGAGATGCGTCACGTTGTAAGGCCCTGCGCAACATGAAACCTGCGTCAGGTTTCATGTAGGCGTTCCGGTGCAGGGGGGGGGGGCGTTCCGTCGCAGGAACGCCCCTGAAAAGTGACTCAGTGAAATCTACAAGATTTCACTGAGTCACTTTCCCAACGCTGATGCGTCAAAACCCTGCGCCTGCTTGAAGCAGGAGTAAGGCTTGACGCACCACGTTAAAGATAGGGCAAGTTGGAACAGTGCTGGAGTTGCGTGCCGCTCGCAACACAACTTCAGCACTGCGCCATCTTTACGCCCAAGATGCGACACGCATCTGTTCATTCCTGCGCCATGATGCGCCGCATTGTAAATGCGGCGCATCATGGGTGGCGCAAGGATGAACTTGCGTGCCGTATCTTTCCAGGCGCATCTCTGCCGATTTGCAGAGATGCGTCAGGCAACGTAAATCTGCCCCATACAGCCAGCCAGCAAGGTAGTATTCCAAGAAGTTTATTGTCACTTCAAAGTAAAAGAGACCTCATCCTTCAGAGTGCAGGAAGAACTGACTCGGAGTTTGAGGCTAAACATTCTAATACAATCTCATTCTACATTAGAACAGCAGGAGAGTGCATGAGCCAAGGAATGCCATCAAGAGAGAAAGCAAATCCTCAGACCAGGACACTACGGGCCCGATTCACAGAATGAACTTAAGACTAAATCCTAAACTTACTACTATTTGGTATTCACAGAATGCACTTACTACTATTTGGTATTCACAGAATGCACTTACTACTTTCGGGATTCACAGAGTGAATTTACTACTTTTGGGATTCACAGAATGAACTTACTACTTTCGGTATTCCCAGAATAGATTTAAGACTACTAACTTTACATCCGCACTCGGGCCGGAAATTCCGGCCCGGAGGTGGAGTTTCCGGCTTGGGGGCGGAGTTTGCGGCCCAGAGTTTTGCGCTTCCCATACGTCACTTTTTGTGACGCATCGGCGGCGTAAATCATGGCTCCTGTTGCGCACTATTTACAAAGTGACGCATCTAAGCAGATGCGTCACTTTGTAAACCCCTGCGCTACATTATACCTGCGTCAAGTATAATGTATGCAGGGGGGCGCCCAGCATAAAGCATTGTAAAAGTGATGCAGTGAAATCTATGAGATTTCACTGCGTCACTTCTAAAACGTCGTTGCGTCAAAATCTTGCACCTACCTCACAGCAGGCGTAAGACTGACGCAGGTCGTTTCACATGGGGCTTTCTCCATGTGAAAGGACGCATTGATGGAGTTGCGTCACTTTTGGGACACACTCCAGCAATGCGTCACTTTTGAGCTTACAGATACGTCAGAAATACTGACCTATCTGTAACTCCTTGCGACAAGATGCGTCATACATTAAATATGATGCATCAGGTATGTCGCAAGGAGTGCACACTGAGAAGTGACGCATCGCTGCTTTCACGCAGCGATGCGTCATTTCTCATAAATGAGGCCCATACAATTTTAAGAATTTTTAAGGAGGCCTCATCGTTTGTTACTTGATGTTTGTTGTATGATTTACTTAGCAAATATTTTCATTGCTTGGCACCTGCACAGGCTCTAGGATGTGAGGCAGACCGTCGGCCCTGGATCACCTCTAGTTGAAAGAAACGTACAGCTTTCCCAGAGTAACTACATTGAACAGAATGTGTCTATGATATGTATTTTCTACTCAGTTAGTTTGCTAGACTGAAAATTACACACCACCTCGAGTAGGATAGCAGAAAGTTTTCCGATTCGCTACCTAGTTCATAAGAAAGTGATTTTCTGTACATAGCACTTTATATTCTTTTTAAAAAAAAACTTTATTTTCAGTTTTGAAAACTAACACAAGGAACAATCCCCCGCCCCCCAGCAAGACATCATATACGACTTTTGTACACAGGTCGACGGACTCATTATGGCACCTAATGGAGTAGAACAGCATCTGAAAGCTCATCCGGTCTCGTGACAACGAGGATAGCCCTTTACATTTACATGGAATGCTGTGAGGAAAGATACCCCCCACCCCCCTTGTCCAACCCTACTACATGCACATCCGATTCATCCGCAGAGTACAACTCACCGCTCGTCCCTTCAGAGTCACTGGGTGACGAGCCCCCCTCCACTGCCAAGCCCGCCATACACATGGCTCGCCACGCTAGCAAGTCCTCCTCCAATTTCTCATCCCTCCTACTCTGTTGCATGTGTGATTCCTCCGCAAGTGTCCATTCCCGCACATCCCTGAGCCATGCATCCACATCCGGAGCACGCTGTCCCATCCATGTAATGGCGACCCTGCGCCTAGCCAGCACTAGCATCAATTGCAACAATTTATAGGACAACTTCCGTTTCCGAGGCCGCGGGACCAATGCCAACAAGCAATGCACTGGTGTGAGCTCGATCCGAAGGCTCGTGGTAGCCTTCATCCGGGCCACAACCAAGGACCAAAAATGTCCCACAAATGGGCACTCCCAGGCCAGGTGTAAGGACCCCGCCCCCCTGCATTGCATCTGGGGCAAGTACCTCTGGCACTCCCTGAGAACCGGCTGATCGACTTCGGTGTAAGGTAGGTGCGATGCAAGAAATTAAAATGTATAAGCTTAAAGCGTGCATTACAGGAAACCCTTCGCGTGAGGTCCCCTATACGCGTCCGCTGACTCTGATCCAGCAGCACCCCCAGATCCGTCACACAGGCCGCCCACGCCGGCGGCACTAGAGGAACAGAATCCCGTCTCATCTATACTAATATAATAAAGAGAGAGCCCAAACCTTTGAGGCAGGTAATCTCAGGAACCACAGCACCAATCACAACACCAAATACAGCTTTGGAATGGGCAGTTACAGCAGAAGGACATAGGCTATGCAGACGCCCACCATATACATTTAAAAGGTAAAAGAATCGTGCCAACAAAGTAGTCCCTTGTAGGCGTGTTTGCATTGTGCTTTGGGTGTGTGCTGGGGGCATTCCGTCACGAGTGTTGTTTTTTTTCCCAGGTTCTATACATTCCTGCTCCCTTTAAATAGTAATTCATTGGAGGTCCCATTCTCTTAGAACCACCCCAAGCACAGTTATGGGCAAAATACAACTAAAAGGCCCTGCAAAGCATTATGGGATAAGATTAGCATAATTTTTAGCATTCATGAAAGGGTTTCAATGTTTTTGAATTTTACTCATCAGGGACATCTTGGGACGACGACGAGGTGAACTGCAGCTTGATGTATAATATTTTGAATCCTATTGCATTTGCCTCATCAGGGACATCTGGGGACGGCGAGGTAAACTGCAGCTTGATGTGTAATATTTTAAATGCTATTGCATTTGCCTCATCAGGGACATCTAGGGACGATGAGGTGAACTGCAGCTTGATGTGTAATATTTGAAATGCTATTGCATTTGCCTCGTCAGGGACATCTAGGGACCACGAGATGAACTGCAGCTTGATGTATAATATTATAATTGCTATTGCATTTGCCTCATCGGGGACAACTGGGGACAACGAGGTGAACTGCAGCTCTTTGTAGACTTATTTGGATACTATAATATTCATTTCCCACTGCTAATCTCGTCCCATAATGCTTTGCAGGGGCTTGATCTCAAAATCATCACCTCTCTCACTGCTTGCTGGAAGCTAATTTCACTTTTGTGAAATGACCATATGCATTTTAGCACGTAGAAATACTTATTTTACCTTGAATATATGAGGTTTCTGTTTTAATAATTGGAAATCTGACGGAACGAAATATTGCGGATTTATTGTACTAAGTTCGCACCAATTCCGCCCACCCCTACTTTAAATACCCCTGCACCCCATAATCATAACCCACCCTTACTCTATAAAACCCTATAAATATACCCTGTACCCCAAAACCCAAACCTACCCCTGAACCCTAAAAATACCCCTGTACCCCAAAACTACCCCATAACCCTAAAATACCCCTGTACCCCAAAACCCAAACCTAGCCCATAACCCTTAAAATACCCCTGTACCCTAAAACCCAAACCTACCCCTGAACCCTAAAAATACCCCTGTACCCCAAAACCGAAACCTAGCATAGAACCCTAAAACACCCCTGTATCCCAAAACCCAAACCTAGCCCTGAACACTAAAAATACCCCTGTACCCCAAAACCCAAACCTAGCTCTGAACCCTTAAAATACCCCTGTACCCTAAAACCCAAACCTACCCCTGAACCCTAAAAATACCCCTATACCCCAAAACCCAAACCCAGCCCTGAACCCTAAAAATACCCTGTACCCCATAACCCAAAACTATATCTGAAACCTTAAAATACCCAAACACCCCAAAACATATACCTCAGTACCGCAATACATATACCCCTATACCCATACTTGCCTTATCCAAACATTAAAAAAACATGTTTTTACCATTCATGCATTTACAACGAATTTCGTTGTAAATGTATGCGTGGTAAAAGCATATAAAATGTAATGCCATGCGTTATAATGGCATTGCGGAGTCATGGTACTTTCGTAATGAAAGTATGCGGAGTGATAGTATGCGGAAAGAAAGTTGCGGAATAATGGGTGTTTACCCTCCCCCGTAAGTACATTGGTGGCACGGCGGCCCACATCTCCAGCAACATACTCATATTTTTTCACCACCGATTGGAAAAATGCACAGGTCTCTCTCATTGATGTCTAAATCAAAAGAGAGAGTCAGGGAATTTTACATACACTATGTGAGGTGGGAACTCCTGGTCCCCGAAATAGTTTAAGAAAACAGTGGAGGAGTATCCCCTCAGCAAGGAAGACAGAGAGATTTCTCTGAGTATAGGGTTAAGCGCTTGAGTCAGCACTTTATGCCTCAACCAGTTGTCGGATAATGCATATCCTTGTAGAAGACCCCTCCCTCACCAACCTAGTTGGTGACATGCATCATCATCGGGGTCCCACCCCATAGGCCGAATGCCCATAGGGTGTGCTTCGACACCTGACTACAGTGGAGCTGGTTAAGTTTTTCTTTTACGTGTGCATAACTAACAAAATTGACAAGTGTATTAAAAAAGGGTCAAAACTACTCACTTCAAGTGTTTATTCTTGAGTGCTTGAACCCTTATAAAAACATAGTGTGGCAACTGTGCCTAATTAGGTAGGCTTTGGTGTCTAGAGAAGTATAGTGTGTTAAAAATATCGAAGTGTGCTATGTGAAATTTGACAAAACTAATGATAACTAGGTCTACATGTTTCAACCATTGAAAAAATTCTTTGGTTTTCGTCAGGACCGTGAAGTAAGAACTGGGTGGTCCGCACACGCTAAGGTGCGTCCTGCCCTAGTTCAAATAGGAGATTGCAAATCTCATGTAAAAAGGGTGTATTTTCCTTAATCGGGAAAAAAACCTGTAAGACAAAAAATGGGAAAAGAGAAGGTTGGGATCACATACCGGGGTAGACAAAACAATGAATTACATTTAACACATATTCCATTGGTCATAGTCACAACCGGAGGATCAATAGATGGAGTCATGCCAGCGTTTTTGTGAAACAAAAGGGTCCATCTATTACGTTCAGAATAGAAAGTGCATCCGTCATTTACCGGACTATGCCTGAAGTACAGAGTCAGCGCCAAAAGGAGGTGTCGAACTGGTTTAGCGGCTGGGGATCTGGTGTAAAAAGGGGGCCGTGATATGGGAGAGTGATTTCTATCGTGCTGCGTTGTGGGCGGCTATGCAGGTGGGTTTTTGTATGTGCAGAGGAAGTGTCGCCATGGTGGATCCCAATGGCGACGTTGTTAAGCTTACGCTTGAGGCGGTGACTACCGCTTCATGGGCATCCACATTTCCAAGACGGCAAGTTTCCGTCACCTGTAAGTTTCGAAAACAGAGAAAAAGTGAGCTACGAGCTGTCCAGATTGGACAGAGACGTAAAACCAGTGGTATCGTGCGGGAGACTGTCGTCCCGCACATGGGTCAGCTTGATTACACTTACTTGTGGTTTCTGTTCGTCTTGCGGTAAACCTACTTGGTTACTGCTGGAGGTGCCCCGTGGAATAACCGGATCCTCTACGGGACATCGGTAAAGTAAGCCGTTCGCATTTCCTGGTTGGGCGTGGCCTCGTTTCGAGATTCTATGGGAGCCAATCAGAGTGCGTTCCGGGGAGGGAGCTAACTTCTCTGCCCGAAAGCGTGTTGGCTGAAGCCTATTACACGATATCCTGGTTGTCATGGAGACCATGCTCGCTACTCGTTTATACCGGGGGTGGAGGAGTGGTGTGATTGTAATATCGCACGGCTTTGGGCCACAAAAAAAGGTAAAAGGGATATTATGACAGAGAGGCGTTATAATGGCATTGCGGAGTCATGGTACTTTCGTAATGAAACTATGCGGAGTGATGGTATGCGGAAAGAAAGTTGCGGAATAATGGGTGTTTACCCTCCCCGTAAGTAAATTGGTGGCACGGCGGCCCAAATCTCCAGCAACATACTCATATTTTTTCACCACCGATTGGAAAAATGCACAGGTCTCTCTCATTGATGCCCAGCACCGACATACACTTTTAGACACACTTCCCACCACAAGTTCTAGAATTGCGAACTTTAGAGATGGGGAGCTACGTTCGAATCTCGGCATCAGCTCAATATCCTGTGATTCCAGGCAAATCGCTTTGTCTCCCCGTGCCTATCACAAATGAATGTGTTCTTCTGTAATGTAAATTGTGCTCATGCCATGTTGTCGAGTTCGCGCTATATAATATTGCAAGGAAAATAAAGTAGGGAAACTCGAGTTCACACACTACTGAACGGGCACTCTTAAGTGCATCAGCAGTGAACTGTGAATCGGAGCGTTTCACAGGCCTGTCACAGATAAGAAATGCTATCAAAACGAAATCCTACAAAACAAAACAATATACTACTGGCCGGCAGCAATTCATACCCGGACAACGTCGGGACGGGCTGCTAGTAGCTGTATACAGCAAAGTTATCAACCTACGTCCTCTGCCACAGGACAGTATGATATGTAGGGTGTGTGGGCCCGATTCACAGAACTAACTTAAGACAAAATCCTAAACTTACTACTTTTGGTATTCACAGAAGTTAGGATTTTGTCTTAAGACAGACTTTAGACAGACTTAAGACAAAATCCTAACTTAAGTCTGTCTTAAGTCTGTCTTAAGACAAACTTAGGACAAAAGCCTAACTTCTGTGAATACTAAAAGTAGTAAGTATAGGATTTTGTCTTAAGTTAGTTCTGTGAATCGGGCCCTGTCATTGGGGGGATTTCCGGGCACCGAGGCCAGACCGATCGCACCACAGACCGAAGACCCTGATAATGTATATATTGACCACCGCTATGACAAAAGGACTCCACCGCTTGTTCGTATGACATAAAGCAATCCTAGGGAAATAGATCCACCAAAACTTCACAGCCCCCTGCTCTCCACGCCACCGGAAGGACATCTGAGTATCCAGCTCCACCATCGGGGCCAGGATCCAGAGAGGCAATTCTCTGTGAGCACTTTATATTCTTTGATCTGGAAGTATTATTGTAATCTGTATATTGACCCAGCCAGCACACTCACTGACCCCCGCCCCCACCTCAGTTTTCACTTTCAATTTGAGGGCTCTGAATAAATGAAGACAGCCTGAAAATGCAGTAAATACACGCCATACTTCCAGGCCATCTTCATTTGCGGAAGCATTTGGGACCCCCTGGGAACCCATCCACGCCTCCCTTAGGGGGGCGAGCCCCACAGTTTGAAGACCTATGTCATAGGGGGAGCTCCCATTCTCCAGTTTCGAGCTCAGGAAAGGCTGCCTGGTACTCACCAAGCCATAGGGCAAAAAGACAATAAGGAGACAAAGTACTGGCAGAGCAATTGGCAACCAGCTGGTGAAGCATTTACCTCTGTCATAGATGAAACCCTAGAAGCAAAGTGGCATTAGTCGCAAGGATGAGGTCAGGAAGGAACAGGCCTCTTCCTACAGCCATCAAAATTCAATATATTCAAAGTGACTCTGACTTGGAATCAATACCGGACGCTAATTGTTCTTCCTCATCGGCCAGTATAATGGTCTGTCCCCCGACAGAACCTTTGAAATCTTGGTTTTCAAATAAACGGAGGCAAATCTACTTTAATTCCTTTGAAACATATGAGGTTTTTGTGTTTCCTTATAGACTCAGAGACTTTGGATTTTCTTATTGATGAGTGAGAAATCAATTCTTATTATTAAATAGATTCATCACATTTTAATGACACCCACTCTGCCTCTTGCTCCACCCTCTTTGAGATGGACAATCTCTCAGCTGTATGGTATATCAACCATTTCAGGGACAAAGTTGAGACCCACCGCATAGGTAGCCAAAAACCTTTTGGAGTTTTCTCTTCAAAGAAAATATAGATACACAGGGTACCTTCGAGCCAATCTAACTACAATAGCAGATTGGAGCTCCCTGCATTTTAAATATGAAAGTGAATGGCGTATTCACCCTACAATTTTCAAAAATGCTTTTTACCAAATTTGGACTCTTTGCAATCGAATGCTTTTCGTCCTGATTAAACATTCAACTTCCCTCATCCCTCAACTTCCCTAATTTTACAGTTGTATATGGATACTCAAGCTTTCACAACACATGCTTTTCCTCAGTATTGGTCTCTTCACCTAACTTACACTTTTCCTCCGTTTGTCATGATAGTACAAGTTTTAGCACAGGTACATCACCAAGAAGCTACTTTATGGTTGACACCTCTCCTGTGGCAGAGCCAACCATGGTTCTCTACTGTCTGGAGTTGTCAGGAAATCTCCCCATTCTGATTTTGTCTTTATCCAGTTTGCTTTTAAAGTCTAATGGTCTACATCAGACAATGACTCCCAATCACTCCCTGCTATTGGTGGCATGGATAGTTTCATGTTAGTCTACTGAAACTAAGAAATTTCAACAGAAGCGTTTCAGTTCAGTCGCAATCTTATTGCCCAGGAACCACCAAACTTTAAACATCTGATTGGATGGTCTGGCACTGCAGATGCTGGGACAGGGGTACATATCTCTTTTTAGCACATGTGACTCTGGTCATAAATTTCTTAGCGTCCTTAACTTCTCAAGGGAAAGCGTATAAGACTATAAATACACTAGCAGCCCGTCCCGACGTTGTCCGGGTATGAATTGCTGCCGGCCAGTAGTATATTGTTTCGTAGGATTTCGTTTTGATAGCAATTCTTATCTGTGACAGGCCTGTGAAACGCTCCGATTCACAGTGCACTGCTGATGCACTTAAGAGTGCGCGTTCAGTAGTGTGTGAACTCGAGTTTCCCTACTTTATTTTCCTTGCAATATTTTATAGCGCGAACTCGACAACATGGCATGAGCACAATTTACATTACAGAAGAACACATTCATTTGTGGTAGGCACGGGGAGACAAAGCGATTTGCCTGGAATCACAGGATGCTGAGCTGATGCAGATTCGAACGTAGGTCCCCCATCTCTAAAGTTCGCAATTCTAGAACTTGTGGTGGGAGGTGTGTCTAACAGTGTTTGTCGGTGCTGGGCATCAATGAGAGAGACCTGTGCATTTTTCCAATCGGTGGTGAAAAAATATGAGTATGTTGCTGGAGACTTGGGCCGTCGTGCCACCAATGTACTTACGGGGAGGGTAAACACCCATTATTCCGCAACTTTCTTTCCGCATACCATCACTCCGCATACTTTCATTACGAAAGTACCATAACTCCGCAATGCCATTATAACGCATGGCATTTCATTTGATATGCTTTTACCACGCATACATTTACAACGAAATTCGTTGTAAATGCATGAATGATAAAAGCATGTTTTTTTTTTAATGTTTGGATAAGGCAAGTATGAGTACAGGGGTATATGTTTTGGGGTACTGAGGTATATGTTTTGGGGTGTTTGGGTATTTTAAGGGTTCAGATATAGTTTTGGGTTATGGGGTGCAGGGGTATTTTTAGGGTTCAGGGCTAGGTTTGGGTTTTGGGGTATAGGGATATTTTTAGGGTTCAGGGGTAGGTTTGGGTATTGGGGTACAGGGGTATTTTAAGGGTTCAGGGCTAGGTTTGGGTTATGGGGTACAGGGGTATTTTTAGTGTTCAGGGCTAGGTTTCGGTTTTGGGATATAGGGTTATTTTAGGGTTCAGGGCTAGGTTTAGGTTTTGGGATACAGGGGTATTTTAGGGTTCTGGGCTAGGTTTGGGGTACAGGGGTATTTTTAGGGTTCAGGGCTAGGATTGGGTTTTGGGATACAGGGGTATTTTAGGGTTCAGGGCTAGGTTTAGGTTTTGGGATACAGGGGTATTTTAGGGTTCTGGGCTAGGCTTGGGGGTTTGGGGTACAGGGGGATTTTTAGGGTTCAGGGGTAGGTTTGGGTTTTGGGGTACAGGGGTATTTTAAGGGTTATGGGCTAGGTTTGGGTTTTGTGGTACAGGGGTATTTTTGGGTTTTGGGGTACAGGGGTATTTTTAGGGTTCAGGGGTAGGTTTGGGTTTAGAGGTACAGGGGTATTTATAGGGTTAAGATGGGTTAGTGTTTAAGGGTGTTGGGGTATTTTATAGAGTAAGGGTGGGTTATGATTATGGGGTGCAGGGGTATTTAAAGTAGGGGTGGGCGGAATTGGAGTGAACTTGGTACAATAAATCCGCAATATTTCGTTCCGTCAGATTTCCAATTATTAAAACAGAAACCTCATATATTCAAGGTAAAATAGCAAGTATGTCTACATGCTAAAATGCATATAGTCATTTCACAAAAGTGAAATTAGCTTCCAGCAAGCAGTGAGAGAGGTGATGATTTTGAGATCAAGCCCCTGCAAAGCATTATGGGACAAGATTAGCAGTGGGAAGTGAATATTATAGTATCCAAATAATTCTACAAAGAGCTGCAGTTCACCTCGTTGTCCCCAGTTGTCCCCGATGAGGCAAATGCAATAGCATTTAAAATATTACACATCAAGCTGCAGTTCACCTCGTCGGCCCTAGATGTCCCTGATGAGGCAAATGCAATAGCATTTAAAATATTATACACCAAGCTGCAGTTCACCTCGCCGTCCCTAGATGTCCCTGATGAGGCAAATGCAATAGCATTTAAAATATTATACATCAAGCTGCAGTTCACCTCGTCCTCCCAAGATGTCCCTGATGAGTAAAATTCAAAAACATTGAAACCCTTTCATGAATGCTAATAATGATGCTAATCTTATCCCATAATGCTTTGCAGGGCATTTTAGTTGTATTTTTGCCCATAACTGTGCTTGGGGTGGTTCTAAGAGAATGGGACCTCCACTGAATTACTATTTAAAGGGAGCAGGAATGTATAGAACCTGGGAAGAAAAAACAACACTCGTGAGGGAATGCCCCCAGAGATTGTCACGCCCCCAGCAAACACCCACAGCACAATGCAGACACGCCCATAAGGGACTACTTTGCTGGCACGGTTCTTTTTCCTTTTTAAATGTATATGGTAGTTGTCTGCATAGCCTATGTCCTTCTGCTGCAACTGCCCTTTCCAACGCTGTATTGGGTGTTGTGATTGGTGCTGTGGTTCCTGAGATTACCCGCCTCAAAGGTTTGGGCTCTCTCTTTATTATATTAGTATAGATACAGACCAGCAATTTTGGCAGAACATGTAGGAGTGGATGATAGACATATCGAAGAACATCCTCTCATTTGCCCTTTGGATCGACTTTGGAAGGAAGTAAAATTTAATAAACCTCCATTACTTAAATATGACCAAATGTCGGATATGAATTTGATTTTTAATTTGTACTTGAATTGGTCTGACAATGCTTTTTTATCTCTTAACATTTTGTCTGAAAAATGTATTACCCTACTCTGCTTGGTTTCTTTGATATTAAAGGTTTAGATGTGTCTTCAGTCCAATATACTCTTTCTGGTGATTGTTTCGAAGTCCAGGGAAGAACAAAAACAAATCCAACATCAGTTTTTTATCCTTATTTTACTCTTCAACCTAAGCTCTGTTGAGGAAATTATTTAAAAAAGTATATTTTAAAAACAAATGATTGAGAACGGCCTCCTCAATCCAATTCATCATCTAATTGAGAACTCCTTACAAATCTGTTTTTCTCCAAGTTTGGCTCGCTTGGTGAAAATAATCATGAATTTAGCGGTTATCTCATCTGCTTTCAAGGCTCACTCCACAAGGGAAACTTCGGCCTCACAAGCCCTTTGGGCTGGAGCAGTATTGATTGATTGACTGTGGCGCGAGAGAGGAGCAAGGAGCCAGGCGTTCACCTTGCCGTTCGCCGTTTCTGTCACTCACCGGAACAAAACTAAACCAAACTGCCGGGGCTGGGAGCCCCCGAGCCCCTGAGCACATCTTGCACACTGAGCTTCCAAGCTGAGCTTCCAAGCCTGCAGCCCAAGCCTGCAGCCCGCAGCCGCAGTATCGCTGTCCCGCTGTGGTCTGTAGAAGGGGAGGTACCGTGGAGCCGAGGCCGAGGCATGGTCTGTTGCCTCCGCTGTCCCGCAATCCGGTGTGAGTGACGGTGAAGTAGTAAAAAGTGAGCGGCGAGCGGTGAACGAGGAGCCAGACGAGTGGTGACAAGGCACAGGATTATCTTTGGCATTGCCGCTTTGTTACCTTAAAAAGGAAACGCCCAGAGAAGGATGCAGGGTCCCGAGACAAGCTGGCATAGAGAGCAGAAGAGATAGAGGCAGAAAGCGGCTCACAACGTTACACAGCAGAGAGTGACTGTGAGACTGGGAGCATTCTAGCTGAATCAAAGGCTTACCAGGACAAAAGGAACACACAGCGCCATCGGGCAGAGCCGTGAGGTGAACGGCTGAGCTGTGGGTGGTCGAGGAGCGCCGCTAGCCACCATTGGACTCCAGCCCCCAGCAGCACCAGGGGCGACGCGCCCGTGACGCATAGGGAGCGCCAGGAGGCGCTGAAAAGGAGACGCCCCCTCTCGCCCTGTGAGTCACGCGCGGGAGGCGCCCGGGCTAAGCCCGGGACAAGGGCGGGACAGTCTTAGACAGTCCTAGACTGGCCGGGACTGGACTGGGCCAATCCCTTTGTCTCACAAGTAAGGACAACATATTTATTTATTAATACCTCTCCTTCTGTGTGATTACAAGTGGAGTATTTCATTCTCGCTGTATGACTTGTACGCTTCTGCCCCAGTGCCTTGGTACACTCATTTCTACTTAAGCCAAAACGTACGGTGATATTGTTCGTTATCCTTTGGACCACTTATATGCTGATGAAGTAAGAGCCTCTGTTTGCTAATTCTTCTTGTTAAACGGGAAAAGTAACAACGCAGTGTCTAATATGCCAAAAAATAAGTCAAAAAAACTTCCTCCAGATAACACAAAAACCATAGACAACTATATGGTCCAGGTGGTTGCTAAAATTAATAACGAAAGGAGACAGTCATTGGGCCTAAGTCAGTCTCCCAATTTACAGCTATTAAGCCCAACCCAAAGTCCACAACAGACAGCTTCCACAACGCTTGATGTCCTTACGGATCCGATAGATATTACAGTACATTCAAGCCAAAATCATGCTGATCAAAACAGTTTTATGTTGGACGATGTAGTAAATATAGTGCCATCAGACTTAGAAAATAATAATGACTCTGATCAGGAGATTACGGCCCATAATTCTGACGATCCTTCATCTCCCGAACAGGAAATTCGACCTGCAAGAACACGTAGAAAAACCCAGCAAAAACGGACAGGTCTACGCTCGGGAAATAGGAAAAGAAGAGTAACACCCACAGGGAAAAATAAGGCCAAAACTACTGAATATGGAGATGACTACGAACATGATAAACGCGACAGGGATGAGGATCTGCTCCAGAAGATAGCTGACATTATAGACTTCAAAATTAAAACCATAATTAAAACTAGTTGCTAAGATCGACAAACTAAATGCCGAGGTAAAAAGATTGAGTGGTCTTCAGTCTAAGGCTGTGGATGGGGTCGACAAGCTAACAACCCTGGCATCAAAACCGGGTCACTTAACTGAGAACAATGTGAGAAGTTCTACAGAAGAGGGGAGTGGGTTGACGCTCCCTGTTTGTGTAGCCCAAAATCCAACTAACCCTACCAATCAGACGCTGGCCACTGATGGTGTACCAGCAACAACTAGAATTCCGCCAATAATATGTCAGGGAACGGATCCCCTTCAATTTATTGAAGAAGCCTCTCCAGTGGTACTAGTGCTGGCTAATGTTCCCCCACTTATGGATGGCCAAACGGAATCGCCAGCATCTTTGTCTAGCAAGGCACTGCACTGGCTAACGGGAAATATGCAGATGGCACCAGGAGGCAAGCAACAGCTTGCATGTGTAATCAAGTCAGTGAAAAGGGTTGCTTGGATTGGGAATCGTCCAAAGAAGTTTAAAGGAGACTGTGTTATAGTGACTTTTTCCCATTCAGCTGTTTTACCCAATGTCTTAAAACATATTTTTCCCCCACAAAGAAGATCTGGGACTGTTGTCCCCCTCACCCTTACATTTTTTTATGGGGAACAGCAAAACGTAACATTTCCCAAGACTCCGGGACCTGTGTGGGATACAGCAAGGAACAACAGAGGAATAAGGGTTCCTCTTAACGAATGGGGCTTGGTCATAGGAAACAGATATGAACCTCTATCAGGGCTAAATGATTGTGATTGACTGGGTAGACCTAATTCTGTTTTCCCCATTCCCTCTGGTGTTCGAGCAGGGGGAGACTCGACAGATTTGATAGCCCAGACAAATGTTGAGACAGTTGATACACTGAAAAATGTTAGCAACATACAGGCCGATCTGGGTGCCACAAAAGATGATTATCACCCCATTGGCCAATCTGACTATACTGTTGAAAGTGATCAAAATGTAAATCTATCCCCAAATTTGATTGTAAGTGGGAATAATACAAATGAATTTGATCTTCCCCAACAATATAGGGAGAGCCAATCTAGCAGTATGAAATCAAATAATGATAAAGTCCATGATCTATTTATTTTAATGTCATGGAATGTTGCTGGTCTAAAAAGTAAAATTCCATCACAGGACTGGTCAACTTTCCTGGACTTGAAGGATATAATCCTTCTCCAGGAAACCTGGCAGCTAGACCCAGAACCTATTCAAGGCTATTTACATTTTTATGTCTCAGCTATACCGAGTTTAAGGGGAAGGTCCAAGCGTGGCTTGGTAACATGGGTCAAACAGAACAGTGAACATTCAGTTCTTCAATTGGTTACCAACAGTCCTGATATATTGTTGGTTAAATTACAGCGACCCCATTATAAGGATCTCTATATCTTTAATATTTACTCGAGGGGTTTACCAGGTGGCAAACCTACTGAGGTGGTTGATCAGCTAGATTCTCTTTTAAAACAATATTGTTTGAACGCTAATGTTATTGTTGGCGGTGATTTTAACTGTTGTTTTGAACCACTTGATAATCATGACGTAGATCTTATGACTGAAGAGGACCATATCTGGGATATCCCTCAGCTTTCCTTAACACCCATTAAAAAGTGGTCTGAGGCTGCACTCCAATTAAAAGTCTTATGTGTAGAGTATGGGTTGCGGGCCACTAACGGAAGAACGGGCTCGGATAAGCAGGGCGCCCCTACTTTTACCAATGGCATTTCACATAGTCGCATTGACTATATTTTGGTTAACAAAGAGAACTGGGCTAGCGTCGATGACATGTGGATTGAGCCAAGGGTTGAAAGCGACCACGACCCATTAATTTTGACATTTAAGTTGTTTGACCTATCTAAAGAAAATTAACAGAGAGAAAACGTTCAAGTTACTCTCTCAAACGACAATAGACGCATCAGATGGTCAAATTATGCAGCTAATGAGGAAAGCATAATAGCCATGAGGGACTTAACAACTCAGGCCATTAGAGAAGTAATGAGAAAATCCACAATGGACACTCCAACAATAAAAATAACTATGATCCATGATGAGTTTTTTAATAAATTGAAATCTTTTTTTGTAAAAAACGTTACAAAAAAGCGGTGTATGCCAATAAGGAAGGAAGACCAGTGGTACGACAAATCCTGTAGGGTTGCCTATAGGGCCCTATCCGACGCAGTAAAAACAAAAGACATAAATAAGATAAGGGATGCCCGAGTCACGTATAAAAAAATACAAGCTAGAGCAAAGGGGGATTGGGAGGAAGGCTACTGGAGGGATCTCTTAAAAGCTAGCAAAGAAAGGTCTATGACCTCCTTCTGGAACATTGTTAAATGGGGAAGAGGGGCCAAAAGAGGTGAACCCATGAATCATGTGTCACCAGAAGCATGGGTTTCCCATTATTCGACCCAGTTTGCTGCTGAGGATAGAGATGAAGAAGAGTGTGTGGCTCCTGTAAACACCACTATGAGCCACTTACACTTTACTAAAGCCGACGTCCTAAAAACATTAAATAATATACCCAAAGCTAGAGCTCCAGGATTGGATTCTGTCCCTGCAGACTTGTTTATACATGATAATGATCTATGGGCTACCTATATCCAGCTGCTAGCCAATGGTATCGCGAAGGGCTCGCCTATTCCTGAGACTTGGAAGGGAGCCGAGATAATCCCCAGCTTTAAAAAGGGGGCATGCTCGGATCCAGGCAATTATAGGCCTATTAGCCTGATCGCATGTATACAAAAAGTATTGGCGAGGCTTTTACTGCAGCGCATCCATGGATGGATTGACGAACAGGACATTTTGTGACCCTTACAAGCTGGTTTCCGAAGCCACACTAGTACTATTGATCAAGTTTTTAGATTTGTGTTAATATATTGGCGCGTTGTTTTACTAGGGCGGGGGATGCTTTTTGCAACTTTTGTAGATTTAAAATCTGCATTTGATTTAGTTCCTCGCCCCAAGTTGTGGAATACTCTACAAGAACAGGGTATTCCAAATGAAATGTTGTCCTTGCTTATTAGAATGCATGAGAATAATTTTGCGCAAGTTCGCTGGAACCAGAAGGGCAGCGTTACTGATAAATTTCCTATTGAAAAGGGAGTACGCCAAGGATGCGTTTTAGCTCCAACGCTCTTTTCGCTATACATCAACAGGGTGATCAGGTACTTCGAACAACAACCTACAGATGCCCCAAAGTTGGCAGGAAGACTGATCCCCCTGTTGATGTTTGCGGACGATACCCTGCTGATATCTAAGACTCAACAGGGACTACAGAGGGCTATCGGAGTTTTTGAATCATTCTGTGCAGACCACGGTCTTGTTATCAACACAAGTAAAACCAAATTTATGGTCTTGCACAATCGAAGACACATCAGAGGGAAGGCTATTATGGATGGAGTTCAACTTGAACAGACCCAGGTCTTTAAGTACCTTGGTATTACCCTGTCGTATAATTTAGACTGGAAACAACATACCAATGAGCTAGCCACAAGGCACGCTCAATTGACAGAAGCCCTTATTAAGGAACTATTTTCCTCGCATTCCAAACCTATCAGTCCGGTTCTAAAAATTTATAACGCAAAGGTAGGAGCGGCGGTTTTATACGGGGCAGACATTACTGGCTTACCAATGTCAACCCCTTCGCTACCCCTAAATTATGATCTGGGATTCCACAGCTTCGAGGATATGGCCAAGTACAGATCAGTTGCCTACTGGAGGAGGCTATGGGTAACCCCAGAACTCTCCCAGTACGCCCAAGGCTTCCTTGAGGTTAGAACCCAGGACACAAGACATAAAATAGTATGGATGAGAGAGGTAAAAACTATCTACAGGGCTATGGGATTATCTCAATTGTGGGATGACCCTGTAAATAATGTTTTCCCACCCCAAAAAATACTTCGAGATTTGTATTGGAGCATGATTGAGACTAAGTGCTTTGGAAGTTGTATTGATCGATCTTTTACTAAAGATTTCTTAGAACTCAAGCATGCACCGGCCCTTGAATCCTATTGGGACTGGATTACCATCCCAGGTGATAGGAGGAGGTATCATCAATTGAGAGTGGGGACACTACCATTAAATGCCCTAACTGAAAAATGGTATAAGAACCAAATTTCAAGGTGCCCCTTTTGTCCTGATCACAAGGAAAATATTGGATATGTGTTGTTTGCTTGCCCCGAATATAATGCTCCTAGACGATCATGTCTAAAACCGATTTGTGCACAGTTGGGCTCAAAATCAGCAAACGAGGCTGCTAGGATCCTAAGAACTGACACCTCCCAGCCTGTTGTTATAGCCATGTCGAAATTTCTCCACTGGATGTGGATAATTCGGGCACGCAAAATGAGCTTGGAGTAACCCTAAGGATAGTCATTATACCCTGCCATTTAAATTTGCACATTGTATTTAGTAAGTGACATACTATGAACACTGCACAAGTAACTGATATATTTTGTATTGATGAATTTTTGCTCTTATAATGTTTTTATAATTGTTTTAATACTATATATTTAAAATTATGTATATATGTAAATAGGATGAGCTAGGATGACATATCTCGTTTGCCTTTTTAGATTAGATTGAAATAACTCATTGTGGATATTGTTTCTTGTGGGGTGTGGGTGGCAACAAAAACAACTTTTATTTGTAAAATGTCTTTTTATGATTGAAAAATTATCGAATAAAGACTAATTTGAATTTGATTGACATTCTCAGACCAGCTGATTGGTCTGTTTTCACTTTTAGGACCTTTTATTACGAACCCATTCCTCATGTTGCTAATTTTATTGCATCTTTGCTGTAAACAAGCATTATGTGAGCCTGACTTTGTAATGAAATGGAGATTTTCTTAACTTTAGTGAAAGAAGGTCTTGATTTGATTAAAGACACTGAGGCTAAGTTTCCCCTCATTTCTCATTTCTAGCACCCATCAGAGCAACACATCAATCAACTTAGGGGTATATTTACAAGAATTGCCACTAAGTAACGCTAGCGTTAGTTAGCAGCAATTTCTAACCCCTGTGTACCGCCGAAAACTATTGCCATGGTACTGACGTATTCACAATACGTCACTACATGGTGGTACGATCTTCTTTGCGCGGCAAATGTTGACGTTAGCACCAATGACACAGCGATAAAAATGTTGCAGGCAGTGAGAGAAAAGTGACGAAAGGCATAAAAACTCACGTTAGTCAGCCTAATGTCACTTTTCTTCCTCCAGAGGCAAAAATAGACTATGAGTCCACCACCAATGATAAACAGAAAAGAAAAACAATGGGATACAGAATGGAGCAGTCAGGGGCCAAGTTCAGTACAGGTAAACAAATCCCCCAAACCGTCTAACGGCCAGGATGAGAGGAAATGCAGATTCAGAGCTCCACATATGTAAAGAGGCGCATCGCTGGGGAACACCAGCGATGCATCACTTTATATAGCGCTTCCCTTGCAACACCATGGCAGCCAAAGCCTGGCAGTGTGGACAGCCCCAGGGGCCTGTAGGCCTTGCTGTGCCTGCGCCTGAGACCCAGAGTGGGATGCAAAGGTGCTGTGGAATTGCTGCGGTCAGAGGGTGGAGGCGGGCCAAGTCAGGACCAAGCCTTTGGGCCATGGTGGTAGACATTGAGGCATCTGCGATCACCCTTACCTGGTGGTGAAGTCTGGCAGGTTGCATGGAGACATGTTGTTGACCGGTATGAGAAGACCGCCTGACGCCCCTTGGAGCTGTGATCGGTAGAGGCACTCCTGTGCACCAACGAAGGTAGCTCTGCAGCACATAACACATGCCAACACAACACTGTTATGCACATAGGAGATTGCCAATGGTGACTCCTGCCTCTCTGCACCACCACCATGATGCACCTCCACTTCCAGGTCCGGACCAAGCCCAACACCACACTCAGCAGGCACCCTCGTTTACCAGCCCCCGGTCCTTGACCACCCCCATTCACCAATACCATTGTAGACCTCATCGCATCCCAGGCTCTCCCATCCACCAACTGTGTCCTACTTGGAGACCTCAACTTCCACCTGGACAACCCTAGAGACCAGAACAAATCCACCCTCCCAGAGAACCTTGACAACATCAGACTCAAGCAGCTAGTCACCACACCAACCCACATAGCCAGACACACGCTCGACATCGTCTTCTCCACCAGCGGGAACATTCACCTACAGCCAGACCACAAAACTCTGCTGGACCAACCATCATATTATACAACACGGCTTCACCACACCTACTCTAAACCACCGCCATCATTGCACCCTCCACATCGTAGCTGGATCAAAGCCACAGATGAGCTTCTCATCAACTTCCTCAGCACAACCACTCTGCCAATGCTTACAGACACCAACACTGCAGCGCACAACCTCCACCGTGGATCTCTAAGTGCCCTGATACCCTGGCACCCCTCAAGGAGAAACCGAGCAAACAACACTTGAAGAAGGTCAACTGGTTCACTACCCCCTCGACTAGTCCAGACACATGTGCAGACGGCTCGAGAAGAGATGGAGCCACAACAGCAATCAACTCTGCAACACAGTCACACTTGCACCATGGCGCAAGGGTGCCTGCGTTGGTGCATGGCAGCCATTGTGCACCATCGAAGGGGGGAAAAGACAGGGGGATTATTCCTGAGTCCCTTCTGACAATTTAACGCCACTAGTACATCATTTTCTTAACGTACTTGCAGCATGAATCTTGGACCACGTTGTGTAATTTTTACAAAGTGAACCATCTAGGCATATGCATGACCTTGTGAAGCACTGTGCCACATTATACCTGCATCGGGTATGATGTATGCAGGGTGGGCGTTCCCATGTAACAAAGCCTCACAAGTGTGGCGCAGAGAAGTATCTTAGATTTCACTGCGACAATTCTAGGACACCACTGCGTCAAAACCTTAAGCCTGGCTCATGGCAGGCATAAGGGTGATGCAGTGCCATAGGGATAGGCTGATTATTTTTACACATAAACAAGGGAACACAGAAGGTATAGTATAGGGACCTTGGGCAGTAGCATATTTTATAAAACAGTGGTCCCTATTTTAGAAACTAAATAGTCTGTGATGACAGACAAAACAATTTTCATACACTGGATAGGTGAAATGACTTTTGTCCAGCCGGACAAGAATTTTTATTTTTATTTGATTTAGAATGATAATTATGAAAATAGAAGAACCATTTAGTATCAAGTGGGCACAGCCGTGACCCATACAATACAAGACAAGACAAGACAACAAAACAATAGTGGCCAAGAGGGCAAAGCAAAAATTGCATCTGTATACTATTAATCAGTTGTTACAGATTTTAAATTTCATTATAACACTCCACTGCAAATGATAATATTTCAGTCATATATTGCATTTGGGGGTTCAGAGGTCGACGACGTTTCAATGCCGTATTTTAATCTAGGGCATCATCATCAGGACAGGAAATGACAGTTGTTGTCTTAACCATTATATTTAAACTAAG
This sequence comes from Lissotriton helveticus, assembly GCF_964261635.1. Classification (NCBI taxonomy): domain Eukaryota; kingdom Metazoa; phylum Chordata; class Amphibia; order Caudata; family Salamandridae; genus Lissotriton; species Lissotriton helveticus. Next base: position 191,064,898 of record NC_136057.1, read on the forward strand.
CCTTTAGTCACAATACTAGGTGGAGGCTTAATGTGGCCGTATTCCGTGACGAGGTCGGTCAAACAGTTTTTTTGGAATCTCGGGTAGCAAGGCACACTGTTGCCCCTGCAAGGATAGGGAGGAGAGCCCAATGGCTCGAATAAAGGTCTGCTCAATGGCGTTTGTTCACCTTTCAGACCGAGCAGCAATGGCAATCAATCGGTGGATTGAATCGATTGATTGCATACACAAATTTCACTAATGTATTGAGAATTTATGTGTGCATATGTGTAGTTCATGATTAGTCTGTGTATAATTTATGCCAATCAGACTGCCCCTTGTTTTGCCTACAATTTATGTTGTATGTTTCCTCTTGTGGAGTGTGTTAGTCGGGCACCGGCTGGTGTCCCACTTACATTTTTTTAGATTTTGATACAATTAATCATCCAATTAAATAAAAATTGTCCGGCTGGACATTAATATAGAACTATCTAGTCTATATTTATTGAATCATTCTGTCTGTCTAGGGACCATTGTCTCTGTTAAAAAGTACTACCCATAGGTCCCTAGCGATTGCACCTTGGGTTCACTTGTTTTGCAAAATATACATTGAATACAGCACATCCAGGTTGTCGCAAGGAGGGCACAGTGAAAGGTGTAGCAACACTGTTTGGTCGCAGGGATGCAACACTTTTCATGAATGGGGCCCAGGAACGCGCCCTATCTTATTCATAGGGCACATCCTTGACCTTTTGTTTTGGTGCAGGGTAGCACAGAAATATTCCTTGCAGCGCAGTCCAGCACCCAAACATCTTATAAATGGACCCAAGTGTTTTCGCCAATTTTAAGACCAGCTATTTGTTGGTTTTAAAAAACTGCCTCTTATTCGACTTAGCAGTAGTTTTGGAGGTTATCGCCAGACGGAAATTTAAATATCGCGAAGTGGGATTAGTGGCAGTTTTTGCATGGGAACACCCAACTTGCTTCTCATTTTTGTTAGGTTCCCGCTGCCTTCTGCAGCACACATGGAAAAAGAAAAATGACTTGGATTGTTTATGTGTAGGAAGGTGTCCCTTCCTGCACATAAACAATCTTTTTAAAAAAAATGACATTTTGTAACTTCCGTGGGTGCCTCATTAAGCAACACACATTGAAGTGACAAAACACCATTCAAAGACTGTTTATGTGCAGGAAGGGACACCTTCCTACACATAAACAATCTTCCACTGCACGCAGACACCTTTGCACTATGGTGTAAGAGTGCCTGGGTTGTCACTAAGCTGCTAAACTTTGTACCAGCGCAGGGGAAAATGCAAGGCTGCACCATATTCTTGTAAATATGGTGCAGCCTTGCGTTTTTGAAGTGGCGGAGTGAGGCGGTAAGCCATGATGGCTAAAGCCACACTCCACCACTTCTTTTTACATATGACCCAAAATGTGATCCATTTACATTATGTAGAGCCACTGTACTTGCCACACATTTATTACACATTTATTCACAACCAAAATGGAAACATTCAACTATAACTCCTTTGACTGCCTAACCGCCAACATTAACTCCAGCAACTACTACACTGCCATCTCCTATACCATCCCCCAGGCAACACCACCACGTTCACAAAACACCTGTCATACTTGGTTGCTCACTGATCTCTCCGAGACAGCAACAACCTAATTATGGGTGACCTCAACCTGCACTGGAATGATAAAAAACGGCCCACCAATACAAAACTTGAACAAGCTATTACATTCCAACACCCTTATCGAGCACTGCTTAGAAGAAACTCATAACAAAGGGGCCATCATCGCCCAACATGACACAATCACAATAGACCACATCCTACCGGTCGACTGGTCGACCACCACTTAATCCTATTCCGCATAACACAACCGATCATGTGCCAACCTCCCATCCAAGACACCCCACATGGACAAGTAGCCTAACACAGATCAACATAGTGACTTTGAAGAAAAAATAAGCACCCTCCTGCCCATCTCGCCAGACGGTCTCTCCACAACGGAACTCACAACACAATCATGTCCTCCATCTTAGACCACCTAGCACCCCTGAAACTGAAAAAGTCCAGGAACATCCCCTCCAGATTTTGGTTCAACAAGGATATTAACGACGAAAAGAGGCAACTTAAAGCTTCAGAACATCTTTGGAGAAATAATCCCTCCTCTAGCCTCTGTGAGAAAATCAAAACAGCAAGAAGAAAGTACGAAAAACATATCAACAATTGAAAAAAACAACTTTTTCTGGACCGCTTTTTGCCAACGTGAAAAACAGGCCAAAAGAGCTCATTAACATCATCAAGCAACAAACTTCCAAGAACTCTGCAACCACAGTCCACGCCTCCAAAGACCCGTGTGACAACTTCGCCAACTTCTTCAACGACAAAATCATCAAGATTGAGCTATTACTTGACATCAACCTCAATCCCTCCTGCAAACACTTAGCCCCAACAGTTGAAACCACCACGAGCTTGCTCCCCACGAAAACCTTTGACCCCGTACCTGAAGCTTAGATCTCAAACTAATCTCCTCTCCAAGCCCTCGTCCTACATCCTCGACCCTGTACCTACCCAATTGACCAAAAAGCTAAAAACTCTCCCTTGCACCACTATGGTGTGAAATCATAAACAGCTCCTTGAAAAGCGGCATCATACCAGACTGCCTCAAAGTCGGCCAAGTCACACCACTACTGAAAAAGCCAGGCCTAGACACCAACGACCTGAACAACTTCAGACCTGTTTCCAATCTCCCCTTTCTAGCCAAAATTCTCGAAAAATGCATTCTCCTTCAACTGAATCAGCACATTGACAACATCAACCTGCTAGACCACCACCAATCGGGCTTCAGAAAAGGCTGTAGCACTGAAACCGCGATCCTTAACATCATGACATCCTCAAGTCCCTTGATACTGATCATTGCTGCCTACTCATCCTCCTATACCCATCGGCATCTTTTGACACGGTTGATCACAATCTTCTCATCAAGGCTCTCAAAGACCGAGTATGTGCAGGTCCTTCAATGGTTCTCCTCCTTCTTTCACAACGGCTTCCAAAAGATAAAAATCAAATCCTTTATGTCTGGCCTACTCCCCGTCAACAGAGGTGTCCCCCAAGGCTCAGTACTCTCCCCTCAACTGTTTAACATTTACATGGAGCCCCTCACCATCATTTTGAAAAAAGACAACATCCCCTTCCCCCTATATGTAGACGACACCCAGATCTACTTGGAAACGTCCTCCATTAAAGACATTCTAAGACTCAACAACATTCTTAAAGAAGTTCAACAATGGCTATCAACAAACCACCTTAAACTCAATCAAGACAAAACTGGAATCCTCCTCATCTCCGACAAAGAAGAAAACCCTCAAATCGTAGAGTGGCAGAAAGCAATCGATGCTCTCAACAGTAATATCACCCTGGCTAACTCGGTAAAATCACTAGGAATCGCCTTTGGCCAAAAACTAAGCAAGACTAAACACATTAAGATCCCCGCAAACAGTGTTTTCCTCAATCTGAAGCCTCTGAACAAAATCAAACCCTTCATCCCACCCGTGGACCTCAAACAAGCCACCCAATCACTGCTGTTATCTAGACTTGACTATGGGAGGGCAGTCCACTCCGGTACAGCTCTCTCCCTCTTAGTGACACTCAAATCAACTCTCAATGCTGATACCAGAATGTTCTCCGGAGTTAAAAAATATGATCACTTATCTCCTGCACTCAGAGAACTAAAATGGTTCCCAGTCGAAATGCGTGCCAGCTTTAGAACTACCTGCCTCACGCACAAAGCCCTGCACACAGGGAAACCGGAATACCTAGCATCCAAACTCAAGAAAGCTGGCCAGTCAAGAAACTTCAGGAGCTCCAACACCCTCTTACTCATCCCTTTGCAAACACGCAAACAAAAAAACGCGTCACGATCCTTTGCAGGAAATGCACTCAAAATCTTAAACTCCATCCCAGCCGACATCAGGACTATCCCTTCCATTATAAAATTCAAAAGACTCCTAAAAGACCTCTACCTCAACCGTGCCTTCCCGAACTGAGTACCGAAACGCACAAACCTACACTCTGCAGCCACCAGGCAATGTTCCACCACCTTACCTCTTCCTGCACTTTAGAGACCCCAGGCAATGTTCCACCACTCTCTACCTCCTCGTTCACTTCCTCTCAGAGGAAGATTTAGCCCAAGACTTTGTGCATGCATTGAGACTACCTCTGGACCTCTCTACCTCAATGATGCACATCGGACGCACAGCACATTGGTTTTTTTGAACACTTATGCTTACCTTTGTCTCTTTTATGTGATTTCTCCCCTTTTCGGCTGTAAAGCGCTCCGATATCTTCGGGTCTGGCCAGCGCTATATAAAACCTCTTAAATAAATTAAATAAATTTTTGCACTTTTCCTATGTGCTGCTGAAAAACTGGAATGTTTGCCACTATCGGGTTGAAAGTCAAACTGTGGAAGGGTGATTGTCTGGAGAGTTTTGAATCCCAACATCAATAGACACTGGTTTCTATGCTACATTTGGAATCTATGGACCCTCACTGTATTACCTGCACTGTACATATCTTTTGTCTTTCAATGTACACGCCCTCAACCACTTAAATACATTTGTTTATGACTACATACTTTTGAATATATATATTTGACAAAGCAAGGCTTCTTGGCTTTGTCATTGCTTGTTCATATAACTCTGCACTAATAAACAAGCTGCAGAGGAGATAGAGGTTTTTCAACTCAACATTTAAAGTAACATTTAACTGTGGAGTTGTCAGTACAAGGGTGCAGTACCGCAGGTCGTTACTAGATGTCCCTAAAGAGTCAGGCGTAAAAGGGTGCAGTTCCACAGGTCGTTACTAGATGTCTCTGTAGAGTCAGGCGGTAACGGTGCTTGCACAAAGGTTTGTGGGATATGTTGACTTCCTGTTCGAAGCCCGCCCCCTCTCCTTCACTTGAGAAGCTACTGGTGGGTCAAAGGTTACCACGGACCTCCCTGAGTTCCTGTGGGTGAACATATCCAAAATGAGCTTTTATGACCGTTTTATCAAATGAAAAATAAAACTGTGTGACTGAATGTCCACTTAAGTCTATGAAATGTGTTTTGAATGTTATGACAAAGGATATAAACTTATTAACACCCATCAGAAGTTCGCCTGACCCAACCCAGTGCATTCTAACTCCATTGACAGCACCGGAAACAGCTAGCCCGATTCAGAGTGTTCAGGCAGGTCTACCCCATCTCAATGCTCTTTGACCCTTTGCATCCATCAAAGTCAGACCATCCAGTTCAAAGTAATTCAATCCCTACTCACATGCACCAGAACCATGGCCCTGCCACGTCCATTCTAGCCCCATTAACCCCTAACACAGCCGGCCTGGGACTGTCCAGTCCATCTTGTAGCCTTATTCAAACTGACTCAGCCTGGTCCCATTCCCAAACTGAACAAGCCAGCCCCACACAGTGTGTTCACACCCCATCAATATTCATACAACCCTGCCAGACCAAGCCATTCTAGGTGCATGCACATGATGGAGCAGGGTTACAATTTTGTACCCTACCTGAATCATGAAGACCCCTTAAAGTGAGTTGTAACTAAAATTTTGTGTGATACTAATCAGCACAAAGGGGAGTTTTTGCATGGCAAAGTTTGAATAAAACTACTAAAAGCATGTGAGTTAAGAGCATGTGTAACTTGTGTGTGCATCAAAAGCATACTAGTCTATGTATCCGCAGTCTTACATATGCACATTTGTAAGTTGTGCATATGTTACTAAAAATGCTTGGAGTTCTCTGCTTACGCTAGGTAACCACTAACAGTTATTAATACAATGGTGGGTGATAGACAGAGACACAAAAATCCCTGAATTAATACTTCTTTTTATCTGTTTTGCATTAGTTTGCGTTTGGGCCTAGTTAAAATGGCTGCTAGCGTGATAGCTCATGCAGTCAAAATGGAAGCAAAACAAGATGGAGCCCGCGTCTGCGCATGGTTATCATTAACTCTATGTGTCGTCTGAGAATGTCCTTATGACCAAGGTCACCTCGAAAAACCTCACAAAGACAGAGCTATCGTTTATTGAGTATACAAGGAGCATGAGAACCGGCAAAGAAAATGATGCTGTGGACAGTTCATCGCTGAATCATGCTTATTTGTTTCAAATGTATAATATGATGAATAACTGTATTTTACTAATAGGACCCCTTTTGTCAAAACTAGTCTGAATGGGAGATGTGAGTTTAGGTCATACCTGTCATCCTTCCAACCAATCATAATGCTAGCTTTACAGAGATTGTAACTTTTGGGGTGTAGAGAGCCAGGAAAATTAGTATAAAGGATGGTCCCTTTGGTAAGGAAAAAAAATCCTTCCTTTGGATTATATCAGAGCACATCATTATTGAGGACTACGCTGATTGAATTGCTGTCCGAGCTGATCAGACACCATTTTGATTAGGAACGAGAAAGTCGCGGGTGCAGCCTGTGGGGAATTCGGCCGAGGAGGATTGGTTTAGCCAGTTAGATTGGGTGATCGGCGCTATGTAATGGTTCAGCTTATGGACTTATTGATTTTACCTATCCCGTGAGCTGCAGTCTGCCAACCTGTCCTGGTGGATTTTTTTTCATCACCCGAGGCCTGGGGTGTGGGTTTCCAGCTCATTACCAATAGGTAAATATGCACAAATCCAAATGAATGAATTTGTATAAATTGCACTTTCTTAAATCACTGCTAAAATTTTGATTATTGATTTTAAATGATTCCCTAAAGATAATTCGAGATTTAATCGTTTCCAAAAAATTTAGATAAAGATAAAGATTCAAAATGAAATAAATGTTTCTGTGGTCTTATACATTTGTTGTATAAATTTGCATAAGTAATTCAAGAGATTAAACAGGACTTGATCACCATCAACTATTCAACTATATTGGTCTCTTGACCGGTCTAGTGGGGTAATTAAAGGTTACGGGCCTCATTTATGAAAAGTGAAGCATCGCTGCGTGAAAACAGCGATGCGTCACTTTTCACTGCGCCCTCCTTGCACCACCAATGATGCGTCATATTTACAGTATGATGCATCATTGCGCAAGGAGTTAGAGATACGTCAGTATTTCTGACGTATCTGTATGGTGCAAAAGTGGCGCATTGCTGGAGTGTGCCACAAAAGTGATGAAACTCCAGCAATGTATCCTTTCACATGGGGCAAGCCCCATGTGAAAGGGCCTGCGTCAGTCTTTCGCCTGCTGTGAGGCAGGCATAAGAAATTGACGCATTTGTGTCCTAGAAGTGGTGCAGTGAAATCACATAGATTTCACGGCGTCTCTTCTAGACCCTTTCTTGCGTCAATACGCCCCCCTGCATACATTATACCTGGCGCAGGTATAATGTGGCGCAGGGGTTTACAAAGTGACGCATCTACCTAGATGCGTCACTTTATAAATATGGCACAACAAGGCACATTTTTTACGCCACTGGTGCATCACAAAAAGTGACGCACTAGCGGCGTAAAAGTGACGCATAGCCTCATAAATGAGGCCCTACATTTATAAGAGTATGATTTATTGATTTACCCTTAACTGATCCAGCACCTCATAATCTCATAATCAGGGACCAGATGACTGATATGTTTTGTTGTGTAGTGTTATGGGCCCCACTGCACAAATGTGAGTGATTTAAGGTCTTTGATATATGATAAATTTTTGCGCGCTGTATCACACACACACCAGAACCAGCTAATAGGGTTGCTAACTCCCTGGGCCTCATTCATGAGGCTGTGCGTCACTTTTACGCCGCCGGTGCATCACGTTTTGTGACGCACCAGTAGCGTAAAAAATGCGCCTTGTTGCGCCCTATTTACAAAGCCCTTACAAGCCCTTTCACATGGGGCTTGCCCCATGTGAAAGTACACATTGCTGGAGTTGCGTCATTTTTGTGACTCACTCCAGCAATGCGTCACTTTTGCGCCCACAGATACGCCACAAATACTGACGTATCTGTAACTCCTTGCGACATGATGCGTCATACTGTAAATATGCCGCATCAGGAATGTCGCAAGGAGAGCGCTCTGAGAAGTGATGCATCGCTGCTTTCACGCAGCGATGCATCACTTTTCTTAAATGAGTTACCCTGTTTTTAGGTCGAGCCTAGAGTCAGCGCGCAAGTGATGCTCTGCTGAAGATCTGCTGTTGTTCAGTACGTGAGAGAAGGACCACCCACTCTCCCGCCATATTTTTTATTTATTGGCTTGTGTGTTGTATGACACCTTTATAGGCTTGTTAGTCCCTCCTTAGTACGGCCATGTCGTCTTTTGTATCCTCCCATGTCTACTGGCCACTTTACTTGGTTGTTACACCGTGCATGTACTATTTATTTTTTACAGCTTCCACAGCTGGTGCCTCTAACAAGGCTGTTTACGATTATGTCCGCTTCTGGGAGAGGTCAGGGGGCAAGGCCCGGGGCTTTGAAGATGTCTGTTTACAGCACAGGGCTCTTGTTGTTCTTAATGAGGGGTCAACTTGCTCGCCTGCCTCCCTCAAATGTGCATGATTGTTGGTAAGGGAACCGGATTTATTCTAAATTCCACAGGGTGTGGGTTCAAGGTGGCTCCAGTAATCAGTGTTTGGAGCATCAAACGTACTTCTCCCACCCAGACTGTGCCTTAGCTTTCATATGTCACTGCTTCAATGCTAGCAGGGAAGCCACGCCTATGCCTCAACTTCGCTTGCCAGGACTTTTGCAATGCTGTCGCCCACGCATACAGGCAACTGGGGAAGCCGCTGTTGCTTCCCTTCTCAGGAATGCTTTACTCCATTAGATCCTAATTTATAGGACAAGCACCATAGACGCCTCTGTATTTTCCTGTGCTCCCTCTCCCCTCCCGTTGTCCGCATTCCCTTTATTCCCACCCCCCTCCCCACTTGCGGTGACCATTGAGGTAACCACCCTCCTCCCCTCCAGTTGTCCATGGTTACCAGGCTCCCGCCCCCTCCTGTTGTAAACATGCTCCTGCCCCCCGGTACTGTCACCTGGACCCAAAACTTGGATTCAGCCACTTGACACACTATTAATTTTTTTGCACACCAAAGGGATCCTGAACCCAATGATTTCCTAATAATTGCAGTCTGGAAGGGTGGGGGCGGAGCTGTCACCCCACAGCCCTGTCATGTCCCAAGGTCAGCCTCATACCACAATAAATCGTGGATGGGTGAAGGCCTGCTGGCCGATGGGTTATTGCAGTGCAATAGGAGAGAGTCCATTTTGCCTAATTGGGACCGCGGCTGGAAGCTGCTTCACAGTCTCCAAATAATGGCTAGGGGTGTGGGGCGTTTCACAAGTTGAGGGTATCCCCTTGTCCTTGGCAGGGTTTTAATTTCTTAACCGCCAGCTTTGTGTAAACAGTGCATTGCAGTGATTAAAAGAGCCTTGTTTGGTATCGAGCACCCGTGGCACGCTAGAAAGTTCACTGCGCAAAGACAATGACCGCACTCCCCTGCCAACCTCAGTCAGCACCCGTGACTTCAGACCTTGTCCCCAAGGGGCAGATTTACAATAACTGGTGCATTTATAATGCGGCGCACCATGGGGCAAAAACGGCAAAGATGCGTGACGCATCTGTGCCGTTAAGGCGGTGCAATGCTCTGGGGGCCCTATTTGTACAATGCTGTGTCAATCCTTACGCCTGCTTCTAGCAGGCACATGGTTTTGACGCAGCATTGGCTCAAAAGTGACTGAGTGAAATCTTGTAGATTTCACTCAGTCACTATTAAGAGGCGTTCCTGAGCCGGAACGGCCCCCCTGCGCACGGCCCCCCTGCGCATGAACGCCTCCTTCTGGCACAGGGCTTTACAACGTGACGCATCTCCCAGATGCTGTGGGCCCCCATATACTCCACCAGCTCCACTAATGACAGCTAAAGCCCTGAGAAGCAGGCTGTCTCCTCCTCTTTCACTCCTTCCCACCATGTCTGAACATGACACCGATCTCAAAACAAGTCTCCTTCTGAAAGAAAATGATCTTCAGCTTGCTGACCCCTTTTCTGCGCCAGGAGCACCATCTGCCCTGAGACTAGCACGGAAATTGAGCCCCCAGGTCTTATCTTATTGTAAAACATTCCTAATTGTGCTGCAGTAGCCCCTGGGCAGAAGTGTCACTGCACCTGTTTCATCAATGACAGCTTCTGCCTCCCTGTCACCCAACAACACGGGCTCCTATCACACACCATCCCCCCCTCCCTCTCCGAGTCTCACACCGTTCCCTCCCTCCCGTCTTTCATCATCCCTCTCCCTCATTTTCCCTCCACGTGGGCGAGCGGTGCTATGAAAATCGGTTCGAAGTTTATGAAACGCGCCTGAACGCAGTGCTCATCTTACTTCATACACATAGTGAATCTTAGACATTTAGCCAAGATCTCCAAAAATTGGTTTGGATGTCGGTTATCATAGCCACACGAACTGCTATGAATACCGACAAAATCCATAAGGAAAAGATAAAGAGACGTGGGTCCCCTTTCTTGGTATTATGAAAAAAACTTACGAAAATTACGGTGAAATTCCATGATCCCTACTGGAAAAAAATGTACGGCTGTCTTACCAAAACACGTGCACACGTGAAATATTTCTCAGTGTTTATGTTAAAAATGACTATTTTACCCATGACAATGAACAAAAAGTGATTGGTGGTTTTGCAGTGGCTTCTGGGTATGCAAATTTCCTCACAGCAGCTGGTTGTTGTCAGGCAGCCTGCCCTCTGGTAACAGCAGATGGTACTGCACCTGCTGCTTGGAAGATAGTTCAATTTATCCCTCCATCTCCTCCTAACTCACTCTCACAAGCACTCTCTCTCTCTCTCTCTCTCTCTCTCTCTCTCTCATTCTTTCTCTCAAACACACACCTCTTTCTCTCTCACACACACACCCACTCTCTCTCTCAAAAAGAAACAGTGGCAAAGACCAAAGGTTTGGAATTTGAAATGAAAATTATGGGGTTTATTTACAAGCCCCTTGCGCTGCCTGTACGCCTCTTTTTCCCATATTAAAAGTGACGCACCGGAGGCGCAAGGGGTTTGTAAATAAGCCCCTAAATTTATGAAGGGCTCCAACACAACACCCATTAATTTTGGTGCTGCCCCATATTTCTAAGGGTGGCGTAAAAAGGAGGCAGCGCCAAAATTAAGACCAGGTAAAACCTCATCCTGGCGCAACGAGGACATTTTTTTAATTTCTCCTTGTTTTTGCTGTTTCCATGTGTGCAGCCTTGTGCAGCACACATAGAAACACCAAAACACCATTGATTTTTTATATGCAGGAAGAAGGTGTCCCTTCCTGCACATAAACAATCATTATATAAACAAGCATTGGAAATGCAAAAGGTCTCGCATTAGAAAAGTTGGAGCTATTGGTTTGGTAAATAACAATTTTTTTATTTATGTGTTGGTTTTGAAAATAGCGAAATTAATAGCTTTGTCATTTACAATGCCAATACTTTTATATTTTGCAAATGTGACACCTATAGCATTTGTAATGCAACATGTTTTGTATTTACATGACTTAGATGTATTGATATTACAAATAACAATGGCTTTTCATTTTTTTAAATAATTAATACTTAAATAAAATTTATTGTAATTTATAATGGCAATAGCTTATATTTTTGCAAATAACTTTTGTGAAGATTATGTTCAGTGTATTTTATTGTGACGAAAATCCAAGAACAGAAGTGAAATATTAACATCTTTTTGTGACATTTGTAATAAAGCTTGAAACATTGAGAGAACATATTTGAACCAGTTGTTGTTGAATGGTTGAACAGATTGATGCTGTAGTGGCGCTGAGTGATGCTGTGGCGTTCAGTGATGCGGTGGTGGCGCATAGTGATGTTGTGGTTGTAGGAAGGTGGATTTCTGACTATGGTTACCCCCAACTTTTTGCCTAGTGTTTAGCTGGTCTTCAACCTAGTTGGACTCCATGTACCTTAGGTACATACCTAATTGGATGCTGGGTCACCTAATCAGCCCCTGTACAGTGTACCTTAGGTAACCAGGGCATAGGTGTACCCAGGGCCTACCAGGGGCTGCAGCATGTATTATGCCACCCTTGGCTGGCCATCCAAAACTGACACAACTGGCTGCTAAGACAGCTGGGGCAAGGTGGTGTAATCACCCTTTGCTATAGATATAGTATACCTATATCTAACCCTAAAATGGACACATATATTCCTATCAGTCACTCCTATGGCAGGCCTTATCAATCCTGAAGGCAGACTGCTTGTAATTATGTGAGATGGTGCTCTGGCATGAGCTGAGCCCGTTTGCAGCTTGCGGAACCAAGTCCTAATAGCTGTTCCATGATAACGCTATACCATATACTCTTAAGTGCATTATAATCCTCGCGGTTGAATGCTAACTTTGGTATAGCATTATCAAAACATGTCGAGTAAGGTGTCATACGAATTGGAATACTACCCCCTCACCAATTCTGGCGACGGGGGTAGCATTCCACCCTTCTAGAGGGACACGACATGTATGTAACTGTGAACCCCGGTTAAAGTTAACTCGAGCCTCAGCATCATAAAATGGATGCTGCCACCACAGACACAAGTCTGACCTCCTGCTGCTGGGAGTCCTTCCAGCTAGAGAGGCTTGGACAAAGGGTTTTCTGCCTTTGGAGGTGCTAGCACCACCCCAGACAGGATTTTGTGTATTAGGTAGGACCGGCCTGAAAGGAATGAGACATGCCTGGGGCACACAAGGTGCCCTGTGCATACACCGGTTCAAACCAGTTGCTGGGGCATCCCTGCCCCAGCTCTGGTGCGAAACCGGACAAAGGATAGGGGGTGTAGCCACCCCCCTTCCTTGTCCCACCCAGGGTAGGGACCTAGTCACTAGTGCAGCCCCCTTTAGGAGAATAAAGGTAGGAGCTGGTCCCATTCCAAATTAGATTATCCTGAACAACTTTACAAGAAGAAACTCTGGACTTCGACGTTCTGCTCCACAGAAGACTGAAGAATCTCCCTTGTGGGCAAGGAGTGTCCACCCTGCAACTGCAGGCACCATCAAGCGTCCAGCGGCTTCACTTTGTCGTCTTCCCTCGAGGATCCAGACTTCAGAGCCCGACGAGACCCGGGGCCCGATTCACAGAATGAACTTAAGACTCAATCCTAAACTTACTACTATTTTGGTATTCACAGAATGCACTTACTACTTTTGGCAATCACAGCATTAATTTACTACTTTTGGTATTCACAGAAGTTAGGATTTTGTCCTAAAACAGACTTAAGACAGACTTAAGACCGACTTAAGACAAACTTAAGACAAAATCCTAACTTCTGTGAATACCAAAAGTAGTAAGTTTAGGATTTTATCTTAAGTTAGTTCTGTGAATCGGGCCCCCGGATTCCCAGACCTCTCCGACCTCAACTCACATCTGCAGCACAGCTGAGATCCGTGGGTGCGACGAGACATGTGGGACCGGCCATCTTGGAGGAACTGCACTTCGCTTCCAGCACGACTCCCAAGGTACACTCGACCAAGTGCTTTGGGGATTGAGAAGCCCCAGCCCCGAGCAGCTCCTGCATGGAAGATCAGCCCTCCAGCATCCACAAGATCTGCGTGGGGCCCTTCTGCCTCTTTGCTGCTCGACGCGTTGTCTGGTCCCTTGCCGGCTAGCTAGTGACCTCCTAGACGACGACCTTTGAAAACTACACTGCTGGTCTGGTTGCTCCAGACTGGCCCTTGCTTCCTTCCAAAAGAGAAGTACCCCGGACCCTCCTGGTCCGCACCAGACGCCGTTTCCACTCACCGCGTGGGTTGCCTTTGCCAAGACCTGTTGACTCCAAATCCGGATCCGACAATGCCGACAGCGAGAGCCTGCGTGGGACAGCTCGTGCCTCCATCCTGGTCATCGAAGACACCTCCTGGTCCACGTGGCTGCAGAGACAAGCGTCCACTCTTCCCCTGATCGCGACGACAGCATCTGGTTCCCTCCTCGTTCCACTCCGGTCACTGGCTAGTGACGTTGAACACCGTCCCCTCTGCTTTCAGGTCCTCTTCTTCCTTGATCCATCCGTGGATCGCACCGGACATCTTCCTCCTGGTTGCCTGCAGCATCTTTTTTTCAAGGCTCCATAGACTTCAACGCAGAAACCCGACACGACTTTGCACCTATGCACCCGCAGTCCGTGGGTGAGGTAACAAGAGCATTTCGGTGCTCAAGGGTAGATTAACTCTCCTCGTGTCCAGATTCACAGTCGTTTTAGTCCTAACCAGTCAGGATTGTCCGTACTCACCTTTTTCTTGAACTGTACTGTCCATTGACTTTGTTCCGCGTTTCGCGTGTGAGTTCTCATTCTGCACACGTGTCCCGTGGGCCTCCTATTACTTACCTATGTTAAGATAGTGTAGTCCTAGCGAACCTACAGCCTCTGGACAGCTCCATTCCTTCTATCGTTCTGCTCATACCATTTACTTAGTATATGGTTTGTCGTGCCCCTAGGGCACCATTGTAATTGTGGGCAACTTGTCGTATTTTTCTTAAGAGATAGTCATGTGCTTAGCCCTCTGACCTCATAAAGAGTTCAGAGGTGTTTGTTATTAATAAATATATTGTTTATTTTCATAACAACCTGTGTGGTGTCCTTTCATCTGGTATTCAAGGGGTTATATGTGGTAAAACAGCTGGCTTCACATGCCAAAAGAGTTTAGCCTAAGACTGCTTCGTCCATGCTACCATTAGGATAGCTGGTCTATAAGGTTGACTTACAACCAATCACCATAAGGGTTGTTTGGACTGATACAAGGTGGTCACTAGAACTAGTGAACATCATATATCAGGCCAACTTCTCACAGTGGTGCCCCTGAGTGATGCGGTGGTGGTGCTCAGTGATGCTGTGGTGATGTGATAGATAGAGTGAGGGTGATATATAGATAGAGTGAGGGTTATATATAGATAGAGTGAGGGCGATAGATAGAGTGAGGGCGATAGATAGAGTGAGGGCGATAGATAGAGTGAGGGCGATAGATAGATAGAGTGAGGGCAATAGATAGAGTGGGGAGAGGGGAGATGGAGGGGAGAGAGGGGAGAGAGGAGAGAGGGGAGTGAGGAAAGAGGGGAGTGAGGAAAGAGGGGAGAGGGGAGTGAGGAGAGAGGGGAGTGGGGAGAGGGGAGAGTGAGGAGAAGGGAGAGTGAAAAGAGGGGAGTGAGGAGAGAGGGGAGAGGGAAGAGGGGAGAGTGAGGAGAAGGGAGAGTGAAAAGAGGGGAGAGTGAAAAGAGGGGAGAGGGAAGAGTGAGGAGAGAGGGGAGAGTGAGGAGAGAGGGAGTGGAGAGAGGGAGGGGAGAGTATAAAGAGGGGTGAGTGAAAAGAGGGGGGGAGAGTGAGGAGAGAGGGGAGAGTAAGGAGAGAGGGAAGAGGGGAGGGGTGGGAGAGAGGGGAGAGTGGGGAGAGGGGAGAGTGGGGAGAGGGGAGAGGGAGGTGGGAGAGGGAGGTGAGAGAGGCAAACAATGCGCTCTATTTACAACGTGACGCATCTAGGAGATGCGTCATGTTGTAAAGCCCTGCGCCATAAGGAGGCGTTCCTGCGCAGGGGGGGGGCGTTCCTCCTAAAAGTGGCTGAGTGAAATCTATAAGATTTCACTCAGTCACTTTGAGGACAATGCTGCGTCAAAACCCTGCGCCTGCTTGAAGCAGGCGTAGGTCTTAACGCAGCATTGTGGAGATGGGGCACCCCCGAGCCTTGCTGGAGCTGCGTCGCGCTTGCGATGCAGCTCCAGCAATGCGCCACCTTTACGACACAATGCGTCACGCATCTGTGCCGTTTTTGCCCCATGGTGCGCGACATTGTAAATGTGGCGCACCATGGGTGGCAGAGCAGCGGCGCAGGATGACTGGCGCATCCCTGGGGATGCGCCAGTCATCATAAATCTGCCCCTAAGTGCCAGGGCCCTCGTCAGGAGGCCACTGCTGCTTGGGCCACCCATTGTCCCTGCTACCGCTGCCAATGACAGTACCAACACAACTACTGACCATCACACTGCTACAAGTGGTACAATTCAGACAATTCCAGGCCCCCAAAGCTATAAAAACGGCTTGTGAGGCAGGTATTAGTCATTTTAAACACATATTGTAATATTAACCAGCAGTTGTTGTGTTCTCTAAATTAGACAAACATCACCACCATGTGGCAGCCTCTCATAAGTGCGGTGTTGACAATTATGTGCCGGTGCCCTGCAGCGGAAACCATTGGCTCAAATTACACACTGCACTTATCACAAACACAACCCACATCCACACCATATTTTACTATATCCCATCCAGATACACACTCCCTGATACACAACCCCATTTCTGTCACCAACAAACCCATACTCAGCCTTCCATCTTTTCATCCACCAACTCGCTTCTCTTTTTACCACAAAAACACAATCACACAAACCTTATACTCAACCGGACATTTGATCTCTTTTACCAACTAAATCTAACACAAACACTCTTAACTCTTGTTCATCCACTCACACACACCACATACACTCTTTTCTAAAACCCATTTCCACTCCCTTTACCTTGCAACTTCCACTGGCCAACAATACTTTACATACAAATTCTACACAGAAAACAAAAAAAATCATCATCTCCTCACACTACTCCTTAAAAACAAAACAGAACACACACACCAGCACAACAAAATCTCACATACAACGAGCAATAATACTTTCTGTCACAAACTACAAACATATACTACTCCCGCCTTCCTTACTAAACAGATAATACACACCCTAAACCAACTCAAATGCTAATCTTTCTCTCTTTCCCCAAACCGATCACCTATCACATATTCAGCAGCACAGAAACTCTCTTTTAACCGCCTCTTATCCATTGGACAATTAAAAACCTTACAACATGACCCACATGCTGCATCACCACCCCTAACTCATGCACCTTCTACCCTAAATACGCACAAATAAAAAGAGCAACATGCCACTCTCCACAACTTTGCTTCACCATGTCTACTGCACAACAAGCCTACTCTTCCAAAAAAACACAGCTCACCAACTCACCCTCAACCACCATCTCCACCACCTACACACGCAGACCCATCAATGTGCCTTCTTGGCCTGCTGGACGAGGAACACAGTACAGAAAAGTGACACTATTGCTATCCGCATTCAGCTAATACCATCAAACTTGCTACAAGCCCACAAAATACTGCTTTCTCTTCTACAAAACAGTCACACCATCACTAAAGCACATTCTCTAAACTGCCTACTAATAAAGGCTCAAAACAAGCATTACATCTACGACCTTCTCACTGACACACAGTGGGCGCACCCAAATACGTAATAAAGAGACTTCAGACTGTGCAAAATGCGGCAGCAAGGCTCCTTCTAAAGGTTCCTAGCTATGTCTCCACAAGAGAACCTCTCAAACAGCTGTATTGGCTCCAAATTAAGGCAAGGATTACATTTAAATCCATCTTTATTGCTCATAGGGCTATAAATAACAAGGGCCAACTAAAGCTCAGAGAGTTGGTAAACATTTACGTTCCAATTAGACACCTGAGATCCTCGCATCTTAATTTACTCAGCACAACCAGGGTAATAAGGATGAGATGGGGAGGAAGATCGTTTGCACACATAGTACTGAAGTTGTTGAACGATTTTCCACTCAGTATGCGAGCACTGCAAAATGAAATTTCATTCAGGAAGAATCTTAAGACATGGCTGTTTCCCCGTTAATGTCCCAGAGGCTCTACTCTCGGCACAAGACTCCCAATTGTGGGGAAGCCTTCGGGTAGCCATACGCTTTTCAAAACATAAACATAAACAACGTGACCTACTCTTCATAACTGATTCATTGTTGAGAGATGAAATGGCTTCAGTGTTCCCTGAATCTGTTCCTCTAGGCTATCAAAGTATCACACAAAATCCACCCCTAGACAGGTTACTTGAAAAATACACAACTCAAAAGCAATCTTGTTAACATACAAAAAGCTGGTAAACAATGCCCCTCACCCGTTAGTAAAACTGTGGGAAAAATGGGGAAAAGACATTGCAGACATGCAAGAGGACGAATTGCCCAACGCCCTATCATCCCCTAAAGAAGTAGCTATTAAGTCCTGATTTCGCCTCAAACAACTCAAAGTGTTCCACAGAGCCTATATCTCATGTACTGCATTGGCAAAAATGGCTAGGCAATCATATCCACTTTGCAGAAAGGATTCGGTCAAGCAAGAACATTATTTCACGGGGGGGTGGCTTAACCGGCTGCAAGATGGCCGCACCTTGAGTGTGCTCTGACGGCCAAGACACTTATCCGATCAAAAATCCTGCTGACACAGTGCCCATAGCTGCTAAACACCGCGCCTTCGCCACTTACCCGACCCGGTGGCTTTGAATGGTCACCCTTTCGTCTTCCTACAAAGCTGCTGGACTGAGATTCACCACTGCGGGTGTCCCGGGCCTAGGCTCCGTAGATGGCGCGGCCGACCCAGCCCCCTCAAGGCTGTCTGCTGGCTGCTTACAGGCTCCTGATCCTTTCCCGGCATTCCACCTTCGCAACCTCTTTGCCTGAGCTGGTGAGTGCAATTGCTGTGGGAGCGAGTCGTGGTGGCGCTTGGGGTGCGCTCGTTGAACCGCCTGTCCTGTTCACGCGAGGACGCCGCATTTCATACACCGGTGTCCGACACTTAGGCCTCTGCTCTTCGGGCCGGGTGACGCAGGTGGCGCGCTCCCCTCGATTCCCTGCTGCACGCTGCCCTCTCCCGCTGCAGCACGCCGGTACCCTGAGATATCCTGCTGCAGCTTCGGTGCTGGCCGCACTGCCCCTTCAGTGTAGAGACCTCCGGGGGTGATCTGCCTGCGGCTGCTCGTGTACTGGCCATCCGCCCTTGGGAGACACTCCTGCCGCTCATTGACACTGCTCTTGGGAGCCACCAACCTTTTTCACTGCCCTTCACCCCCCCCCACCAGGCCCGCGCCGGCTGGTTCCATTGCCTGGGAGCTCCTGTTTTTCTCCTCTCAGGTCCGGTCCTACACTTGCTCTACTGTGTGGCACTCATCCTCCGCCCTTTGCTGGGTCCTGCTGCCGTGGATGCCTGGTGCCTGAGGTGCCTTCATCCTAATACAATCTCGCACTCCTCTGGCCTGTAACTGGACTGTGCTATTGGCCTCCTTCTTGGGGGTCCCCTTACCCGGTGCGTCACGCTGTGAAGGAGCACCCACTGCTCACAGTGCGCTTTTGCCTGCTCCTGGCCTGCATCCTCCTATGATGACTGTGGCTGGGCTGGCACTGCTGCTTCTTCTGCTTCTCTGGTAGCCCTGCACGCAACTTACCAACCCTACCGCCTCGCCGGTCTGGTCCACTCTTCACACGCCAGGCCCTGTTGCTTCTCTCCCGGACTGTGAGCTTGTTGATCCTTTGCTTTGACCCCTTGGCGTTGAGTTCCGTCCCTGGTGGCCTCGGCGCCACACTCACTTCTGGCACACCAGTTGACTGCCTCGGCCCGCCGACAGAACCGCCTGCTGGCCCTGTGCATCCGCCATCTCTAGGGTACCCGTGGGGTGTTTGTTGTGCTTTATAAATGTTATATACAATACATACAATACATCTCCTGAGCTGCTATACCGTCTTCGGGTGCAACGTTCTTCTCTTTGCTCCATAGCCTTTATTCTGCTTGTTCGCTCCCTCATTCATGGGATGAACCGATCCCCAAGCAACCCAAAATTGCCCTTGATCAGCACCGCCAAATGCGCCAGGAGGGCGCTGGCACTGACGGAGGGGACTCCCAGACTCCATCCGACATGGCACCTATTCGTGAGGTCGACCCGAAGGCCATCATGCTGGAAGTCAAGTCCACTGTCACCGATATAGTGGCCCAGCTAGACCAACTGTCAGACCGGCTGGACACAGTGAAGGCCTGAGTGGACTCCCACGACGCCTGCTTCCTGCATGTAGAGACCAGGGTGTTGGACGCGGAAGACTCAGTCACCAAAGAACGTCAGAAACTGCTGCAAATGGACAAAATACTGGACCTCATCCGGAAGAAGAACCAGGATTTGGAGGCGTGCTCCCGTAGGAGCAACCTCCGCATCACTGGAGTCCCTGAATCCACCAACATCTCTCTATGGAGGACTTGTGGAATAGTGGGTTCGTAAGCTCTTTGGCGAAATCCTCTCACCTGTCTTCATTGTCGAGTGGCCCCCCCGCTTCCTCTGCCCTAGCCCTTCCCCAGGCCTGCCGGCCCGCCCTATCATTGCCAAAATCTTGAACTTCAGGGACCGTGACGCCATTCTACGGGTACAGAAAAGGGGGTGGTGATGAACAGAGTGTCTGAATTAAGCAGACCACTCTTACCCAGTCCAAAGATCAGGGCTTGATCCATCACCGTTATTTATCTCACTGCCCCATCCCAGCTCAGAACCTGGCTATATGCAAATTAGTCTGTCCCTGGCCCAGTGCATCATGGGCACAGGGCAGACCAAACTACCAAGCCAATTCTTCACCAGAAAGGAGACAAGCTACCGGGGACCGGTTTCTGGCATTTCAGCCTCTTCGGCCCGGCTTGCTTGAATCCTGATGGAGCAGTGAGAAAGGGACTCATGTCTGAGTATACCCTGCCACACCTATAGTGGCCAAAAACGATACAGAAAAGGGGGTGGTGATGAACAGAGTGTCTGAATTAAGCAGACCACTCTTACCCAGTCCAAAGATATGGGCT
The DNA here is from genome assembly GCF_964261635.1 of Lissotriton helveticus. Taxonomy (NCBI): domain Eukaryota; kingdom Metazoa; phylum Chordata; class Amphibia; order Caudata; family Salamandridae; genus Lissotriton; species Lissotriton helveticus. The sequence continues at coordinate 191,085,596 of NC_136057.1, forward strand.
TGATCCATCACCGTTATTTATCTCACTGCCCCATCCCAGCTCAGAACCTGGCTATATGCAAATTAGTCTGTCCCTGGCCCAGTGCATCATGGGCACAGGGCAGACCAAACTACCAATCCAATTCTTCACCAGAAAGGAGACAAGCTACCGGGGACCGGTTTCTGGCATTTCAGCCTCTTCGGCCCGGCTTGCTTGAATCCTGATGGAGCAGTGAGAAAGGGACTCATGTCTGAGTATACCCTGCCACACCTATAGTGGCCAAAAACGATACAGAAAAGGGGGTGGTGATGAACAGAGTGTCTGAATTAAGCAGACCACTCTTACCCAGTCCAAAGATCAGGGCTTGATCCATCACCGTTATTTATCTCACTGCCCCATCCCAGCTCAGAACCTGGCTATATGCAAATTAGTCTGTCCCTGGCCCAGTGCATCATGGGCACAGGGCAGACCAAACTACCAAGCCAATTCTTCACCAGAAAGGAGACAAGCTACCGGGGACCGGTTTCTGGCATTTCAGCCTCTTCGGCCCGGCTTGCTTGAATCCTGATGGAGCAGTGAGAAAGGGACTCATGTCTGAGTATACCTTGCCACACCTATAGTGGCCAAAAACGATACAGAAAAGGGGGTGGTGATGAACAGAGTGTCTGAATTAAGCAGACCACTCTTACCCAGTCCAAAGATCAGGGCTTGATCCATCACCGTTATTTATCTCACTGCCCCATCCCAGCTCAGAACCTGGCTATATGCAAATTAGTCTGTCCCTGGCCCAGTGCATCATGGGCACAGGGCAGACCAAACTACCAAGCCAATTCTTCACCAGAAAGGAGACAAGCTACCGGGGACCGGTTTCTGGCATTTCAGCCTCTTCGGCCCGGCTTGCTTGAATCCTGATGGAGCAGTGAGAAAGGGACTCATGTCTGAGTATACCCTGCCACACCTATAGTGGCCAAAAACGATACAGAAAAGGGGGTGGTGATGAACAGAGTGTCTGAATTAAGCAGACCACTCTTACCCAGTCCAAAGATCAGGGCTTGATCCATCACCGTTATTTATCTCACTGCCCCATCCCAGCTCAGAACCTGGCTATATGCAAATTAGTCTGTCCCTGGCCCAGTGCATCATGGGCACAGGGCAGACCAAACTACCAAGCCAATTCTTCACCAGAAAGGAGACAAGCTACCGGGGACCGGTTTCTGGCATTTCAGCCTCTTCGGCCCGGCTTGCTTGAATCCTGATGGAGCAGTGAGAAAGGGACTCATGTCTGAGTATACCCTGCCACACCTATAGTGGCCAAAAACGATACAGAAAAGGGGGTGGTGATGAACAGAGTGTCTGAATTAAGCAGACCACTCTTACCCAGTCCAAAGATCAGGGCTTGATCCATCACCGTTATTTATCTCACTGCCCCATCCCAGCTCAGAACCTGGCTATATGCAAATTAGTCTGTCCCTGGCCCAGTGCATCATGGGCACAGGGCAGACCAAACTACCAAGCCAATTCTTCACCAGAAAGGAGACAAGCTACCGGGGACCGGTTTCTGGCATTTCAGCCTCTTCGGCCCGGCTTGCTTGAATCCTGATGGAGCAGTGAGAAAGGGACTCATGTCTGAGTATACCCTGCCACACCTATAGTGGCCAAAAACGATACAGAAAAGGGGGTGGTGATGAACAGAGTGTCTGAATTAAGCAGACCACTCTTACCCAGTCCAAAGATCAGGGCTTGATCCATCACCGTTATTTATCTCACTGCCCCATCCCAGCTCAGAACCTGGCTATATGCAAATTAGTCTGTCCCTGGCCCAGTACATCATGGGCACAGGGCAGACCAAACTACCAAGCCAATTCTTCACCAGAAAGGAGACAAGCTACCGGGGACCGGTTTCTGGCATTTCAGCCTCTTCGGCCCGGCTTGCTTGAATCCTGATGGAGCAGTGAGAAAGGGACTCATGTCTGAGTATACCCTGCCACACCTATAGTGGCCAAAAACGATACAGAAAAGGGGGTGGTGATGAACAGAGTGTCTGAATTAAGCAGACCACTCTTACCCAGTCCAAAGATCAGGGCTTGATCCATCACCGTTATTTATCTCACTGCCCCATCCCAGCTCAGAACCTGGCTATATGCAAATTAGTCTGTCCCTGGCCCAGTGCATCATGGGCACAGGGCAGACCAAACTACCAAGCCAATTCTTCACCAGAAAGGAGACAAGCTACCGGGGACCGGTTTCTGGCATTTCAGCCTCTTCGGCCCGGCTTGCTTGAATCCTGATGGAGCAGTGAGAAAGGGACTCATGTCTGAGTATACCCTGCCACACCTATAGTGGCCAAAAACGATACAGAAAAGGGGGTGGTGATGAACAGAGAGTCTGAATTAAGCAGACCACTCTTACCCAGTCCAAAGATCAGGGCTTGATCCATCACCGTTATTTATCTCACTGCCCCATCCCAGCTCAGAACCTGGCTATATGCAAATTAGTCTGTCCCTGGCCCAGTGCATCATGGGCACAGGGCAGACCAAACTACCAAGCCAATTCTTCACCAGAAAGGAGACAAGCTACCGGGGACCGGTTTCTGGCATTTCAGCCTCTTCGGCCCGGCTTGCTTGAATCCTGATGGAGCAGTGAGAAAGGGACTCATGTCTGAGTATACCCTGCCACACCTATAGTGGCCAAAAACGATACAGAAAAGGGGGTGGTGATGAACAGAGTGTCTGAATTAAGCAGACCACTCTTACCCAGTCCAAAGATCAGGGCTTGATCCATCACCGTTATTTATCTCACTGCCCCATCCCAGCTCAGAACCTGGCTATATGCAAATTAGTCTGTCCCTGGCCCAGTGCATCATGGGCACAGGGCAGACCAAACTACCAAGCCAATTCTTCACCAGAAAGGAGACAAGCTACCGGGGACCGGTTTCTGGCATTTCAGCCTCTTCGGCCCGGCTTGCTTGAATCCTGATGGAGCAGTGAGAAAGGGACTCATGTCTGAGTATACCCTGCCACACCTATAGTGGCCAAAAACGATACAGAAAAGGGGGTGGTGATGAACAGAGTGTCTGAATTAAGCAGACCACTCTTACCCAGTCCAAAGATCAGGGCTTGATCCATCACCGTTATTTATCTCACTGCCCCATCCCAGCTCAGAACCTGGCTATATGCAAATTAGTCTGTCCCTGGCCCAGTGCATCATGGGCACAGGGCAGACCAAACTACCAAGCCAATTCTTCACCAGAAAGGAGACAAGCTACCGGGGACCGGTTTCTGGCATTTCAGCCTCTTCGGCCCGGCTTGCTTGAATCCTGATGGAGCAGTGAGAAAGGGACTCATGTCTGAGTATACCCTGCCACACCTATAGTGGCCATAAACGATACAGAAAAGGGGGTGGTGATGAACAGAGTGTCTGAATTAAGCAGACCACTCTTACCCAGTCCAAAGATCAGGGCTTGATCCATCACCGTTATTTATCTCACTGCCCCATCCCAGCTCAGAACCTGGCTATATGCAAATTAGTCTGTCCCTGGCCCAGTGCATCATGGGCACAGGGCAGACCAAACTACCAAGCCAATTCTTCACCAGAAAGGAGACAAGCTACCGGGGACCGGTTTCTGGCATTTCAGCCTCTTCGGCCCGGCTTGCTTGAATCCTGATGGAGCAGTGAGAAAGGGACTCATGTCTGAGTATACCCTGCCACACCTATAGTGGCCAAAAACGATACAGAAAAGGGGGTGGTGATGAACAGAGTGTCTGAATTAAGCAGACCACTCTTACCCAGTCCAAAGATCAGGGCTTGATCCATCACCGTTATTTATCTCACTGCCCCATCCCAGCTCAGAACCTGGCTATATGCAAATTAGTCTGTCCCTGGCCCAGTGCATCATGGGCACAGGGCAGACCAAACTACCAAGCCAATTCTTCACCAGAAAGGAGACAAGCTACCGGGGACCGGTTTCTGGCATTTCAGCCTCTTCGGCCCGGCTTGCTTGAATCCTGATGGAGCAGTGAGAAAGGGACTCATGTCTGAGTATACCCTGCCACACCTATAGTGGCCAAAAACGATACAGAAAAGGGGGTGGTGATGAACAGAGTGTCTGAATTAAGCAGACCACTCTTACCCAGTCCAAAGATCAGGGCTTGATCCATCACCGTTATTTATCTCACTGCCCCATCCCAGCTCAGAACCTGGCTATATGCAAATTAGTCTGTCCCTGGCCCAGTGCATCATGGGCACAGGGCAGACCAAACTACCAAGCCAATTCTTCACCAGAAAGGAGACAAGCTACCGGGGACCATTCTACGGGTGGCCAGGGAGAAAGGGTAAATCCGGCATCAGAGCAACTCCCTGTTGTTCTATCCCGACTACACCACTGCGGTCCAGCCGACTCGCTGTGAATTGCTTCTGGAGAAACGACTCCTCCAGAAGCACGAGATCTCCTACTCATTGGCATATCCTGCCAAACTGCGCGTCAAACGGGGCTCCAAGACTCATCTTTCCAGACCCCAGTGAAATGTTGGCATTTGCTAAAAAACTGGACAGGTTACATCGCTCTTCGTCTGCCAACTCCCAAGCCGCTGCTGACGATAATCTCAGTGATAATGATTGACCTACTGGCACGTTCTGTCTTCTTTATGCTCTTAGGTTTTTGTCACTCTGATTCTTGGTTCAATTGGGGACTATTGTATTTATGTTGACTCCTAGGCCATCACAGCTCATATCCTTGCCGTGGCACAGTGTCCTCCATTTCTTGATGTTCACTCTTCGCTGTCTGCCACCCCTTATGGCTTGGCCACTCTGCCTTTCTGGCAGAGGTGTGTGTTGAGTGCTGCCATGCACTCACGGGATGATTCCCTTCTTGGACACAGTTCTTTCCCTTCCTAGTTGTGGCTCCCTGGGGGGGGAATGGGTGGTACCTCAGCCTGATTGGGGGGTTGGTGTGGGAGTGGGTTGTGAGGTTCTCTGGGGTTTTTTGTTTTGAGGGTGGGCTCAGGTGGTTAGGTGTTGGGGGCTTGGGATTTGTGACTTCCCAATGAGGCACTACTGTTTTCGTCTTCACTGGCTCACATATTGAGCCCTTTCATGTTAAGTCTCCTCTCTTCTGTTGTTCAAACTCCTGTTGGGGGGGTTGTATTGATTGATCTGTTGCCTCCTCATGAAGACCTTATTGTATTTTTAATTGCACTTTTTCTCACAGAGATTCCACGGCTATTGCACTGTTGCTCTTCCTCGTTATTCACTGCACTGTTCAGCGCATCTGCACACAGTTTCTGCCTTCTCCATTTCGCCTTTTCAGCACCCCGTCCTTTGATACTGCACTATGTTTGACATTACACTATGGACCTGGAATGTTCATGGGCTTAACGAGCACCATAGGTACGGCTGGTGCATGCCCACCTCATTTGGCATAAGGTGGACATTTGTTTTTTACAAGAGACCCATCTGCTACCTGACACCTCCTCCAGACTCCTTTCCCGTCAAGGCGCAAAGGGCTCCCATGGCAGACCTCCCAAGTGTTCATTGATACTGGAGGGTGATTTGTAATTTTACATGGCACTCTTCGGGCCCAGCCTCTGATGCTTGCTGCCTTGTACGGTCCAAACTGTGATGACCCAGACTTCTTCGCACAAATCGGGCACCACATCTCATCCTTTGGCCCGCTGCGCTCCTCTGGGGGGTGGGGGGGGGATTTTATTGTTACATTGTCCACTGCTTTAGACCGGTCCGGCACTCATGCCCCCCACCGGTGTGCGGTTTCACTGCTCAGCTCCATTATCTTGGACAACTCCCGGTACGACGCATGGCGTCATTCCCACCCTGCTGTGTTGGAGGGCACATGTGTCACTGGAACCCGTGGCTGCTGGTACCAACTAGATTTGTGGATCACCACTCCGGACGCCTTGGTCTGGCTTACCTCGGTTGATCATACGGTGCACACTCTCTCAGATCATGCTCCCGTTCGTCTGTGCCTCCGTCTTCCACAATCCCCCTGCCATGCCTTCTCCTGGCGGCTTCTCCCCAACAAGCTACATGACTCGTCTTCTGTGACGAAATACAATTCGCAATCGTGAATTATTTCGAGCTCAGGGACGGTTCTGTGGACTCTCCATCTACGCTTTGGGAGGGGGTTAAAGCCGTCATCCGTGGGGAATGTATTTCTAAGCAATCCGGCTTCCTTTGCTCCATCTGCGGCACTCTCGATAAACTGGAAGGGGAGATTAAGGTACTCGACGATTCTAACGCCCAGGACTCGCACCCTGACATGCTTGCTCAAATACTCAGGAAACTCACTGACTTCGCCGGCAAGGCGAACAGAGAACTTGCGTTTCTCTCGTTAGGGAGGCACGAGCATGGCATTTTGGTGAGGGTGACCGCCCTGGTAAAACTCTTGCCAACCTCCTAGCCAGGCTCAGGCTGCATCCTACATCACCGCCCTTCAGGACGGCGGCCCTGCCCGGACTCCCTCCCCAGAGGAAATTAAGGCGTTCTTCACTACATTTTATGCACAACTCTACACGGCCAGATCGGTACCACAGCATGAAGTACTCAACCAATATTTTGACACCCTCCAGCTCCTCTGGCTTGGTAATCCCCATCGGTAGTTCCTAGATGAGCCCTATTCTGATGAAGAAAATTTTAGCGGCAATCAATAGTATGCCCGGTGACAAAGCCCCCGATTCAGATGGCCTGCCGTCCTCCTACAAAGCCTTTGCCCCGCTTTTGTTCTAGCCTCCAATGTATAATGAATCTTTCTAAACAGGTCAGTTCCCTCCATCGCTGCACGAGGCCTTATTGACTCTACTCCTAAAGACTGACAAACTACCTGAACAATGAGACTCCTACAGTCCTCTATCCCCCATCAATACAGACAATAATATCTTTGCCAAATTGCTTACTTCCCGTCTCCTTCCTCTCATGCCGCTCATTGCCCGCCCTGAACATTCCGGTTTTATCCCCGGCGCGCGACCTCTCACAACCCCTGGACCATTTTTGTTGTCCTCCATCAAATTATCCTGTGCTTCCGGCAGGGGCTGCCCTGCTCGATGCCACAAAGGCCTTTGACACCTTGGAGTGGCCCTTCCTCTTTTATCTCCTTCCCGGGTTGGGTTTTAGCCAGGTCTTTTTACCTAAAGTGCTTCTCCTTTACCCTCTTCCTATTGCCCGTCTCCGTATAAATGGACTGACTTCTTAGCCTATCACCATCGGGTGCGGTACTCGGCAGGGTTGTCCATTGTCCCCCATGCTATTTGCTGTTGCATTGGAACCCCTCGCAGATCGTCTCCGGCAAATTTATACCCAGAGAGGCATTGGCTTTGCGGTCCGTGCCCTGCTAGTCTCTATGTATGCGGACGATGTCACTCTTTATGCCCGTAATCCCGAAGAGAACCTCAGCCCACTGGTCCATGAAGTGATACGCTTTGGTGGCTACTCAGGAATTCAGGCCAACTGAAATAAGTCTCTACTGTTCCCCCTTACAGACGCCACAACACCCGTTTGTTCCTGACTATACATTCGTGTGTATAAGGGTAAATTGGTCTGAGTTGGATAATTGCCTTTAAATTATTTTATGCAATATACATTCAAATTGTTTCACACCACTATTATTTTACTGATACTTATGTATAGCGCAGTGAATTTAGAATTGTACAGTATTCAAAACCTTTTATGAGTTGTATTTATTTCATACACAAGTGCAGTCATTTTACTCATAGCTGCATACCATTTTTTCCGGAAATACCATCTGCATATCATTAATGCAATTCATACAATCATTAAACAATTGGTGCTCTCAGTGAGGTTGGGAAAGAGGGAGTGAAAGGTGTACGGGACGTGGTAAAGGTGGTGTGACAGTGTTGCATCACATTCAAATAATAACGCCTTTACAAATATGATTACTAGCAGTGTTCCCAAAATACATCACACATAGGTAAGAATTAATCGTTCATTTATTCCTATGGTGTGTAGGGTTTGTGGCGCGGTCTACGTTTCGACCCCCAGTATGTAAAAGGGTTGTTCTTCCCTCATGTTGGGGTCTTCATCAGGACAGAGTGGAGAGCCTAGAAAACAGGACATAGCCTTATTTTAATTATCTATTGTGGTGGAGTAGCATCAGGAAATGTAGATTAACTAAAAAGTTACCTACACGTTGATAAACGCAGATCGAATCTTACGTCTCGTCTTGGGCTTGGGTGTGCTCCAGATAGGCTCCAAATCTAAAAAACATTATAAAAGGGGGAGGAGTGGGGGCGGGAATGCTCGCCGTAGCATTGATCAACTTAGACATTGGGCAAAAACTTATTAGATTACACTTACTGTAATTCGGCGTCTTGGATCTAGTACAAGTTACTTCATATAGTGGGCATCAATTGTGCTGACCTTCATTCTGGGGAGTCATGGAACAGAGAGTCGAGTAAGATTGTTGTTCAACCAGTAATCATTTATAAAAAGTTTCAAAACTCGATTAAATTTTGGAGAAAGAAGGTTTCTAATGGGATTGCCCATTGTAACCACAGTGTTGCTTTATGTTCAAAACAGAATGGCACGAGTAGTGTGCATCATCCTCTATGCTATACCGTTTCGAACTGTATTGTGATCGAGACGGTCGGCTCGGAGCTGTAGCCTACCTTTATTCCTGCAAGGCTGCAGCGATCAGCACTCGACGGCTCCACCGTGATTCTGGCTGCTCGCGGTGCAGCCGCTAGATACTAATGTCAAAGAGGGCTCGACACTATTGGCCAATCAGCAGTCACCTAGCAGAGGTGCTATGACGTCTATTCAGTTCAATGAGGGGCCGTCTATAAAGTGTCTCCTGACTGGTTTGAGGTTTTCTCGAGGGGCCATCCGATCGTGGTATTTTGTTGGAGCATAAAGTGAAACATATCGAGCATTTGGAAAATGACAAATAACAGCCGGCATCGATGATAAATAGATTTAACATCCAATCAGAACTAATCATATTCTTTCGAAAACTACGTCTAAAGAACTTTTTCAAGAACCGTCCAGCTACCACTACTACATCCTTCACGAACCTACGGCCCCCATCGACATTCATGCCAAACATGGCATCAGTATCACATAGGATTGTAACCTACGAGAGTGTAGTAATGAGAGATGTCCTGAAGATATGCAGTAAAAGATCATATGTGAAGCATAACATCACAGCGGGAGAAAGAAATGCATTGGACACCCTAAAAAACAACAAGTCAATCGTGATCAAGCCGGTGGACAAAGGGGGTTCCATCGTGATGCTGAATGTGGAAGATTATAAGACTGAGATTCTTTCCCAACTCACAGATGGAGTGAGCTACAGGCCCGTAGCACTGGACCCTACTAAGGAGATCAGAAAAGACATCGTAACTATTACCAAAAAAGGACTGGAAATGGGTTTCCTTTCCAAAAAGGAATTTGAATATTTGAATGTGGAACAACCAAGAGTACCCACAAACACAAATTTCTTTAAAAAAGTAATTTTTATCTCTACGCTATCCAACGCTTTACCTACTGTTGAACTCTTTGGAGTGGGAATAGTAATTTTTACCTTCCCGCTATCCAACGCTTTCCCTACTGTTGCACTCAGTAGAGTGGAAATAGTAAATTTTACTGTCCTGCTTACCTACGGTAAAAATATTGTATATTTTTTATTAATATTATGTTTATATATATGTATGTATTTAAAAATGATATTGTATGTTTATTTATTTTTAACTTAAATTAATTATTTATTGAGTTTAAGGTTACTTAAGTATTTTAATAGTAATTTTTACCCCTACGCTATCCAACGTTTTCCCTACTGTTGCACTCACTGGAGTGGGAATAGTAATTTTTACCCTCTTGCTATCCAACACCTTCCCTACTGTTGAACTCTCTGGAGTGGGAATTGTGATTTTTACCCCTACACTATCCAACGCTTTCCCTACTGTTGCACTCTCTGGAGTTTAGAATAGTAATTTTTCCCCTACGCTATCCAACGCTTTCTCTACTGTTGCACTCTCTGGAATGGGAATATTCATTTTTACCCCATACGCTATCCAATGCTTTCTCTACTGTTGCACTCACTGGAGTGGGAATAGTAATTTTTACCCCTACGCTATCCAATGCTGTCCCTACTGTTGCACTCTCTGAAGTGTGAATAGTAATTTTTACCTTTCCGCTATCAAACGCTTTCCCTACTGTTGCAATGACTGGAGTGGGAATAGTAATTTTTACCACTACACTATCCAACGCTTACCCTACTGTTGCACTCCCTGGAGTGGGAATAGTAATTTTTACCCCTACGCTATCCAACGCTTTCCCTACTGTTGCACTCTCTGGAGTGGGAATAGTAATTTTTACCCCTACGCTATCCAACGCTTTCCCTACTGTTGCACTCTCTGGAGTGGGAATAGTAATACTTACCCTCCCGCTATCCAACGCTTTCCCTACTGTTGCACTTCTTGGAGTGGGAATAGTAATTTTTACCCCTACACTATCCAACGCTTTCCCTACTGTTGCATTCTCTGGAATGGGAATAGTAATTTTTACCCTCCCGCTATCCAACGCTTACCCTACTGTTGCCCTCCCTGGAGTGTGAATAGTAATTTTATCCCTACGCTATCCAACGCTTTCCCTACTGTTGCACTCTTTGGAGTGGGAATAGTAATTTTTACCTTCCCGCTATCCAACGCTTTCCCTACTTTTGCACTCACTGGAGTGGGAATAGTAATTTTAACCCGTACGCTATCTACCGCTTTCCCTACTGTTGCACTCTTTGGAGTGGGAATAGTAATTGTTGGACTTTGGCCCTTAGGGCAGGTTCACCCCTAGACTTTTTGCGTGAAATGGTGACCTGGCAATGGTGATTTTTGGGATTCTGCGCACTTTCACTGTGTCCCAGTGGAAAGTGCGTGCGCACTCTGAGTGCATGTGCTGGGCTGGGCCTGCCCGCCCATAGGAATGCATGGGGAATGTATGTGTCCCTGGTAGTTCCTGATGCGTGGGGTGTACAGGCTTGAGTCTGGTATGTGTGAACTTGTGAGAGTGAATGCTGCGCAACGGTATGTGCGGCTTGTATGTGTCTAGTAGGGAAGCGCCATTTCTAGACATGGCTGTACGTGTGCTGTGAGGGTGCTGGCATGCGATTGGCTGGAGCTGGCTGGCATGCCAGGCTCCAGGAAGTCTGGATGGGTCTGCCCGGTGGTGAGTGTGAGATTAGCATGAGTGATGTGTGGGAGGAGTGTACCTGTGTCCTGGTTGGGCTGGGTTTTCCCCACACAATGCTGGCTCCGCCCCCCTGTGGTGTGTCTAATGACCCAAGCTCTGCCAGTGCAGTGAATAGAGAGGGTGGTTGAGGTAAACAGAGTACTCAAGAACCAGCTGCGACTGGTTCCGCCCCCACCCTGCACCTTCAAACAAAGGAAAATACTGTATAAAAATGGGGCTGTGTCCCCACTGAAGTTGTTCTCTTCCAGGATCCTGAGGGGGCTGTTGCTGCTGCTGGGCCAGAGGACCGCCACTTGGGGTGTCTCCCTGCCTGGAGACCCAGTGTGCTGGCTCTGGGCCCAGCCTTGCCCCCCCCCCCCCTTGCCTGCCTGAAGGACTTTTAACTGGACTTGTGCTCTCCTAAAGCACCTGGGAGCGCTTTAGTGTCCATAGCGCTTAGGAGCGCTTTATTTTGCATATAGCGCTTGGGGAGCGCTTTAATTGCCTTTTAGCGCTGGGAGCGCTTTATTTTCATTTGGGCCTTCGCTGAAACCCTAGACCAAGGGGAGCTTTATGGCCTGCTAGTGCTCGGAGTGCTTTTCTTACCCCCTGCTTCTTTCCCCGGGATTTGCCTCAGCAGCGTGCCCAGAGCCGAGGAGGGAGGCTCGTCAGGGAGGCTGCTCTGCTATTGGCTGCTGAGTCAGCCTATGCCCAGAGAGAGAGAGAGGGGCAGGAAGTCTCTCCCCACACAGCCCGGAGCCGAGAAAGGAAGCCTACAAGCTGGTGAGTGGGGCCCCGGGGGCATTCCTTCTTTGAGCCCGGAGAGGCTCTGGCCTCATACTTGTTTTATAGCCCTGAGAGGGCTCTGGGGGCAGTTCCGGATTCCGAGTCCCAGAGAGGGGGACTCCAACGGCTGGGCACAAGTTTCACTCGAGCCCTGAGAGGCTCCCCACCCCATTTGGTGTTCGAGCCTAAGAGAGGCTCGAGGCACCCCCAGTGTTCCCGGGTCCCCCGTGAGGGACCCCAACAGCCCAGTGAGGCTGCACCTTTCTGCTTTTGAGCCCTGAGAGGCTCGAGGTGGCAGATTGATGAGAGGCTCGGGGGCATTTTCTGTTTGCGAGCCCCGAGGCTCAAGGGGGCAATTATTTCACGAGCCCTGAGAGGCTCTGGAGGGCCACAGTCATTTCTTAGGGCCCGGAGAGAGGCTCCAGGTGCCAAAGTTGTGTTGAAAAGCCCAGAATGGCTCAGGGGGACATTTTGTTGCTGCAGAGCCTGTGAGGCTCCCACATCGTGTTCGCCCCACCAGTGTTCTGAGAGCCCAGCAAGGTTCCCACATTGGCCCCATTGTTGTTTTTGAGCCCTGGAAGGCTCAAACCTTCTTGCACCAGTTGCCCAGCACTTTGTGGGCAACTGCTACGTTTAGGACCCTGACTTTGGACACAGGGCGTCCTAGCCCCAACAAGGCCAGAGGGCCTAGGGACAGTCACAGGTGGTGACTTACGTGAGTTTGGCGCAATTGTACTTTCTATGCACCTCTGAATGTATTGTTTATGCGTCATGTGTCTTTACACCTCTGAATGAATGTTATGCATTGCATCATGTGTTTTCCTCTTACACCCCCACAGGTATTGTGATGTGTAGGTGGTTGTTTTCTCCCTAGTACAGGTGGTGCTAGTGAGGTCCTGGTTACCAGTGATTACTGGTTGTGTGCTATTTTGTGCTATATTCTATGTACTAAGTGCTATTTCTGAAAGTGCTACTTCTGATTCCTGGCAGTGGTCCAGGTGGCCCTGTCTTGTAAATAATCCCTTGAAAATTCTGCCCGTGCCTCTGGCACATTGTAAGGTGTGTGTTTTATCTAATGTGTTTTGGTGTAATACAAAGGCTATTTTTATATAACCTTGTGTGGAGTTTCCTTTGTGGTGGGCCCTGGGAGTTGTTGCTGGGGTGCATGCGCAAATACTTAACTTACATCACCTCCAAGTTTAGCCTTGCTGCTCGCGCCACGTTACCTAGAGGGTGAGTAGGGGTTATCTTGGCGTGTAACTCCCTTGCCCTGACTTGGGTGTGGTGGTCTCTGACTGACTTTGGCGAAAGCCCTGGCCAGCCAGGGATCCCATTTCCAACATTGGTGGCAGCGGTGGGATAAGGATTTGTGTTTGCCTTGTACCTTAGTAGCGGCTGGCTGCACCACAAAACTCTGCATTTTAGATGACCACATTTTAGGGGATTGTTTTTTTTTGGAAGTTTCATATTTTCTTCTCCTGAAGGTATCATTGTGCAATTGTGTCCAGTGCATTTGTCCCCCACCCCGCGCCCAGAGTCTGGTACCTGTGTCACTTGTGGTCAGGTTGAGAAGTCAGGGGTGGTAGAAACTGCCTTACTAGTCCGAGGGGGGGGTTGTGTGTGGATGAATGGTGTGTGGCACTAGGCAAGTGAGTGTGAGTTCTCTGGGGTAGAGAGCTTGCTGATACCTTGTGAATTGTGTACTCCTGTGTTAGCTCAGACCCCTAGGTTCCCTGTGTGATCTTTTCTCCAGAACGTCCGCCAGAATGGAGCCTGCTTTTGATTTCTGTGTTCTGTTTAGATACAGTATGGGAGAGTTGGTAAGGTTATGTGAGGAGAGAGACATAGGGGTGGATGAGTTAGACACTCAGTCCGAACTTAGGAGCAGCCTGATCCTATGGCAAAAGGGTCAGTGGGATCTTGAGCGCAGTGAGGAAAGGGCCCGGGCTTCACACCAGGAGGGTGGTGGGTCTGTGGGGAGCCCTGAAGATTCAGAAGAGGAGGAAGAAGATGACAGCACCTGGATGCCAGTAGAGAGGGAGGACCCCATAGATAGGGAGTCCCTTGCTGGGTCCAGTTTAGGAGGCAGCGCCTCATCCCTTTCCCTGTCCCCAGAGGAGCTGGAAGATAGGAGGAGAGAAAGGGAGCACCAGCTGGCTTTAGAGAAGCTCAGGTTGGAGCATGCCCAGGCTATGGCACAGCTGGGCGTTAGAAAGCAACAGCTAGAGACCGAGAGGGTCTTAGCGCAGGACAGGATAGAGGAGGCTGAGAGGGCCGCCACCAGAGGCAAAGTAGCTCTGGAGGGTAGACTATCCCCTGCGTGCAGTGTTGAATGTCTGGATTCCCCAGGGAGGGTTGAGTCCAGTGGTGGTAGCTATTTAGATTTCAGTGTAGGAAATCCCAGTCCCAATTCCCCCAGTCTGGTACCTTTTTCCCCAGAGGAGGAGTTAAGGTTGAAGTTCAGGGACAGTAGGAAACTGCCTCACCAGTCTTGGGTAGATTTTGAGGATGAATGTGGTGATACACTGTGGGCTTGGGTGCAAGTTCACACAAAAGATGATTTTGATGTCTTCTTTGGTCTGATTGTCAAAGAGCATCTGCTCAGTTGTTGTTCACCAGGGTTGCGCACGCACCTGTTGGGATGTGGATTGTCTAGCGCATGTGAGCTTGCAGATGAAGCAGACTGCTGGGGAAGGGCCAGAGGTTCTCTAGAGTCATTGGTGAGTGACTCCAAAAAGAGTGGTTCAGGGATCTTCCAGCCCAGCGTGGTGGAAGAGGCTCAGTGTGGCCCACCTAGGTCCCAGGATAGCGAGGAGGGTGTAGGGGCTCACTGCCTGGCTCAGTGGAGCAGGAGTGAGGGGGAGACCGAGGTTCCCCAGACGCCCGAAGCCCTGCCTCAGGACTTGGATGGTTTCTGTAGGGAACACCAGGTTGGGGACCTAGGCTGTCCTGTTAGTCCACTTGAGGAAGATCTCCTAGTGAGTAGAGGACCTGGAGCGTCTGTAACCAGAACTCCTGTGGTTCTAGAGGCTGGCAGTACCGCTCCGGTAGGGAGGGTACAGGAGTCCAGCGTGAGGAGTGATTGGGGGATGAGTTCCCCAGTGGATGCACCAGTGGACCAGAGACTAGCCAGTTGGGCTAGATCTTCTTGGAGGGACCCGGGTGGCGCCACTTCTGGTCTGGGGGATCGTCACGCACTGTCAGGTGGACAGAGGGCGGGAGATCTGCGCCAGACAGACAGTCACACAACAGATGTGTCATTTGTTAGCCTCAGGGGGATTGTGTGTGAATCCCCAGAAGTCCTGGAGTGCCAGGCAATTGTTCCACCAAAGGTTTTAGACCAGAGGTTGGATGGCCAGGTTCAGGATCAGCCTGACCTGAAGGGTAGGACGACTGTAACCAGTGTCCTGACCGGTTCTTCTTCCAGAGGAACTTCTCCAGGTGGGAGAGGGCAGACCTCTGAAAGGGGGTGCAGAGGGTGGGAGAGCCCACCTCTGACCCCGGTGCAACCTGAGTGGATAAGCCCTGGGTTGGAATGGCGTTCTAGGTGTACCCCTCGCCGGAGGAGGAGGAACCCTAGGAGAAGAGGTAAGGGAAGGAGAGCCTTCCCCGAGACTCCTGGTCCGCCTGAGGTTGTAGGCCCTAGGCTGGAGTACCAGTGGCAGTCTAGTCCTGTCTGGCAGACAGGAAGAGTGGAGAATGGCTCCTATGTGCCAGGGGTTACTACCCCCCGCTCTGCGAATTGGCATGGACCAGTGGCACCTGGGTGGCCTAGGGCCTGGTCCTGGCCGCGGACAACTTGGGAGTACCAGTGGGGTAGCCCAGTTGGTCCAGACAGTGTGTTTAGAAGGAATCCCCTGGGTTCACCAGGGCGTAGAACAGGAGGGTGTCCCTGCAGTTGTGGGCCCGCGTCTGTGTTCTATCGCCCCAAGCAGGGAAGTCCATCACGGTGGTGATTGGTCTCCCCTGCGTTTTGGCTGGAAGGGGGTTATGTTGGACTTTGGCCCTTAGGGCAGGTTCACCCCTAGATTTTTTGCGTGAAATGGTGACCTGGCAATGGTGATTTTTGGGATTCTGCGCACTTTCACTGTGTCCCAGTGGAAAGTGCGTGCGCACTCTGAGTGCATGTGCTGGGCTGGGCCTGCCCGCCCATAGGAATGCATGGGGAATGTATGTGTCCCTGGTAGTTCCTGATGCGTGGGGTGTACAGGCTTGAGTCTGGTATGTGTGAACTCGTGAGAGTGAATGCTGCGCAACGGTATGTGCGGCTTGTATGTGTCTAGTAGGGAAGCGCCATTTCTAGACATGGCTGTACGTGTACTGTGAGGGTGCTGGCATGTGATTGGCTGGAGCTGGCTGGCATGCCAGGCTCCAGGAAGTCTGGATGGGTCTGCCCGGTGGTGAGTGTGAGATTAGCATGAGTGATGTGTGGGAGGAGTGTACCTGTGTCCTGGATGGGCTGGGTTTTCCCCACACAATGCTGGCTCCGCCCCCCTGTGGTGTGTCTAATGACCCAAGCTCTGCCAGTGAATAGAGAGGGTGGTTGAGGTAAACAGAGTACTCAAGAACCAGCTGCGACTGGTTCCGCCCCCACCCTGCACCTTCAAACAAAGGAAAATACTGTATAAAAATGGGGCTGTGTCCCCACTGAAGTTGTTCTCTTCCAGGATCCTGAGGGGGCTGTTGCTGCTGCTGGGCCAGAGGACCGCCACTTGGGGTGTCTCCCAGCCTGGAGACCCAGTGTGCTGGCTCTGGGCCCAGCCTTGCCCCCCCCCTTGCCTGCCTGAAGGACTTTTAACTGGACTTGTGCTCTCCTAAAGCACCTGGGAGCGCTTTAGTGTCCATAGCGCTTAGGAGCGCTTTATTTTGCATATAGCGCTTGGGGAGCGCTTTAATTTCCTTTTAGCGCTGGGAGCGCTTTATTTTCATTTGGGCCTTCGCTGAAACCCTAGACCAAGGGGAGCTTTATGGCCTGCTAGTGCTCGGAGTGCTTTTCTCACCCCCTGCTTCTTTCCCCGGGATTTGCCTCAGCAGCGTGCCCAGAGCCGAGGAGGGAGGCTCGTCAGGGAGGCTGCTCTGCTATTGACTGCCGAGTCAGCCTATGCCCAGAGAGAGAGAGAGGGGCAGGAAGTCTCTCCCCACACAGCCCGGACCTGAGAAAGGAAGCCTACAAGCTGGTGAGTGGGGCCCTGGGGGCATTCCTTCTTTGAGCCCGGAGAGGCTCTGGCCTCATACTTGTTTTATAGCCCTGAGAGGGCTCTGGGGGCAGTTCCGGATTCCGAGTCCCAGAGAGGGGGACTCCAACGGCTGGGCACAAGTTTCACTCGAGCCCTGAGAGGCTCCCCACCCCATTTGGTGTTCGAGCCTAAGAGAGGCTCGAGGCACCCCCAGTGTTCCCGGGTCCCCCGTGAGGGACCCCAACAGCCCAGTGAGGCTGCACCTTTCTGCTTTTGAGCCCTGAGAGGCTCGAGGTGGCAGATTGATGAGAGGCTCGGGGGCATTTTCTGTTTGCGAGCCCCGAGGCTCAAGGGGGAAATTATTTCACGAGCCCTGAGAGGCTCTGGAGGGCCACAGTCATTTCTTAGGGCCCGGAGAGAGGCTCCAGGTGCCAAAGTTGTGTTGAAAAGCCCAGAGAGGCTCAGGGGGACATTTTGTTGCTGCAGAGCCTGTGAGGCTCCCACATCGTGTTCGCCCCACCAGTGTTCTGAGAGCCCAGCAAGGTTCCCACATTGGCCCCATTGTTGTTTTTGAGCCCTGGAAGGCTCAAACCTTCTTGCACCAGTTGCCCAGCACTTTGTGGGCAACTGCTACGTTTAGGACCCTGACTTTGGACACAGGGCGTCCTAGCCCCAACAAGGCCAGAGGGCCTAGGGACAGTCACAGGTGGTGACTTACGTGAGTTTGGCGCAATTGTACTTTCTATGCACCTCTGAATGTATTGTTTATGCGTCATGTGCCTTTACACCTCTGAATGAATGTTATGCATTGCATCATGTGTTTTCCTCTTACACCCCCACAGGTATTGTGATGTGTAGGTGGTTGTTTTCTCCCTAGTACAGGTGGTGCTAGTGAGGTCCTGGTTACCAGTGATTACTGGTTGTGTGCTATTTTGTGCTATATTCTATGTACTAAGTGCTATTTCTGAAAGTGCTACTTCTGATTCCTGACAGTGGTCCAGGTGGCCCTGTCTTGTAAATAATCCCTTGGAAATTCTGCCCGTGCCTCTGGCACATTGTAAGGTGTGTGTTTTATCTAATGTGTTTTGGTGTAATACAAAGGCTATTTTTATATAACCTTGTGTGGAGTTTCCTTTGTGGTGGGCCCTGGGAGTTGTTGCTGGGGTGCATGCGCAAATACTTAACTTACATCGCCTCCAAGTTTAGCCTTGCTGCTCGCGCCACGTTACCTAGAGGGTGAGTAGGGGTTATCTTGGCGTGTAACTCCCTTGCCCTGACTTGGGTGTGGTGGTCTCTGACTGACTTTGGCGAAAGCCCTGGCCAGCCAGGGATCCCATTTCCAACAGTAATTTTTACCCGTACGCTATCCAACGCTTTCCTTACTGTTGCACTCACTGGAGTGGGAATAGTAATTTTTATCTCTACGCTATCCAACGCTTTCCCTACTGTTGAACTCTTTGGAGTGGGAATAGTAATTTTTACCTTCCCGCTATCCAACGCTTTCCCTACTGTTGCACTCAGTAGAGTGGAAATAGTAAATTTTACTGTCCTGCTAACCTACCGTAAAAATATAGTATATTTTTTATTAATATTATGTTTATATATATGTATGTATTTAAAAATGATATTGTATGTTTATTTATTTTTAACTTAAATAATTATTTATTGAGTTTAAGGTTACTTAAGTATTTTAAGTATGTTTAAGTTAATTATATTTAATATTGTATTATTTTAAAAATTCGATATTTTAACTATCTATATTTTTTACAACAATATTTTTAATTCGATATTTTTGCACTTACCTGTTTGGAGATAGGAGTTTGATATTTTTGTATTCTATATTTTATCCTCGATATTTTGGCAATTCTATATTATTGAATTCGATATTATGTCAGTGATCCATAAGAACCACGACTCGAGTCAAGACAAAGTCGAGCAGGTGTAGAACTGCTGGGACCCCAATTTATCACCCAAGGTGAGTACGTAGGGACCCCACGGAGGACGTGTGCAGTGTGACTACACGACCGTGTGTGCCGTACAATTCAATGGGAGAGTTGCGTTTGCAGTTTTAAGGTTTAAGGACCCTTCCCGGGTTACCTATCCCAGGGAAGCTGGGTGCATAGGCATGAAGTGGCGTCGGAAACCAACGTCAATTTCAATGGGAGTCTTTAAACAATAGTCACAGGAGGGAAGAAGAAAAGTGTCCGGTGGAACTCAAGGATGGCTTCTTGATGGAAGGAACCTGAAAGCAGAGGGGAGAGTGTGGGTCACTGGGAGTGAGCATTGGCTTGGAAGACGGGTGCCCACTGATGTCGGGTACTTCAGGTGAGGAGATGAAGACTTAACTCTTCAGCCACGAGGACCAGGAGCCGGCACCAGCTGTCCGAATAAGGATGCCAAGTGCAAAGGGGTCGGTTTCTGGCTGCAGCACAGAAAAGCCTTGGCAGCGGTAACCCACAAAGGATGAGCAAGGTCAGAGTTCAGCCGAGCAAGGACTGAGGGACTCACCAATTGCAGGGTAGTCAGAGCAAGTATGGAGAAACCAGCGTAGCCCAGAAAAGCAAAGTTGGCCCTCACATGTACTCACAGGCCGGAGGCACAGGAGTCGCAGTATCAAAATAACAGCAGATTACAGGGCACGAAGAGCAAGGAGGTCTAAGTCCTTCGGTGGAAATGTGCACATAGGTGAGGGCTATTGACAGCCCAGTGCATAAAGTAAGGAAACGCCAACAAGCATATACACTTGCAAATGGATGTGGTGCACAGGGTTCAGGTTATGCAGTCCCCATGGCGAACAATGAAACCAACCTCCTGTGTTGCTGGACTCTTCAGAGTTCTCAGGAGCTCAGGAGCAGCAAGCCAGTCATTTGAAGTTACGGTGCCAGCAGTTGCAGGGGAGTGACTCCTTCACCCCAAGGAAGATCCTTTGGTTGTCTTTAGTGCACCACAGGTCCTGTACAGAGCCTGTATGGAGCAAGGGCACAGACAAAGCTTTGGACGGAGAGGGAGATGAAGTCGGCCCAGTTAAGGTCCAGTGAAGTCCAGATTGTCCAGAAGGTCAAAGTTAGTGGTTTGTTCTTGGTAGAAACTTGTCTACAGCCAGGTAAGCCCTTTTGTAACCACAGGGAGAGAGTTGGACAGATTCAGGGTACCATCCCAGTGGATGTTCTAGACAAAGGGGAGGATACTCCCCTGTCCTTTGTCCATTTCTGCACCAGAGCAGGAGCCAATGGCTCCCAGAACTACTTTCAGCTGGACGATGCACAAGGACACCAAGTGTGCCCCTGGTGCAGACTTTCAGGCACTTGGAAGTGCCCCCACCCAGCCCCAATACACTACATCCTGTCTGGGAGGTGGTCACACCTCCCTGTGACAGGATGCCTATTGTGCTGCCTACCCCTGCTCGAGCTTGGCTCAGCAGTAGGAGGGCAGAAATGTGTCAAAGGTTGGCAGCATCTATATTGTGCTGTCCGGGTTGAGAAGGCTGGCACCAGGTAGACCGGTGACCCCACAAAGCGTGCTTCAGAAGGGTGGAATCATACCTCCCACACCAGTTACTTATGTAGACGTATGAATTCCAATATTTTTTGTCTCAGCAGTTTTCTAGATAGCATTTACCACAAGGTTATAATGCACCTCTACCTATGTGTCTGGCTGAGTCACAGACAACCTGGGATAATGGTCTCCGAAGGCTGCAGATGGGCACTGCTCATGCATCACCACCCTCTCACGTAAAACCTATCTCGCTGCCTTCAGGATTGTTAAGGCCTGCTACAGGAGTTACTTATAAATTTTCAGTGTAGTGCCATATAGATATAGTAAACCTATATCTAAGGTAAGTGGTGCAGGCATCAGGGAGAGGTCTGGCGCCGCGGCCAGGGCGACTGACGCTGGAATCTGGGGACCACGGTTCGATCCCCGGGTCCGGCGGCAGGTTAGCCCAGCACCATGTGACTCTGGGCAATAGCTCGCTTAATCTTCCTGACGGCCCCCAGCGCCTAGAGACCCTTATGGGTGATTGTGCGCTTTACAAATGTGGACTTACTTACAAAGGTTGCAGTAGCAAACTTGGAGTTCCATTTTGCATGGCCTCTCACGGGTGCCATAATACCGGCTTAAGCCCATGGGAGGCCTCTGGGGTACATATGCCCTGGGTATATGTGTACCATATACTAGGGATTGATAAGGTTACCTCAGTGTCCAAACTGGAGTATACCTAGTACACAACATAGCCAATTTAGTGAGAAAGCATATAGACTGGGTTCCTGATCAGCTGGATCCCAATCACACTAGTCAGAAAATAGTGCAATATCAGCAAAAAGTGGGGGTAACCATAAGAAGCAGATCCTACTTTCCTACAGTGACCTAAATGTTTGGTTTGACAAACTCAATATGCCCCATCCACAAACAATCATCGCTGGCCTGGACACACTGAACCCACTTCAGATCGTACGCAAACTCACACACATCGCTGGACACATCCTAGATGTAATTTTTGCAAATACAGAACTAGTTACCTTTCAAACAATGACTCTAGTCACATTCTCAGACCACCCTTTGTTTGCTTCCCAACATAAAACCACACAAAGCAACACATCTAAAACCACCTTAGATGCGTCCACCTAGTGACCGCAGAACAAACTCAGTGGCATATGTACGAGGAAGTGGCAGAGTGAGGCGTTAGCTGTCATGGCTTAACGCCTCACTCCGCCACTTCAGAAGCCCAAGACTGCACCATATTTACAAGGATATGGTGCAGCCTGGCGTTTCCCCCTGTGCTGGCTCTACACCTAGCAGTGCAGTGCTAACGCAGTCCCCCTTCCACTATGGAGCTAGGGTGTCTGATGCAGGGGAGATTTGTTTATGTGTAGGAAGGTGTCCCTACCGGCACATAAACAATCCTAAAATGCCATTTTGTCACTTTTATGTGTGCTGCTTCATTCAGGACACATGAAAGTCACAAAATGCATTATGTTAACAGATTGTTTAGGTACAGGAAGGGGGACCTTCCTGTACATAAACAATCCGTGAAGTTTGCTTCTTCCATGTGTACTGCATAAGGCAGTACACATGAAAAACAAAAACCCGAGGAGAAATAATGCATTTCTCCTCGTTTTGCCATAGTTAAGACCAGGTTTTCCCTGGTCCTAATTGTGGCACTGCCTCCTATGTATGCTGCCCTTGTACATAGGGATGGGGGTCGTCAAAATCAATGGGTGTTGCTGTGAAACGACCCCTTTCACGCTAACCATAGCGTGAAAGGGGGCCTTATTTACAAGGCAGCGTTAAGCCTCAGTAAGTGGCTTAACGCTGACTTGTAAATAAGGCTAAGCCCCTATCGCATCGGAAAAAATTATGTAGTGGTGCTAGAGGTTTGTACATATGCCCCTCAATTTGGAACTCTTAGAAATACAACTAACATCCAGTACAATTCTAGACACAATACATTCGGTTCAAAAACTATGAACGGCTACAGGAAGGACCTCAACATAACAAAAGAAGACAGACACCTTGGAGAAATGCAGCGCTAAAGGAGATACAACAGCAAATTAGAAACCTTTAACATAGCTGAATACCAACAACCACCTATCAAGACAAACTTCGTCTACAGTAACTTAGCAGATTTTAAACATCAGCAATCAAAAAAGTTAAGAAAAAATACTATTCAGACAGAATTCAAAAATGCGAAATGTGCAAATAAAGATTTCTATAAAATTCTCACAGAATTTTCGTAAACCAAATTGCCTAGAAAGAGCTAATCCCATTACCCAGGAATTCACAGACAAATTGGTAAATCATTACACAACCAATGTATGTACGTTGGACTCCCATTTAAACTAAAGAAAAACAACCAGCAGCGACTCTTTTCCAAAGAAAACACTACAAGGGTACGCTAACTCAGCTTCTCCATTCCTTCTAATAAATATCACACAATGAATGTATGGATCTGGTCAAAGGAAGCAGGCCTGCCGGCAGCCCTTCTTCCCGTGTCCCAAAAAATCTGTGAGAAAATTCTTTAAACCACATCTGCTGTCACACCAAAAGAATCATCAACAAGTCCTTTACTACAGGAACATTTCCAGAAGATCTAAAAAGTCATACATATGCTTATTACTAAAGAAAACAAACCTAGATACGCTTAACCACAACAACCACAGACTGATTAAAAAATTGAACTTTCCTGGGCACACTACTAGAAAGCGATGCATTCGCCCAGATATCACAATTCATTGAAAATAATCCCATACTTTCAGACTTCCACACTGGACTCCATCCAGAAAGATTTACAAAATGTACCCCAATTGCCATCTGGGATGACCTTAAGAACACGGTTGATTGGAATGGGGTTGCTGTACTACTTCTCTCAGACCTCTCAGCTGCCTTTGACACGGTTGACCATGACTCTCTAATACAACGACTCTATGAAGCCGGCATAGAGGGGACTGCTCTCTACTGGATCACATCCTACTTTTAAAACAAAAATAATGTCATCCAAACACTCCTTTTCTTGTCCAATTTCAGGGACAAAATTGAGACCCACCGCATAGGTTGCCAAAAACCTTTTGGAGATTTCTCTTCAAAGAAAATATAGATAACAGCAGGGTACCTTCTAGCCAATCTAACTACAATAGCAGATTGTGCTCTCTGCATTTTAAATATGCAAGCGAATGGCGTATTCACCCTACAATTTTCAAAAAGCTTTTTACCAAATATGGACTCTATGCAATCGAATGCTTTTATTCCTGATTAAACATTCAACTTCCCTCATCCCTCAACTTCCCTAATTTTACAGTTGCAACGGGATACTCAAGCTTTGACAACACACGCTTTTCCTCAGTATTGGTCTCTTCACCTAACTTAGGGCCCGATTCACAGAATTAATTTAAGACTCAGTCCTAAACTTACTACTATTTTGGCATTCACAGAAGTTAGGATTTTGTTTTAAGTATGTCTTAAGTCTGTCTTGAGTCTGTCTTAAGTTTGTCTTAAGACAAACGTAAAACAAAATACTAACTTCTGTGAATACCAAAAGTAGTAAGTGCATTCTTTGAATACCAAAATAGTAGTAAGTTTAGGATTGAGTCTTACATTCATTCTGTGAATCAGGCTCGTACACTTTTCCTCCATTTGTCACGATAGTACAAGTTTTACCAGAGGTACATCACCAAGAAGCTACTTTACGGTTGACACCTCTCCTGTGGCAGAGCCAACCATGGTTCTTTACCGCCTGGAGTTGTCAGGAAATCTCCCCATTCTGATTTTGTCTTTATCCAGTTTGCTTCTAAAGTCTCACGGGCAACATCACACAATGACTCCTAATCACTACCGGGTATTGGTGGCATGGATAGTGTCATGTCAGTCTGCTGAAATTATGAAATTTCAACAGAGGCTTCTCAGTGCAGTCACCAATCTTATTGCCCAGGAACCACCAAACTTTAAACATCCGCTTGGGTGGTCTGGCACTGCAGATGCTGGGACAGTGGTACATATCTCTTTTCAGCACATGTGACACTGGTCATAAATTTCTTAGCATCCTTAACTTCTCAAGGGAAAGCATATATGACTATAAATACATACAGACCAGCAGTTTTTGCAGAACATGTAGAAGTGGATGATAGACATAAAACTCGTCTGAATATAATAATCTAAGAAAAACCCTCCGCACTTCTGCACAGTGTATCAGTTTCACAACCAGTGAAGCTAAAGAAACATAATAATCTTTTTCGAACTTATTGTGGATCTTAGACTTTCAACTAAGACCTCCAAAAATTGAGTTGAATGTCTTTCTCATCGCCACTCAAGGTACGATGAATACCGACATGCCTGCAACATATTGAATGTAAAAAGTTTGGTTCCCCTTTCGCTGTATCATGAAGCAAACTCACGAAAATTGCGGCGAATTTCCATCATGACTACTAGAAGAAAATGTGCGGCTGTCTCACCAAAACACATGCACAGGTGAAACATTTCTCAGTCTTGATGTTAAAAATGACTCTTTTACACATGACAATGAAACAAAAGTGTTTGGTTTCTTTGTAGTGGCTTCTGGGTATGCAAATTTCACCAAAAGACAGCTGGTTGTTGTCAGGCAGCCTGCCCTCTGGTAACAGCAGATGGTACTGCACCTGCTGCTTGGCAGATAGTTCAATTTATCCCTCCACCCCTTCTAACTCACTCTCACAAGCACTCTCTCTCTCTCTCTCAAAAAGAAACAGCAGCAAAGACCAGTGGGTTGGAAATTAAAATGAAAATTATGGGGCTTATTTACAAGCCACTTGCGCTGCCTGTACGCCTCTTATTCCCATATTAAAAGTGACGCACCGGCGGCGCAAGGGCTTTGTAAATAAGCCCCTAAATGTATGAAGCGCTCGAATGCCTGGAGAAATCTACTTAAGTCAAAGTGGAAAATGTGGAAAGACTGGCTCAGTGAGTGAGGGGGACTGTCAGGTACCCATTGGTTAAAATACCAGTGTCCTTATTTACAACAAAACGATGCAGCGCGGAGAGCAAGCCAGATTGCTGCGTCGCGCTGGGTCCTTTTCACACCACAGGGATGAGTCATATTAACAACAGTATTACGCATTCCTGGGCTTTCCCCTGCGCTGAAGCACAATTGGCTGCCATGCACCAGTGCAGGCACGCATGCCTGACGTTGCAAGGGTGCCTGCGCTGTGGGATGATTACCCCTTCCTGCCCTACTACAATCATTGATGGCGATTTCCTCTGTCAAGAAAGCTAACTCCGCGCTCCGCCACATCCTTGTAAACATGCCCCAAAAGTATTTCTTCTCGCTGTGCCTCCGTTCGCTTCTCCAAGGGAGACGCAGGATTCTGACGCATTCCCAGGTTTACAAAACGTTGTAAATCTGGGAATGCGTCAGGTTCACAGCAAAACCCATGGCACGCACTTTTCATGCAAAGTGATGCTTGAAAAGGGGACGTAAATCCAAGGGCTTGAAAAGCCAAGCAGGGTGGCTTTGCGTGGCCTTGTAAATATGGGCCAGCACACTGTTCTGCATTAAAAAAAGTGATGCACCAGCGGCGCCAACGGGCATGGAAAGAAACCCCCTGGCTTTTTAGGTTTTCCTGAATTGAAGCAGATTTCCCATTTCCTTTAGTTTCAGTGGTAGGGTATTCCATAATTTAGCTGTACAGGTGACAAAGCTTCTGCCTCCCCAAGAGGATTTTGTGAATTTGAGATAACTTACGTTCTTGGCTGCGGATGAGCGCAATGGCCTATAGAGGAAGTAGCAAGAAAAGCTGCATTTAGGATACCCAGGCCCTGAATAATGAAGTGCTTCGATGGCAATGCACAATTAGGTCGGATTCCTTGCTATGTTCGCTTCTTAAGTCAAACTGAGTAGGGTCAAGCAGATTATTTGCATTTATAGAGGAAGCCGGCTCTAGATTCATGGCTTTCTCTGCTATCAGCTCACAGCAACCTCACAGCAAATGTACTCTACTCTTTTACTATTAACACACATTTTAATTCCGTAGTACCCATAACAAGTCCACACAACCCACACCTTTGCACCCTTCTACCCCAACTACCTAATATTTGAACCTTCACACACTGACAAAACACCACTTTATCCTATTCCATTAACCAATTCACTTACCCGTGCTTAATTTCTAAAACAAAAACTACCAGTACCCTCGTCAGGAGGCCACTGCTGCTTGTGCCACCCATAGCCCCTGCTACCACTGCCAATGACAGTACCAGCACAACTACTGACCATCACACTGCTACAAGTGTGACAATTCTGACAATTCCAGCTATAAGAATGGCTTGGGAGGCAGGTATTAGTCATTTTAAACACATATTGTAATAATAACCAGCAGTTGTTGTGTTCTCTAAATTAGACAAACATCACCACCATGTGGCAGCCTCTCATAAGTGCGGTGTTGACAATTATGTGCCGGTACCCAGCACCGGAAACCATTGGCTCAAATTACCCACTGCACTTATCACAAACATGACCCAAATCCACTCCATATTTTATTATACACCATCCAGATACACATTCCCTGGTCTAATTTATATTAACAAACCCCTTTCTGTCACCACCAACTCCCTTCTCTTCTTTTTACCACAAAAACACAATCCCACAACCCTTATATTCCACCGGACACATTATCTCTTTTACCAAATAAATCTAACACACTCTTTTATTCTTGTTCATCCATTCACACACACCACATACACTCTTTTCTAAAACACATTTCCACTCCCTTTACCTTGCAACTTCCACTGGCCAACAATACTTTACATACAAATTCTTCACAGAAAATAAAAAACATCATCACCTCCTCTCACTACTCCTAAAAACAAAACAGATTACACACACCAGCACAGCAAAATCTCACACACAACATGCCATAATACTTTCTGTCACAAACTATAAATATATACCACTCCTGACTAAACAGATAATACACACCCTAAACCAACTCAGATGGCAATCATTCTCTCTTTCCCCACACCTATCACTTATCACATATACAGCAGCACAGCAACTCTCTTTTAACTGCCTCTTATATATTGGACAATTTAAAACCTTACAACATGACCCACATGCTGCACCACCACCCCTAACTCATACACCTTCCACCCTAAATACACACAAACAAAAAAAGCAACATGCCACTCTCCACAACTTCACTTCTCCATCTCTACTGCACAACAAGCCTACTCTTCCAAAACAACACAGCTCACCAACTCACTCTCACCCACCATCTCCACCACCTACACACGCAGACCCATTAATTTGCCTTCTTGGCCTGCTGGACGAAGAACACAGTACAGAACAGCAACACTATTGCTATCTGCATTCAGCTAATGCCAGCACTAACGGCAAACTTGTTTCAAGCCCAAAAAATACTGCTTGCTCTTCTACAAAACAGTCACACCATCACTAAAGCACATTCTCTAAACTGCCTACTAAAAAGGCAAGGCAAGCCCGACAGCAGAGGCCACAGACCGCGCCGTGAGGGGAACGGCTAAGACACCGACACCAGCTCTCCCAGCAGCGCCGTGAGGGCAACGGCCAGGGACTTCATTTCCCAGGTGCCCCGGAGTTTCACCGGCGCACCGGTGACACCACAGCCTGCGCCCGGGGGCGCTACTAAACAGCGGAGCGCCGAGCGCTCAGTGGGGGGCAAGGCAAGCCCGACAGCAGAGGCCACAGACCGCGCCGTGAGGGGAACGGCTAAGACACCGACACCAGCTCTCCCAGCAGCGCCGTGAGGGCAACGGCCAGGGACTTCATTTCCCAGGTGCCCCGGAGTTTCACCGGCGCACCGGTGACACCACAGCCTGCGCCCGGGGGCGCTACTAAACAGCGGAGCGCCGAGCGCTCAGTGGGGGGCAAGGCAAGCCCGACAGCAGAGGCCACAGACCGCGCCGTGAGGGGAACGTCTAAGACACCGACACCAGCTCTCCCAGCAGCGCCGTGAGGGCAACGGCCAGGGACTTCATTTCCCAGGTGCCCCGGAGTTTCACCGGCGCACCGGTGACACCACAGCCTGCGCCCGGGGGCGCTACTAAACAGCGGAACGCCTCTCGTCCCGCGAGGACGCGCGCGGGACGCGCCGGGCGAAGCCCGGGCAAAGGGCGGGCCCTCTGTGGCCCTCAGAGGCACAAAGAGGACGGGACGGGCCACCACTCTTGGTTCCATCATAGGATAAGGTATAGTCAGGTTCTATCCTTTTAACCTCTAGCGCTTTGAACTAATTACTGTTGTCGTCCGGATCCAGACTACAAACTATAATGTCCATCTGGGAAGAGCTGAACGATCTGTGTGGCACAAACTATATCCCAGATGCATTAACACCCCCTATAGTGGCCAGAGACACTGATTTAGTATATTTCTCTCCCCAGGCATCTCCCGATATAACCCTCTCTCTATCCAATAAATGCAGCTCCTCTCTACTTGCTCCCACCCCAGCCACATCTACGTTGGATAAAGCAGAGACTCGTCCAAATGACTCTTCATCCCCCCTACAAGTGACCCTCCTGGCCCAAATAGAGCGACTGCTCATCACTGCTCTATCTCCACTGGTAGCAAAAGTAAATGACTTGGGGGACAGGCTGGCCAGAATCGAAAAAACTGTAATTGGGTCATACCCAGTAACTGGTAATACTGTTATACCCACACGTTCTACCGCTTCTAATATCCACCATAACACCCGAGAAAGGTCTAACAATGTTCCCAGGATAATTCAAACTTGCAACTCCCCTCTGATACCACCCACTCACACTGTTCAAAAAGCGACTTGTAATTCTGAACATGCCCCACATAGAGCTCATATGATCCCCCTAGAAAGAAGACATCGTATTGATCTACCCCCCGAAGCCGCCCCATACGTCACTGTTCTCTCTGGGGTCCCTCCTCTCAGTCCGGGCAAACGCGAGCTACACCAGGACCTACTGAACAAAGCCATCTTTTGGCTCAAAAACAATAGATCATTACCACCTACGTTAGACGGCGGGATAATGAGCGTCAGAAGAGTGGGGTGGCTTGGTCATCTACCCAAAAATGTTTCGGGGGACTTGATCTTAATTAAATTTAAATACAGGAATATTGCCCCCTATTTGAGATCTACCAAACCCAAACTTGGAGATGGTCCCATCTGTATCTGGGACCTGCACGATTTCTATCCTGGTCCCCGACCACCGATTCACCATAACATCGGGTGAAATAGGGGGGATTCTGTGTATCTTGGGTTATTACTTTGAATAGTAGTTTTTGTTAAACTATTTTAGTTGGGTTCAAATTATTTCCTATTTTAATTATGAAATGTATTGTTGAGATATTTTTGTATGAAATGCACTTCATTTTGCTGCTTTTATGGTTTTTAAAACTCAAAAGCCGAATAAAGCTTATTTTGATCCTTTGAAGGCTCAATCACTCTAAGAAAACAAGCATCACATCTACAACCTTCTCACTGACACACAGAGGCACACCCAAATACGTAATAAAGAGACTTCAGACTGTGCAAAATGCGGCAGCAAGGCTCCTTCTAAAGGTTCCAAGCTGTGTCTCAACAAGAGAACCCATCAAACAGCTGCATTGGCTCCGGATTAAGTTTAAATCCCTCTTTATTGCTCATAGGGCCATAAATAACAAGGGCCAACTAAAGCTCAGAGAGTTGGTTACCACTAGACACCTGAGATCCTTGCATCTTCATTTACTCAGCACAACCAGGGTAAAAAGGATGAGATATGGAGGGAGATCATTTGCACATGTAGTACCGAAGTTGTGGAACGATCTTCCACTCAGTCTCAGAGCACTGGAAAATGAACTTTCCTTCGGGAAGAACCTTAAAACATGGCTGTTTCCCCGTCAATGTACCAGAGGCTCTACTCTTAGCACAGAACTCAGAAGCTTGGGGAAGCCTTCGGGTAGCCATGCGCTTTACAAAATATAAACATAA
The DNA here is from genome assembly GCF_964261635.1 of Lissotriton helveticus. Lineage (NCBI taxonomy): Eukaryota > Metazoa > Chordata > Amphibia > Caudata > Salamandridae > Lissotriton > Lissotriton helveticus. Next base: position 191,116,161 of record NC_136057.1, read on the forward strand.
ACAACGTGACCGACTCTTCATAACCAAATCATTGTTGGGAGATGAAATGGCTCCAGTGTTCCCTGAATCTGTTCCTCTAGGCTATCAAACTATCACACACAATCCACCCCTAGAGAACAGGTTACTTGAAGAATACATAACTCAAAAGGCAATCTCATTAACATACAAAAAGCTGGTGAATAATGCCCCTAACCCATTAGTAAAACTGTGGGAAAAATGGGGAAAAGACATTGCAGACATGCAAGAGGACTGATTGCCCGACGCCCTGTCATCCCCTAAAGAAGTAGTTATTAAGTCCCGATTTTGCCTCATAAAGCTTAAAGTGCTCCACAGAGCCTATATCTCATGTACTGCATTGCCGAAAATGGCTAGGCGATCAGATCCACTTTGCCGAAAGGGATGCGGTCAAGAATGAACATTATTTCACATAATAAGGGAGTGTCCCAAAATCCAGTCCTACTGGACTAACATAATCTGTTGCTTAAGCAGTTTATACGGAGTGGCAGTGCCATTGTCGGCCAAGTTATGTTTACTTAACATATGGGAGGCGACAGACCTGGGGAGGGGAGGAGAGAACTGGGGTGATTTTAGCACTGGTAATCGCTAAAAGAAACATAGCACGCAGTTGGGGAGTAGAAAAAACACCAACACTCAGTGACTGGAAAAAAGATATGGACTGGTCCATGTTGACAGAAAAAAACGGCATACCTGAATAGGGGCTGAGCTCACAAGTGGAAAGAATCTGGGCAAAGTGGAACGAGTATTGAGGATTCCGAGTTTGATAACATCAGACTGAAGATGCTGCGGACTACTAATAGTATATTCCGCTTTGCATCCAAGCTTGGTTCAAGAAGTATCCCAGATATGATTAATATATATAACATTCGATGTGTTTCTTCAGCATTGTATGGGGCAGGCGTGTGGGGTCATACTGAAGGCCCTTCGCTTCAAAAAGATGAAAACAAGTTTTTAAAGAGACTGTTATGTGCCCCCCCTTCTGCCTGTGTACAACTAATCCATGATGAGGTAGGGTTCGTGTATATCTCTGACTTAGCAGCCGTTCGGCCACTCTTATTGTGGCGTTCTATTTGGGCTAAGCCTGAGACACGATTCACTCAAGAAATTATTCTTGATTGTATAGGTCTGGATTACTCATCACGAATTCAGTGGTTGAAATACATTCATTTCTGGTATAAAACCGTATTTGATATTGATGTTCTTTTAGACCCTGAACTGGCAGTAGCAATCCCCAAAAAGGAAATCAAACAAACATTTATTAATTTTAAAAAGAATGAGCGAGATAAGGTGTATGGAAAGTTAGCCACCGTGAGGTTCTATAAGGAACTGAACTTATCTCCGGGGCTTCAAACCTATCTTGCGAATGTGTCTCGTCCCTCCCATCAATTCGTGTTAACCCGAGTTAGATTGGGTATTGTACACCATCTTGTTGCTTTTCCAAATCAGAAAATTAGATCAGAAATGCCCTGCCCGTGCGACAACACCTCACGTCAGAGTTGTTGTCATTTTTTACTTTTTTGTAAATTTCATCACTTTTTAAGGGTAAAGTATCTTAAACCCATCTTTTTAAAACATAATATCAGATCTACAAAGAGTGCTCTAGTATTATTATCTTCTCTAGAGAATGCGCATATTTGTTTTTTTGTTGCTACCTTTATCCTGAAATGTACAGCTGCCAGGAAGAGCATAGTGTTGCCATAATCTTACATATTCCTGTCTGTACATCAATGTCCTTGTTTATGTTGTATTATGCCCACAGTATGTAAACGTCTGGTCGTTTTTATATTTATTTAACTATTTTTCCCGTGTCTGCCCGAGCCATATTAGATATTTAGCTCTAATGTACAGCTGCCAGGAAAAGCACTTGGTGCGATAAATATATTTATTCCTGTCTGTACTTATATGACCCTCTTTTTTATAAGCTTTTTAGCCATGTTTTACATTTTTAATATATACTGTTGTCCAGTGTATGTCAACATAGGTTCCCTTATGTGTTATTCCTGAGTACATTTTGAGTCATTTTTAGAATTGTTATTCTACATGTAATGAACTGTTTTTAGCTGTTTCGCTTGTATGATTTGTATTTTTCAAATCGAATAAAAGCTTATGACTTGACTTGTGTACGGTCTCAATGGCCCAAGCCTGACAAAGGGGGCTAGAAGACGGAAATGATCAAACGCCATTCGTGGGGGATATCGAAGGGAATGTTGGGAAAAAGCAATGTAGATACTAAATGTAACATGCTGCTATGTTTTCCAAAATGGTGATGTATCAATAAATCGTGTGTATGTATTCTTGCTACAATGTTGAAATAAAAAGAAGTTAAAAAAACTATCACACAAAATTGCAAAGGAAACAAGGAGGTTGCCTAGCTGTTGCATTCAAGCAAACATTAAATATCACTAAAGCTGACAAAGTCTCCATATAAGTTTGTGAGACCCTCTTCACCATATGCAACCCTGCACCATCTCCCTCCTGTAACTTCCTGCTCCAATAGGCCTCCCCCTGGCAATGCAACATTCCCAGACAAAATTCTGGACAGAGTTTCAAACCGTTTAACACAACACTCCAACCTATGCATTCTGGGTGACTGTGGGAAGATGGTCAGGTATATGCTGTCCACTAATTAAAGTGGGCACCTTTCACCTGTCCAAATGACTCTTATGATGTATAAGGTCAAAGATAACCTTTAGAAAGCTACCCTAGTGGTTGATGTGGAGAGCCCCCTTCAGGCTTAATCTTGAAGGAATGTAAAGCAGCATGTTTGACCAGAATATCACCTTTAGCATTAATTAAATGAAAGGATTTCCACACCGTAGTTATAAAAATATGTATTTCTTAGTATCACACTATCTAGTATCCTTTACACGAAGATACATACTAGTAAGTAGCAATAATACACAGTGGGTCCAGAGGGGGGCCAAACCATGTACTAAAATAGTGGTATAAGAACCACAACTCGAGTCAAGACAAAGTCTAGCGGGTGTAGAACTGCTGGGACCCCAATTTATCACCCAAGGTGAGTACGTAGGGACCCCACGGGGGACAGGTGCAATGCGACTACATGACTGCGAGCGCTGTACAATTGAATGGGAGAGCCACAGTTGCAGTTTTAAGGTTTAAGGACCCTTCCCAAAGGACTAGTAAGAAACACCATGGAAGTTAGGAGGTTGAAGAGACACTCCACCCATGGATACCCAAGTTCCCGGGTTACCTATCCCAGGGAAGCCGTGCATAGGCCTGAAGTGGCGTCAGAAACAGACGTCAATCTCAATGGGAGTTTTGAAACAATCGTCACTGCAGGGAAGAAGAAAAGTGTCCGGTGGAACCCAAGGATGGATTCTTGATTGTAGGAACCTGAAAGCAGAGGGGACAGAGTCTGAGTCATTGGGAGTGAGCAGGGGCTCGGAAGACGGGTGCCACCGATTTTGGGCGCTTTAGGTGAGGAGATGAAGAATTGACTCTTCAGCCACGAGGACCAGGAGGGGTCGACGACAACCAGGAGCCAGGCACGAGCTGACAAACTCAATATGCCCCATCCAACAATCATCACTTGCCTAGACACACTGAACCTACTTCAGATCGCCCACAAACCCACACACATAGCTGGACACAACCTAGATGTGATTTTTGAAAATACAGAACTAGTTACCTTTCAAACAATGACACTAGTCGCATGATCAGATCACCATTTGTTTGCGTCCTAACATAAAACAACACAAAGTAACACACCTACAACCACTTAAATGCATCCACCTAGTGACCGATGAACAAACTCATGGGCATATGTACGATGAGGTGGCAGAGTTAGGCGTTAGCTGTCATGGCTTAACGCCTCACTCCACCACTTCAGAAATGTAAGACTGCACCATATTTACAAGGATATGGAGCAGCTTTGCGTTTCCCCCTGAGCTGGTGCTACACTTAGCAGTGTAGTGCTAATGCACTCACCCTTGCACCATAGTGCAAGGGTGTCTGCGTGCAGGGGAGGATTGTTTATGAGTGGGAAGGTGTCCTTCCTGCACATAAACAATCCTAAAATGCCATTTTGTCACTTTTATGTGTGCTGCTTCATACAGCACACATGAAAGTCACAAAGTGCCATTTTGTTAACAGATTGTTTATGTATACGAAGGGTGACCAATCCATGGCAGTTTGCTTTTTCCATGTGTGCTGCATACGGCAGCACACATGAAAAACAAACATGAGGAGAAATAATGCATTTCTCCTCGTTTCGCCAAGTTAAGACCAGGTTTTTCCTGGCATTAATTGGGCACTGCCCAAACAAACTTAAGACAAAATCCTAACTTCTGTGAATAGCAAAAGTAGTAAGTTCATTCTGTGAATGCCAAAAGTAGTAAGTGCATTCTGTGAATACCAAAATAGTAGTAAGTTTAGGATTGAGTCTTAAGTTCATTCTGTGAATCAGACCCTCAATATATATTCTACCTCCACTCTCTGACTCATCTCAAGCCTCATTCTACTACTGTGATCCTCAAAAGAACCCTATCCAGACTCTTCCCTCCTCTACCCCTCCTTGCATCATCTCCTACCTCTTTTACTATTCAGATCTTCCAAACAAGCCTTTCTAAACCCTATCCTCTGACTAGTCCCCCCTCTACCTCCCCTTCACTCATCCCAAACCTCCACCTCCTGCTTTGAGCTAAAAAAAAAAACTCTTCCTAGACCTTCCATCTTCTGTCCCTCCAGTATCCTTTTCAATACAACTAACAGACTAACATGTCCACCACTAGAATAAATTTCATATTTCACTATACTAATTCCCCACTAATCCTATCTGGGCTCCGGAGTAGCATGCTACCTGACAAAAAGCACTTCAGCACCTCATCGGGGGAAGCAAGCGCCACATAAATGCAATCCCTGCCCTCTTCTATCCCTCTGCTATCTTTTTCAATCCAAATTACAAACTCATATGTCCACTGCTCAAATTTATTTCATATCTCTCCATACTTATTCACCAAGAATCGTTTTTGGGTTCCGGAGTGGTGTGCTGCTCACCAATAAAGAACTTTGATGCCTCGTCAGGGGTAGTAAGCACTATAAAAATGCAATTACAATCTTTGCTGGTAAAGGCTGACAAGATAAAGGACGATAGTTGCTATGCTCTGCAAAAGAGAGACTGGCCTTTTTTATTGAGAGTAGGATTGAGTCTTAAGTTCATTCTGTGAATCGGGCCCTAAGTATTTTATATCCAAAATGAAGGTTGCCCTTGCATGAAAACGCACTCACTGGTAGGTATTCCTTTTTATTTGAGACATCTACTAAAACAGCAACTAATTTGCCTCAAATAGAGGGGGGCCTTACGCATTTCGGACTCACTAGTCCTTGCTCACAGTCCAGTTCAAAGAGGAAACAGCAGCTATATTGTAGCACACCTGCTTAAATACTAAAGTTCTGCCCCAGTGGGCATTTGCATTTGAGGGTATTCTGAAATTCCAATGCAAATGCCCACTGGGGCGGAACTTTAATAATTAGCTGCGTACAAACACAATGAAAACCCAGGAAGTGCCAGGCAGATCTATAGATAACACACTATACAAATTCTAGTATATCAAGTATTACTCTTGTTTAAAACAACAACATTAGAAATATCCCTCTGCTCAGTCTGTAGATTTGGAAATACCATAATGTCCGAAGGGACCCCTTGCCCAGGCATTGTGACAGAGAGCAGTGGTCATGGTCGCACAGCACAGCGGGCTGAGGTAGCAGCGGCCAGACACGAATCCAGCAGGAAACGGAACAACAGTCGGCTATTTGCCTCTCTGAAGTCCACGGTTCCTCAGACCCTGCAGGAGTCACCAGAAGTCAGAGGCCAGAGGATGGGCCTGATACTGCCACTGCTATCGCTCTATGCCTGCATGGTGTATGTTAAGCAACTCCTTGCCAAATGATTTCCGCAACATAGATACAGAACCCCATTTTAGAAAAATGGTTAAGACCTGGCTCTTTACGGAAGAATAATTTGGGCCGGGAGTGTGGCTGTCCAGGATGCCATCTACGCACTACTGATCACTTTTAAAGACGTGACACCTCTGTTTGAGGTAGCTGTCACACTCTATGAGTGTCTGTATTATTAAGCAAGCAGGCAGTGGTAGCCGAGAGGAGAGGCAGAAGAAACCAGCTGGGGGCGAGGTGAGCAATACGGAAAGGCACAGCTCTCCTTGGCTACTGGCGGGCCTTGGCAGTGCAGTTTCGAGCGGTGCTTGACTCAAAAGGGAGATTCACACCAAGTGAGGACACGAGTGCAGTGGAGGCGACTGAGTTAGGCATCGGGCAGCTTGTGGCCCGTGCCTCCCTGGAACTGTCTCCTTCTCTCCCCTCATCAAATCCCTGAAAGCCCTGCACTGCTTGACACGAGTTTCACACCAGCAACAACTATGTTGCCCCTCCTGTTACTTGCATTACTCAACACTACCATCACCCGCATTCGGTGAGGACACGGGTGCCATCACCCCTAGCACCTCAGTTTAATCATAGAAGGTGGGCCCCCAGGACAGATTAAGGCTGTGGGGTGGGTGGATTACTCCTCATGCAATTACGGCACTCAACGTCCTCCACGTTCAGCTTTTTCAGTCAGTGGGAAGCCCAGTGTCCAACTTACCTTTAGCCCTCATCATAGGGGAGAGGTCTTCCAACCTATTTGCTCCGAGCCCCCATAAGCAAAATGTTTTGAGGTCTGGCCCCCCTCCAAAAGTTTATGGCAAGGATTGGGAGAGCGGGAGGGACATGGCTGGGTGCAGGAGATGATTTCAAGAGTACCTTATCTATAATTCATGAACCACAGTAAATATGAGACTTATAAAACAGCAAATTAATCAAACAAAAATATGTACAGTCCCAAAAATACAGCTCCTCATAATTGGGGTGTTCGTGAGCCCCTCACATTCTTGTACCTCAATGCAACTACACCTAATGCACTAATGTTAACTGCAGTCCTGAGTAGCAGGCTATCTCCTCTGCATCTTTTACCTCTTCCCCATCATGCATGACCATCGCTTCAATCTTGAAACAGGCTCATTGTCCCGTTAAAAAAAAAAGGAATGTATGACATAATATCGACAGACAGAATATCTACATACAAAAATATCGACACAAAAATATCGAAATCAAAAATATCGGAGTCATATCTTCATAAAGGTAAGTACAAAAATATCGAAAAATTAATATTGTAGTACAAAAATATCAAAATTAAAAATATCGTTTTTTTAAGTGTATTAATAATAATGTAAAAATAATTTTAAAATACATATAATTTTACAAATATTAAATAAAAACATTAAAACATAATTAAAAAATTAAAACTAATACATATACATTTAAAATAAATTAAAAACTCTACATATAAATTAATATATATACGTACTCCACATATTGCAACAGTAGGAAAATTGTTGGATAGCGTAGGGGTACAAATTACTATTCCCACTCCAGAGGGTGCAACAGTAGGGAAAGCGTTGGGTAGTGTAGGGGTTTAAATTACTATTCCCACTCCAGAGGGTGCAACAGTAGGGAAAGCGTTGGATGGATGTATGACGTTACAACTCATACTTTTACAACGCATACCATTACAACGAAATTTTTACAACGCAAATACTATTACAACGCATGTATTTACAACACATGTTTTTACAACGCAGGTACCTTTACAACGCATACCATTACAACGTAAGTATTGGTAAGTATATAATTATATAATTATATGGTCGCCCTGTTGTCAGCGCTTTCTCACTATATGAAACAAAGACTTGGACTTAAACAACAGATATTGATTTTTATTTTTTTGCAGCGAGGTTGGGCACAGATTCATAAAAGAGTTGCAAATTATACCCACTATGTGCACCAAAAAGCAGAAGAATATTTAATCTACTTGAACAGTGTGCTCTTCTATGGCATCACAAATCCCACAAGTTTGTAGAGTTGATTGTATAGATGTGCGAGCCACTGAAGGCTCGAGTCTGAATACAGGCTCTGGCTCAGCTCGAAGTCCTATTGGAACCCCGAGCCCATAAGGAGCAGAGCTTTCATGTGGTTTCTATCTGCCTCCCTCCCTTTACCTAGGATCTGGCATTAGGGACAGAGCTGCATAATGCAGAAAAGGGGATCCAGGTGCGAATCTTGGCGTCAGCTCAACACCCTGTGATTCTGGGCAAATCACTTAATCTCCCCGTGCTTATAAACAATCATGTAACCTTGTGTAATGTAACTGGTGCACATTTAACCCCTTGCATGCTTGTGACGGAATCGTTCCGTCACAAGCCTCGGGTGAGCTGTGCTTGTGACGGAACGGTTCTGTCACAGCCCCCCCTTCCGCGCCTGCGCTGAGCATTCTATTGGGCGGGCGGGGCCGTGATGGAACCGTTCTGTCACAAGCACAGCTCACCAGAGGCTCGTGACGGAGTAGTTCCGTCACGAGCACGGGAGCTCAGCGCGGCCACCCCACCCCCTTAGCACTGCAGCGGAATAGCCGCCGCAGTGAAGGGGTTAAAGAGCTCGGCCATCTCTTGTTGAGTTCACATTGAATTTAAAACCTGCGGAAAAATGAAGTAAGCGGTAAAAACAAACCCTTAACATAAGGAAAGGCAAATAGATACGCATATTCTGCTGATTTGCAAAAAATGTAACCAGAACCTGGATAAATCGTGTACTCCTCGCATATCAAATTGTGTGATAGGCAAATATTTTATTTCACCAAAACTGTTTTCTTCATTATCGCGTAGGAAAGCACTTTTAAATGTGAGCTCAGACGACCAGTTTAAAAAAACTATCACTTATTAAGTATTTTTCACTGCGGAATGTACTGTGCCTTATTAATGTCAAAGCTTCGACAGGTTAAAGGAGTACACTTTTAGGAATTTTGAGGAGGCCTCTGTATTTTACTTGATGTTTGTAGTATGATTTACTTAGCAAATATTTTCATTGCTTGGCACCTGCACAGACTCAAGGATGCGAGGCAGACCGTCGGCCCTGGCTCGCCTCTAGTTGAAAGAAACGTACAGCTTTCCCAGAGTATCGACTTTGAACAGAATATTTATATGATATGTATTTTCTCCTCAGTTAGTTTGCTCCACTGAAAAATACACACCACCTCGAGTAGGAAAGCAGAAAGGTTCCGATTTGCTACCTACTTCATCAGAAAGTGATTTTCTGTGCAGAGCACTTTATATTCTTTAATTAAAAGCACAGGTGCACCATGAAATAAACAGTTTTGCAACAATCACTTGATAAGTATAAATGTCCAGAAAGTCCGTTTTGTTTAGATGATTTATTTTTCACAAATTGCACAATAGGACAGCCGACGCGTTTCGTCCCTGCCGGGACTTCTTCAGGGCATAGGAAAAAATTCAAAATCAAGATGAAGGTGCTGAAACCAGATAGGCGGCAGTCCGCTCTGTCAATCTCTACTTCCACAAAACAAGGTACGCTTCCTTTATTATCCTGATTAGGTGTGTGGTCGGGATTGGATGGATTGTGCTTCAACTGGGTTCCGATTGTTTCGTTGCAATGGCTATTCTGTATCTACCAATGCAGGCACGTCAGGGATTTTTCAGCAGCGCCAAGTCTATCCTGTTAAAATATCTGTCAATCTGTTATTTGTTTATGAATGTATGACGCCGGATGTGTCTATTTCTTTCTTGTTTGAAATAAATAAAAAGATGTATAAAAAACAAAACAAATCCCCATAGCGCTGAAATATCGATTACTGTGAGTGAGTGAGTGAGTGATGATATTGCTAAAGCGCACTAATGCCGAGGCGTCTTGGCGTTATGCAGGGTAACTGACCTATCGAGTGAAAAGCCACGTCTTAACTTCCTTCCTAAACCGCATGTGGTTGGAGATTTGTCCTAACTGTTGTGGTAGTGAGTTCCAAAGCCTCGAGGCCAGGTGGGAGAAGCTCTTCCCTCCCCAACGTCGTCTGTTAAACTTGGAAACCTTAGCCAGCCCATGAGAGGCAGACCTCAAAGGTCGGGTTGACATGTACCTCGTAAATAGGAGTTGAAGATCGGGGGCCCCTGCTCCCGCCAGTGCTTTATGGACCAGACATAGCGCTTTAAAGTCAATCCGCCTCGGAACTGGAAGCCAGTGTAACTGCTTGATGGCCTGTGAGGTGGAATGGTATTTGGGCAAGCGGAGGAGCAGTCTGGCAGCGGCATTCTGAATTGATTGCAACTTGGCCAATTGGGCACACCCTGCTCCTAGGTGAAGGGCATTGTCATAGTCTATTCGAGACAGGATAGTGGCAATGATGACCGTTTTCCTGAGATTGTAGGGAATGAACGGCAAGATCTTTCTCATCCCTTTGAGCACAAAGAAGCAGGCAGACACCACCTGGTTCACCTGTGGTAACCATGCCAGATCTTTGTCACTGGAACCGGACAAGCTCCTGCTGCTGTGGGCCACCAATTGTGGTTCCAGATGGACACTTTCTGTCTCACTCAAGGACTTCTGTCTTCTCTGTATTCAATTTGAAGAAGTTCAGGTTCAGGTTCATCCACTCCTTATGACTTCTTACATACAGCCGGCGAACTCGGCAGCCTTGGAGTCTACAGAGTGTGACACTGTGCCAGCCCATTACTTTCAACGCGTCTATTTCCTAACTAATAAATGTGTGTGAGCCACACCTCAACTGCTGTACGTATTCGTCACCCATCCTCTGCGGGTCCAAGTATGAAATCCCATGTAACTTAGTTCGAATCACACGCTAGTATGAACCACCGCATAGGTTGCCAAACACCTTTTGGAGTTTTCTCTTCAAAGAAAATATAGATAACAGCAGGGTCCCTTCTAGCCAATCTAACAATAGCAGATTGGTGCTCTCGGCATTTTAAAAATGCAAGTGAATGGCGTATTCACCCTAAAATTTTCAAAAAGCTTTTTCCAAATTTGGACTCTTTGCAATCGAATGCATTTCTTACTGATTAAACATCCAACTTCCCTTATGGATATTCAAGCTTTGACAACACATGCTTTTCCTCCGAATTGGTCTCTTAACCTAACTTACACTTTTCCTCCATTTGTCATGATAGTACAAGTTTTACCAGAGGTACATCATCAAGAAGCTACTTTACGGTTGACACCTCTCCTGTGGCAGAGCCAACCATGGTTCTCTATCGCCTGGAGTTGTCAAAAAATCTCCCCATTCTGATTTTGTCTTTATCCAGTTTGCTTCTAAAGTCTCACGGTCAACATCACACAATGACTTCTAATCACTCCCTCGTATTGGTGGCATGGATAGTTTCATGTCAGTCTGCTGAAACTAAGACATTTCAACAGAGGCTTCTCAGTTCAGTCACCAATCTGATTGCCCAGGAACCACCAGACTTTAAACATACGCTTGGATGGTCTGGCACAGCAGATGCTGGAACAGGGGTACATATCTCTTTTCAGCAAATGTAACTCTGGTCATACATTTCTTAGCATCCTTAACTTCTCAAGGGAAAGCGTATAGTGCTATAAATATATACAGACCAGCAATTTTGGCAGCACATGTAAGAGTGGATGAGAGACATATCGAAGAACATCCTCTGATTTGCCCTTTGGATCGACTTTTGAAGGAAGTAAAATTTGATAAACATCCATTACTTAAATACAACCAAATGTGGAATGTGAATTAGATTTTTAATTTGTACTTGAATTGGTCTGAGAATGCTTTTTTATCTCTTAACATTTTGTCTGAAAAATGAAGGCCCTACTGTGCTTGGTTTCTTTGATATTAAGAAGTGTGGCTCACTGGTTAGAGGAGGCAGACCTGGAAGCAGAGGTCAGCCCGAGACCAGGGTTCAATTCCCGGCTCGGCAGGGTCTTGAGTCCTAAAATGTCCATGGACTCGACAATTCTCGCTCCGGTGCCTACTCAATTCACGGGTTCACACTCTGCGACTCTGGGCAATAGCTTGCTTAATCTCCACAACGGCCCCTCGCGGCGGGATGCCTGGCTTTCACCTTGCGGATACCCTGCCGGGGTTATCTCACAGGGGAATACCAGGACGGGTTCCCTAAGCAAGCGCTTAGAAACCGCTTGGTGATTTGCGCTATATAAATTCCTGTACATTTACATTTACATTTAAAGCTTTAGATGTGTCTTCAGTCCAATATACTCTTTCTGGTAATTGTTTCCAAGTACAGGGAAGAACAAAAACAAATTCAACATCAGTTTCTTTATCCTTATTTTTCTATTCAACCTAAGCTCGGTGGTGAAGTATGGCAGGTTGCATGGAGACATGTTGTTGACCTTTATGAGAAGACCGCCTGACACCCCTTGGAGCTGTGATTGGTAGAGGCACTCCTGTGCACCAACGAAGGGAGCTCTGCAGCACATATCACATGCCAACACAACACCGTGGTGCACATAGGACATTGCCAAGATTGTGAATCTATCTAGACACTAATCAAGATATCCCCGATTCATGCCCTTATATGGTTATAACAAAACATGTCCTTATAAAGGCATAGGAATCATATCCATATCTAGTCATAGCCCATGCAGTCCAAATACGGCAAGGCTACTCCCATAGACTCCTAGAAAGTACAACACGTTCTTTAAACAAACCAAGCCTCCAGCAGCCCGGGAAATCCCCCTGCTTTTGTTTTGATTTGAACAAGAACTCCTGGAGTCCAGAAAGAACTGTTAGTTCTTAGTGACGTCTTATGTCCAACCTTACGTCAAACCCGGCACCTTCCAGGTATAAATATACCAACGTTGCCTTAAGCAAACACACGGTGGTTTGGAGCAGGGCGGCTATCTACTTGCCCGAAGCCCAGCTGATGCGAGAGCCAAAGGAAGCCGCCCCTCCCATTTGACGCACTGAGAGAGACGCTGTCTTTTCTCCTGCCGAGAAAATCCAGCTCTGGTGTTTCCAGTCACCCTTGCGGGTTGCTGGGAGATCGGGTCCTGAGAGAGAGATACAAGACCTCCTTCATTCTAGAACCAAGGTACGGAGCTGATTAAACCCTTAAGAGAATTCTTGATTCAGATTCCTTGGCAAAAACCAACTTAACTAAAACTTCAACTTACTTACTCCTTCCCACGTATTAGGCTTAGGTCAGGTACACCGGGGTAGGCGTATCTTAGAAGCACCAGTTGAGTACGTTAGTCAATGTTTTTATGTATGTATATATTTTATCCGTTTTAAAGTATCATATGGCTAAGAAACCATATCAATGCTTTTACAGTATTATTTCATAATACTCCTTTTACTGTATGCACTTTACTTCATGATAAGTATTGCAATTGTGGCAATTCATTTCTCTTGCATGAGAAAGAAGACTGCTCAATAAATAACACCTCTTATTGAAAACGCCGGCTCTCTATTTCTCTGCACTCTGGTGAAACTAAGTATGCACGATTGACTGAGTGAAATAGCTGTCTATTGTTTTCCCACGACTCTAGAGCTATATTCTTTATTCTGAGGGAGCAAAGTTGTCATGTTTATGCGGTTGTCAGAAACTAATCCCTTCTTGTCTAAATCAGGAAAGTTAATTCCTTCTTGAACATTCGAGAAAGTTTCTAGTGACCTCTGAGCTAGGTGGCACAACTAATTAAGACTAATATAGTCAGTAGAGACCTAGATGACCTCAGTCCTACGTCTACACTGCTGTTTATATTATTCCAATGCGCAGAGCCTATTGGGAATATAGGAACTACACTACATGGCGCCCAACATTTGGTAAGGCGATAATCTAACGCAAGACATTAGAGTAATTCAGTCGTGCTTTTTCACACAGACCCCTTTTCCCGTAAAAACTCCAAAAGACGTCTGGAGTGGGTAAAAGGTTAATATCCGCCGGAACTTGGTAGGAAGAGATTCCTATGTATTCGTTTTTGGTTTAGTCAACGTTGAAGGATACAGTGTTCCAAAATATTGCGCACCTAATTTTTGTTTCCTTGAAACTTGCTCTGCAAAGCAACAAAACTTTCTGTCAGTAAAATGACGGAAAGTGACGATGAAAAGGAGGAAGCTAGAATAGCAGCTCAACTTCTAGCGGATGACACAACTCTCAAACAGAATGACCCGAATGTTACAATCATTCCGGTCAATGTAAGAAGAACTATACCTCTTAAATATATAGAAAATGGACTATCACCAAGAGGTGGTACAGTCATATTCGTGGTAGAGGCCCATGAATATCGGCAGACAGAGGTATTCTATTCATGGATACACTTTCCAGCAGCAAACGCTGTACCATAAGACTTCCACTATTATAAAATAGAGGAACCTCCGGATGAATACGCTCCTTTCGAGGACGTTGAAATCCCACTAACTTACCAAGAGCACATGCTCTGGTTTAAAGGCGCCCTAAAACATCAAAATCACATCACCAGGCTCGGTCCACTAGGTAGACCAGGAGCCACGTGGCCAGTTCCAACCAGCTACACACCACATCCCGACATTGAAAAAAGTGCCCTCATGGCGAAGAAATGATTATGCCTGCCTTCTCAAATCATATTCCAATTCATAAAAAATATACATTTGCAAGAAAATGGGCAGTGGCCCAAGCACCTGCATTGTTCAAAAATCATGTAGGATGGGATGAGGATCCTGTCTCCAAGCCAGACGATTCATATCGTCTAGTTTTGGACTACATGCACTTAAACTCCTGCTGCAAAACATTTGCAGTACAAAACTCACACAGTGCAGCACTAATGAATAATATAGTGCGCAAAAAATATAAAACAACAGTAGATATCTCTAATGGATTCTTTTGTCAAAACATTGCACCTGAAAGCAGGTATTTGACCGCTTTCTCAATAATGAGGTCACGAAACAATTCTGTCGACTCCCACAGGGATTCAAGAACAGCCCAGGATTATTCTCAGCAAGTGTAACAGAGTTACTACAAAGATATGATGATGAGGCATTGTCTTATGTCGACGACATCTATCTCACAGATGATGACCTGGAGACTCACTTAACTAGAGTGAACACCATAATACTTGGGTTCGCAGCTGAAGGGTACAAATTCAACTTTAAAATGTCACAAATTGCTCACCTAACTGTCCTGTTTTTAGGATATGAATTATCAAGTGAAGGCAAAAGCCTAGCTGACAACTTCTTAGAGAAGTGTGCTGTTCTCCAAGCACCAAAAATGCTGAAAAATTTACAATCAATACAGGGTTACCTGAATTTCGGAAGAACATACATTCTAAATTTTCCAGAGAGGGTTAAACCTCTCTATGAATTAATAAAACCTGATTTCAAACCAATCAATTGGACTCAGAAACACACAGAAATTTTAAGATCATTACAGACAGACATGTTAACTAAAACAAAACTGCAAACACGTGCAAACGAACGCAACCTTGTAATCCGAGTCATCCCAGGAAGATGCGGATTCACGAACCTGACCTCTAATGAGGGAGAAACGGTACCAATAGCTTACAAATCACACTTGTACACACAAGCTGAAATGAAATTCAGTTCTACTGAAAAGATTCTAATAGCGGTTCAAACTGCTGTAGCAAAAGAAAGAGCCCTAGCCCAAGGCAAGAGCATATCTGTTTTAACAGCAGAATCAGCCCTTGAGGCATTAACAAGCCCACGCAATCTGAATGCTGTGGCACTAGATCCAAAATGGATACAATGGGAAAATTCTCTTGCTGCAGAAGACGTGAAGCACTATTTTGACCCGAAAATGAAAAAACTAGAAGATCTAGAATACGAACAAGAATATCCTCTGCCAATCTAAATTCTGCCTCTCGAACAGTACACCTGTGTAATCTACATGGACAGATATGCACAACACTACGATGTAGATAAAAATCCTACAACGCAGCGTGCGCAATTGTTAAAGGTCGCTGGCGCTTTGGTAAATTCAGACCGATAATCACCAAAACTGAATCACTCAGGGCCCGATTCACAGAACTAACTTAAGACAAAATCCTACACTTACTACTTTTGGTATTCACAGAAGTTAGGATTTTGTATTAAGTTTGTCTTAAGACAAACTTAAGACAGACTTAAGACAGAATTAAGTTAGGATTTTGTCCTGACTGTTGCCCTTGATTGTATTCTGCTCTCTCCGTGCTGTTGTGCCCCTGACTGTTGCCCTTGATTGTATTCTGCTCTCTCCGTGCTGTTGTGCCCCTGACTGTTGCCCTTGATTGTAATTCGGTTCTCTCCATGCTGTTGTGCCCCCTATTTTCACTGTTGTGCCCTTGAGTGTATTTCGGTTCTCTCCGTGCTCCCGCTGACCCACCCCGCTCCCTGCCGCTGCTCACCCGCGACACCACCCCCGTTCCTTCAGCCTCTCCTCGCATCGCTCCCCTCCCCACTCGCCACCCCGCTCCCGCCTCCCAGCTGCTCCTCCCTCCCACTGAGTACTTAGGTGGGGTCCACGAGGCCGGGAGCTGTGACCTGACCTGGTCAGTGCCAGTCGCTCTACCCGCCGCGTGGCCCACCTGCGTGTGCCCAGCCCCCGTTTGCCGCCGCCACTGCCGCCACTGCTTGTAACTTTTCTTTTCACTGCTGTGCTTGTATTCTGTGATTGTATTCTGTTCTCTCCGTGCTGTTGTGCCCCTGACTGTTACCCTTGATTGTATTCTGCTCTCTCCGTGCTGTTGTACCCCTGACTGTTGCCCTTGATTGTATTCTACTCTCTCCGTGCTGTTGTGCCCCTGACTGTTGCCCTTGATTGTATTCTGCTCTCTCCGTGCTGTTGTGCCCCTGACTGTTGCCCTTGATTGTAATTCGGTTCTCTCCGTGCTGTTGTGCCCCCTGTTTTCACTGTTGTGCCCTTGAGTGTATTTTGGTCCTCTCCGTGCTCCCGCTGACCCACCCCGCTCCCCGCTCCCTGCCGCTGCTCCCCTGTGGCCCCACCCCCGTTCCTTCAGCCTTTCCTTGCATCGCTCCCCTCCCCACTTGCCACCCGCTCCCGCCTCCCTGCTGCTCCTCCCTCGCTCCGCCCCCTCCACTCTCAATTAATGGCAGAGTTCGCGGGTGCGCGCAGCGTTCACACGCAGCGGGTGCGCCAATGGTGCGCCGAAGGCATGCCAAAGGCAAGCCCTTCTGCGCCCGTCCGCGCCTGGACCGCGCCCAGCGCCAGTCCCCCTGGCCCCTGCAGATGCCATCCCACCCGCCGGACGTACGACGCCGCCACCCTCAGCGCACTCAACACCGGACACCTCCCTGGATGCCACCAAGCCACCCCAGGACGCACCCACGGACCCTTCACCTGCCAATCCTGCAAGTTCACCTGCATCCGGACCCGCAACCCACTCGCAACCGCCAAGCCAAGCACCAACAGCAACCACCTGAAGTGCATCCTGCTCAACACCCGCTCCGTCCACAGACACGCTGTGGAACTATGGAACTTGCTCGACACCACATCCCCGGACATCGCCTTCCTCACGGAGACCTGGATGAACGCCTCCTGAGCGCCCGACATCGCCATAGCCATCCCGGACGGATACAAAATCACCCGGAGGGACCGCGTCAACCAGACTGGAGGAGGCATTGCCATCGTCCACAAAAACACCATCCGCATCTTGACCAACTCCGAAGACACCCCCACAGCCGCCGAACATCTTCACTTCCAGATACACACCGATCCCAAGACCACACTCAGAGGCACCCTCATCTACAGACCCCCAGGACCCCGTGCACAATTCAGAGAAGACATCGCAGACTTCATCAACCCACACGCCTCCCCTCCGCCGACTACATCCTCCTAGGGGATCTCAACTACCACCTGGAGAACAACAACGACAACAACACCACCACCCTAATGGACAACCTCGCTAACCTCGGACTCAAGCAACTGGTGAACACCCCCACCCACTACGCCGGACACACTCTGGACCCAATCTTCTCCTCCAGCAAGCACTTCTCCTTCAGCCACTCCACCGGACTCCACTGGACTGACCACAGCTGCGTCCACTTCAGCTTCAGAAAGAACACAACTCACCACCTCCGGCAACAGGTTCCCCGCAGGAACTGGAACAAGATCACCACCGACCAGCTCACCGCATCACTGAACCAGAACCCGCCCACCAGATCAACGGACCCCAACCAAGCAGCCCACAACCTCGCACAATGGATCACCAACTGCGCCGACGACCTCGCACCCCCTGAAAACCCATCCCTGCAGGCCCGGAAGCAAGAAAGTCCTGTGGTTCAAATGTAAATGTACAGGAATTTATATAGCGCAAATCACCGAGCGGTTTCTAAGCGCTTGCTTAGGGAACCCGTCCTGGTATTCCCCTGTGAGATAACCCCGGCAGGGTATCCGCAAGGTGAAAGCCAGGCATCCCGCCGCGAGGGGCCGTTGTGGAGATTAAGCAAGCTATTGCCCAGAGTCGCAGAGTGTGAACCCGTGAATCGAGTAGGCACCGGAGCGAGAATTGTCGAGTCCATGGACATTTTAGGACTCAAGACCCCGCCGAGCCGGGAATTGAACCCTGGTCCCGGGCTGACCTCTGCTTCCAGGTCTGCCTCCTCTAACCAGTGAGCCACACTTCTCCACTGATTCAACGACGACCTTAAGAACTCCAAGAAGAACTGCCGCACACTCGGGAAAGCCTGGCGAAAGAACCCGACCACAGACAACATGACCGCCCTCAAGCACGCCACCCGCAAACACCACCAGCTGATCCACACCACCAAGAAGACAGCATTCAAAGAACGATTAGACAACAACGCGCACAACAGCAAGGAGCTCTTCAGCATCGTCAAAGAGCTCTCCAACCCCAACGCCGGAAACAACGACATCACTCCCTCACAAGACCTCTGCGACTCACTCGCCACGTTCTTCCACAACAAGATCGCAGACATACACAACAGCTTCGGCGAACAGACCACTCACCCAACCACAGAACCAACGCCCCCCACCACCATCCTCCGCGACTGGACCCCAGTCAACACCGAAGACACCATCCAGACGATGAACACCATCCACTCCGGATCACCAACTGACCCATGCCCGCACCACGTCTTCAACAAGGCCGACTCCGTCATCGCACCCCAACTCCGGGACATCATCAACTGCTCCTTTGACACCACCACCTTCCCGGAGAGCTAGAAGCACGCCCAACTCAGCGCCCTACTGAAGAAACCACCGGCAGACCCCACCGACCTCAAGAACTACCGCCCCATCTCGCTGCTCCCGTTCCCTGCCAAAGTCATCGAGAAGACCGTCAACAGACAGCTGGCCACCTTCCTCGAGACGAACGGATCCCTCGACCACTCACAGTCCGGCTTCCGAGCCAATCACAGCACCGAGACCGCCCTCATCGCAGCCACTGACAACATCCAAACCCTGCTCGACAATGGGGAAACAGCGGCCCTCATCCTCCTGGACCTCTCCGCAGCGTTTGATACTGTCTGCCACCGCACCCTAGTACAACGCCTCAGCAATGTCGGAATCCAAGAGAAGGCACTGGAGTGGATCATCTCGTTCCTCGCCGGAAGAACCCAGAGAGTCTGCCTCCCCCGTTCAGATCTGAGGCCACCGAAGTCATCTGCGGCGTACCACAAGGCTCATCACTCAGCCCCACCCTCTTCAACGTGTACATGAGCCCCCTCGCAGCCATCGCACGCCAACACAGCCTCAACATCATCTCCTACGCCGACGACACCCAGCTGATCCTCTCCCTCACCAACGACCCCGCCACCACCAGAACAAACCTGCACGAAGGGATGAAAGAAGTAGCCGAGTGGATGAAGAACAGCCGCTTGAAACTGAACTCAGACAAGACGGAAGTCCTCATCCTTGGATCATCACCATCTGCCTGGGACGACTCCTGGTGGCCCCCGGGCTTAGGCAGCGCACCCAAACCAACGGACCATGCACGCAACCTGGGCTTCATCCTGGACTCCTCCCTGTCGATGACCAGACAAGTCAACGCCGTCTCGTCTTCATGCTTCAACATCCTACGCATGCTCCGAAAGATCTTCCGATGGATCCCCACCGAAACCAGGAAGGCGGTCACCCAAGCACTTGTCACCAGCAGACTAGACTACGGAAACACCCTCTACACCGGAACCACAGCCAAACTGCAGAAAAGACTCCAACGCATCCAGAACGCCTCCGCCCGACTCATCCTGGACATCCCCCGCTACAGCCACATCTCCGGACATATGAAAGACCTGCACTGGCTACCCATCAGCAAAAGAATCACGTTCCGCATCCTCACCCACGCACACAAAGCCCTCCACGTCCTGGGCCCCAGGTACCTCAACAGCCGCCTGACCTTCTACACTCCCACCCGCCAACTACGTTCGACCAACCACGCCCTCGCCGCCATTCCACGCATCCGGAGAGCCACCATGGGAGGAAGATCCCCATCCACCTCCGTCTTACCCAAGACCATCTCTCCTTCAGGAAGCAACTCGAGACCTGGCTGTTCGAGCAGTAGCTGACCCCCCCACCCCCAGCGCCTTGAGACCCTCCGGGTGAGTAGCGCGATATACAAATTTCTTGATTGATTGATTGATTGATTGTCTTAAGTCTGTCTTAAGTCTGTCTTAAGACAAACTTAAGACAAAATCCTAACTTCTGTGAATACCAAAAGTAGTAAATTTAGGATGTTGTCTTAAGTTACTTCTGTGAATCGGCCCCTACGAAACTGTACAGCTCAGCGAGCTGAAATAAGATCTTTAAAGATGGCGCTTGAAAATGCTGATCGTAAATTCCCGACACTAATAATGTGCGATTCGCATTTCTGCGTCAGGTCTTACAATAATGACATGCAGACATGGATCACAAATGGTTACAAAGATGACACAGGTGCCACAATAAAGCATAAAAAGCTCTGGGAACAAGTAGTTCTTTTGCAGAAAGAACTACGAAAGACTCACGTGATACATACACTGAGTCATCAACGTGATGGCGTTCACGTTGCAGGGAATTCATTGGCTAACAGAGCCACAGCGGCAGCGGTTCAACCGGCTTCCATAGCCACAAAAAAGCATTCTAAAAACACATAGACGGAGAAACCATGCTGGCGGTAAAAGCCTCATTGAAAGGTGACTATGCAGCATTACCTCTCGACTATTCACTCAATAATACATAGAAGCACACATGGGACAGGGTCTAAGGCACCAAGAGATCATGAAATCTCTAAAAGAATTACAATCAGAATACTGGTGGACGGGAAAGAGCCTGCAAAATTACAAATTTGCAAAGGATTGTCCAGACTGCAACAGAGATCGCAGTTGTGAACCGGACCAGACTACTGCCAGGACTCCTTTATTAGAAAGCATCCGGCTATCTATACGCAGAAATCCAGCTGGAGAAATGCGTTCCCATAATTATTAAGACTAGATTCACTTAAGATGTAGACACCAGCTCTCGGCTGACGCCAGAACTGTTATAAAAGATTTGCGAGTCTTTATCGGCACATACGCAATTAGCATGCTACATTCTGACCAGGGTCCTGCGTTTAGCTCTCGAGCTTACAAAGAGGCCATGACCAGCATGGGCATTGCATTGCGGTACTCTTCTCCCTTCCATCCTGAGGGAAATGCGGTAGTGGAAAGAAAAAACCGTGACATAAAGCAATCTATAACGGCGAGGGTATTAGGTTCGGGAGATCGGTGGGTCAAACATCTAACAAGTGTCCAACGTAGTCTTAACAATCTGCCAAGAAATTCTCTAAAAGGTATCACTCCTTACGAACTATTGTTCGGCACTAGAATGCACATTCAGGACTTAGATTGTCACACTTCAGTGGTAGAAGAAAAAGCCTTTGATATCAAAGACCGTTTGGCTATTTTACAGGACTTAAATGAAACAAGAAGAAGTCTAAGTAACATAAATTTAAAGCCTGTCTTAAGTCTGTCTTATGTCTGTCTTAAGTCTGTCTTAAGTTTGTCTTAAGACAAACTTAAGACAAAATCCTAACTTTTGTGAATATTAAAAGTAGTAAGTTCATTCTGTGAATGCCAAAAGTAGTAAGTGCATTCTGTGAATACCAAAATAGTAGTAAGTTTAGGATTGAGTCTTAAGTTCATTCTGTGAATCGGGCCCAAGATCAGTAGTACTACCGCCCCTTGCTGGTAAAAAGGAGAACAGAGTTGTATCCATCGACCTGGTAAAACCACAATCATGTGGCCATAATAAGTAGTAGGCCCAGTGGACTCCCAAGAAATAGCAGAAGACCAAATCTTGCTACAATCCAAGAGGTTCAAACTGAGAGACTAATCACTTTTGATAAACCTGCAGTGAATAAAAAAGGACTATGCAACAAAGCCATGGAACTTGTGCCTCTTGAAACCCAAATTGCAACAGTTCGTCAAGAAACACCAGTCTACAATGATGTAGCATCTGACTATACTAATGAAACAAAGAAAGATCCAAAGACTAATGAAAATTCGGAAGCAATTCCAACAATTGACAGAACTGCAACTGGCTACTTCATCAATTTCGATGACTTTTCTGAAGATCCAAGCGAGCATGAAGAAACGCCAGCATCAAAAACGTTCAAAGAAAAAATTACTGAACTTTTTCAACAACTAAAAGAAACATATCTGATTTCACCATGGATTGAATTTTGGATTGTGTTAGGTGTACTTTTCCTCCTGCATCATGGTTTTATGTTTGGGTAGATTTATGGATGGAAAATATAGTACAATGGACACAGCAAGTCAGAACATCAACTTGGTCCTAAAGCCTCACAGATCCTCTCGCATCGAGAAAAGAGAACTGTCATCAGTGAACATCACAGCCAATCCAATACCCGGTGGGGTAGCATGGGACAAAACGGATTATGAAATCTATGGCCCGATTGAGCTCTTGAAATATCCACACCAGTTTAAGGTTTCCTTAAGTGACTTTGTGACACCAAGTACTTTCTCTGATGATTGGGACTTTGAAAATATTAATAATATGATGTCAGATTTAGTAATGTCAGCTAAATTCACAGAACACGATTATTTACAGGGTTCATCTAATTATGAAGAAATGTACTGTTTTAACCACTATGGACATCCCTATTTGCATAAAACTGCTCAACCTAGAAATGTTTTAACTTATAACCAATGGGAACATTGTCCAACTCCGCCAAAAGGCAGCTCAAAAACATTTTATGAGAAATTCCAATACTTCTCAGGGTTTAACAACAGTGATCCAGAAACGTTTTATTTTAAAATGTTAAATAAGACAGGAATGAAAACAATGTTCACAAATACTAAATTGATTTATTCAGAAAAATTTTATGACACAATGTCTACATTTGGTTTTGAATTCTGGAAAAACAACATTGAAACAAAAACCATCTGGGGTTCAAAAGACTGGCAGGTACAAGGTCTAGAAGCATTATTTAGAGCCTGCATGATCCCAGAACAGATAATATTCCTGAATGACACAATTCAGCAAACAACCTGTCTTGGTTTAGCCAAGATAAAAGACTTAAATAAACCGTCTATTCCAAAACCCATACCTGATAGTAATAGTACTACAGATGTGGAGATAGATGTATCCCATATTTTACACCAAAACAGAACAAATCCTGATTGGAAAAAATGGTTGATCTGGCCCACAGACACAAATAACTGTCAAGATAGATTCCTGAACAAAACACAGGGGTTAAAAAAGAACAGGCCAGACCCAAGATACTCCCAGAGACAACATCCAGGGATAGCTACAACATACAGTGTAGAGAAACAATGCCTTGAGTGGCTACAGAAATCCACACTGGCTGAAATTAGGCAACACTTGTCTTTACTTAAAGACGGTGCTGACTTGCGAGATTTCATACTGGGACCTCGCAAACAGCGTCAAAAACGTTTCATAGCGGCCGGTATATACGCAGCTTACAACGAAGCTTGGAAAGTAATGCAAATTGAAACAGCAGAAAAAATACGAGAAATTGATCGTATAAATTTGGAAATATCACTTTCTCTAGTGGACAATGGGTTAACGACTCTGTCCTCCAGAATATATTCACTGGACAGCATTGTATCATATGCTATTGATATAATGGAGCAGGACTTGCTAATGTTACAACATGGTCAGTCCCAATTGCGTTCTATTGTACAACTTGTTGGGCGTTGCAAATTCTGCGTTCAGGATATGTGCCATGACGTCTAATCAATATAACGTCATTATTCTCTATCTTTAACCTTACTGATAAACAAATCAGTTTGGCACAAAAAGGAGCAGACTATACGATTCTGAGCATTGAAAAACTTGAGAGATTACCATTGACAATGTCAGAGAGACTGTCATTGAATGGATAATACACGGAACAATTACAATTCCGATAACAACTTTCCAGTTTAAGTATTGCCAAAAATATATACCAGCAGGCCTGTATGAAAGGTTGGGTAAAGGATACATCAAGTCAACATGGAATTTACCTTATACACACAAATGTTATAGTGAAGGAAAAAAAGAGGTATTCCTTAGTGGTAACAATTGTAAAAAATGACTAAGCGATACACTTCTGTGTCAAGGTATTTACTTGCATGGAGCCTGCGAAGGTTCATCAAATAACCTTTCATGTCACCTGCAGGCACTCCTGCAACACAGATAGAGCCATTTTTCAGACAGCTTTCCAACGGCAGTTAAGTTCTAATAAGTGACCACAGCTGTTGTGGCATGGTGCCAGGAAAAGCCTGTCTCGTGAGCGTTACTTCCATGGTCACTTGCTGTATGCAAGTATTGTATCCAAACAGCAATCCAGACATGGAGGCGGCAATATGGCCTTCTTTGAATATCTCTTCTATTCAAATTGATACTTTAAGCAGAATTAAGTCTATTCTTTTACAGACAACTGTGCCTTTAACCTCGTCCAAAGAGACGTATGATCTGCAAGTTGCAAGGACAGCAGCAGAGATACATTCCCTATTATCAACAAATTGCCCCGTCCATTTCGTAGAAATGTTAAGTCAAATCTTAAACATGTCTGATACCAGTGGCATCGCACATGTATTTAAGACAATTTTTTCGGGACTGTTAGCACCCTTTGAAACAGTTCTGGCCATTTTTCTGCTTAAAGTAGAACTATTCTTAGAGAACAGATCTTCTATTTTTAGAGATACTAGAGACAATATTTTACCTCAGCCTCTAGCACATGTACAGTATTGTATAAATATGTGATGAAATGATCTCGAACTTCTTTTCTGTAGTCAGAGCCATTTCAAATGTAATTTTCGCAATTCAGTCAGCCAATATTTATATATGCATTTCCTGAATGATAATAACACTGCTTGAAAAATGTACAGTATAAATACTCATTTTCATGTATATACCATACACCATTTTAAATGCAATTTATGTATTTTGGGGTGGGTTGGAAAACACATGCATCGTTATATGTTTAGTATTGCTTAGTATTTAAGTAATGATGGACATTAATACGTGGAGTGGGTGTTGTGAATCTATCTAGGACCCTAATCAAGATATCCCCGATTCATGCCCTTATATGGTTATAACAAAACATGTCCTTATAAAGGCATAGGAATCATGTCCATATCTAGTCATAGCCCATGCAGTCCAAATACGGCAAGGCTACTCCCATAGACTCCTAGAAAGTACAACGCGTTTCTTAAACAAACCAAGCCTCCAGCAGCCCGGAAAATCCCCCTGCTTTTGTTTTGATTTGAACAAGAACTCCTGGAGTCCAGAAAGAACTGTTAGCTCTTAGTGATGTCTTATGTCCAACCTTATGTCAAACCCGGCACCTTCCAGGTATAAATATACCAACATTGCCTTAAGCAAACACACGGTGGTTTGGAGCAGAGCGGCTATCTACTTGCCCGAAGCCCAGCTGATGCGAGAACCGAAGGAAGCTGTTCCTCCCATTTGATGCACTGAGAGAGACGCTGTCTTTTCTCCTGCCGAGAAAATCCAGCTCTGGTGTTTCCAGTCACCCTTGCGGGTTGCTGGGAGATCGAGTCCTGAGAGAGAGATACAAGACCTACTTCATTCTAGAACCAAGGTACGAAGCTGATTAAACCCTTAAGAGAATTCTTGATTCAGATTCCTTGGCAAAAACCAACTTAACTTAAACTGCAACTTACTTACTCCTTCGCACGTATTAGGCTTAGGTCAGGTACACCGGGGTAGGCGTATCTTAGAAGCACCAATTGAGTACGTTAGTCAATGTTTTAATGTATGTATATATTTTATCCGTTTTAAAGTATCATATGGTTAAGAAACCATATCAATGCTTTTACAGTATTATTTCATAATACTCCTTTTACTGTACGCACTTTACTTCATGATAAGTATTGCAATTGTGGCAATTCATTTCTCTTGCATGAGAAAGAAAACTGCTCAATAAATAAATCCTTTTTATTGAAAACGCCTGTCTCTCTATTTCTCTGCACTCTGGTGAAACTAAGTATGCTCGATTGACTGAGTGAAATAGCTGTCTATTGTTTTCACACGACTCTAGAGATATACTCTTTATTCTGAGGGAGCAAAGTTGTCATGTTTATGCTGTTGTTAGAAACTAATCCCTTCTTGTCTAAATCAGGAAAGTTAATTCCTTCTTGAACATTCGAGAAAGTTTCTAGAGACCTCTGAGCTAGCTGGCAAAACGAATTAAGTCTAATATAGTCAGTAGAGACCTAGATGACCTCAGTCCTACGTCTAAACTGCTGTTTATATTATTCCAATGCGCAGAGCCTATTGGGAATATAGGAACTACACTACAATTTCTTAGCATCCTTGACTTCTCAAGGGAAAGCGTATAGTACTATAAATATATACAGACCAGCTATTTTGGCAGCACATGTAGGAGTGGATGAGAGACATATCGAAGAACATCCTCTGATTTGCCCTTTGGATCGACTTTTGAAGGAAGTAAAATTTGATAAACTTCCATTACTTAAATACAACCAAATGTGGAATGTGAATTTGATTTTTAATATGTACTTGAATTGGTCTGACAATGCTTTTTTATCTCTTAACATTTTATCTGAAAAATGAATGCCAAAGTCAAAGTCAAAGTCAAAAAGCTTTATTTCGATAAAATGTCATTATCATAAAAGCAAGTTAAAAAGAATTGGTAGTTGATAATAAAATTAGCAGCACATATCCAGTTAATAACAAAGAGTATAACATTTACTAGAATTAATATTGTTTAAAAAGAAATTAAACAGAGTATTTAAGCTTTCTGGCTCGAATAGCCCAAGCCCAGAATAAAAATTTTGCTAGGGCACAGGCATAGGGTACATAGCTATCCGAAACAAGAATCCTAATTGCCACATCATGGCTCCTAGTTCCCAGTTGCCGGCACAAGTTCTTCAGCCACGCCCTTCGTGGATTGTCATATTCCTTGCAGACAAATAAGAAATGGGCTAATGTCTCTGGGTGGGCTAAACATGATGGACACAAGTCAGTTTTGTCTGTACAGGATTTCCATGTTTTGGTGAAAGTGTTCAATGGCAAAGTACCCGTTCTGAATTTAAAATACAAAGACCGGGCAAACGGTGTCCCGATTATGTCTAGGTAGGGTTCTCGCCTGGGACAGTCTTTAAACATCAAAAAGTCCTCTGTATGCCTGCCAATGGATATGCTGGAATGCCTTTGGGAGCAAGTCCAATCCCGATAAAGATTTTTAAGTACTTGTTTTGGAGGAGAGGTTCTGCTTGACCAGAAATCCAATAGGCCCAAATTCAACAATAAGGTTTTCATATCTGTTAGCCATTTGACTCTGGCCCAGTGTGGTGACGCCATTATTTCTTCCAGACCTCTGGCGTAGGCACTGAGTTCCTCTACCCGCCAAATACGGGCCCATAATAGGAGAGGACGAAATTTCGCAATTTCGCCAATCTGGGTACAGCCAAGGTCCATAAATAAGGGCAAAAGTGGGGTGCTTTGAGGGAGGGACATTATTTGTCTACAGAAATTGTTCTCAGATTTTTGTAAAGCTTGAGAAGATGCAAAGCCCCAAAGTTCAGCTCCATAAAGTGCAGAGCTGACACCCTTGGCAGCGTAGATCTCTAGGACTGTTCCTATTGGTTTGAACGAACTGGAACGTTGCTCCCTTAATAGGGCACCTGTGATCCTTTTATGGTTCAGCAGCATCTTATCTAGATGGGGAGTCCAATCCATTTTGTCTGAAATGCGTATCCCTAAATAATCAAATTCTTTTACCCTTTCCAGGGACTCGGTGTTTAAAATAGGGGGACGCACTTGCTGTTTAGGGGGATTAAGGACGAGGTATTTTGTTTTATTGGTGTTTATAACCAAGCCTCGGTCAGTACAAAAGGATTGGAAATTGTCCAAGAGTTTCTGTAGTCCCATTGGGGTTTTGGAGATTAGGAGCGTGTCGTCCGCGAAGAGGAGGGTCGGTATGCGTACCCCCCCCAGGGATGGTTCGTCGGATGGAGATTTAAGTAAGTGCTCAACCACCCCATTTATGTACAAGGAGAAAAGGGTGGGAGCCAGAACACATCCCTGGCGGACCCCCCTTTCGACCGGAATACAGCCCGTTTTCTCCCCTCCAAAGCCCCACCTGATTTGGGCAAAGCTGTCCTGATGGAGCCTGACTAGAAGGGATAGTAGATACTGTGGGAGCCCCATGTTGGCCAGAACCCTCCATAGCAAATCCCTGGGGACAAGGTCAAAGGCAGTCTTTAAATCGATGAATGCGAGATAAAGACTGCCCTTGCCTATCACCACCGTCTTCCAGTAGATCATCATAAGCCTAAAGGCCTGCTCTATCGTTCCTGTACCTACTCTAAAACCGGCCTGAAAATCGGTAAGTATTTTGTTTTCATCTACCCAGTTAAGTATCCTGAGTAGAATGACTTTACCGACAACTTTTTGGCTTACGTCTAGTAAGCTAATCGGCCTATAATTGGACGGATCATCCCTAGGGCCTTTCTTGTGGATGGGAACCACCTCTGCCCCCTTCCATGACACGGGAATGGGGGCACCCCTACAGATGGCAAGAAGGAGGGAGTGGATTAATTTACCCCAATTAACACCATCGGATTTTAGCAGGTCCCCGGGGATGCCATCTGGTCCTGCAGCTTTTTGTGGAATGATGGAGTTAATAGCATATTCTACTTCCTTCAGTGTAAAGTCAGGATCACTAGGGAGAAGAATATAATCAATGTAAGGAGAGGATTGGACTGACCCTCTTCCATTCATGTCGTTACGGCAGGAATAAAGTTTGGAAAAATGAGCCTCCCATACCTGGTTCGGAATGTTGCAGGTTACAAGGTCGCTGTCCGGTCTGTTTCGTGCCCTTATGGTGTCCCAGAAGGATTTAGAGTCTTTTTTCATACTGGCTTCCTTAAGGGTTAGCCAGTAGGTATCCTCCCACTCCCTTTTAG
Organism: Lissotriton helveticus; assembly: GCF_964261635.1. Classification (NCBI taxonomy): domain Eukaryota; kingdom Metazoa; phylum Chordata; class Amphibia; order Caudata; family Salamandridae; genus Lissotriton; species Lissotriton helveticus. The sequence continues at coordinate 191,145,427 of NC_136057.1, forward strand.
CTACCTGTAAGGCCTTTTTATGGTCTCTTCTGGCAATTTGAATTAGTGGGGGAGACTTCCCTTTGACTGCCTCTATTAAGCGTGATTTGGCCTTCCTGCACATTGCCGAATACCAATCGTGTTTGCCTTTAGGTTTAGGTTTCTGTTTCCCTGATGGCAATTGTACCCAAAAGAGGTCCCCAATATTTTTTACTGCAGCTTCAAAAATAGCGGTGACCTTGTCTGCTGCTATAGTTAGATCAATAGAGCCAATTTGGGCTTGCGTGCCCTTAACCACTTCGTCTATTGTGGATAGTTTGTCGGTGTTGCACATAAACTTGCTCCACTTTAGACGCCTGCCACAAGTGGCGACAGTAATCCCCTGTGGGCGGCCAAGAGAGACTGGCAGTACTTCAATGTGCCAAGGATTTTTTAAGGATAAGGAGAGTGGGTTATGGTCGCTCTCTATAGTGTTGGTAATAACCATGTCATTAACATGGCTCCAGAGGCCCCTATCCAGCAGGATATAGTCAATCCGTGTGCATTGGCCAACTCTGTTAAATGTGGGAGCACCCAGGAGATCAGATCGAGTGCGACCATTAGCAGCTCTTAATCCAAACTCCAATGTGAGTGCATTTAGATGGATTGCACTGCGAGTCCAGCGCTTGATGGGTGGGATAGAGAGGGTAGGGATACCCCATCTACTGTCCTCTTCTCCTAAATCTGGAATTCCTTCTAGAGGGAGGGGTTCATATGTACAATTAAAATCCCCTGCTACAAGGATATGTCCAAGTCCGCTCTGCTCTCCCAACCGAGCCTCAAGCTCCATCATTGTGGGTGAAATACACCCATTTTTTGTTCCCCTGATATAGACATTGTAGAGGTCAACAGTTATGCTTCCCCGTAGACCCAGTAGGGAGACACCAAGAATATCAGGGGTTCCTGCCTTCTTAGTAAATATTCTGCAGTTAAGCAGGATACTTATCCAAATAATAAGCCCCCCCGATGGCCGTCCCTTCCCTGCCTTGGATTTTACTGCTGGTGTAAAAAAAGTGACAAACCCCACCCGGTGCAGTGGCTCCATGGCCCATGTCTCTTGAAATATACAGATTTTGTGGGCATCAACCAGGGCATTCCACTCCGGGATGCCTAGTTTCCTTGAGATACCAGCAAGGTTCCAGCTAAGAATTTTTAACTCGCCATGTGCTGAGTTTCCGTCTGGAATCACAGTACAGTGGGGGTTAGATGAATCTGCACTGTCCCTAATTAGTGTAGGTGACAACACCTCTGAGTTTGTAGGGAGAAATGTACCCAGCGCTACATCCTTCATGTCGATATTTACATGAGGGAGGTTAGTATCTAAGCCTCCCTTAGGAGAAAGTCAATCAACCTCACCCAATGCACAGTACCTATTTGAATGGGCAAACTGTGTATAGGAGGGGTTAAAGGACAGGGATGGAGACGGATCCTGCCATGGCTGTTGCCAATGGTGATTGGCAATGAATGGTTGCTGAGGAAGTTGCTGCCACTGCTGAGTAGAATGGAAAAAAGGTGGTAAGGGGTGGAGAGGTTGTTGCCACTGGGGGCCAACATGGTGCGAGACAAAAGGTGGGAAGTTAGGCGGCTGTTGCCAATGGTTAGGGGCATATTGGGGGGGACGTACAGGCCCTTGGTTACTTGGAATGATTGGCCGGTGGAAGTTGGGTCTTGTCGAGTTGGGGAGGAAGTAAGACAAGGGGAGTGGTTTGATCTGGGTGGCAGGACCGCTGTTAGGTGCATTACAGATGAAAGTCGCAGCCCCCACATCCCTAAAATTAACAGTAATTACATCCCCTGGTATTGTTTTCTTACTCCTACCCACCCAATCCCCTCTACGTACAGTAAGAATATCCCCGCTCATGCTGCTAGGCAGTGGTTTGTGTATTTGGAGCCACTGGGCACATTTGTTTCTTAACTCTACGTAGGTCTCTTTAACTCCTTCCTTCAGTGGGGGGACAGCAGTTAACACAACCACAAAAGGAGAAACTTCTGGTGGCAGACTAATAGACTTATAGCGAGGCTGCCTTGGCTTAGGAGCTTCAGAGTTATTGGTAGAGTCAGAGGCTAGGGTATTCGTAGGTTTCCTTTTGGGATCCGTGGTTTGAGAGGTGTTAGATTTGGTACCAACGGCTAATTGCTGCACGGATGAAAGATTGCTCACCGATTTTGTATTGGGAATAGGTGGCGGTTGAGCAGGGTTGTTCCCTGGATGGGGAGAATGTGATGCAGCTAGGTCCTTGGAAGATGGGAAGATGTTCGCTTTATCAGTTGTGGGCTTAGTGACCTTAGCTGGCGGTTGAGGATTGGGTGGTGGTTCTCTATACCCTTGTTGCTGGACAGGCCCAAGCTCATTAATTTTGTTGGGCCATTTAGTATTAATGAGCGATGTTAGCCTATCAAGTTTAGAAATCAAGGGTTTGATTTGGGCCGCAATTGTAGCTTCAAGATCGTGCTTAAGGTCCGTGACCATGTTTTCGACCCAACATGGGATGCCAGGCGCTGTGTGTGGAATAGGTGTTACCAAATTGTGGTTACTAACTTTGGCTTTAGTCTTCTCCTTAGGTTTAGACTCCTTAGTTTTGGACTTAGTCGCTACTTTTATGGGGATAAAAGCAACCTTTCCCCTGGAATCACTAGGCACGTGAGGGGTCGTCTTGGCAGTTAACCCATCCAGACCCGGCTCCGCCTCTCTAGGTGTCCGACAGGCTTCTAGATCTGGGGTCGCCTCCAGATCCACAAAGGACGGGTCCGACTCCGAACAGGTAACGGACAAATCGACAGCACTCGGTACTGTAACAGTGCCTATGGTGGTCAAGGGCAAGGGCAAAGAGCAATTGTTCAAAGCTTGCTGAGAGGGTGAAATTGCATTTGCAAGGGAGCCCAGGGAAGAACGCTTGGCATTCATGAGGTCCAGGGAGACTCTTTTCTCTAGGAGTACAATGCTCTTGTCAATTGTCTCATTTACCCGTGAGATGAAAAGGTCAATGGGACCAGTCACTTGCGCTACCTCCGTAGCTCTTTTGGTACAGTTTCTTGTTTTGTGCCGCATGGTTGGCGTTAAAGATGAAAATGCTATACCAGGTATTGGATGGCAGTGGCCTCAAGGAAGGTTGAATGACAAACGGCCTACCTGGATGGTGGTTTCGGGGCGATGAGACAGGGAATCAGGGCCTGGGCCGTCCTCTGCTGTCCTTGAACGGCCTTAAACGGCCCGCTCTTTGCCCGGTCTTCGCCCCGGCCGTTGCCCCGCGCGCGTCCCGCGTGCGCGTTGCTCTGAACGATGTTATAGGAAGAGCAGGTGGAGGGGGCGGGAAGAGGACCAGCTGCGGCCGATCAGCGCCGCGCTGCACGCTGGTCCTCGCAGTCCCGCCTCACGCCTTGGGGTCCAGCTGCAGCCTCACACAGGTCGCGTTAGTGCTCCTTGCACTTAGGGAAGTCCAGAGATGATGGCAAGCAAAAGTCCTCAGCCTGCGAGCGGTTCCCGCGAAGCGGGGACCGCAAAGCGTCGCTTGACTTGCAGGAACGAGAGTACGCTAGGAGACAGCACTCTCCGCAGGACGCTTTACTGGAGGAACCCGGGCGGTTCACACACCGCGTTGTTTTTGACGGGTGGAGGGGCGGGAAGAGGACCAGCTGCGGCCGATCAGCGCCGCGCTGCACGCTGGTCCTCGCAGTCCCGCCTCACGCCTTGGGGTCCAGCTGCAGCCTCACACAGGTCGCGTTAGTGCTCCTTGCACTTAGGGAAGTCCAGAGATGATGGCAAGCAAAAGTCCTCAGCCTGCGAGCGGTTCCCGCGAAGCGGGGACCGCGAGGCGTTGCTTGACTTGCAGGAACGAGAGTACGCTAGGAGACAGCACTCTCCGCAGGACGCTTTACTGGAGGAACCCGGGCGGTTCACACACCGCGTTGTTTTTGACGGGTGGAGGGGCGGGAAGAGGACCAGCTGCGGCCGATCAGCGCCGCGCTGCACGCTGGTCCTCGCAGTCCCGCCTCACGCCTTGGGGTCCAGCTGCAGCCTCACACAGGTCGCGTTAGTGCTCCTTGCACTTAGGGAAGTCCAGAGATGATGGCAAGCAAAAGTCCTCAGCCTGCGAGCGGTCCCCGCGAAGCGGGGACCGCGAGGCGTCGCTTGACTTGCAGGAACGAGAGTACGCTAGGAGACAGCACTCTCCGCAGGACGCTTTACTGGAGGAACCCCTACTGGGCTTGGTTTCTTTGATATTAAAGCTTTAGATGTGTCTTCAGTCCAATATACTCTTTCTGGTGATTGTTTCCAAGTCCAGGGAAGAACAAAAACAAATCCAACATCAGTTTTTTTATCCTTATTTTTCTATTCAACCTAAGCTCGGTCGTGAAGTCTGGCAGGTTGCATGGAGACATGTTGTTGACCTTTATGAGAAGACCGCCTGACACCCCTTGGAGCTGTGATCCGTAGAGGCACTCCTGTGCACCAACGAAGGGAACTCTGCAGCGCATAACACATACCAACACAACACCGTGGTGCACATAGGAGATTGCCAATGGGGGCTCCTGCCTCTCTGCACCACCACCATGATGCACCTCCCCTTCCAGAGCCGGACCAAGCCCAACACCACCCTCAGCAGTAACCCTCATTTACCAGCCCCTGGCCCTTCATTTCCCAGCCCCCCGGCCCTTGACCCCCCCATTCACCAATACCATTGTAAACCTCATCGCACCCCAGGCCCTCCCATCCACTGACTACATCCTACTTGGAGACCTCAACTTTTACCTGGGCAGCCTTAGTGACCAGAACACCACCACCCTCCCGGAAAACCTTGCCAACATCAGACTCAAGCAGCTAGTCACCAAACCAACCCACACAGCCAGACACATGCTTGATCTCGTCTTCTCCACCAGCGGAACATTCACTACAGCCAGACCACAAAACGATGCTGGACCAACCATCTTTGTATACATCACGGCTTCACCACACCTACTGTAAACCACCTCCATTATTGCCCATGCCCCATCGCAGCTGGATGAAAGCCACAGACGAACTTCTCATCAACTTCCTCAGCACAACCATTCCACGAATGCTTACAGACACCAACACTGCAGCGCCCAACCTCCACCGTGGATCTCTAAGTGGCGAGACACCCTGCCACCCCTCAAGGAGAAACTGAAGAAGGCCAACAGGTTCACTACCCACTCCACTAGACCAGACACACGTGCAGACGGCTCAAGAAGAGATGGAGCGACAACAGCAATCAACTCCGCAACACAGTCACCCTTGCACATGGCTCAAGGCTGCCTGTGTCGGTGCATGGCAGCCATTGTGCACCATCGTAGGGACATTATTCCTGAGTCCCTTCCGACAGTTTAACGCCGCTGGTATGTCATTTTCTTGATGTACTTGTAGCATGAATCTTGCACCACATTGTGTCATTTTTACAAAGTGAACCATCTAGGCATATTCATGACCTAGTGAAGCACTGTGCCACATTATACCTTTCAGCAGGTATGATGTATGCAGGGTGGGCGTTCCCACGTAACAAAGCCTCATAGGTGTGGTGAAGAGAAGTTTCTCAGATTTCACTGCGAAAATTCTAGGACGCCACTGCGTCAAAACCTTAAGCCTGCCTCATGGCAGGCGTAAGGGTGATGCAGTGCCATAGGGATAGGCTGGCCGTATGCATTGCTGGCGTTGCGTCGTGCTTGCAACATTACTGCAGCAATGCGTGACTTTAGCACTGACGGATAGGTCAGAATTCCAGATGTATTTGTCATTGATTGCAACATTGAGCGCCATACATTGAATACGGTGCATACATGGTGTCAGAAGGAGGGCACAGTGAAAGGTGTAGCAACACTGTTTTGTCGCAGGGATGCAACACTTTTCATGAATCTGGCCCAGGAACGTGCCCTATCTTTTTGATAGGGCGCATCCCTGACCTTTTGTTTTGGGGCAGGGTAGTGCAGAAATATTCCTTGCAGCGCTGTCCAGCACCTAAACATCTTATATGTGGACCCAAGTGTTTTCACTAATTTTAAGATCAGCTATTTGTTGGTTTTAAAAAACTGCCTCGAATTTGACTCAGCAGCAGATTTGGGGGTTATCGCCAGATGGGAATTTAGATATCGCAAAGAGGGGTTGGTGGCAGTTTTTGCACAGAAACGGCCACCTTGCTTCTCGTTTTTGTTAAGTTCCCGCTAACAGAAGGGGGGATCTTGAGAATAATGTTTACGCTGGAAAAGTGCTGCTAACTGTAGTTAGCGGCAACTTGTAAATAAGGTGATAAAAGAAAATAGGCCCTAACGTCAAAAAATTTATGCTACGGCGGCGTTAAGTTCTTGTAAATATACCCCTTAGCATGGATTATCTGAGGAAATATGTCCCTGGTGCCAACTGTCGTTCAATATTGGATCAATTTTGATCCAACCAGGATATTCCTCGCACTGTGATCTTTATACCCTTTCACATGTAACACAAAGTATTTATTATGGACTTATAACTTTCTAGGGGAATCACAACCCCTTAGAATCCCCAAGATGTGGGGAAAAGCACGCACATTTGTCCTGTATGCCTTTTGTAAAAAAAAAAACAGTAATGAAGGCCTAATCGCAAAGTGCTCCAAACATCAAACAAGGCCTCTGCATTGAGGGCGGAAAAGGCTCAGCAGCAAGGGGTTTAAGTTGTCAGAATATCAAGGGGCACATTTACAAGCCCCTATAGCTAAGGGAACCTAACTTTTTCCAACGTTCCTGTGACGAAAGGGGCTTGGTATTATTTAGAAGCCTTGTAAATAAGGTCCCCTTTCAAGCCATGTTTAGCGTGAAAGGGGTGGGCAGTGTATGTTGCAGTGGGCGTTCCACCGCAAGACCCATTAATTTTGAAACTGCCCCTTATTTATAAGGGTGGCGTAAATAGGAGTCAGCGCCAAAATGAAGACCAGGGAAAACCTTGTCTTAAGATGGCGAAACAAAGAGGAAAGCTTTATTGCGCCTCGTTTTCGCTTTTTCAATGTGTGCTGCCTTGTGCAGCACAAATGGAAAAAGCAAAACGCCTTGGATTTTTTTTGTGTAGGAAGGTGTCCATTCCTGCACTTAAACAATCTTTTTAAAAAAATGACATTTTGTAATTTCCTTGTGTGCTGCATTAAGCAACTCACATTGAAGTGACAAAACTGCATTTAATGATTGTTTATGTGCAGGAAGGGACACCTTCCTACACATAAACAATCTTCCCCTGCATGCAGACACCTTTGCACTATGGTGCAATGGTGCCTCTGTTGGCACTAAGCTGCTAAACTTAATAACAGCGCAGGAGAAAATGCAAGGGCTGCACCATATTCTTGTAAATATGGTGCAGCCTTGCGTTTCTGAAGTGGCGGAGTGTGGCGTTAAGCCATGACGGCTAACGCCTCACTCCACCGCTTCTGTGTACATATGACCCAAAATGTGGTCCATTTAAATTATTTAGAGCCACTGTACTAGCCACACATTTATTACTGCAATTTTCCTATGTGCTGCTGAAAAACTGGAATGTTTGCAGCTATCGGGTCGAAAGGTCGAAACCATTGGTGGAGGGCGATTGTATGGAGAGTTTTCAATCCCAACATTAACAGACACTAGTTTCTGTGCGACATTAGGAATCTATTGACCCTCACTGTATTACTTGCACTGTACATATCTTTTGTAACTCAGTCTTTCAATGTGCAGGCCCTCATGCACTTGAATAAATTTGTTTATGACTACCTACTATTGAATATACATTTTTGACAAGGCGAGGCTTCTTGGATTTGTCATTGCGTGTTCATATAACTCTGCACTAATAAATAAGCTGCAGAGGAGATAGAGGTTTTTTCAACTCAACATTTAAAGTAACATTTAACTGTGGAATCGGCAGTACAAGGGTGCAGTACCGCAGGTTGTTACTAGATGTCCCTAAAGAGACAGGCGTGCAGCAGTGCAGTACCACAGGTTATTACTAGATTACCCTGTAGAGTCAGCAGCACTCAATATAGAGCCACAGGACGCTGTTATCGAATTAATTACTTAATGAATGACAAAATTATTTATCTAATAACCATTTACTATGATCAAAGCCTCTCAAAACATTTCTACATACTGCGCCTCGAAGATCTCTATTAGTAGGCGAAATACCAAGTGATATGAAGTCCATCATTTCTGTACAGGGGGGCTGGAAAATGGTTTATTTGACGGGAAGAAACACAAATTCAACACATTCTCTAATGCTTGACAGTGACATCGTGATATCCAATTGTGAATGACAAGGATTTACAGAAGGCATTGCGGGTATGCAGCTGTTGCGCAATGGATTGTGGGTATAACTGAGCTTGCACAAAGGATTGTGGGATATGTTGACTTCCTGTTCAAAGCCCCGCCCCCAACTCCTTCACTTGAGAAGCTACGGGTGGGTCAAAGGTTACCACGGACGTCCCCGAGTTCCTGTGGGTGAACATACCCAAAGTGAGCCTTTAAGGCTATTTCATCAAACAAAAAATAAAACGGTGTGAATTAATATCTGCTTAAGTCTTATGAAATGCGTTTTGTATGTTATGACTAATGATACAAACGTATTAACACCCCTCAAAAGTTCGCCCGACCCAACCAGTGCATCCTAACTCCATTTACAGCACCAGAAACACCTAACCCGATTCAGACTGTTCAGGCAGGTCTACCCCATCTCAATGCCCTCTGACCTGTAGGATGCGCTCTAGTCTATGAGCGTGAACGCGATGACGCGTCACGCCATAGACAAGAGCGCGAAGGGCGCGCATGCGCGGTAGGCGCCAGAGTGAAGGCGCGAAAGCGGGGAGAACGGAGCTGGCGACCGGAGCAGTCGTGTTAGACGCTCGGCGCCCTTTAGCTCGTGTTGGCATATTAATAATTGTAATAAAGACAAGCCAATTTACCTACCTGGACTCTGTGCATGTGTGGGGGCATAATCTACATTACATTGGCGACGAGGCTGGGACCACGAACACCAGGCACTTCAGGGTCAGGAGCAGACCCTCCATGACAGCCCCATACTTACAGCAGTAGGACAACAGCAACAGACAATCCAGGAACAAACGAGCAGAGGGCGTGGCAGCAGCTGAAACAACCACGGGAACCCACCTGAGCCGGCTCCAACAACCAGGTCAGTGCTGGGCTAGGAAAAGGGAGCATAGCCAGCACCCTGGCAGCCAAGGGCATTGACCCCAAGTCAGAGGAAGGGGCGCAAACAGACGACCCCACACAGACTAGAAGGGATAGCACGCCTGGCAGTCCCAGAGGGCAAGGGAACACGGCAGAGAGTGCGGGAGCATCCGGTGGACTCGGCCAACACAGTGCCCAAGGGGTAGACCCCAGAGGTGAAGCCAGAATGGCAAATCAAGCGTCTGCTCTGATGGCCCCAGTCCCATTCCTGCCTAGACCGGGCGAACCGCAGTTAAAATGGGAGGACTGGAAGGATTATTTTCAAAACTATATTGAGGCACTCGAAGATGAGAATGAAGGGGAATTCACCTCGGAAAGGAAGAAGAGACTATTGCTCCACAACCTGGGCCCGGAAGGGGTGAGAGTGTTCAAGAATCTGGTGCCCAAGGAGAGGGGAGTGAATGAGACAGATGTCTTCAAAAACGCCCTAGATGACCTGGACAGCCACTACCGCCCAGCAGTTTGTGTCTCTATAGACAGGTATAATTTCCAGCAGCGGAAGCAGGAGGCTGGTGAGTCGATTGATGATTACGTGGCAGCGCTCCGACGCTTGGCCATCACGTGCCAGTATGGAGGGCTTCAGGAAGAATATATAAAAGACCAAATTGTTATGCACACCACGTGCAGGTCGGTCCAGGACAAACTGTGGGCGCAGAGTGAGACGTCCCTTAAAGAAGTGGTGGCGATGGTCAAAAAGGCTGAGATGTCACGACGCGGTGCGGAGGCAGCAAAACGGGAGAACGCGCCGAGGCAAATGGTAAACAAAATAGAAGATGCACCCCAGCCTGGGAGAGCCAAGGGAGTGTATGGTGATCAGAGGAAGGACTTGAGATGGACAGGGAAGCAGGCAGGCCGCCCTAGTACAGACAACAAGTTTGCGTGTTATAGATGTGGCAGCACGGCACATTCGGCGCAGGATAAACGCTGTCCCGCGTTTCGCGCCAGATGCTCATTTTGCGGCCTGGTCGGCCATTTTGAGAAAGTCTGCCGCAAAAAGGGGAAGAAATCCACGGTCAAGTGCGTCGATGCGGCCGCAGCCGACGTCAGCGAGGAGGACGATTTGGATGACGACGACTTGGTGTTGTGCATCGAGGACCAGGTACTTGAGGTGACGGGGAAGCGAAGAGACAAGCCTCGCACGGACATGCTGATAGGGGGAGTGAAGGTACACGTGGCCGTCGACTCAGGATCTCCTTGGACCATCGTGCAAAGGTCCATATGGGAGGAAGACTTTGTGCCTGTGGTGGGGCCAGACCTATGGCCGCCGGACATCAGACCCATCTCGTACACGGAAAATGCCATTCCTTTGGTGGGGTGCCGAGACTTCGACTTCGAATTTAGAGGGAGGTCAGCCACGTGCACCCTGTACATAGCTGAGAAAGGACCTTCAGTGCTGGGGTGGAGAGATGCAGGTGATCTGGGGATCATACTCAACCCGGGAGGTAAAGAACAGATTCTCTTGACAGACGAGTGGCCCCTCACGAGAGAGGAAGATTGGAAATCAGCATACCCCAAAGTTTTTGACGGATCAGTGGGAAAACTGGACAAGTTCGTTCACAAAATGGTCCTCAAGGAGGGTGCAGTACCGGTGGTGCATAAAGTCAGGAACATTCCCATATCCACCAGCGGAGCAGTACAACAGGAACTCCGGAGGCTAGAAGAGCAAGGTGTCATAGAGCCGGTGGATAGTGCAGAGTGGCTATCCCCCTTGGTCGTGGTCAAGAAGCCAAATGGGCAGGTACGGCTCTGCGTTGACCTCCGCGAGCTCAACAAAAGTCTCATCGTGGAAAAGTTTCCCCTTCCCAGAATCGAGGAGATGCTCGCCAAGACTAAAGGTGTGACTCACTTTTCCACTATAGATCTCACGTCTGCGTACTACCAGATAGAGCTGCATCCATCGAGCAGGAAGTTCACCGCTTTCATCACTCCATTTGGGTGCTACCAGTTCCGGAGGATGCCCTTTGGCCTGGCATCCGCAGCGGCTGTTTTTCAGAAGCTGATGCACCGTTTGTTCAAGGACATTCCTGGAGTACAATACTTTCAGGATGACATCTTGGTGATGGGCTCGTCGAAAGGTGATCACGACAGGAAGTTGCGGAGCGTGCTGGAAGTGTTGCAGAACAAAGGGCTAACGGCGGAATGGAGTAAGTGCAAGATAGGGACCCATTCGGTGACATACTTGGGGCATGAAATCAGCACGAGCGGAATTTCACCCAAAGAACGAAATGTGACGGCCATAAAGGAGGCGAAGGCACCCAGCTCCAAGGAAGAGGTGAGGTCGTTCCTGGGAATGGCCGAGTATTATAGTAAATTTGTGAGACACTTTGCCACCCGGACATACAGAATGCGACAACTCATCAGAGACAAGACCAAGTTTGAGTGGGACGCAGAGGCGCAAGAGGAGTTTGACACCATCAAAACCTGCATTAGTCAAGCTATTCCGTTGCAAGGGTTCGTTCCATCGGGCCAGACCGTGGTAACCACAGATGCCAGTGACAAGGGCTTAGGGGCGGTCCTGGCTCAAGTGAGGGATGATGGGGCCACTGAGACGATCTGCTTTGCGTCCCGTGCGCTGTCTCCGACGGAGCAACGATACAGCGTAATTGAAAAAGAGATGCTGGCAGTCACCTGGGCTTTAGGCAGATTCCGACAGTTCGTTTGGGGTACAAGATTTAAACTGCAAACGGATCATAAACCCCTCATCAAGGTCTTGACTTCCTCGGGGCATGAGACAGCGACCCCGAGAATAGCAAAAATGACTCTGAAGCTACTCGATTACACCTACGATGTTGAATATCTGCCGGGAACACAGAACAGGGTAGCGGATTATCTCAGCAGGGCTGCGGCGATGGAAGCGGCGCCAGAGGAAGCCCTGGATAGGGAAGAGATGGTGGCAAGCATGGAGGACTATGAGAGTTCGATAAGTGCTCAAGAATGGGAGTCCGCCTATGATGAGGACATGGAAAAAGGGGAGATCAAGAGATACTTAACATCAGGCTGGCCTGACAAAAGGAAGCTCACTGATGGAGTACGAAAGTTCTATGAAATTAGGGAAGAACTGTCCCTGAGTGACTCTGGGGTGTTTATCTATCGGGGCGAAAGAGTTGTGCCGCCGGATTCACTGATACCCAGATTACTAACTCTACTACATGAGGGCCACCTAGGTATTGTAAAGACCAAGGCACGCGTCAAGCAGATGTATTGGTGGCCAGGCATGGACGTCCACATTGAAAGGCAAGTGAGGGAGTGTGGCCAATGCCAGGGCGCTGACAAAGTGCTGAGGCCTCTCCGACCGGCCATGGGGAAGTTCGACACGCCACAGGGACCTTGGGAGAATGTGGCAATTGACATATTGGGACCGGTCCTGGATAGCAAAGGTGTGAACAAGTACTTGTGCGTAGTGATGGACAAGTACTCAAAATGGCCTGAGGTGGACATTCAAGAATCCATGGACACTGACACGATTTTGAGATTCCTGACTTCAGTTTTCTTAAGGGAAGGCATCCCCAAAACCATTCTTAGTGACAATGGCCCGCAGTTTGTCTCGGACAAATGGACTAGGTTCATGAGAAGGAATGGTATCGAATCCAAACACACGGCAGTGTATCATCCCGCATGCAACGGTCAGGTGGAGCGGTTCAACCGTGTGCTGATGGGCTCCATACAGGCGGCCATCATGCAGGGAAAGGATTGGGAGATTGAGGTAATGAGCATGCTGTGGTCTTATAGGATCACCCCCACGGCGGTGGGGTACAGTCCGTTTCAAGTGTTGAGAGGACGGCATCCGTTCACACGAGACAATGTTGTGTGGAGGGAGAAGACCATTACCAGTAAATGGTCCCCTGCGGTGGTTCAACATAACTTGGAAAAAGCCCAAAAGATTTATGCTGCGAATTATGACAAACGTCGGAATGTGAAAGGAACAGAGCTGGAGGAAGGAGAGTGGGTTAGGGTTAAACTCCCTACCCTTCAAAAGAAAGGCGACAGCAAATATAGTCAGCCTCTACAAGTCAAGGAGGTGAGAGGCAGAGCAGCCCTCCTCAGCGATGGCAGAGTGTGGTCCCAAGACCGCATGGCTAGAGTAAACAGGATTGTTGTATGGCCCAAGCTGGAAGAGACAGAGGCACAGAAGGACTTCCACGAGAGCACGCCTCGACTGGAGCAGGCTGAAGAAGTGTTGCTCGAGGAAACAGGAGAGAACAGTGAGATAGACATTCCCGGCGCAGGGCGCGCAGTCAGAGATGTCACTCCGGCTGGAGTAACTCAGAGTGGAGATTGGAGAGATGGTGCGAGACCAGGCGGAGACAGAGAGGTGGAAGAGAGCATGCCGGTAAGACACACCCGTAGTGGCCGGGCAGTTACAGTGCCCTCAAGATATAGAGACTATGAAATGGGTGGACATTAATGATAAGTTGGCACCCTGGCTGCCAGCCAGAGAACATTGGGACACCTAGTGCAACTTGATGGAGGGTGAATAGTTAATTTTGTTTATTGTAAAAAAGGGGAGATATGTAGGATGCGCTCTAGTCTATGAGCGTGAACGCGATGACGCGTCACGCCATAGACAAGAGCGCGAAGGGCGCGCATGCGCGGTAGGCGCCAGAGTGAAGGCGCGAAAGCGGGGAGAACGGAGCTGGCGACCGGAGCAGTCGTGTTAGACGCTCGGCGCCCTTTAGCTCGTGTTGGCATATTAATAATTGTAATAAAGACAAGCCAATTTACCTACCTGGACTCTGTGCATGTGTGGGGGCATAATCTACATTACATGACCCTGTGCTCTATTAAAGTCAGTACATCCAGTTCAAAGCAATTAAAGCCCCACTCACATGCACCAGAACCAATGTGGCCCTGCCACGTCCATTCTAACCCCATTAACCCCTAACACAGCCACCCGGTGTCCAGTCCCATTCCCAAACTGAGCAAGCCAGCCCCACGCAGTGTGTTCACACACCACCAATATTCATACAACCCTGCTAGACTATGCCATTCTAGGTGCATGCACATGATGGAGTAGGGTTACAATTTTGTACCCTACCCAAATCATGCAGACCCCTTAAAGTAAGTTTTAACAAAAATGTTGTGTGATACTAACCAACACAAAGGGGAGTATTTGCATGGCAAAGTTTGAATAAAACTACTAAAAGCATGTGAGTGAAAAGCATGTGTAACTTGTGTGTGCATCAAAAGCATACTAGTCTATGTATCCGCAGTCTTACATATGCACATTTGTAAGTTGTGTGTTGGACTTGGCCCTTTTAGCAGGTTCACCCCTAAACTTTTTGCTTTTAGATGTGACTTGGTGGTAGTTGTTTTTGGCTTTGGCGCACTTTAACACTGTGTCCCAGTGTAAAGTGCGTGCGCACTCTGAGTGTATGTTGTGAGATTGGCCTGCCTCCCATAGGAATGCATGGGGGATATGTGTGTCCATGATAGTTCCTGATGTGTGGGGAGTGCAGGGTCGAGTTTGGTATGTGCGGACTCGTGTGATTAAATGCTGCACGATGATGTGCGCGGATTTAGTGTGTCTGGTGTGGAAGTGCCACTTCTAGAAGTTGGCATGTCTGTGTAGTAAATGTGAATTCACTGTCTGGCTTGTGATTGGCTGGAGCTGGCTGGTGTGCCTGGCTCCAAGAGTCAGGATGGGTCTGCCCCGGTGGTAAATGGAGAGATTTGCATGTTGATGGGAGGGAGAGTACACCTGGGACATGAATAGGGCTGGGCCTTCCCTACACAATGCTTGCTCCGCCCCCTGTGGTGCGACTGATGTCCGTAGGCTTACCTCTGAATAGGGAGAGGGGCTGAGCACAACAAAGTGCTCCAAAACCAGTTGCATCTAGTTTTACCTTAACCCTGTGCTACCAGACAAAGGATATGTGTATAAAAGAGGGGCTGTGACCCCATGAAAATGTTCTCTCTGTTCCTGACTTGAGGAGGGCCTGCTGCTGCTGGGTGCCAGGAGGAACCATCACTAGGGACTGCCTCCCTGCTGGAGGGCCCTGTGAGCTGGCCCCTGGGCCCAGCCTTTGCCCCCCTACCTCCTACAAAACTTTCTTGGACTTTGCCTCTAAAAGCGCCTGGGGAGCGCTATATCCTGAGTGCTCGGAGCGCTTTATTTTTCCTCCTGGGGGAGCGCTTCTACTTTTACCTGCAGCCCAGATTAGCGATCGCCTTGCAGAGGGAGTCCCCGGCGTGGGGATCCCCCTGCCAACATTTCATTACCGTGCTCAACAAATATAAAGTAGCCATTCTGACAGCCAAGACCGAGTACTTCTCTGGGCGCATCTTAGCGGCAGAATGCCAATCTCGTGAGATATTTTCCACCGTCCACGAGCTGGCATCTTCGGATAGAACTCTACCCAAGATCCCCCCTCTCAGGCCTTATGTGACTCGCTTAATGAGTTCTTTATTGATGAGATAGCCCTCATCAAAGCCAACACCCCCCCCTCCCCAGACCTTCACCCCCCTCAACCCCCTGACAATAACCGCTCCCTCACCATTATTCCTCCACTCACTTGAGTATCCTTGCTCTTTCTGCTTAGCCGTGTCAAGTCGGGCTCTCCAGCTGACATCGGCCCGGCACGCATTCTCAGCCAGTTCTTCTCTGCGTGCCCATCCCCCGCCATTGCTCCCCTGAACAACTGTTTTACCTCTGGCTTCGTTCCGGCTTCCTTTAAGACTGCCATAATTTTCCCTATATTAAAAAAACCAGGAGCCGACCCTTCTTCCCCTGCAAACTACCGCCCTATATCCCTTCTCCCTTATCTGGGAAAAGTAGCAGAGTCCCACGTCACCCAGGTGCTCAGCTCCACTGAGAAGGTGGTCATCTCAGTCATGGACCAACTCAGGGAGGGACTCGATACCAACACCCCCCAGGCTCTGGTCCTCCTCGACCTGTCCGCCGCTTTTGACACGGTAGACCATTCCATCCTTTTGTCCCGTGTCAAGGAGGCGGGCATAGGGGAACAGGCTCTTACCTGGATAGGATCCTTTCTGGAGGGACGCACTCAGGCTATCCATCTTGCCGAATTTTTGGCCCCACCTAGCAGGGTGAAATGCGGGGTTCCCCAGGGCTCTTCTCTTTCCCCCCTTTTATTTAACCTCTACATTTTTCCTCTTATTTTTGCACTTCAACAAATGGAGGTCACAGTCTACAACTATGCTGATGACCTCCAACTTATTTTTAATTTTTCTTCCCCTTCACTAGGTGCCTCCAGCTTCCAGTCCGTCTTGCTGTTTATCCGGGCTTGGATGAATGCAAACCATCTTAAACTCAACCTGGATAAAACAGAGTTGATTCTGACTGGAGGCAGTGGCAATCCCTGGTCGCCTTCCTTTTGGCCCTCCTGTTTTTTTAATTTACGTATCATCAGGAAAGTATCCCGGTTTTTCTCTCCCTCCGCACTTAAATTGATTGTTATGGCCATGGTCTTATCTAAGATCGATTACGGGAACATCATTTACAATGGCGCCCCCGCCTACGCACTTCAACGCCTCCAGATGGTGCAGAACCAGGCAGCTCGCCTGGTGCATGGCCTATCGAAATACCATCACTCCTCTCCCCTTCTCACGGCCCTCCACTGGCTACCAATCAAACAAAGAGCCCTCTTCAAACTTGGCTTCCTTACTTTCCAAGCCCGTGCGGGCACTGCCCCCGCGTTAATAAATTGCGCCATTATCAATTACAGTCCTGCCAGAGACTTACGTTCTTCCACCAAGTCCTTGTTAGTCATCCCCCGGTTCAAGAAAAAACGATCCGGTGGCCAGAAATTTTCGGTACTTGCACCTACTTTCTGGAATTCCCTCGCCCCCCTCTCAGATCCTCCCCCTCCTACATAGAGTTACCCAAAGCTCTTAAGACCTTTCTGTTCCAGCAAGCTTTTAGCCCATAACCCCCGATTTTCCCTTCAGTTCCGAAATCCTACAGCGCCAAGAAACTGCTTAGTGAATGCGCGCTCTACAAATAGCTAAAAATAGCTAAAAATTAAAAAAATTCAAATTCAAATTTGTGCCCGGATCAAGCGGGTGCCTACCACGCACATTTGCCATGTTAATATCCCTAGCGGGTGCCCACCCCACCAGGGACCTTGTGCCAGCTGTTCATACCCCCGGCGGGTGCCCACCCCGCCAGGGATCATGTGCATAAAGGAACGGGAGCCTACCCCGTGTTTTGACCTAGAATCACCGCTGCCGGCCCGGGGATCACCTGGAAGGCGCTCTGCCCGCCTCCACAACCAAGGGCCACGCTGCCATTGGCTGCCGCAGCAAACGAAACCGGAAGCCAGGCACAAGACGCCTGGACATGGGCGGGAGCCGGCAATTTCTTCTTCCACTTCCCCCGGCATGGGGAAGCCGAGCAGCGCCTCACCGGTCTCCCAAACAGAGGGCCGGAGCAGGATTCTACACGGGGCTCCTGGAATGAGGACGGAGCCCCGCATGTTAACCTGGTGACGCTCCGTCCTACGGAGATAGCCGGTGAATGGGGCTCCGGGGGTCCTTAAGGCTAACGGGGGCGTCAGGGCACATTGCCGGTGTCCGCTCCCCTCCAGCTGGGTTGACTTAGTTTGGCGGGCCATTTCCTGGACCGCTCCAACGTGGGGAGCATTTGTTATATTTGGAGCCCACGAGGCTCCCACGTATGGCTCATTTAGAGAATTAGAACCTGCGGGCTCCACCGTTGTTTTGGGGGCACATTGTTTCAGAGCCCACATGGCTCCCACGCACACAGGGGCATTTCAGAGGGTAGAGCGGCCCCGGTTGGCAGCGGGCCGCTCCCACAGTGTGGCAGCATTTTTCATTTAGAGCCCACGAGGCTCCAACGTGTGGTGGCATTTTGTGTTTAGAGCCTACGTGGCTCCCACGTCGTGTTTGGCCGCATTTTGTATTTAGAGCCCCAGAGGAGAGTCACGGTGCACGCTGGTGCCCAGGCTCAGTTCCCCAGCTGCCCAGCACTTAGTGGGCAGCTGCATAGTTTAGGAACTACAAACCCTTGCGCATTCTTCTTTGGCTGCCTGCTCAGCCTGCCTTGACTCTGCTGGACAAAGGGCGTTTGAGCCCCTGAGAGGCTAAGTTGGTCTGGGGGTCAGCATCTAATGTAATTCTACGCAAGTTGATGGTATTTGTGTTCATGTTGGTAATGACCTGATGCCTAATGTGATTTATGCCTAATGTGCAATGCCTTTATGCCTGTGATACCTCTAACTGTATTTTTATGCTTAGGAGGTTGCTTTGCCTAGTATAGGTTATGCTAGTAAGTTTATGTTTCCCTGCGTTATATATGTCTAAGGTGGTTAGGATTGCGCAGTGTGTACCAACCTCTTGCCAGTGGTTACTGGTTGTGTTCTACACTTGTTATTTGGTGCTACAATTATTCCATGTTCTACAAATTGCTATTTCTACGAAGTGCTATTTCTGACGGTGGCCCATGTGGCCTATGAGAATCGCCCTTTTTTGCTATAATGCTAATGGTTGTGTTTCTTTTCGTGCTAAATGGGGCGACAAGATTAGAACTCTTATTGCAAAAAAGTATAAAAAGGTATTTGATTACAGGGGCTTTTTTCAAATACCATAATTGGGAATTAACTGGGAATGCTTAACTGGGAATGTTACGTATCCTGAGGTGGGCTACAAACACCTCTTTTAATCCCTACTGCAAATGAAACGTGTTGAGGTTTATTAAAACATAGCCAGGCTGAATGCGCAAATAGTCCACGGAGTGTTTGGGTATATGCACTGTTTAACCATATGAAACTAAGAGGCAGGCCGATAATTAGAGGAGCACTGCCCTAGCGATCACTAGAACTAGTGCTAATTTCTATGCATGCTCATTTAACAAACAGTACATGCTATTTTGCGCAATGTTTCAATCCACCATTGCACCACAATTCAAAAAATGTATTCAAATTCATATTACCATAACATAGCACACTATGGTTTTTTCTTGGTAGAGGATGGTTGAGCGAGAACTCACAACGTTATAGTAAGTGTGTGTTTGTATCTACCACGTAGGCAACAATGGATTAATTTTGATATTGTTTTCCGCCGCAATTTCTCTTCCTCTATTTCTCCACAGGGTATTGGACACTGGGAAACTCCAGGACTGTCCATGAAACTGTGAGTTTGGTTCAGTAGCAAATTTAACCCTGAGGTCAGGATACACCATAGCGTGTGTATACCGCCCGGGTTTCTTTCTGGTCCTGAAGAAAGCTCGGCTGATTAAGCCATTTTGAGCAGAAACATGTCGACCAACAATTCATTACACTAAGGACACTATTGGTTCAAACTTGTGACCTTTTGGTGTCAGCCTCACTTGTTTTTAATGAACTCAATTTGGTCTCTTAATAAAAAGCCTTTTCGAGACACAGACTGCTTTCTTTTAACATCACTCAATTTTTTTGCACTAATCACAAAACAAAAAAACCCAGCTCCGCTGTTACATCAATCGTCGAAGCAGACATTCGGTCTTCCACGTGGGAATCCTATAATGAAGCATGTCACCGACCAGGTCGGTGAGTGAGGGTTCTTTATTCTAAACAAGGAATTGTTCCCTCACTAAGCCGCTCAACTTCCTTCCTCCTTTGTTTTTCTTTTTCTTTTCCTTTGGAGAGTGTAACCTTTAATTTATTTTGGATACACACCCTTGATCACTCTTTTGTTGTTTCAATATTTTTTATTTATAACCTTGTGTGGAGTACCTTTTTGTGGTGTGCCTAGGGTGTTGCTGCTGTGTGTGTGTGTTGCGCAAACGCTTTACACATTGCCTCCAGGATATGCCTGACTGCTCGTGCCAAGCTACCAAGGAGGTGAGCAGGGGTTATCTTTGGCGTGTAACTCCCTTGCCCTGACTAGAGTGGTGGTTTCTGCTTGGCTTTGGTGCAAGCCTCAGCCAACCAGAAATCCCATTTCTAACATTGTGCATATGTTAGTAAAAATGCTTGGAGTTCCCTGCTTACGCTAGGTAACCACTAATAGTTATTAATAAAATGGTGGGTGGTAGACAGAGATGTAAAAATCCCTGAATTAATACTTATTTTTATCTGTTCTGCATTACTTTGTGTTTGGGCCTAGTTAAAATGGCCTTGTGCTGTCAAAATGGAAGCCAAAGAAGATGGAGCCTGCATCTATGCAATGTTATCATGAATTACTTTCCTAAAATTTAGATAAAGATTCAAAATTCAATATTAAATAAATGTGGGCTTATGTGCTTGCGATTATGTGCGCTTCTGCGAGAAGTCAGGGGGCTAGGGCTGGGGCTTTGAAGGTGTCTGTTACAGCGCAGGGCTCTTGTTGTTCTTAATGAGGGGTCAACTTGCTCTGCTGCCTTTCTCAAATGTGCATGATTATCGGTAAGGGAACCGGATTTATTCTAAGTTCCACATCGTGTGGGTTCAAGGTGGCTCCAGTAATCAGTGTTTGGTGCATCAAACGTACTTCACCCACCCGGACTGTACCTTAGCTTTCATACGTCACTGCTCCAATGCTAGCAGGGAAGCCATGCCTACGCCTCAACTTCGCTCGCCAGGACTTTTGCAATGCTGTCGCCCACGCATACAGGCAGCTTGGGAAGCCGCTGATCGGGGACAATATTTTTAACCAAATCCTCTTCTACCTACCCCAGCTCTACAAACTCAACCGGGATGTACTTGGAGAACGTAAAGACAGGTTGGCCGATTGGTAAAGACAACTCTATGCTGATAAGTGGGCGTCTGCAAATTATGCTTAGTATTTCTCAAATTATTAGCGAAAACAACTCAACCCTCCTCCCAGTCGAGTGCTGCTTTATGGATTTTAGATAACAAAATAAAACAAAAATCAAGAAAAGGTGTCGCTTCCCTTCTCAGGAATGCTTCAATCCATTACATCCTAATTTATAGGACAAGCACCATAAACGCCTCTGTATTTTCATGTGCTCCCCCTCCCCTCCCGTTGTCCGCATTTCCTTTATTCCCGCCCCTCTCCCCACTTGCGGTGACCCTGGAGGTAACCACCCTCCTCCCCTCCCGTTGTCCCTGTTTACCAGGCTTCAGCCCCCTCCCGTTGTCCATGTTTACCAGGCTACCGCCCCCTCCCGTTGTCCATTTTAAACATGCTCCCTCCCCCCCCGACCCCCCCAGTCTGTCGCGTGGACCCAAAACTTGGATTCAGCCACTTGACACACTATTAATTTATTAAACGCCCCAGGGATCTTGAACCCAATGAATTCCTAATATTTGCCAGTCTGGAGGGGTGGGGGCGGAGCATCACCCCACAGCCCTGTCATGTCCCCAGGTCAGCCTCATATGACAATAAAGTGTGGATCGGTGCAGGTCTGCTGGCCGATGGGTTATTGCAGTGCAATGGGAGGGAGTACAACATTTTCTAGCTATCGCGACAAGAATTTTAGATTCTATTAAGGACACGGAGGCGAGGATTATGCTTTCTCATTTCTTTACTGCACAAACAGCAGCCAATGAAATTAAAACTACAATGTCAAAAAACAACATTTCCAATGAGGCTTTGAACCACGCCTCCAATACTACAGCCAATCACAGTAGTAACAAACATATAAAGTATCGAGACACTAATCTGGCCTCTTCTTTCTTTGCGCGAACAGTCTCTTTAAAATAACCAAGTCTTGAACTCTCAACGGAGAGAAACACAGGGGCATATTACCAACGATTAGCGATATTTAACGCTAACGATGCTTAGCAACACATTTTTTAACGCTAAGCATCGCGGGAAATTATCGCAGAGATTGTTTACTATTAGCAAGGTTTATCTCAAAAGTGATAAAAATCCATCCGCTAACTGCCAAATGAGAGATTATCGCTGGAAAACCAACGATAATCTCTCGAAGTTTGGCGTTAGCTTGATGATAGGGGCTCACAAACTTAGCCACGATATCCACCTTCCATAGGATATCATGGCTAAGTCAGGAAAATACCGCGGTTAGCACTGCTTTTTTTATCACTAACAGGGTTAGCGAAATTCTTGATAATAGGAGAAATGTCGCTTAACAACATTTCTCCTATTATTTTTCTCTGGAACGCCCCATTTGCATCTCATTAGAGATGCAAGGGAAACGTAGAGAAAAAGGGTGCTAACATGCGAATTTGCGTGTTAGCACCCTGTTGCTGATAGGGAGATCATTTTATCTCCGCTTTCTAGGCTTTTAAAGCCAAAAAAGCAGAGAAAAATCCCTTGATAATATGCCCCACAGTTCCTGTAGGAATTCTCAATGGAGAATAATCCATAACCACGTAGGAATCATCTTCTGCCAGGAAGGTACAGTAGCTCAATCCAAAGAAGGTATTCAACTCTTGTTGGAATCATTTCCTGAAACAGAAAAAGAAGTTTGAGAAAAAGGAGCCCACCCCTACATTTCTCATTGGGTGGGTATAAAGTTGTTAAACAACATACTTCAAACAACTTTACAGTTGCATAACTGTCCCAACGGGTGAGATAATCCTCGCCTCCGTGTCCTTAATAGAATCTAAAATTCTTGTCGCGATAGCTAGAAAATGTTGTATTCTATGGCAGGACCGGAGGCTTCTGATTATGCTGGTTCAAAGCTCATCAATCACAGCATCAGAAACATGAGGAATAGGTTTATAATAAAAAACTTTAAACATTGCGTCAGAAGACCAATCAGCCGCTTTGAGGATGTCCTCCAAGCGGGAACCTAACTAATAGGCCTTAGAAGCCATCGCACCTCTACCTGAATGAGCACCATAAACAGAGATATCGATGCCAGCCTCTGACATAATCCATCAAACCCATCTCGCTAAAGTAGCCGCAGCGACTGGTTTGGAGGGTTTCTGAACAGAGATTAACAACTGGCCTAAAGGATCAGTCCTGTGTGCAATAGTACGCTCTTCATAACATTTCAGACACTGCAACACACATAACTTGCTATTATGTGGATAAGCGGGATACTCCACTGAGCGTGACATGGTCTTAGTTTGTCGTGTAATAACAAAGGAGACACCCTGTGGAGAAAACATCCTACCAGCCAAATCTAAAGCTCTAACATCTGAAACTCTACGACAGGAAATGAGACACAGTAGCATAGTAAGCTTGGCAGAAAGCTGTTTTAGGCACAAATCACCATTATCTGGCCAGGTTTCCAACAGATGAAGCACTTTTGTAACATCCCAAAGTGTGGAATACCTGGGCCGACGAGGGTTGGCAACACGCACTCCTTTAAGTAACTTACAAACCAAGGGATGCATCCCCACAGGCTTACCATCGATGTGATCGTGCCCAGCAGAAATAGCAGATCTGAAATTATTAACCGACCTGTAAGCCAGGCCTGAAGCTGCACATTCGGACAGAAAATTCAGAACATCAGTTACATTTGATCCCACGGGATCCACCTGTTTTGGAAGGCACCAACCCACCCACTTCTTCCAAGATGCAGAGTATCGTTTCCGGGTGGAAGGAGCCCAAGCTTGCTGCATAAAGCTGGAAGCCTCTTGTGAAAGGCCTGCAAGGCATTCATGTCTCCGGAGAGCGTCCACACCATCAAAGTCAACTGATTCTGCAGGATTAAGGGGTGGCAAGCTCCCACTGGATCCTGCAGAAGCGTCGGGAAAACTGGGAGCCGGAAGGGAAGGTCCACATATAACTCCAACAGTGTGGGAAACCACGACTGAGTCGACCAGAACGTAGTCACCAACACTACTGTCGCCCTCTGCTGGCGCACAAAGGCCGCCACTCTCGGGATCAGAGCAAACGGGGGAAAGCCATAATTCCTCCGTCGCCCCCAATGGTGTAGGAACGCGTCCGTTCCCATCGCCATCGGATCCGGTCTCCAACTGTAAAACAGGGGAAGATGGGCATTGAGGCAAGAGGCAAACGGATCTATCTGACAGGGGCCTCGCATAGTCATGTTCTGAACAAACAGCGACGGATGAAGTCTCCAATCGCTCGAAGAAACCGGGAATTCCAATCCCCCACCTGATTGAATTTCCCCGGAAGGTATTCTGCCACCACAGAGATCTTCCGATCCAGGCAAAAGTGCCATAATTCCTTTGCGATGTGTACCAGCATGCGAGACTTCGTCCCACCCAACCGATTGATGTATCTCACCGCTGAGACATTGTCCATTTGAAGGAGTATACAACAATTGCTCTTCAGCGGTGAGACAGACCTGATGGCAAAAGACCCTGCCAACAACTCTAGACAGTTTATGTGTAGTGTGAGTTTGTCTGCTGACCACCGTCCTCCTGTGGTAAAGTCTCCACAGTGAGCGCCCCAGCCCCACTGACTGGCGTCTGACTCGACTACCACATCCGGGGCTGCGCCGAAGATGGCTCGGCCATTCCAGGCTGACATGTGTTCCAGCCACCACTGAAGTTCCTCTTGGGCCTTGGGGGAAAGAGGAATGAGATGGTCGTAATGAAATTTCCTCTGTAAATAAAAGATTGTTAGTCTCTGTAGGGCCCTGTAATGTAAGGGGCCCGGGAAAATGGCCTGAATTGGCGAAGCCAGAGGGCCCACAATCCTCGCCAGAACACGCAAGGAAATCATCTCCTTGGTCAATGTGGATTTTATTTCCCTCTTGATGGACCTGATCTTGTGAAGAGGAAGGAGGAGTTGTGCTGCTATAGAGTCTATCAGAAAACCTAGGAATTCCATCTGTTGGTTCGGTATCATGACCGATTTTTGGGCATTGATAACGAACCCCAGATTCTGCAGCTGGGACGTTATCCACTCTAAGTGGGTGAGAAGAAGGGACCAATCTTGGGCTAGAATAAGCATGTCGTCTAGGTAAACAATGAGACGCACTCCCATCTCTCGGAGTCGGGAGATCACCGGTTTGAAAAGCTTGGTGAACACCCAAGGGGCTGAGGACAGACCAAAGGAAAGCACCCTGTACCGGTACCACTGGCCTTTCCAAGGGAACTGTAAGAATTTTTGATGAGAGAGGCAGATGGGGACCGTCAGATAGGCCTCCTTTAAATCCAAACGGACCATCCAGTCGTTCTCCAACAAAGGTCTCGTAAAAGATGGATACCCTCCATCTTGAAGTGGCGATAAGTGACATAGGGGTTGAAGCCTCTTAAATTTAAAACTAGGCGCTGACCGCCTCCTTTCTTCTGAACTAGGAAGACGTTGCTGCAGAAGCCTTCCGGAATGAAGGGTCCTACAGCAATAGCCTCTTTGGCTAACAATTCTTCCAGCTCTGAGTCGATAAAACTCTGTTCTAGAAGGGAAAAAAAGAGAGGCTGAGGGGATAGGCCTGAAGGGGACACTCTAACATCTCTATCTGGTAGCCCTGGACGGTCTGGAGGACCTCTGCAACTCCCTCGCCTCCTACTTCCACAACATGATCGCGGACATACACAACAGCTTCAGCACTCAACCGACGCACGCCACGACCAAACTACCGCCCCCCACCACCACCCTCCGCGCCTGGACCCCGATCAGCACCGAAGACACCATCCGCACGATGAACTCCATCCACTCCGGATCTCCGACAGACCCCTGCCCTCACCACGTCTTCAACAAGGCCGACGCTGTCATCGCACCCCACCTGCGGGACATCGTCAACACCTCCTTCGACACCGCCACTTTCCCGGAGAGCTGGAACCACGCCGAACTCAGCGCCCTACTTAAGAAACCATCAGCCGACCCCACCGATCTCAAGAACTACCGCCCCATCTTGCTGCTCCCGTTTCCGGCAAAAGTCATCGAGAAGACCGTCAACAAGCAACTGGCCGCCTTCCTCGAGACGAACGGTTCCCTCGACCTCTCGCAGTCTGGCTTTCGGGCCAACCACAGCACCGAGACCGCCCTGATCGCAGCTACCGATGACATCCGAGCCCTGCTCGACAACGGAGAAACAGCGGCCCTCATCCTCCTGGACCTCTCCGCGGCCTTCGACACTGTCTGCCACCGTACCCTAGTACAGCGCCTCAGCAATGTCGGAATCCAGGAGAAGGCACTGGAGTGGATCATCTCCTTCCTCGCCGGAAGGACACAGAGAGTCCGGCTCCCCCCGTTCAGATCGGAAGCCACCGAAGTCATCTGCGGCGTTCCTCAAGGCTCATCGCTCAGCCCAACACTCTTCAACGTCTACATGAGCCCCCTCGCAGCCATCGCACGCCAGCACAACCTCAACATCATCTCCTACGCCGACGACACCCAGCTGATCCTCTCCCTCACCAACGACCCCGCCACCGCCAGAGCCAACCTGCACGAAGGGATGACAGACATAGCCAAATGGATGTCAAACAGCCGCCTTAAACTGAACTCGGACAAGACGGAAGTCCTCATCCTGGGATCATCACCCTCCGCCTGGGACGACTCCTGGTGGCCCCCTGCCCTGGGCAGCGCACCCAAACCCACAGACCACGCACGCAACCTGGGCTTCATCCTGGACTCCTCCCTCTCCATGACCAGACAAGTCAACGCCGTCTCCTCGTCGTGCTTCAACATCCTGCGCATGCTACGTAAGATCTTCCGATGGATCCCCACCGAGACCAGGAAGACGGTCACCCAGGCCCTCGTCACCAGCCGTCTGGACTACGGCAACTCCCTCTACGCCGGAACCACCGCCAAAATCCAGAAGAGACTCCAGCGGATCCAGAACACCTCAGCACGACTCATCCTGGACATCCCCCGCCGCAGCCACATCTCTGGACGCCTGAGAGACCTGCACTGGCTCCCGGTCAACAAGAGAATCACCTTCCGGCTCCTCACCCACGCACACAAAGCCCTACACAACCAAGGCCCAGGATACCTCAACAGCCGCCTCAACTTCTACGCTCCCAAACGCCAGCTTCGATCGACCAGCCACGCCCTCGCCGCCGTCCCCCTCATCCGAAGGGCCACCACAGGAGGAAGGTCCTTCTCCTACCTGGCCGACAAGACTTGGAACTCCCTTCCGACCCACCTCCGCCTGACCCAAGACCACCTCGCCTTCAGGAAGCAGCTCAAGACCTGGCTGTTCGAGCAGTAGCGGACCCCCTCCCCCCAGCGCCTTGAGACCCTCCGGGTGAGTAGTGCGCTATATAAATGCTCTGATTGATTGATTGATTGATTGACCCAAGCATCTGAAGTGAGGTTCGTCCAATTCATCACAAAATGACGCAACCTGCCCCCTAAAGGGACCAAGGGGCACACGGGACTTACCGAAAGACTGATTGTCGAAATTCTTGTAACCTCTGTTGACACCTCGATTAAAGCGGCCTCTGAAGCCGCGTGATCGTGACGGGTAGAAACCGGCTTGGTCCGGCTCTTCTATGTACCCTCTGCCACGTCTGGATGCGTATCCCCTTTGAGGACTGGTATTAGAATATCGGCCGGTCGAGCGTCCTCTGCCACGTCCGGCCCTATTAGAGACATGGTGCAACACCCTCTTCAAAGAGGCTTGAGATTTATCAAGGGACGCGAAGGTATTAACAAATTTCGCAATATCTTTCACAAAGTTGTCTCCAAACAATTGTCCTTCCGCCAAAGGACCCGGTTCTGAAGAAGCCAACTCTACTAATTGCGGATCAATCTGGAGCAAGACTGACTTCCGTCTTTCAGAAGCTAAGGCGCAGTTGGCGTTGCCCAACATGCAGATGGCCCGTTGTGCCCAGCCCGCCAGGACCTCAGGATGAATGGCGTCCCCAGTCTCTTGAGCTTAGAGGGCCAGTTCCAGGATCTTGGCCAACGGACCCGAAAGGTCAAGGACCTTATCTTGGCACGCTCTGAGCGCGCGATCAATCCCTTTCTTGGGGTCTTTTTTATATTTCTTGAGGAAAGTAGTCATGGAGGTGTCAATGTCGGGAGTGACGGCCACCTTGTGGGCCAAATCGGGACGGGGGCACTCCGGGCCCGATTCACAGAACTAACTTAAGACAAAATCCTAAACTTACTACTTTTGGTATTCACAGAAGTTAGGATTTTGTCTTAAGTTTGTTTTAAGACAGACTTAAGACAAAATACTAACTTAAGTCTGTCTTAAATCTGTCTTAAGTCTGTCTTAAGACAAACTTAAGACAAAATCCTAACTTCTGTGAATAGCAAAAGTAGTAAGTTTAGGATTTTGTCTTAAGTTAGTTCTGTGAATTGGGCCCTCCGACTTTAGGCGTGCTCTCACCTCTTTGTCAAAACCTTTGCGGAGGTGAGTTTCCAGGTATTCCGCCACAGCAGGTGGGGGCAATCTGAAGACCTAGGGTGTACAATGTCCGATGGGTCAAAAGAGAAGGGCGAAGGGTTGACAAGAGGAGAAGCATGCTTACGTTTCTTTGTGCGCTTGCGAGGAGCAGCATGCGAGGAATCCGTATCAGTATCAGTGTTAGTAGTGGTGTCATCTGGGGGGGAAGGGAGGGGACGGGTTGGTAGGTCTTGTCACCAGTAGAAGACTCTTTGGATGTATATAGCTTATCATAAGACTGAGCGTGGGGCCAGGCCAGGTCAGTAGCCACCTTCTTAGGGGGGGAGGGTGGGAATGGTCGTGGCCAGGAAGAGGAAGAGGCTTACCAGGGACTAACAGCTCCAGTTTCTTTGCTAAGGGAAGCAGGGCCGAGGAAAGTGCTTTATCAAGTTTAGCGTCCAGCTTTTTGTCAATTAGATCCTCCATGGACTCCTCTTCGTAAAACTCATCATTGCCCTGGTAGCCACATGCAGTACCCTCCTCATCGCAGTATTCCATATCTGCCATATTCCCAGAGAATTGTCAAATTCCACTCTAAGTCCCCAGAGGGCGTCGATCAGGGGAAGTGCCAGGCGCAGGAGCCGAAAATGCCAAGTAAGACTGTCACAATCAGGCGTATAAAGTCCAGTTCTAGGACTAATGGAGGGAAATAACCCTTATCTAGCTCAGAGAAGTGTTTCCAAAAATTGCCCCACTTCCTCAGTCACTGGGAAGTAAGGAGTTAATGTACTAGACCTCCGATGTAAATTAGGAGAGAAAACGCTGCTTTTTTAGTGTCCAAAAACGGCCCCTCGGCTCCTGGCCAAACTGCGTGATTCCCCACTTCAGCCGGGGGCAGAGCGTCTTATCGGCACTAATGGCGGGCTGCGCGCGCACACTGACGCGCGCGAGCCCCCGAAAACGCACGTAAGGCCTCAGACGGGCTCCGACGTGCGCCTCCTTCCCCGAGGGGGGGGCCAAGTCCCTCCTAATCGCGGATCGCGATTAAAAGCAGCCGCAGCCGCAAGCAGCAACCGGGGGCACAACGGGGCCTACGGGTGCAACACACGCTCCAGGAAGAACTAAAGGGGCACGGAACGGGCCAGAGAAGCCCCGCTCCGAAGTCGGGTAGGGGAAGAACGCCGTCAATGGCGTAGGGCAAGGAGTCGCAACAGTGTAATAAGCATCAAATACACGGTAAATGGAAGGCAAAGCAATACAATCTGATCAAATGCAATAAAATTAACACGCCAGGGGCGATATCAGTAGCCTGAGGCCTGCCATGAAGCAGTACAAGCATATAATTAAAGAGCACTTATCTGGGCTGCAGAGCAGCAAAGAAAGAGGAGGCCAGATTAGTGTCTCGATACTTTATATGTTTGTTACTACTGTGATTGGCTGTAGTATTGGAGGCGTGGTTCAAAGCCTCATGGGAAATGTTGTTTTTTGACATTGTAGTTTTACTTTCATTGGCTGCTGTTTGTGCAGTAAAGAAATGAGAAAGCATAATCAGAAGCCTCCGGTCCTGCCATAGAATCCATTTTGCCTAATTGGGACCGCGGCTGGAAGCTGCTTCACAGTCTCCAAAGAATGGCTGGGTGTGGGGGGCATTTCACACGGTGAGGGTCTCCCCTTCTCCCTGGTAGGGTTTTAATTTATTAACCGCCCGCTTTGTGTAAACAGTGCATTGCAGTGATTAAAAGAGCCTTGCACCAAACAAGAACAGAATTGACCCAAAACACTACTGCCCATAATTGGGGTGATGTGGGCCCCCATGTACTCCATATAGCAAGCAACACAGAATAGCGGTGGGTCAAAAAGAACAAAGAATGACTTACTATGCTTCATTCATGACTGAAGAAAATACCCATCAGTAATCGACCTGTGGCACCCTTTTCATCATGTGGGTTCCTTCAAACCACGAAGGAAGGTTGTTTTGCTCCAGTGGTAAGTATGTTAGACTGGAGAGGAACCAATGATTGTTTATGTAGGCAACAGGAGGCTACTGTAAAGCAGTGCATGTAGACTATTTGATAAGTGCAAAAGTGAATAATTGTGCTAATAATAATTTAAAATTAGATAGACAGGAGGAAAAGTTTTTATTTCGGACCTCGCTGCTTCAAAATCAATAAAAAAGTAGTGCGATTATAGTAGTTTTAACTAATAGCTACTAATATCTTCTAGACTGGTCGACATGTTTCTGCAGATTTAAAGGACCCCAGAGGTATCCACTGCATTCCTCAGGACCTGTAACGCTACTGCTTAAAAACAAAGAAATGTGAAAATAAAAATGGAAATTTTTCACCTGTTTTTTTTTTAAGAATCATTCTCCTAGCTGGATTTTCCACATTCCAAAACAAACAGGGCACACTTGTACAGTTACAAAGAAAGACAAACAATCAGTTAGCATAGATCTGATATCCAATATCTCACATTATTTGATACATCATGTCTACAACAGGAAAACGATATATCATTCGTTTCGCCTTGGTTCTGTTAATGTTGATTCAACAGCGATACCTCCTTGTGGTATCTATTCTCTCACTTACCAATTAATGCAGGAGAGAAAAGCCCCACATCACCTGGCTACAGCGCAGGTAGTTGAAGCACCACTCTGGGGGGAAAAAGACAAACAAAGACATGTCAGCTACTGCTGACTTCACAACAAAAATTCTTGCTAGCTCGGTTTCTGCCGTGGTTTACAGATATGGACAGTATGGCGTGTCCAATGTGTTAACAGTCATGGCAACACTTCTGACCATTAACACGTTGCTCCATTACAATTGTTGATCTAGTAAAGCGTTAAAGAAGGCGGTATTCCAGGGGCACACCAGAAAAGGGCCGGTGATTGACGGCAGCGCCCTCTGCTGATGACGGCGCCGCCAAGAGACTATCTTCACTCACCAGCTCCGGGGGCCATACCTCCGCTCTCCGCGACAGACGGGCCTGGGCCCGAGGGCAGAGATGTGCCCCACCCCCTTGCTGACCGGGCTGCTTCGCGCCAACGGTGCCTGACTCCAAGATGGCGCCCTTGGGGACACGCTGCCTACGACCGGCAGCCACAGACTCCAGGAACGCGAACGCATGCCAGGGCCGATGAACCCACACACAACTCTCCGTCAACACGTCCTTCCCCCACACGCTCAATGCCACCACCCACATTGTGCTTAACTGGGCTCTGGTGAGAGGCCCCTCCTTCGCTTCAAACCTTTGCTTCCAACTTTGCTGCCTCCCATCTCTGCCTGGGCGCCTGTGGTCTTTCTCTCCTGACCCTCTGGTCTCCGGATTGATCTCCTCTGCCCCAGCTCCTCTTGAACGATGAGACTGCGACTTTGCTGCGGACTGCCCTTCTCCCCCTGGACATGCTGGCTATGTCAGCCCTCTTCCTGGACTTTCGGACTTGGGCCTCTTCTTCTAACTTTCTCCTCCACCATTTTAGTGATCTCTGACCTCCCCCTCTGTCCTTTCGACTTTCCTATTGTCTCTCCTATTGCCTCTGACACACTCCTCACTGTCTTATTCACCACTATCTGCTTCCCTCTCTCGTTTATCTATATCCAGTCCTTTCCCTTCCCTATGTATATAGAGATAACTCTAATCACTAGTATATGCTGTAGACCTATGTGCTCTCCACCATCCCTATGTGACTCTTAGAGTATATCCAGTCACATCTCTTCCCTATGTATATAGAGATAACTCTAACGACTAGTCTCCTATGTGACTGTTAGAGTATATCCATGTGTATCCCTTCCCTATGTATATAGAGATAACTCTAACGACTAGTCTCCTATGTGACTGTTAGAGTATATCCATGTGTATCCCTTCCCTATGTATATAGAGATAACTCTAACGACTAGTCTCCTATGTGACTTTTAGAGTATATCCATGTGTATCCCTTCCCTATGTTGATAGAGATATTACTGGTATAGGCCTAGAGTATATCCATTTGTATCTCCTCCTTGTGTGATTTTATCTCTTGTACAAATTCATTTTTTTCTGTTTGTACCTTTTTTGTAACGCATGTAATCCTAAATCCAAATGCTTTCAACTGGTTCCTATGTAATGCAAAAATGTGCAATCTTTTTTACACATGTAACCGTCAGTCCTTATGTTTTCAACTGGATCCTATGTAAAGCGCTCTGACACCTTCGGGTAAAGTTCGCGCTATATAAAATTGCACACAAAAAAATAAATAAATAAATAAATAAATAAATAAAAGACAACACGGGCTCCGATCTCACCCCATCCCCTCCCTACCGCCTCTCAGTGTAATGTAATTGCAGCCTCTCTTCCCCCCTACCCCCTGTGAACACACCCACGGTGGCGGGGAGGGGGGACGGAGCAAAGAACTCGTCACAACGACCCGTACATTTCTATTTATAAGTATAAAAATGTACATGCGCACCCACCCATCTATTTGCAACGAAAGTAGTTTCCAATAACATCATATACGCATGACAAATTATCCGCTAAGAATTTCTACTCTAATCTTTCTTCGAACCCATAATTATGGATCTTAGAAATTGATCTAAGATCTCCAAAAATTAGAAATGAAATCGTTTATCACCACCACACGAAGTGCAATGAATGCCGACAACTAGTACTACATAAACAATAATGACGTAGAACCCCCTTTCATTGTATTATGAAGAACACTTATGAAAAATACGGTGAAGGTCAATATCCATCATAACTAGTGGAAGAACATGTACGGCTGTCTCACCAAAACACGTGCATGAAATATTTATCAGTCTTGATGTTAACAGGACTCTTTTACACATGACAATGAAACAAAAGTGTTTGGTGGTTTTGCAGTGGCTTCTGGGTATGCAAAATTCACAGGCAGACTGCCCTCTGGTAACAGCAGATGGTACTGCATCTGCTGCTTGGTAGAAGGTTCAATGTATCCCTCCTTCGCCTCCTAACTCACTCTCACAAGCACACTCTCTCTCTCTCTCATTCTTTCTCTCACACACACACCTCTTTCTCTCTCACACACACACACACACACACACTCTCTCTCTCAAAAAGAAACAGTGGCAAAGACCAATGGTTTGGAATTTGAAATGAAAATTATGGGGTTTATTTACAAGCCCCTTGCGCTGCCTGTACGCCTCTTTTTCCCATATTAAAAGTGACGCACCGGAGGCTCAAGGGGTTTGTAAATAAGCCCCTAAATTTATGAAGCGCTCCAACACAACACCCATAAATTTTGGTGCTGCCGCATATTTCTAAGGGTGGCGTAAATAGGAGGCAGGGCCAAAATTAAGACCAGGTAAAACATAATCTTACCCTGGCGCAACGAGGAGAAATGTTTAATGTCTCCTTGTTTTTGCTATTTCCATGTGTGCAGCACACATAGAAACACCAAAACACCATTGATTGTTTATGTGCAGGAGGAAGGTGTCCCTTCCTGCACATAAACAATCATTATATAAAAAAGAAGTTTTGCACATTGAAATTTTAAAACGCATTTCAGATTGTTTATGTGGACGAAGGGACACCTTCCTGCACATAAGCAATCATTCCCCTAAATGCAAGCACCCGTGCACTATGGTGCAAGGGTCCCTGCATTGGCGCTAGGCAGCTAAATTAGCGCCAACACGCTATTCTTGTAAATACGTTGCAGCCCTGCGTTTCAGAACTGGCAGTGCGCTGCATTAAGCCAAGAAGGCTAACTCCGCGCTCCTCCACATCCTCCGTACGCTTCCCCAAGGGAGACGCAGGATTCTGACGCATTCCCAGGTTTACGAAATGTTGTAAATCTGGGAATGCGTCAGGTTCGACAGCAAAACCCATTGCTCGCACTTTTCATGCAAAGTGATGCTTGAAAAGGGGACGTAAATCCAAGGGCATGAAAAGCCAAGCAGGGTGGCTTAGCGTGGCCTTGTAAATATGGGCCAGCACACTGTGCTGCGTAAAAAAAGTGATACTCCAGTGGCGCAAAGGGCTTGTAAAGAAGCCCCCTGGCTTTTTAGGTTTTCCTGAAATGAAGAAGATTTCTCATTTCCTTTAGTTTTAGGGGTTGGGTATTCCATTATTTGGCTGTACAGGTGGCAAAGCTTCAGCCTCCCCAAGAGGATTTTGTGAATTTGGGAAAAATTACGTTCTTGGCTGCAGATGAGCCAATGGCCTATAGAGGATGTAGCAAGAAAAGTAGCATTTAAGATACCCAGGGCCTGAATAATGAAGTACTTTAAAGGCAATGCACAATTAGGTCGGATTCTGTGCTATGTTCGCTTCTTACGTCAAACTGAGTAGGGTCAAGCAGATTATTTGCATTTATAGAGGAAGCCGGCTCTAGATTCATGGCTTTCTCTGCTATCAGCTCACAGCAACCTCTCAGCAAATGTACTCTACTCGTTTATTATAAACAAACCCTATACACATTTTAACTCCTTAATGCCATTAAAAGTCCACACAACCCACACATTTACACCTTTCTACCCCAACTACCTCATATTTGTACCTTCTCACACGGACAAAACACCACTCTATCCTATACCACTAACCAATCCACTTATCCAGGGCTTAATTTCTAAAACAAATAAGTGCTAGGGCCCTCGTCAGGAGGCCACTGCTGCTTGTGCCACCCATTACCCCTGCTACCGCTGCCAATGACAGTACCAACACAACTACTGATCATCACACTGCTACAAGTGTGACAATTCTGACAATTCCAGGCCCCCAAAGCTATAAGAACGGCTTGTGAGGCAGGTATTAGTCATTTTAAAACACATATTGTAATAATAACCAGCAGTTGTTGTGTTCTCTAAATTAGACAAACATCACCACCATGTGGCAGCCTCTCATAAGTGCGGTGTTGACAATTATGTGCCGGTACCCAGCACCGGAAACCATTGGCTCAAATTACCCACTGCACTTATCACAAACACAACCCAAATCCACACCATATTTTACTATATCCCATCCAGATACACACTCCCTGGTCTAATTTATATTAACAACCCCCTTTCTGTCACCAACAAACCCATACTCAGTCTTCCATCTTTTCATCCACCAACCCGCTTCTCCTCTTTTTACCACAAACACACAATCACACAAACCATATACTCAATCGGACATTTTATCTCTTTTACCAGTTAAGTCTTACACAAACACTCAACTCTTGTTCATCCACTCACACACACACTCTTTTCTAAAAACACATTTCCACTCCCTTTACCTTGCAAATTCCACTGGCCAACAATACTTTACATACAAATTCTACACAGAAAACAAAAAAAATCAATATCTCATCACAATACTCCTTAAAAGCAAAACAGAACACACACACCAGCACAACAAAATCTCA
This sequence comes from Lissotriton helveticus, assembly GCF_964261635.1. Lineage (NCBI taxonomy): Eukaryota > Metazoa > Chordata > Amphibia > Caudata > Salamandridae > Lissotriton > Lissotriton helveticus. The sequence continues at coordinate 191,181,048 of NC_136057.1, forward strand.
CATGCATAATCTATACCAATATAATAAAGAGAGAATCCAAACCTTTGAGGCGGGTAATCTCAGGAACCACAGCAGCAATCACAACACCCAATACAGCGTTGGAAAGGGCAGTTGCAGCAGAAGGACATAGGCTATGCAGACGCCCACCATATACATTTAAAAGGTAAAAGAACCGTGCCAGCAAAGTAGTCCCTTGTGGGCGTGTCTGCATTGTGCTGTGGGTGTGTGCTGGGGGCGTGACAATCACTGGGGGCATTCCGTCACGAGTGTTGTTTTTTCTTCCCAGGTTCTATACATTCCTGCTCCCTTTAAATAGTAATTCAGTGGAGGTCCCATTCTCTTAGAACCACCCCAAGCACAGTTATGGGCAAAAATACAACTAAAAGCCCTGCAAAGCATTATGGGATAAGATTAGCATCATTTTTAGCATTCATGAAAGGGTTTCAATGTTTTTGAATTTTACTCATCAGGGACATCTTGGGACGACGAGGTGAACTGCAGCTTGATGTATAATATTTTAAATGCTATTGCATTTGCCTCATCAGGGACATCTAGGGACGGCGAGGTGAACTGCAGCTTGATGTATAATATTTTAAATGCAATTGCATTTGCCTCATCAGGGACATCTAGGGACGACGAGGTGAACTGCAGCTTGATGTGTAATATTTTAAATGCTATTGCATTTGCCTCATCAGGGACATCTAGGGACCACGAGGTGAACTGCAGCTTGATGTATAATATTTTAAATGCTATTGCATTTGCCTCATCGGGGACAACTGGGGACGACAAGGTGAACTACAGCTCTTTTTATAATTATTTGGATACTCTAATATTCACTTCCCACTGCTAATCTCGTCCCATAATGCTTTGCAGGGGCTTGATCTCAAAATCATCACCTTTCTCACTGCTTGCTGGAAGCTAATTTCACTTTTGTGAAATGACTATATGCATTTTAGCATGTAGAAATACTTATTATTTTACCTTGAATATATGAGGTTTCTGTTTCAATAATTGGAAATCTGGAGGAGGAGCTTGGCGGGCATCCGTGATGGCCGCGTGAGCACAGCGCTCTCCGGACCCCCGCCACTCCCGGCATGATATCCTGAACATATCCTGATTTTTCACGAGGATTTGTGTAGAGGACGCTGGGCTGATCTTCCTGGGATTTTTGGAATTTGATTTGGACCAGGGGCGCCGAAGATACGACGACTCAAACTTTCGGGGTCCGCCCTTGAGGTGCGCCCGGGACGGGGTGAGGCACTGTGGCCGTCTCTGAGTTGAACAACAGCGGCAGGGGGATTCGACTTGTGGGTCCCCCTCATAAGTTTCGGTTTCGATTCTGCCTCAGACGGAGACATCTGGCAGTGGAGTCTGGCCCTTGCTGGGTCCGGCGCATGAGACTGCTGTTGGGCCTTTGGCTAGCTTATTGTCCTTCCAGGCTGGTTCACTCGTAGTGATACCCTCGCCACTGCTTCTTGGTCCCGACGCCCTGCTTTCCTGCGACCATTTCCCTCGGGTCGAGTGAGTCTCCTGGCGACGCGATTTTCAACATGGCGGGCAGAGGGGACCGAGAGACACGAAAGACCAAGACGCCCCTGCGTGGGGGCCCGGTCCAGTCTAACGTAATGGACCGATACACCCATTCGAAGGGGTCCCCTGGAGCCGCCCTGCCTGGCCCGAGTGCAGTTGACCACACTGTGGACGCGTCGACGGAGCCGTCCTTGCAGGACATCATGGGCGCCATTTCTGGCATGAAGGAAACAATAGGCCAACAGTATGAAGCTTTGGCCCACAAAATTGACACCGTGGCCATTGATGTGAACTTGATTCGGGCCGACCTCTCTAAAACCAATGAGAAGGTGAAGTCATTGGATCTCAAGTCATCCAGCCTCACGGCCGACGTCTCGGAGATACAGACGGAGATTGGTAATCTCCGTAGGGTGAACGATTTCATGACCCGGCGCTTAGAGGACTTTGAAAACAGGGCACGTCGCTGTAATGTGCGTCTGGTTGGCGTTCCGGAAAATCCAGACCCGCACTCTGTTGATCTCCTGGTCGAGGACCTGATTCAGAACTACCTCTCTCCGTCTGGGTTGAGTAAATTCTTTGCAGTGGAACGTGCCCATCGTGTTCCGGGAGGCCAGAGCAAGCCGGGCGCCCCGCCGAGGCCTATTGTTGCGAAACTTTTCCACTATAGGGACCGGGACGCTATGCTGCAGGCATCGCGTGTGAAGGGCCCGGTGGCCTTTGAGAATGCCATGGTGAACTTTTACCCGGACTTTTCTCAACAGGTGCAGAAACAGCGTATGGGCTTCCGTGGAGTCAAGAAGCGTCTCCGGGATATGGGATTGCGCTACGCTATGCTTTTTCCGACCAGGCTGCGAGTTGAGTACAATGACCGAACCTTTTTCTTTGATCGGCCTGATTCCGTGAATGACTGGCTGGACTCTTTGCCGGACCGACCTCCTGCGACTGAGCCCGCCGAACACCCGGGTGGTGCTGAGGGTGGTGTAGAGAGCTGAACTACTTGTCTATGCCCGGGTCCTCGTGTACAGTAACTTCTACTGGGACTTTATGCCTAAGTGCCTCTACTGTTTGTGTGTTTTCCTCGTTATTTGTCTTGATCGGGGTGGCGGGTGGGCCAGGGCCTTTCCTCCTCCGGGGTCTTTTTGTAGAATGGGGGTTCTTGGGCGACAGGCACACTGCATGTTGGGGTGGCTTTTTAGCTTCTTGCAGGGGTGCAGGGTGGGGGGTGTTTCCTTGATCGTTGGGGGGTGGGTGAGTGGGAAGTTTGATGTTTGTGTTTTGTTTTTTCAAGGCGATTCTATCTTGCTAATGATGTTTTCGATGTCATGCTCATTGGGGGGGGTTTCGGCATTACTGTGTGGGATGGGGGGTAGCGGGTTGAGGTTTATTTCGTGGAATGTCAATGGTCTGGGGGATCGTATTAAGCGGGGTGTGGTGTTGTGATGTCTACGACGTTTGTCTCCTGATATTGTTTTTCTACAGGAGACGCATTTAGTGGGCAATACATGTCGTGCAATGAATAGATGGGGCTATCGCCTCGCCGCACATTCTGGGTTTACCACGGGTTCCAGGGGGGTGGGTATCCTTGTTCGGGCCTCCCTCCCCCTGGCTATTGATGATGTGATCCTTGATGATCGGGGGCGTTACGCCGTCCTTGTGGGACGCTATGAGGGTCGGTCCCTTTCCTTGTTTGCCGTCTATGTACCCCCCGGTCTACAGACCTCTACTTTTTCCGATTTGGGCCGAGTGTTGTTGAACCTCCCTGTTAGTACTCTTTTCATAGCGGGTGATTTTAATTCTGTGCTCTCCGGTCTACATGATCGTCACCCCCCTAGGGACACTCCTTTGGCCCAACAGTGGCTGGGTGGGTTTCTGGATACTTTTGGCATGGTGGATTGTTGGAGACTTATGCACCTAACTCAGCTTCAATACACTTTCCATTCTGGGGCCCATGGGAGTCTGTCTAGACTGGATTATTTCCTGATGCCTGCGGCGCAGTCGCCGGCTGTTCGTGAGATTAGACACCTCCCCCGGGGCATCTCTGATCATTCTCCGCTCTGGCTTTGTTTTGAGGTGGGGGTGGAGGCGGCGGGCCGGGTGGCTCCTATCAACCCCTGGTACCTCACCTCCCCCGAGACCCGTGGTCTCTTGATTAAGTCGTTGGACAATTATTTTCTAGACAACGAGGGGGCCGTCTCCTCTGCGGTATCCCTGTGGGAGGCCTTTAAGACAGTGATTCGCGGGCAGGCCCTTTCCCTTATTGCTGAATCCAAAAGGGCGAGGAATCGGGAGGTGGTGGACCTTGAGAGGGAGATTGTTGAGATAGAGGCTGACCTGGAATCGAATGTTACACCTGGTAAACTCCACGCCCTGGGTCTGAAGCAATTTGCTTATAGGTCTTTGGTTACAGACGCGGCTAAAATGATGTTTCGGGAGCAACAGGGTCGTTTGTATGATGTGGGGGACAAAGCGGGTAAATTGCTGGCGTGGTTGGATAAGAAGGAGAGGGCGAATCGTGTGGTGCCTGTGATTCAGACTCTGAATGGTGTGAGAGTGACAGACCCGGTTGGAATAGTTGAATGTTTTGCGGACTATTTTCGTATGGTTTATTCCCCTGTGTCTACACGGGATGTTGATGATTCTCGCCTTTTGTTGCGTGATATAGCTCTGCCCAGTGTTTCCGATTTAGACCGAGTCTCTTTGGAGTCCCCTTTCACTACGGACGAGATAGCGACGGCCATTCGCTCACTCCGTTCGGGCAAAGCTTTGGGCCCGAATGGATTGCCAATTGAATTGTACAAACTACGTCCTGATAAGGTGGCGCCCTATCTTCGTACCATGTTTTTGGAATCCCGGGAGCGGGGTATTCTCCCATATGATCAGCGTCTAGCTACGATCGTTGTTATTCCCAAAGAAGGTAAACCCCGGGACCTTTGTTCGTCTTATAGGCCTATTTCCCTGTTGAATGTTGAACCTAAGGTTCTGGCTAAGCTCCTGGCTACCCGCCTCTTGACGGTTATTGGCGGCCTGGTTCATCCGGATCAATCCGGATTTATCCCGCATCGCAACACGGCTCTTAACCTACGTCGTCTCCACGGAGCTGTTGCGAGGGCGGGGCTTCTGACGGAGCCGGCCATTTTGGCTTCGCTGGATGCCTCGATGGCCTTTGATACGGTAGAGTGGCCCTACCTTTGGGCGGCTCTTGAGAAATTTGGTTTCGGACCTGAATTTATTGGTTGGGTGAAGCTGTTATACGCTGAACTCTTGGCACAGGTTGTGGTAAACGGTCGAGCTTCTGTCCCCTTCTGCCTCGGTAGGGGGACCCGTCAGGGATGCCCCTTGTCTCCGTTGCTTTTTGCGCTTGCCTTGGAACCGTTAGCTGCGTGGCTTCGATGGGAACCTTCTCTTAAAGGGATCCGTTGGTCACCGGATTTTGAAGACCGCGTCTCACTTTACGCGGATGACATTCTTCTTTACCTTACTTCCCCGCGCAAATCTTTAAATGTCTTATTTGATGTTCTCACTTCGTTTGGCGCTAACTCTGGTCTGGTTATTAATTGGGATAAGTCCTGTGTGTATGTTCTCTCGGGTGTTTTGCCCCCATTGCCGGACAGATTTCCTATCCAGGTTGTCCAGTCTGGCTTCAAGTATTTGGGGATCTTTATTACGCTGGACTCTTCACTCCGGTTCGAGCGTAATCTCCTCCCCCCGCTTCTTAGACTGCGACTGGATGTGGCCCGCTGGCGTAAGCTACCCCTTTCTCCTCTGGGCAGAGCGGCCCTTTTTAAGATGATGTCTTTGCCACGATTCCTGTACGCACTTCAAAATTCTTATGACGACGTTCCCGCTACTTATTTTCGAGAGATCGAGAGTCTTCAAAGGCAACTGATTTGGGACGGGCGTCCGCGTATCGCCCTTGCGAAACTTACCATCCCTTGGTACGACGGGGGCATGGCGCTCCCCGATATCAAGAGATATTATTGGGCTACCCAGCTGTCGGCCATTAACCACGCAATGTATGCCCCGGGTCGTGATCCGGCCTATGAGATGGATAGACTCCAACTGCCGGGAGGGGACTTTAATAGAGCGCTTTATTCCAGATCGGCCGGGCGCCATCTTGTGGGCCCGTCCAAGACCGCAGTCAGTGTGTGGCGCGCCGCGAATGTGAGTTTGGGATGGGAGAATCGACTGACAATGGCGACTCCGCTTTATGCTTCCGAACGTTTGGGATGTCTCTGGTCCACCAAGGGCTTTGATCGCTGGGATATGATTGGGATATGTAAAGTGGGCGATGTCTGTGTGAAGGGTAAAGTGAAGTCTTTCCAGGCCCTTAAGGCCGAATATGACTTGAGTGACAGAGAATTTTTTCGATATCTGCAGGTCCGTCATGCCCTAGCCTCAGTTCTGACTCCTGATGTTACCCTGCCCGAGTCCTCCCCCCTCGAGGATCGCGTACTAGATGGACACCTTCCCGATAGCACTATCTCCCTGATTTACAAGAAACTGATTAATAATCGCGCTGACTTACTGGTTCGACTTAGGGAGGTTTGGGTCGGTGACGGGTTGGAACTAGATGACGAAGATTGGCAGTCGGCACTCTCTTCTCCGAAAGAGGTCGCCATCCCCGCCCGTCTCCGCTTGGTTCAGCTTAAGATCCTCCACCGGGTGTATGTAACTGGTCCGCGTCTGGTAGTAATGGGTTTTTCCCCGGATGGTTTTTGCAAACGTGGTTGTGGGATGAGTGCTACATTTCTGCATATTCTTTGGGAGTGCCCAGTGGTGGCGGCCTATTGGAATGATGTGCTTGCGGTGATGACTGTTGTGACTGGTATTGCCCTGCGGCCTGAGGCCCGACGATGCCTGTTGAATGTGTGGGAACCCACCGACTATTCTGTGGCCCAGACCAGATGAGCGACCTTGGGATACATGGTCGCAAAACGGGACATTGCGCAACTCTGGGGCGCATCCAGACCTCCCGACGTCTCGGTGTGGGAGGATAACATGGATTGGTCCATGTTCCGCGAGAAGACCGTCTATGTAGCTAGGGGCAGACCCAGGGCGTGGACGAAGATTTGGGGTCAGTGGAACGAATATCGTGGAGATATTTGTACCCCTCCTTTGGTTGACACTCCCGATGTTACCCTATCTCCCTAGGCTGGCATTCCCGAAGTTTTCCATGCTGTTCTAGGATTTTCCTGTCCTCCCCGCTGTCCCCCCCCCGCCTTGCCGAGTCCCATTGATTGTGTTTCCATCTTCCTGAATAATGGCTTTTCCCTCCGCCTTCTGGGCTGACTTTGATTAGTGTGCATTCGCCTTTTTTAGAGTTCGTTGTTTGTATATGTATAAAACAGAAAATTGTTATGTCCTGTCCTATGTTTTGAGTAATGCTTGATATCTGATTTGTGCCTGACCACGGGAGTGATTGTCTGCCTCTTACGTTGTGCTTTGCTATTAGCGGCCAGCCCGTGTGGTTGTAGGCCCATCCTTGTATTTTTATTTGATTGCTCAATAAACGTCTTTAATAAAAATAAAAAAAAAATAAAAATAATTGGAAATCTGACAGAACGAAATATTGCGGATTTATTGTACTAAGTTCGCGCCAATTCAGCCCATCCCTACTTTAAATACCCCTGCACCCCATAATCATAACCCACCCTTACTCTATAAAATACCCCAACACCCTTAAACACTAACCCATCTTAACCCTTTAAATATACCCTGTACCCCAAAACCCAAACCTATCTCTAAACCCTAAAAATACCCCTGTACCCCAAAACCCAAACCTACCCCTGAACCCTAAAATATCCCTGTACCCCAAAACCCAAACCTACCCCATAACCCTAAAATACCCCTGTACTCCAAAACCCAAACCTAGCCCATAACCCTTAAAATACCCCATTAACCCAAAACCCAAACCTACCCCTGAACCCTAAAAATACCCCTGTACCCCAAAAACCCAAACCTAGCCCAGAACCCTAAAATACACCTATATCCCAAAACCGAAACCTAGCCCTGAACCCTAAAAATACCCCTGTACCCCAAAACCCAAACCTAGCCCTGAACCCTTAAAATACCCCAGTACCCCAAAACCCAAACCTACCCCCGAACCCTAAAAATACCCCTATACCCCAAAACCCAAACCTAGCCCTAAACCCTAAAAATACCCCTGTACCCCATAACCCAAAACTATATCTGAACCCTCAAAATACCCAAACACCCAAAAACATATACCTCAGTACCCCAAAACATATACCCCTATACCCATACTTGCCTTATCCAAACACTTAAAAAAAAACACGCTTTTACCATTCATGCATTTACAACGAATTTCGTTGTAAATGTATGCGTGGTAAAAGCATATAAAATGTAATGCCATGCGTTATAATGGCATTGCGGAGTCATGGTACTTTCGTAATGAAAGTATGCAGAGTGATGGTATGCGGAAAGAAAGTTGCGGAATAATGGGTGTTTACCCTCCCCCGTAAGTACATTGGTGGCACGGCGGCTCACATCTCCAGCAACATACTCATATTTTTTCACCACCGATTGGAAAAATGCACAGGTCTCTCTCATTGATGCACAGCACCGACATACACTTTTAGACACACCTCCCACCACAAGTTCTAGAATTGCGAACTTTAGAGATGGGGTGCTACGTTCGAATCTCGGCATCAGCTCAACATCCTGTGATTCCAGGCAAATCGCTTTGTCTCCCCGTGCCTACCACAAACGAATGTGTTCTTCTGTAATGTAAATTGCGCTCATGCCATGTTGTCCAGTTCGCGCTATATAATGTTGCAAGGAAAATAAAGTAGGGAAACTCGAGTTCACACACTACTGAATGCGCACTCTTAACTGCATCAGCAGTGCACTGTGAATCGGAGCGTTTCACAGGCCTGTCACAGATAAGAAATGCTATCAAGGGAGGAGCTTGGCGGGCATCCGAGATGGCCGCTTGAGCACAGCGCTCTCCGGACCCTCGCCGCTCCCGACAATTTATCCTGGCTGAATCCTGATTTCTTGCAAGAATTCGTGTAGGGGACGTTTGGCTGATTACCCTGGCACTTTTCATAAATCGATTTGGATCTCGTGTTCCTGAGTTATGGTGCTCTGAACTTTTGGGCTCCGCCCTTGAGGTGCGCCCGGGACGGGGTGCGGTGCTGTAGCCGTCCTGCAATTGAACAACAACGGCAGGAGATCTGGCCTTGTGGGTCCCCCCTTCCTAAGTTTCGGTTTCGATTCCGTTCAGACTTGGGCCACGGCTGTGGATGTCGTGTTGCGACTGCGATTTGGAGGCAGATCGGCTGTTGGGCTTTCATCTGACCTATTTGCTGGTTTGGCGACCTCTACCCGAGTGGTGCCCCCTTTTCCTGTACTTTTGATTCTGTACTTTGGGTGTCGGGCCCGTCGAACCTGGTGGCTTGTCCTGTGACGCATCTTCAAAATGGCGGGCAGAGGGGACAGGGAGACGCGCAAGACGAAAACACCTCTGCGCGGAGCTCCAGTTCAATCAAATGTCATGGACCGTTATACCCATTCTAAGGGGTCCCCCGGAGCTGCCCTGCCTGGTTCTAGTATTGCGTCCGAGCGACTTTTGGAAGAATCGGCGGAGCCCTCCTTACAGGATATCATGGGCGCCATCTCGGGTGTGAGGGAATCCATCGGCCTACAGTACGAGGCCTTGGCCCACAAGCTTGACACCGTGGCTATTGAGGTGAATCTGATTCGTGCTGATCTCGGCAAGACGAATGAGAGGGTACAATCACTGGATATTAAATCCTCTAGCCTTACGAACGATGTCTCGGAGCTCCAAACAGAGATTGGGAACCTCCGTCGGGGGAACGACTTCATGACCCGTCGCCTGGAGGACTTTGAAAACAGGGCGCGTCGCTGCAATGTTCGCCTGGTTGGTGTACCGGAAAACCCTGAACCCCACTCGGTGGATCTCCTGGTTGAGGATCTGGTCTTGAACCATTTGGCCCCTTCTGGTCTCACGAAATTTTTCACGGTGGAACGTGCACATCGTGTTCCAGGGGGCAAAGTCAAGCCGGGAGCCCCGCCGAGACCCATTGTAGCGAAGCTTTTTCATTATAGGGACCGGGACGCTATCCTGCAGGCCTCGCGGGTGAAGGGCCCGGTGGCCTTTGAGAATGCTACGGTGAACTTTTACCCGGACTTTTCCCAACAGGTTCAGAGACAACGTATGGAGTTTCGTGGTGCTAAGAAACGTCTCCGGGATCGGGGCCTACGCTACGCCATGCTTTTTCCCACTAGACTCCGGGTTGAGTACAATGAACGTACCCTTTTCTTTGATCGGCCAGATGCTGTTAATGACTGGCTGGACTCACTGCCTGAACGTCCTCCTGAGACGGACTCCGCCGCTCACCCTGGCGGTGCCGAAGGTGGTGTGGAGATCTAACTGTTCGGCTCTTTTGTTTTATTTTGAATACATTCTCAGGGGTATTGGCCGGCGTCCCTCTACATTGTGATAATTCTGTCTTTTCGTTGTTTTTTTTGTTCTTGCTGAGGTCGGGGGGTGGATGGAACGGAGACCTTTCCTCCTCCGGGGTCTTTGTGTAGAATAGGGGTTCTTGGGCGACAGGCACACTGCAGGTTGGGGTGGCTCTTTAGCTTTTTGCAGGGGTGCAGGGTGGGGGGTGTTTCTCTTCAGTTGGGGGGAGGGGGGTTGGGAAGTTTTTTCTTTTCTGTTTGTTGTTTTCAAGGCGATTTGCTCCTGTGTTTGCTGCTGTTTCTGATGTCTAGCTCATGGACGGGGGGTTTTGGCTCGGGTGGTTGGGATGGGGGGTAGAGGGTTGAAATTTCTTTCCTGGAACGTTAATGGCCTGGGAGATCGTATTAAGCGCAGTGTGGTCTTAAAATGTATACGACGTTTGTCACCGGACATTGTTTTCATGCAAGAAACCCATTTGATTGGTAATGTTTGTTATGCAATGAATAGATGGGGCTACCGCCTTGTGGCGCACTCAGGGTTTACCTCCGGCTCTAGGGGGGTGGGTATTCTTGTTCGAACCTCCCTCCCCCTGGCTATTGATGAGGTGATTTATGATGACCGTGGGAGATATACTGTCCTGGTGGGTAGGTATGAAGGCCGTACCCTATCTCTCTTCAATGTTTATGTTCCCCCGGGTTTGCAGGCCTCTACTTTTACTGACTTGGGCCGTGTTCTGTTGGATCTCCCTGATAGCACTCTCTTTCTTGCCGGTGATTTTAATTCGGTGCTCTCCGGCCTTCACGATCGCCATCCCCCTAGAGATACCCCGCTAGCTCAGCAGTGGTTGGGTGGGTTTTTAGACACCTTTGGCCTTGTGGATTGCTGGCGACTGTTGCATCCGACTCAACTCCAATACACCTTCCATTCTGGGGCCCATGGCAGTCTGTCCCGGCTGGATTATTTCCTGATGCCCGCAGCCCAATCATCGGCAGTTCGTGAGATTTTACACTTGCCGAGGGGTATTTCTGACCACTCGCCGCTTTGGCTTCGTTTCGAGGTTGGGGTAGAGGCGGCGGGTCGAGTGGCTCCCATTAACCCTTGGTATCTTTCCTCCCCTGAGACTCGTACCCTCTTGCTCAAGTCCATGGATTCATATTTCCTGGAAAATGAGGGGTCGGTCTCTTCGGCTGTGTCCCTGTGGGAGGCTTTTAAAACTGTGATTCGTGGACAGGCCCTTTCCTTGATTGTTGAGGCTAAGAGGGCGGGGAGGAAGGAGGTGGTGGACCTTGAGGGGGAGATCTCTGCTTTGGAGGACGAGTTGGAATCTGGTGTCACGCCTGACAAACTCCATGCCCTGGGTCTAAAACAGTTTGCATATAAATCTTTGGTCACTGACGCTGCAAAGGTGATGTTTCGTGAGCAGCAGGGAAGACTGTACGATGTGGGTGACAAAGCGGGCAAACTCCTAGCGTGGTTGGACAAGAAAGAGAGAGTTAATCGTGTGGTGCCCGTGATTCAGTCTGCGAGTGGTGAGAATGTGATAGATCCGACCGCCATCGTCGATCGTTTTGCGGAATATTTCCGTGTGGTATATGCCCCCGTGTCCGTGAGAGATATTGCCGACTCCCGCCTTCTTCTGCGTGATATCGCCTTGCCCTGTGTCACCGACCTGGACCGTATTGCTTTGGACTCCCCTTTTACGAATGATGAGATAGCCAATGCAGTTCGATCGCTCCGTTCGGGCAAAGCATTGGGCCCGAACGGTTTGCCTATTGAGTTGTATAAGTTATGCCCCGATAAGGTGGCGCCGTATCTCCGCGCCATGTTTCTAGAAGCTCGTGAGCGGACCATGCTTCCCTATGATCAGCGTCTGGCGACAATCGTCGTCATTCCCAAAGAGGGTAAACCGCGTGACCTCTGTTCCTCGTATAGGCCCATATCCCTATTGAATGTTGAACCTAAGGTGTTGGCTAAACTTTTGGCGACCCGTCTCCTTACGGTTCTTGGGGAGTTGGTCCATCCGGATCAGTCTGGCTTTATCCCGCATCGCAACACTGCTCTGAATTTACGTCGGCTCCACGGCGCGCTGGCGAGGGCGGGGCTTTTGACTGAACCGGCCATTTTGGCGTCCCTGGATGCCTCCATGGCCTTTGATACTGTGGAGTGGCCCTATTTATGGGCGACGCTTGAGAAATTTGGATTCGGGTGCGAGTTTATTAGCTGGGTTAGGCTGTTGTATGCGGAACCTCTGGCGCAAGTTGTAGTGAATGGTAGAGTGTCGGCCCCCTTCTCCTTGAGCAGGGGTACCCGTCAGGGTTGCCCCTTGTCCCCTTTGTTGTTCGCGCTCGCTCTTGAACCGTTGGCGGCCTGGCTCCGTTGGGAACCGTCCCTTAAAGGTATTCGTTGGGCCCCGGATTTCGAAGACCGCGTCTCGCTTTATGCGGACGACATCCTTTTGTATCTTACTTCTCCTCGCAAGTCTTTATCTGTTCTATTTGACGTTCTTGCGTCCTTTGGCGCTAACTCAGGCCTTGTCATCAACTGGTCTAAATCCTGTGTATATGTTTTGTCTGGTATTTTGCCTCCGTTGCCGAGTAGACTTCCTCTTCAGGTGGTCCGGGATGGTTTCAAATACTTGGGGGTTTTTGTTACCTTGGATCCTTCCCTTCGTTTTGATCGTAATCTCCTTCCCCCGTTGCTTAGGCTCCGTTTGGACGTTGCCCGCTGGCGCAAACTTCCCCTGTCTCCGCTGGGTCGGGCGGCCCTGTTTAAGATGATGTCACTACCGCGGTTTCTCTACGCTCTCCAGAATTATTATGATCCTATCCCCAAGACCTATTTTCGGGAGATTGAGAGTCTTCAGAGACAACTTATTTGGGATGGGCGACCGCGCATTGCTCTCGCGAAACTTTCTATCCCATGGTACGATGGGGGCATGGCGCTCCCCGACATTAAGAGATACTACTGGGCTTCCCATCTGTCCGCTATTAATCACGCTATGTTCTCTCCGGGTCGTAATCCTGCGTTTGAGATGGATAAATTTCAGCTTCCGGGAGGTGACTTTAATAGAGTACTTTATTCTCGCTCCGCTGGGCGCCATCTTGTGGGGCCTACTTTGACTGCTTTGACTGTGTGGCGTGCTGTGAATGTGAGCCTGGGCTGGGAGGATCGCTTGACGTTGGCAACGCCGCTTTATGCTTCGGAACGTCTGGGCGGTCTTTGGTCTTCCAAGGGTTTTGACCGTTGGGACTTGATTGGGATTTCCAAAGTTGGGGATGTATATTCTAAGGGTTCTGTGCGGCCGTTTCAGGCCCTCCAGGCTGACTACGGCCTGAGTAGTCGGGAATTCTTTCGTTATTTACAGATCAGGCACGCTTTGGTTTCGGTGTTTGCCCCTGGTGAGATTCCGCCTGATTCTTCCCCACTTGAAGACCGTATCCTTGACGGACATCTTCCTGATAGCACTATCTCCCTGATTTATAAAAAGTTGATCAACAATCGGACTGACTTATTGGCCCGACTTCGGGAACAGTGGATGGGGGATGGGTTGGAACTTGATGATGAGGATTGGCAATCGGCCCTCTCCTCTCCGAAGGAGGTGGCTATACCGGCTCGACTCCGTCTGGTCCAATTGAAGATCCTTCATCGGGTATATGTTACGGGACCGCGACTCATGGTGATGGGCTTTTCCTCCGATGGCCTGTGTAAGCGTGGATGTGGTTTGCGTGCTACTTTCCTGCATATTCTTTGGGAGTGCCCGATGGTGGCTGCTTATTGGGTGGCCGTGCTTGATCTGATGACTGTGGTGACGGGGGTGTCCTTGCGACCGGAACCTCGTCGCTGTCTTTTGAATGTTTGGGAGCCCACGGACTATTCGGTGGCGCAGACTAGATGGGCCACCCTGGGCTATATGATCGCGAAGCGAGATATTGCGCAACTCTGGGGGGCCTCCAGGCCCCCCGCCCTCTCGCAATGGGAGGATAATATGGACTGGTCCATGTTCCGTGAGAAAACTGTTTATGTGGCCAGGGGTAGACCCAGGGCATGGGTGAAGGTGTGGGGTCAATGGAACGAATACCGTGGCGACATTTGTACTCCTCCCCTTGTGGACACTATCGAGATTGCCCTATCTCCCTAGGCTGGCGTTCCCGGAATCTTCATATAGGGACTGAGCCGGTGTCCCCGGCTCTTCCCCCCTTCTTCGTCCTGATCTCTGCCCCCCTCCCCCCCCCCCCCGCTCCATGCTCCTTAGTGCTTAGGATATTATTACTGTACCTCCGCAGCTGTCCCCCCCCTTGCGTCCCTTGGGCTGACCTTCAGTGATACACTCTCGCCTTTTTGTGTGTTTGTTCTTTTATATATATAAAACCTGTTTTGGTCCTGTATATAATGTGGAGTATTGCATTGTTGATTCACGGTTACCTTTGCGGGCTTATGTGATATGTCTCTTCTCCTTTTTAGCGGCTGGCCCGTGTGGTTGTAGGCCCATCCTTGTACATTTCTGCTTGCTCAAATAAAGGTTTTTAAAACAAAAAAAAAAAAAAAAAAAAAAAAAAAAAAAGAAATGCTATCAAAACGAAATCCTACGAAACAATATACTACTGGCCGGCAGCAATTCATACCCGGACAACGTCGGGACGGGCTGCTAGTACTAATATAACAAAGAGAGAGTCCAAACCTTTGAGGCGGGTAATCTCAGGAACCATAGCACCAATCACAACACCCAATACAGCGTTGGAAAAGGCAGTTGCAGCAGAAGGATATAGGCTATGCAGACGCCCACCATATACATTTAAAAGGTAAAAGAACCGTGCCAGCAAAGTAATCCCTTGTGGGCGTGTCTGCATTGTGCTGTGGGTGTGTGCCGGGGGCGTGACAATCGCTGGGGGCATTCGGTCACGAGTGTTGTTTTTTCTTCCCAGGTTCTATACATTCCTGCTCCCTTTAAATAGTAATTCAGTGGAGGTCCCATTCTCTTAGAACCACCCCAAGCACAGTTATGGGCAAAAATACAACTAAAAGGCCCTGCACACCATTATGGGATAGGATTAGCATCATTATTTACATTCATGAAAGGGTTTCAATGTTTTTGAATTCTACTCATCAGGGACATCTTTGGACTACGAGGTAAACTGCAGCTTGATGTATAATATTTTAAATGCTATTGCATTTGCCTCATCAGGGACATCTAGGGACAGCGAGGTGAACTGCAGCTTGATGTATAATATTTTAAATGCTATTGCATTTGCCTCATCAGGGACATCTAGGGACGACGAGTTGAACTGCAGCTTGAGGTGTAATATTTTAAGTGCTATTGCATTTGCCTCATCAGGGACATCTAGGGACCACGAGGTGAACTGCAGCTTGATGTGTAATATTTTAAATGCTATTGCATTTGCCTCATCTGGGACAACTGGGGACGATGAGGGGAACTGCAGCTCTTCGTAGAATTATTTGGATACTATAATATTCACTTCCCACTGCTAAACTCATCTCATAATGCTTTGCAGGGGCTTGATCTCAAAATCATCACCTCTCTCACTGCTTGCTGGAAGCTAATTTCACTTTTGTGAAATGACTATATGCATTTTAGCATGTAGAAATACTTGTTATTTTACCTTGAATATATGAGGTTTCTGTTTTAATAATTGGAAATCTGACGGAACAAAATATTGTGGATTTATTGTACCAAGTTCGCACCAATTCCGCACCCCATAATCATAACCCACCTTTATTCTATAAAATACTCCAACACCCTTGAACACTAACCCATCTTAACCCTACAAATATACCCTGTACCCCAAAACCCAAACCTATCCCAAAACCCTAAAAATACCCCTGTACCCCAAAACCCAAACCTACTCCTGAACCCTAAAAATACCCCTGTACCCCAAAACCCAAACCTACCCCTGAACCCTATAATACCCCTGTACCCCAAAACCCAAACCTAGCCCATAACCCTTAAAATACCCCTGTACCCCAAAACCCAAACCTACCCCTGAACCCTAAAAATACCCCTGTACCCCAAAACCCAAACCTAGCCCAGAACCCTAAAATACCCCTGTATCCCAAAACCCAAACCTAGCCCTGAACCCTAAAAATACCCCTGTACCCCAAAACCCAAACCTAGCCCTGAACCCTTAAAATACCCCGTACCCCAAAATCCAAACCTACCCCTGAACCCTAAAAATACTCCTATACACCCAAACCCAAACCTAGCCCTGAACCCTAAAATACCCCTGTACCCCATGACCCAAAACTATATCTGAACCCTTAAAATACCCAAACACCCCAAAACATATACCTCAGTGCCCCAAAACATATACCCTATACCCATACTTGCCTTACCCAAACATTATAAAAAAAATGCTTTTATCATTCATGCATTTACAACGAATTTCGTTGTAAATGTATGCGTGGTAAAAGCATATAAAATGCAATGCCATGCGTTATAATGGCATTGCGGAGTCATGGTACTTTCGTAATGAAAGTATGCGGAGTGATGGTATGCGGAAAGAAAGTTGCGGAATAATGGGTGTTTACCCTCCCCCGTAAGTACATTGGTGGCACGGCGGCCCATATCTCCAGCAACATACTCACCACCGATTGGAAAAATGCACAGGTCTCTCTCATTGATGCCCAGCAACGACATACACTTTGAGACACACCTCCCACTACAAGTTCTAGAATTGCGAACTTTAGAGATGGGGAGCTACGTTCGAATCTCGGCATCAGCTCAACATCCTGCGATTCCAGGCAAATCGCTTTGTCTCCCCATGCCTACAACAAATGAATGTGTTCTTCTGTAATGTAAATTGTGCTCATGCCATGTTGTCGAGTTCGCGCTATATAATATTGCAAGGAAAATAAAGTAGGGAAACTCGAGTTCACCCACTACTGAACGCGCACTCTTAAGTGCAACAGCAGTGCACTGTGAATCGGAGCGTTTCACAGGTCTGTCACAGATAAGAAATGTTATCAAAACAAAATTCTACTTAACAATATACTACTGGCCGGCAGCAATTCATACCCCGACAACGTCGGGACGGGCTGCTAGTCCATACTAATATAATAAAGAGAGAGCCCAGACCTTTGAGGCGGGTAATCTCAGGAACCACAGCACCAATCACAACACTCAATACAGCGTTGGAAAGGGCAGTTGCAGCAGAAGGACATAGGCTATGCAGACTCCAACCATATGGTAAAAGAACCGTGCCAGCAAAGTAGTCCCTTGTGGGCGTGTCTGCATTGTGCTGTGGGCATGTGCTGGGGGCGTGACAAACGCTGGGGGCGTGTGGTACGTTCCGCCCTTTGGGCTGGACTGTTCCCATGAGGCACAGGGTCAAGGCTGATTTGCATATGGCCATGTCAGAACTGGAGTGGTGTGGAGTGTAAAAAAACGATGGATTTAGGCCCAGATCTATGTACTGGGGTGAATGTATGACATTGTTCCGCATTCTGTCCATCAACTGTTGTTTTTGCATTTGTCCCCCCGAGTGTGATGGGTATGCTCAGATGTGAGGCCCATGCTCTCCAGACCACTGGAGTCAAGTTAGCCTGCCTGAAGACAGCTGATATCCATAAGCTGGTTTTAGAATGCTTGATTCCGGTCCTGGAAAGACATGGCTTGGAAACTCGGGTTCAGGGTCAAGCCTAATTTGCATATGGCCATGTCTGAACTGGGATGGTGAGGAATGCAAAAACCAGATGGATTCAGGGCCAGATAACTGTACTGAGGTGAATGTATGACATTGTTTTGCAATCTATCCATCATCTGTTGTTTTTACGTTCTGCCCTTCATGCCATGTCTCATATCGTGTGCTGTGGGCATGTGCGGGGCGTGGGATTACAGGAAAAAAAAGCAAGCTCCGGGTGTACACCCTGCTCCCTTTAAATACCCCTTGGCCCCATATTCATAACCCACCCGTACTCCTTAAAATACCCCAACACCCTTAAACAATAACCCATCTTAACCCTATAAATATACCCTGTACCCCAAAAGCCAAACCTATCCCTAAACCCTAAAACTACCCCTGTACCCCAAAACCCAAACCTAGCACTGAACGCTATAAATACCCCTGTACCTCAAAGCCCAAACCTACCCCTGAACGCTAAAAATACCCCTGTACCCCAAAACCCAAACCTAGCCCTGAACCCTAAAAATACCCCTGTACCCCCAAAACCCAAACCTTCCCCTGAACCCTAAAATACCCCTGTACCCCAAAACCCAAACCTAGCCCTGAACCCTTAACCCCTTCCGCGCTAATGACAAAGCCAGCTCGTCATGGGCGTTACCTGCGCTACGCGGATGACGAGCTGGCTTTGTCACAAACCGGGCGTTTTTCAAAATTCAGCGCACAGCGGGAAAACGCGGTAGCGCGGAAGCGGTTAAAGTACCCCTGTACCCGAAAACCCAAACCTACCCCTGAACCCTAAAAATACCCCTGTACCCCAAAACCCAAACCTAGCCCTGAACCATAAAAATAACCCTGTACCCCAAAACCCTAACCTACCCCTGAACCCTAAAATACCCTGGTACCCCAAAACCCAAACCTATCCCTGAACCATTAAAATACCCCTGTACCCCAAAACCCAAACCTACCCCTGAACCCTAAAAATATCCCTATACCCCAAAACCCAAACCTAGCCCTGAACCCTAAAAAAAAACCTGTACCCCAAAACCCATAACTATCCCTAAACCCTAAAACTACCCCTGTACCTCATAACCCAAAACTATATCTGAACCCTTAAAATACCCAAACACCCCAAAACATATACCTCAGTACCCCAAAAGACATATCCCTATACCTATACTTACCTTATCCAAACATTTAAAAAAAAAAAACATGCTTTTACCATTTATGCATTTACAACGAATTTCGTTGTAAATGTATGCGAGGTAAAATCATATAAAATGTAATGCCATGCGTTATAATGGCATTGCGGAGTCATGGTTCTTTCGTAATGAAAGTATGCGGAGTGATGGTATGCGGAAAGAAAGTTGCGGAAAAATGTATGTTTACCCTCCTCCGGTAAGTACATTGGTGGCACGGCAGCCCACATCTCCAGCAACATACTCATATTTTTTCACCACCGATTTGAAAAATGCACATGTCTCTCTCATTGATGGCCAGCACCGACATACACTTTTAGACACACCTCCCGCCACAAGTTATAGAATTGCGAACTTTAGAGCTGGGGAGCTACGTTCGAATCATGGCATCAGCTCAACATCCTGTGATTCCAGGCAAATTGCTTTGTCTCCCCGTGCCTCCCACAAATTAATGTGTTCTTCTGTAATGTAAATTGTGCTCATGCCATGTTGTCGAGTTCGCGCTATATAATATTGCAAGGAAAAATAAAGTAGGGAAACTCGAGTTCACACACCACTGAACGCGCACTCTTAAGTGCATCAGCAGTGCACTGTGAATCGGAGCGTTTCACAGGCCTGTCACAGATAAGAAATGCTATCAAAACGAAATCCTACAAAACAATATACTACTGGCCGGCAGCAATTCATACCCGGACAACGTCGGGACAGGCTGCTAGTAAGTAATAAAGAGACTTCAGACTGTGCAAAATGCGGCAGCAAGGCTCCTTCTAAAGGTTCCTCGCTGTGTCTCAACAATAGAAACCATCAAACAGCTGCATTGACTCCGGATTATGTTTAAATCCATCTTTATTGCTCATAGGGCCATAAATAACAAGGGCCAACTAAAGATTAGAGAGATGGTAGCCATTTATGTTCCAACTAGACACCTGAGATCCTCGCATCTTCATTTACTAAGCACAACCAGGGTAAAAATGATGAGATGGGGAGGAAGATCGTTTGCACACGTAGTACCGAAGTTGTGGAACGATTTTCCACTCAGTATGCGAGCACTGGAAAATGAAATTTAATTCAGGAAGAATCTTAAGACATGGCTGTTTCGGGCTCATCAGGCAGGGTGACGAAGGTGGTGCGCTCCCCTGAGATATCCAGCTGCAGCTGCGGTGCTGGCCGCGCTGCCCCTTCAGCGTTGAGACCTCTGGGGGTGATTTGCCTGCAGCTGCTCGTGTACTGGGCATCCGCCCTTGGGAGACACAGCTGCAGCTCATTGCCACTGCTCCTAGGAGCCGCCGACCTCTTTCCCCACCAGGCCCGCGCCGGCTGGTTCCATTGCATGGGAGCTCTTGTTTTTCTCCTCTCTGATCCGGTCCGGCACTCTCTACTGCGTGGCGCTCATCTTCCGCCCTTTGCTGGGTCCTGCTGCAGTGGATGCCTGGTGACTGAGGTGCCTTCATTCTAACACAATCTCGCACTCCTCTGGCCTGTAACTGGACTGTGCTATTGGCCTCCTTCTTGTGGGTCCCCTTACCTGGTGCATCACGTTGTGAAGGAGCACCCACTGCTCCTTCACAGCGTGACGCACCGGGTAAGGGGACCCCCAAGAAGGAGGCCAATAGCACAGTCCAGTTACAGGCCAGGAGCAGGCTTTTGCCTGCTCCTGGCCTGCATCCTCCTATGATGCCTGTGGCTGAGCTGGCACTGCTAATCCCTCTGCTTCTCTGGCAGCCCTGCACGCAACTTACCAACCCTACTGCCACGCCGTTCTGGTCCACTCTTCACACGCCAGGCCCCGTTGCTTCTCTCCCGGACTGTGAGCTTGTTGATTCTTTGCTTTGACACCTTGGCATTTGGTTCCGTCCCTAGTGGCCTCCGCGCTGCACTCGCGTCTGGCACACCAGTTGACTGCCTCGGCCTGCCAACAGTACCGCCTGCTGGCCCTGTGCATCCGCCATCTCCTGAGCTCCTATACCATCTTCGGGTGCAACGTTCTTCTCCTTGCTCCATTGCCTTTATTCCGCTGCTTGTTCGCTCCCTCAGTCATGGGACGAACTGACCCCCAAGCAGCCCAAAATTGCCTTTGATCAGCGCCGCCAGATGTGCCAGGAGGGCGCTGGCACTGACTGAGGGGACTCCATGTCTCCACCCGACATGGCTACTACTCGTGAGGTCGACCTAAAGGCCATCATGCTGGACGGCAAGTCCACTGTCACCAGCATAGCGGCCCAGCTAGACCAACTGTCAGCCCAGCTGGACACAGTGAAGGCCCAAGTAGACTCCCACGATGCCCGCTTCCTGCATGAAGGGCCGGATTCACAGAATGAACTTAAGACTCAATCCTAAACTTACTACTATTTTGGTATTCACAGATTGCACTTACTACTTTTGGCATTCACAGAATGCACTTACTACTTTTGGTATTCACAGAATGAACTTACTACTTTCGGTATTCACAGAAGGCGGGATTTTTTCCTAAGTTTGTCTTAAGACAAACTTAAGACAGACTTAAAACATACTTAAGACAGACTTGTTAGAGTTTAGTCTTAAGTCTGTCTTAAGTCTGTCTTAAGTTTGTCTTAAGTCTGTCTTAAGTTTGTCTTAAGTCTGTCTTAAGTTTGTCTTAAGACAAAATCCTAACTTCAGTGAATACCAAAAGTAGTAAGTTCATTCTGTGAATGCCAAAAGTAGTAAGTGCATTCTGTGAATACCAAAATAGTAGTTAGTTTAGGATTGAGTCTTAAGTTCATTCTGTGAATCGGGCCCGTAGAGACCAGGGTGTCAGACGGGGAGTACTCCGCCACCCAAGAACGTCAGAAATTGCTGAAAATGGACAAAATACTGGACCTCATCCGGAACAAGAATGAGGATTTGGAGGCGCGCTCCCGTAGGAGCAACCTCCACATTATGGGACTTTGTGGAATAGTTGGTTCGTGAGTTCTTTGGCGACATCCTCTCACCTGTCTTCATTGTCGAGCGGGCTCACCGCTCCCTCGGCCTTCGCCCTGCCCCTGGCCGGCCGGCCCACCCTATTATTGCCAAAATCTTGAACTTCAGGGACTGCAACACCATTCTAAGGGGGGCCAGGGAGAAAGGGGAAATCCAGGAATCCGGCATCAGAGCAACTCCCTGTCATTCTATTATTCTATCACGACTACACCATTGCGGTCCAGGTGACTAGCTGCGAATTCCTTCTGGCGAAATGACTTCTCCAGAAGCACGAGATCTCCTACTCATTGGCATATCCTGCCAAACTCCGCGTCAAACAGGGCTCCAAGACTCTGATCTTTCCGGACCCCAGAGAAGCGTTGGCATTTGCTAAAAAACTGGACAGGTTACATCGCACTTCGTCTGCCAACTCCCAAGCTGCTGCTGACGATAATCTCAGTCACAATGATTGACATTACTGGCACGTTCTGTCTTCTTTATGCTCTTGGTTCAAATGGGGACTATTGTATTTATGTTGAATCCTAGGCCATCACAGCTTATATCCTTGCCATTGGCACAAGGTCCTCTACTTCTTGATGTTCACTCTTTGCTGTCTGCCACCACTTATGTTTTGGCCACTCTGCCTTTCTGGCAGAGGTGTGTGCTGAGTGCTGCCATGCCCTCACAGGATGCTTCCCTTCTTAGACACAGTTCTTTTCCGTCCTAGTTGTGGGTCCCTAGGGTGAGAATGGGTGGTACCTGAGACTGATTGGGGGGTTGGTGTGGGAGCCGGTTGTGGGGTTCTCTGGGGTGGGCTCGGTGGTTAGGTGGTGGGCGCTTGGGATTTGCGACCTCCCAATGAGGCACTACTGTTTTCGTCTTCACTGGCTCACATATTGAGCCCTTTCAAGTTAAGTCTCCTGTCTTCTGTTGTTCAAACTCCTGTTGGGGGGATTGTATTATTCGATCTGTTGCCTCCTCATGAACACCTTATTGTATTTTTGATTGCACTGTCTCACAGAGATTCCACGGCTATTGCACTGTTGCTCTTCCTCGTTATTCACTGCACTGTTCAGCGCATCTGTACACAGTTTCTGCCTTCTCCATTTCCCCTTTTCAGCACCTCGTCCTTTGATACTGCACTATGTTTGACACTACACTATGGACCTGGAATGTTCGTGGGTTTAACGACCACCACAAGGCACGACTGGTGCATGCCCACCTCATTTGGCATAAGGTGGACATTTGTTTTTTACAAAAGACCCATCTGCTACCCGACACCTCATCCAGACTCATTTCCCGTCAATGCGCAATGGGCTACCATGGCAGCCTCCCAAGTGTTCATTGATACTGGGGGTTGATTTGTGATTTTGCATGGCACTCTTCGGGCCCAGCCTCTGACGCTTGCTGTCTTGTACGGCCCAAACTGCAACGACCCGGACTTCTTCGCGCAAGTCAGGCACCACATCTCATCATTTGGCCCCGCTGCGCTCCTCTGGGGGGTGATTTTAATATTACATTGTCCGCTGCTTTAGGCCGGTCCGGCACTCATGCCCCCCACCCGCGTGCGGTTTCACTCCTCAGCTCCATTATCTTGGACAATTCCTTGTACGATGCATGGCGTCATTCCCACCCTGCAGTGCGGGAGGGCACTTGTGTCACTGGTACCCATGGCTGCTGGTCCCAACAAGATTTGTGGATCACCACTCCAGACGCCTTGTTCTGGCTTACCTCTGTTGATCATACAGCGCACATTCTCTCAGATCATGCTCCCGTTCGTCTGTGCCTCCGTCTTCCACAATCCCCCTGCCATGCCTTCTCCTGGCGGCTTCTCCCCAACACACTATGCGACTCGTCTTCTGTGATGAAATACAATCCGCAATCGTGAATTATTTCGAGCTCAACGAGTGTTCTGTGGACTCACCATCTACGGTTTGGGAGGGGGTTAAAGCCGTCATCCGTGGGGAATGTATTTCTAAGCAATCCGGCTTCCTCCGCTCCATCCGCTGCACTCTCGATAAACTGGAAGGGGAGATTAAGGTACTCGACGATTCTAAGACCCAGGACTCTCACCCTGACATGCTTGCTCGGATACGGAGGAAACTCACTGACTTCGCCGACAAGGCAAATAGAGAACTTGCGTTTCTCGTTAGGGAGGCACGAGCACGCCATTTTGGAGCGGGACACCGTCCTGGTAAAACTCTTGCCAACCTCCTCCGCCAGCCTCAGGCTGCATACTACATCACAGCCCTTCAGGACGGCGGCCCTGCCCGAACTCCCTCCCCAGAGAAAATTAAGGCACGCTTCACTACATTTTATGCACAACTCTACACGGCCGGATCGGTACCACAGGGTGAAGTGCTCAACCAATATTTTGACACCCTCCAGCTCCTCTGGCCTCTGGAAACAGTCGCTAACATCGCTATCTCCTATTACCAACTTTTGGAGATATTCACGCTAAGCGTGAATATCTCCAAAAGCTAACACCTGCCCTGAGCAGTTCTTAGCCATATTATCCAATGGGAGGTGGATAACATGGCTAAGAGCATTAGCTCGGTAATGCATGAATATCGGTGACTTTTCAGCGATATTCATCCATTGTGGCCGTTTTTTATCGCATTTGCGATAAACCTTGGTAATACCAAGGTTTATCTGTGATAAAAATTGCCGCAGCTCAGCGGTAATATTTTGTCTCTAACCAAGCAATAGCGATAATTATCGCTATTGCTTGGTAATATGCCCCTAAGTTTTCAAATAATACAATTGAAATACTATACTACTGTGTATTTCTGTCCGACAGAACCATTATTATCAATTTCAATTGACATTTGGGGCCCGCTCATGACCAATCTCTTAAGTCATAATTCACAATGCCCTGCGACATCTTCTGCGCTCCCCGCCGGCACCCCGCCCGCGGCGGCCACCGGTGAAGGTCCGTGAGGTGTTTCCCCTCTGCTCCTATCTCCCCCCTGCTCCCTCTGCCTTTCCACCTCACTTATGGCGCCTCTATATGATCAATGTTTCACCCCCTCTGTGGTTATACGTGATTGTTTTCTGGTATTGTTTCCAAATGTCATAATGGCCAAGATTGCCTCTGCTGTGCTGTATTGTACTGTTGTGCTCATTTCCTTGAAACTGTGTAATCCTGTAACTGTGCTGTGCATCTTTATCAGAAAAGGATTTTGGAAATGAAAAAAAAAAGAAAGAACATTATTTCACATAATAAGGGAGTGTCCCAAAATCCAGTCCTACTGGACTAACAAAACCTGTTGCTTAAGCAGTTTACAGGGAGTGGCGGTGCCATTGTCGGCCAAGTTATGTTTACTTAACATATGGGAGGTGACAGACCTGGGAAGGGGAGGAGAGAACTGGAGTGATTTTAGCACTGGTAATCGCTAAAAGAAACGTATCAAGCAGTTGGGGAGTGGAAACAACACCAACACTCAGTGATTGGAAAAAAGATATGGACTGGAGCATGTTGACAGAAAAAAACGGCATACCTGAATAGGGGCTGACCTCAAACATGGGAAAGGATCTGGGCAAAGTGGAACGAGTATCGAGGATTTTTGTGTACTGTCTCAATGGCCCAAGCCTGACAAAGGGGGCTAGAAGATGGAAATGATCAAACGCCAATTGTGGGGGGAAATTGAAGGAAATGTTGGGAAAAAGCAATGCAGATTTTATTTTATTTTTTATTTATTTAGGATGTATAATGCACATGGCTGCCCCAGCAACGAGGCGTCCCAGCGCAACCAGAAACTTGAGAGAGAAGGCAAGAGAGCCCAGCCTAGCAAAGAACATTTGAAAATGGGAATAGCCAGGTTTTTATAGTTTTGCGAAATGCTAAGAGATATGGCATAGCTCTAATGCGCGCTGGGAGTGAGTTCCAGAGCTTTGCCGCCAAATAACGGAAGGAACAGCCCCCTGCCCTCGCTCTCTGGACTCGGGGAGCACAGACAAGTGCAAGGTCGGCAGATCTCAATGCTCGCCCAGGCACATAGGGTGTCAACAAGCAGGAAAGCCCACCCGGGGCTTGATGCGTCAGAATCTTATGTGAGATACACAGCACCTTAACCTAAATGTGTTTCTCAATGGGTAGCCAGTGAAGCTTAGGGAGCACATGCGCCACCGAGCAGGATCAAGGTAGGTCCACCAAAAGGTGCGCTGCCGCGTTCTGGACCCTCTGCAAGCCTTGGATGCTGGCCTTATTAGCGCCCAAATACAGAGAGTTACCGTAGTCGAGCCTGGAGAATATGGACGCCTGAACAATGGTTTGAGGAACTCTAGGTGGAAAAAAGCCAAGCAGGGGTCTCAGCCCTAAAGTCCAAAACAGACAGCAGCAACGGCTTTTGTCTGTTTCTCAAATGTTAGTCCATTGTCAAACCACATGCCCAGGTTTTTCACAGCCTCCCTAGGTGACGGGGTGGGTTTGAGACGGCCAGGCCACCACTGCTCAGACCAGAGATCCCGGTCCTTGCCAAATAATAGGATCTCTGGGGCATATTACCAAGGGCCTTATCACCGCATTAGCGGGAATTTTTCCTGCTAAAGCGGCGATAATTTTATCGCCCTATTACCTAGCTGTCGCTAACACCAGTTAGCGACAGCTAGTAGGAGATAGCAATCATCTTGGGGCCCGCTTTGCATGTCAGCGATATTTATCGCTAATGACATGCAAAGAAGAATGAATGAAGCAGCGAGCCGTGCCAGGAGTCGTTCCGGGTGCAGGCATAGCGGCGTATTATTCCACTCACACCACTTGCGCCGTTTATGCTGTGCACCATTGTCACTTGAGTCGCCACCTTGTGTCACATGTACACACTAAGCACCAAGTACAATTTGGGTTGCTTTTTGATTCATTTCTATACAGTGCTGCTATAAATGTATATCTTGTTTATACTTTAAATATATGATGCTGTGATCACTTTCTAAACAATTGAGTCTCCTTTTTCCTTGCTAGTAATGCCTTTGGCATACATACTTAACTGTCTACACATTAATACCTCGTGGGATATTGTTTGTTTATTTTATCCTTCTACCCTGATCCCAACCCGGTTTAAGGATTTTACTCCTGTTCTTTTTTACTACCCACTAATTAAAGTGGGCACCTTTCACCAGTCCAAATGACTCTTATGATGTATAAGGTCAAAGATAACCTTTAGAAAGCTATCCTAGTGGTAGCTGTGGAGAGCAGCCTTCAAGCTTAATCTTGAAGGAATGTAAAGCAGCATGTTTGACCACAATATCACCTTTAGCATTAATTAAATGACAGGATTTCCACACAGTAGTTATAACAATATGCATTTCTTAATATAACACGCTCTAGCATCCTTTACATGAGGATACATAATAGTAAGTAGCAATAATGCACAGTGGGCCCAGAGGGGGACCAAATCATATACTAAAATAGTGGTATAAGAAACACGACTCGAGTCAAGACAAAGTCGAGCAGGTGTAGAACTGCTGAGACCCCACTTTATCACCCAAGGTGAGTACATAGGACCCCACGGAGGACGGGTGCAGTGTGATTACATGACCGCGTATGCCGTACAATTCAATGGGAGAGTTGCGTTTGCAGTTTTAAGGTTTAAGGACCCTTCCCAAAGGACTAGGAAGAAACCCATGGAAGTTAGGAGGTTGAAGAGACACTCCACCCATGGCTACCTACGTTCCCGGGTTACCTATCCTAGGGAAGCCGGGTGCATAGGCCTGAAGTGGCGTCGGAAACCAGCGTCGATTTCAATGTGAGTCTTCAAACAATAGTCACTGCAGGGAAGAAGACAAGTGTCCGGTGAAACCCAAGGATGGATTCTCAATTGAAGGAACCTGAAAGCAGAGGGGACAGAGTGTGGGTCACTGGGAGTGAGCAGAGGCTCGGAAGATGGGTGCCCACCGATGTCGGGTACTTCAGGTGAGGAGATGAATACTTGACTCTTCAGCCAGGAGTCGTCGACGACAACCAGGAGCAGGGTATGAGCTGTCCGAAGAAGGATGTCAAGTGCTGAGGGGTCGGTTTCTGGCTGGAGCACAGAAAAGCCTTGGCAGCGGTAACACACAAAGGACGAGTAAGGTCAGAGTTCCGCCCAGCAAGGACCAAGGGACTCACCAATTGCAGGGAAGTCAGGGCAAGCATGGAGAAACCAGGGTAGCCTAGAAAAGCAAAGTTGACCCTCACAGGTACTCACAGGTAGGAGGCCCAGGAGTCGCAAGGGGACCTCAGGCAGTATCAAAAGAACAGCAGATTACAGGGCATGAAGAGCAAGGAGGTCAAAGTCCTTTGGTGGTAATGTGCACAGAGGTGAGGGCTATTGACAGCCCAGTGCATGAACTTGGGGAACGCCAACAAGCATATACACTTGCAAATGGGTGTGGTGCACAGGGTTCGGGTTATGCAGTCCCCACAAGGCATACTGGCCTCAAACCTGGTGAGAGGGCATCTCAGCCTCAAGTAACATTGGAACCTACCTCCTGTGTTGTTGGAGTCTTTAGAGTCCTCAGGAGCAGCAAGCCAGTCAGTTGCGGTTACGGTGCCTGCAGTTGCAGGGGAGTGACTTCTTCACCCCAAGGAAGATCCTTTGGTTGTCTTTAGTGCACCACAGGTCCTGCACAGAGCCTGTACGGAGCAAGGGCACAGAAAAAGCTTTGGACGGAGAGGGAGACAAAGTCGACCCAGTCAAGGTCCAGTGAATTCCAGAGTGTCCAGAAGGTTAAAGTTAGTGGTTTGTTCTTGGTAGAATCTTGTCCATGGAAAATCTAAACACCTACAGCCAGGTAAGCCCCTTTGTACCCACGGGGAGAGGGTTGGACAGATTCAGGGTACCATCCCAGTGGATGTTCTGGACAATGGGGAGGATATTCCCCTGTCCTTTGTCCATTTTCGCGCCAGAGCAGGAGCCAATGGCTCCCAGAGCTAGTTTCAGCTGGACTATGCACTTGGAAGTGCCTCCACACAGCCTCAATACACTAAATCCTGTCTGGGAGGTGGTCACACCTCCCTGTGACAGGATGTCTATTGTGCTACCTTCCCCTGCTCGAGCTTGGCTCAGCAGTAGGATGGCAGAAATGTGTCAAAGGTTGGCAGCATCTATTTTGTGCTGTCCGGGTTGAGAAGGCTAGCAGCAGGTAGAGCGGTGAGCCCGACAAAGCTCACTTCAGAAGAGTGGAATCGTACCTCCAACACCAGTTACTGGTGTAGAGGTATAAATTCCAATAGGTTTTGTCTCAGCAGTTTTCGAGATAGCATTTACCACAAGGTTATAATGCACCTCTACCTATATGTCTGGCTGAGTCACAGACATCCTGGGATAATGGTCTCTGAAGGCTGCAGAGGGGCCCTGCTCATGCATTGCCACCCTCTCACGTAAAACCCAGCTCCCTGCCTTCAGGATTGTTAAGGCCTGCTACAGGAGTTACTGATACATTTTAAGTGTAGTGACATATAGATATAGGAAACCTATACCTAAAGTAAGTTGTGCAAGCACCACCTTGCACAGGTTGCAGCAGCAAACCTGGAGTTCCATTTTGCATGGCATCTCATGGGTGCCATAATACAGGCTTCAGCCCATGGGAGGCCTCTGGGGTACCTATGCCCTGGGTACATGTGCACCATATACTAGGGACTGATAAGGTTACCTCAGTATCCAAACTGGAGTGTACCTAGTACACAACAAAGCCAATTTATTGAGAAAGCATATAGACTGGGGTTCTGATCAGCTGTATCCCAGTAAGACTAGTCAGAAAACAGTGCAACATCAGCAAAAAGTGGAGGTAACCATATGAAGCAGATCCTACTTTCCTAAAGTGACTTAAACATTTGGTCTGACAAGCTCAATATGCCCCATCCACAAACAATCATCACTGGCCTAGACGCACTGAACCTACTTCAGATCGTCCGCAAACCCACACACGTCGCTGGACACATCCTAGATGTAATTTTTGCAAATACAGAACTAGTTACCTTTCAAACAATGACTCTAGTCACATGGTCAGACCACCATTTGTTTGCTTCCCAACAAAAAACAACACAAAGCAACGCACCTTAAACCTCCTTACATGCATCCACCTAGTGACCCTGGAACAAACTCAGTGGCATATGTACGAGGAAGTGGCAGAGTGAGGCGTTAGGTGTCATGGCTTAACGCCTCCCTCCAACATAATACTGGGACTCCTTCCAGCCCCAAGCCAATGGCACAGCCTTTTTTTTAAGCATTTGCAATCATAATACTCATCATTTTGCTCCACTTTTAAGTTTGTCATTCTCCACTTTCAAATTCATCCTTTATATGTCCTCGTGCAAGGAAAAGCTATTTCCATAGTTTCTCATGTAGTCGCTGGGCCATCCGAACTTCTGCGCGAAAACACGTTCCAAAGCCAATCCAATTCAAATCAGGGAAGGGGAAGATGGCGGCCGGCTAAGAGGTCCGCTCAGGAGTTCCATGCTCGCTGCGGACTTAAGACATGGAATACTCACACCAAATCAACATATAGCATCCCGCAAAAAAGGAGGAACTGAATATGAACCTCGGAGCATAAAGAAAAGAAAATTCTTATCAGGGAAACGTAACAGAATGCCAAACACCCTACCACGATGTCCACTGGAAGGTTACCCGGGCAGAGCTGCTCTGCTCCGTGCGCTGAGGACGTACTCTGGGCTATGGGCAGCCGCATCAGAGGCGAGTAGAGGCTGTAGGAGGGCCGCCGGGAGAATCCCCTTCCTGATCCGGGGTAAAAGTGGCAGCGGGACCACTGGCACCAACACAAACTCTAGCGCTGCCGAACCAGCCGCAACACGGAGAAAGGACACAGACAGCCCGCCTTTCCAGTTCCGGGTAAGATGGGGAAGTGCTACCTCCTCTGCAGCCGAGAATCCAGCTGGAATAACAGGAAAGGCAGGAAAACTCGGGGGCACAATACCAGAGGCTGAATCACAGGCTGAATCGCAGGCTAATATGGAGGAACCCACCCCCCCTTTTCCCAAGTGAAGCTGAGAATCCTTGGTGGCCCCAGAGAGCAGCGGATTTCAGCAGCACCGGACTGGAGGACGGCACACTCGCCTATGAACAAGGTACCTGGTGGGGGGGGGGGGAAGGAGTTGCTTTACTTGATTTCCTAGATGGTTGCAGAGGGAGCAAGCAAACAACAGAGGGAAAGGAGGGAAAGGGGGTAAAGGCTGCAGCTCCACACACACTTTGGGAGTAAAGGGGGGTGGGGAAACCCAAATCCCCCAAATTGTTCCAGATCTAGTAGAAGCAGGGGATCCCGAACAGGCAAACAGCATAAGATCAAGCTACTGCCTTAGGAACAGACAGTTCCTCAAACACAGCTCCCTCCCTCCTACAAAGCAGAGTGTGGCCCCTAGAAGCACAAAAGGGAAAAACAAAGGGAATCTTAACTTAGAAATCCAACCCTTCAAAATAAAAGGCAAAGCAACAAAGGGGAAAGATCTGGGGAAAGGACAGACAGAACAAAAAATCAGAGTGACCCCCTCCCTAAGGTCCTTCTTCAAAGTACAACACCTAGTCCAAGTTCAGGGAACGCCTGGTAATCATTCTGCACCACAAGAAAAAAGCAAATTTGCACCTTTTGGCGCAGACTCCACCATAAACACAAACTTCATCCCCGGAGCAGAACACAACACCATAACTGCAGGAGATAACAGTCTGGATATGAACAAAGAGAAAGAGACGGCTACACCTCCACAAGCCGAGTTATCCAGAGGCTCCACCATGGCAAAATCTGCTGAATCTACAGCACCACAACCAGTTAGCAACATGAGGGAAGAGCAACCTGCCCTAAGTCAAACGGAGAAGTTTATGGAAAAGATGCTGGGAGAAATGAGAAAAAAATTCGCAGTATCGGAGGCCAATTAAAGTAAGATTCAGGAAGTATGCAAGACCCTTGACCGCAAATTAAATGCGCAAGGAGAAAGAGTGACAGTGGTGGAAGCAGAAGTAGAAGCTCTCAGCAGAAAAGTGGAAACTAACCAAGAGGAAATCAGAACACTATGACACAGCAATAAAACCATGGAAGAAAAACTTGAATTGTTAGAAAACCAGGCATGAAGAAACAATTTGAGAATCTTAAACGTTCCAGAAAATCTGGAAGGGGCGGACACCAAAAAATTCATAGTGTCACTCCTTGAAGAATACTTCCCCTGGGCCAAAGAGGCTGACCAGGTAGATGACATACAGAGGGCACACCGCGACCCCTTTGGCAAAAATAAAGAGAGGAAAACACCAAGGAAAATTTTAATTAACTTTAAAACATACACCCTGAAAGAAACAATCTTAAGTGAGGCCTTAAGGAAAGGCACTTTTAATAAGGACGATTGGTCTTTCAGAATCTGCTCAGATATGTCTAAAGCTACTCAGGACAGGCAGTGGGAATTTGGACAGCACATGCAAGAACTAAAATCTCTCGGAGCTAGATTGCAGATGAAGTTCCCTACTGTCTGAGGATCATGTGGAGGAACAAAATGTACAACATCAGGGACCCCAAGGAGGTCGAAAAATTTTTGGAGCAAATTCAGGATCAAGTGCGGACCGCAACATATAATAAGAAAGGTGAAGCATTCGAATTGGGCGAAGTATGGAGCTCAAAGAGGGCGAAGAATACCGCCCAAAAAGAAGAAGGGAGGCTTCCTCAGGGTGGGTAATAATGAATTTCCCAAAAAAGCACAAATACAAAATAAAAAAAGAACACAGGTGGGGATCAAAGTAGGGAAAAAAACAGAAAAAATTTCCTCACCAATGAAAACAATAGGAGTCTACGAGGCCTGTAAACATGAACATGTAAAGCCATGCACTTCCCAAAAATAACATAAGAAGATGAAGACAAACACCAAAGAACTTAGCATACTCTCCTGGAACGTCAATGTCCTTAGAACCATCAATAGAAGGAGGAGAATCCTTGAATATCTAAAGTCAATAGACAGCGAGATCATCATACTGCAGAGACGCACCTTCTTAGAACAGAATGGAATCAAATAATGAAAAATCTTAGCTGGGTGGATGCCTATGTATGCACTAACCAAGAATGCAACATTACGGGCATAGCAATGATTTTTTAAAAATCGCTCAAAGTCAAGATAGAACACACAGAAGTAGACAATAAAGGAAGATGGGCAATAACTAGAGTAAGAATATTTGACAATATATTCACCATAGCAGGTTATTACGGTCCAAATACAGACGACCCAACCCCCCTTCAAAAACTCTACACACAACTCCTATCAGCAACTTCCCCGATAATTTTAGGGGGTGACTATAACATAATCCTAGATCCTAAAATGGATAGATCCCCCAGGAAGACAAGCAAACCTGCCAAAAATGAGGGAGTGGTTAGGACAATATACAAAAGATTTGGACCTAATGGATATGTGGAAAGAGAAAGGCGACAAAAGACAGGCCTTTACCTTTCACAACAAAAAATTAGTACAAAAAATCAAGAATCGACTACTTCTTAATAAATAGGAGTCTACTAGGAATTGTCAGGAGAATAGAGCATCTGCCGGCTCACCTGTCCGACCATTCAGCAGTCCAACTTACAATGCAACCGACAAAAAACAATTCACAAACCAGATGGACTGTTGATCGCACTAATAGACCCACAGGTAATAGAAGAACTTAGGACAGAGACAGACAATTTCTTTGAGAATAACAAAATTGGGACCTCGAAACAAACCACCTGGGATTCCTACAAGGCAGTGATCAGGGGGAAGTTGTTAAGCATGGGGGCATACTGGGCCCGATTCACAGAACTAACTTAAGCCAAAATCCTAAACTTACTACTTTTGGTATTCACAGAAGTTAGGATTTTGTCTTAAGTTTGTCTTAAAACAGACTTAAGACAAACTTAAGACAAAATCCTAACTTAAGTCTGTCTTAAGTCTGTCTTAAGTCTGTCTTAAGACAAACTTAAGACAAAATCCTAACTTCTGTGAATACCAAAAGTACTAAGTTTAGGATTTTGTCTTAAGTTAGTTCTGTGAATCAGGCCCATAGATGAAAAGTCACAAAGAAAGAAATAAGAGACTTGGAGAATGATATAAAACAACTCGATATACAAATAGCACCAGAACATACAACAGCCACTAAAGAAGAACTAGAAAAGGAAAGGCAAAAACAAAAAGAAACACTCACAGACATCCTTACTAGTAAAGTGAGGAGAAAATGGGAAGCCAGAAAACTATCAAACCATGAGTATGGAGAAGGATGCAGCAAAATGCTGGTATGGAAAATAAGGACTGACCAAACCAGAAACAAAGTATCCAGCATCCAACAGCATAACCAAATAGAACCAAGCTCTGAGAACACAATAATAATGCAGGAGTTCACAAATTTCTTTTCCAATCTATATAATGAAGAAATGAATCCTTATGAGGATCACCTGGGGAACTATCTAGATCACCAGCCTCTTCCATCCTTATCGGAAGAAGAAAAGGAAGAACTAAATGCAGAAATTACAATTGAAGAAGTAGGAGACGTGATAAGAGGACTGAAAAGAGGGAAATCAGCCGGCCCGGATGCTTTACCAAATGAGCTCTATATCAATCTAAGGGAGACCTTTGCTCCTCCAATATCGGAGTTACTAAACATAATCTTCAGAGGTCACGATAAAATCCCTGACTCCTGGAACGATGCAACTATTAGTATCATTTTAAAACCGGGAAAAAATCCAACAATCTGTGAATCATACAGACCTATATCACTGTTGAACTGCGATTACAAAATTTGTATGCAGATCATGGCAAAAAGACTAGCAACAGTAATGACTAAGCAGATCAACCCAGACCAAAAGGGTTTCCTGAAAGGCAGACAAATACAAGAAATAACGCACAGACTCTTTGGTGCAATAGACATAGCCATCTGTGAAGAAAAACCATTAACAATAATCACCTTCGATGCTGCCAAAGTATTTGACAGAGTCAACTGGACTTTCTTAAGCAGGGCCATCAGCAAATATAATCTGGGGGAGAGCTTTCTCTGTATGGTGGAGGAAATATATGAAAAACAGAGAGCAAAGATCTTAATTAACAGGAACCTCAACGAAAATACTACAATCAGAAGAGGAACACGACAAGGATGCCCGTTATTGCCGCTACTTTGTAACCTCTCCATCGAGCCCCTAGCAAGCAACCTCAGAAATCATAGCTTAATATCGCCCTTTAAACACCATGGTTGGACCAAAAAGGTTGCGTTATACGCAGACGATCTGGTGGTGTTCACAGACAATTTCCAAGACTCTATTGCAGCAATAGAAGAAACTCTAACTAACTTTGTGAAAGTGTCAGGGTATCAGACCAACCAGGCAAAGACGGAGGTTATGAGCTGGAACCCGCAATTCAACAACCCATACTCCAGAGAAAAAATAAAATATTTGGGAATTAATCTGGTTAAAGACCTGGAAAATATGCCCCAGATAAACCTTAACAGAATTGCTGGAGAAACTAGAAAAGTACTTAAAGTATGGGGTGGTTGTGTGGTAAATAAATAATTAATTACCGGTACTATTTTTGAATACAGTGAATAAAACAGATAGCTCAATAAATAAGAGACAGGATTCGAGGTATCTGAGTCTAACAGGCTTTAATCAGGCATAAGGGAAGGGACAGGAATGGGATAGCCTGCACGGAAATAGAATGGATGGCAGCTGCCCTGCTTCATCGACAGTGCAGCATATATATAGTATAATACATTACATTACATTGCATACAATAGGCGTAGCAGTAGGCGTAACTCGTAGCAGTCGCGAAAGATAAGAACAAATGGGTGTAACAAGAAGGCGTGTACAGGGCGTATACATAGACATGTGATGAAGACGTCACAGAAGTGTCATAAATGGGGTGGAAACATGGAGGGGGCTACCTGAGCAGCTGGGACCTTTAACCTAGTGGTGCGCGCAAACGGGCAATGACGTGTTGCCAGGAAGAACTGGGGACTATGACTTCTGTGCTAGAAGAGGAGACTAAAGTCTGCGGTGTCAGGACGACATGTACCTATATCATATCTGGTATCTGGTGTTTGGAGTACATGTTGATAGAAT
Source organism: Lissotriton helveticus (assembly GCF_964261635.1). NCBI lineage: Eukaryota > Metazoa > Chordata > Amphibia > Caudata > Salamandridae > Lissotriton > Lissotriton helveticus. The sequence goes on from NC_136057.1 coordinate 191,216,822, forward strand.
CCAAAAGTTATCAGGGCAAAGGCTACTTGACACTAAGACTGGTGCATGCATTATTCTACATGTATTGCGTGTGCGAGGAATATTCTATGAATATTAATACAGTATTTCTCTTACATGGAGACAGAAAGGCTAGACCATAGCTGAAACTATTGATGCGATTCAGTAGCTTAGGAATGCAAAGAAGGAGGGCTGGACTGATAACTAGAAGCATAACATACTCTTGGCAGACAGGCAGGCAGAGCCAGGCCGGGCCGGGCACTGTGCGGCAGGAAGTAAGTGAAGGGTCAGGGATGCAGGTGGGGGCTGCATCGCTCCTCGGAGAGGGTTCAGGAGACTGTAGCTTGAATCTGGTGTCCGGGCCCTTTTAAGGCCTCGGAACGGGGACAATTCAATGAATTAACGTGCACACTGTAAAACGTGGCAACATAGGCCTAATACTCGTTGTTTTCACGAGAACTGGATACTGGCATACTAGAGTTGGACACAACTATAATTGCGTCTTTAATCGATCATAGGGGGATACAGGCATATCGATCATGCACATATAACATAGGATGGGGAACACGTAGGCACATATAACATGGCAAAATTTACTTTTCCACATTCCCTCCTTGTGCCCTACGTTTCCATCAGGAAACATCAATATTCATGATACCATCTATCTGTTCATATAGCATCATTTGCTCGTCTCGAATTGTCTTGGAACGGGATTTAGGACTAGGAATACAAGAGGTAGCACACATGCCGCAAATCGCAGGGCCACATTGTAAACAGAGGCAGCAACTGAATATGATCATTACTGCTATACCTAGGAATGACAATACTTTCCATCCCCAGGCAGATATGATACTCCAGAGCCAACCGGACCATGTCCAGGTGCCTGGATTCTGGTGTAACTGATGGGCAATTGTATGAAGTCTGGTTATAGCTGAATAAACAGACGACGCGTTATTAGGAATGAAAATGCAGCAACTAGATCCGATGACTCTACATGCTCCTCCTCTATCGGCCAGTATGACGTCAAGAACGAGACGATTTTGGAGCACAACAAAACGCATAGCAGATTGCTCTTCAGTTAAGTTACCTAGAGCGGAAGTAGTCTCATTCACTACTGCTACAAGGGTTCTGGTTAACCTACGTATTAACTTACTATTCTGGACAGGACCTATAAAGAAAAAGAAACCTTTATTGAAGTCTTGATATTGTTCTAGAGCAGTTTCAGTTTGATCGACAATTGGGGACTCAGTCTCCCTTCTATGTCTAACGTGTACTAGATGTGTGTTTCTATGATAATCAGATGGGGCTAGGAAAACTGGTGGCAGTAGGAAGGCAATATAACATGTTCCATCCCAATCAAGGGACAGGCGAACATATGCGGTCTGACCACAAACAAAATAAGAATGACGTGAGGCTTTGAAAATAGATTTCCCACTGTCACTATACTCGACCACAGTAGTACAATCACTATGTCCTACATGTGCGGAACCATTCTTTCTGACACATAATTCGCCTTTGACTGGTAGAACTGAAATAGCAGGCAAATCTGGAGTAGTATCGGACTGGACATTCAAGACCATGAAATTCGAGGAATAATTACCTAAATCATATACTTCATTTTCCAGATCTAACCCTGTTCTATGGGGAAGACCTTGCTTGTCTGGGAAACATGTTCGATTCAGAAGGGACATATCAGTTGAGGATGACGTTAACGTGGACCATGCTCCACACGAACCATTATGTGAAAACGGATAGGGAAAGAGTGGCAGAACTCCCTTCGGTGTCTGGAAAGGGGGGAGTCGACCACACACCCAACAATTAGTGGCATTGCTGGTCTGGTGTGAATAGTGCAACCTTCGGATAAAAGTGTTGTTACGCATAGCAAGACGATAAGATAACTCGTGAGGAGGCAGATCACTAAACGTGTGCTCTACTGTAACATTAGAAAACATATGTGCATGTGAAATAGGAAAACATAAATGTAAAGCATAACTTATGCATGTAACCATAAGACTCAAGAATAATAAAAAGAATAGAACGATAATACATCTTTTAGAGTTTTGACTAACTCTCTCACTGTGTGGGTCTGTCTCATACATGTCAGGAACCTGTCTAACCGTTTCACCCGAGAGGGACTTAGACAATTAAACTGGCTGACTTACTAGACCGCAATTTTGCTTTATACTCCTGCTGCGGAGTTTTCTCTAACAGGGGAAGTTTGGATTCAGAGTCTGTGTTTGGGCAGTCCTTGAGAATAGGGCAGTCTTTGATAAATGTCTTTTGTCGCAATCCATGGAATTTCTTGATGTGGCTGGTATGCACCCAGCCTTTACGTCCCTCGAGCTTGACGGCGGTCCTTGTTGTTAATAACACCAGCTGGAGCTCCTTCCAACGGGGCTCCAACGGACTTGAACGATCAAAATTGCGCACCAGGACGAAATCCCCCGGAACGACTTCATGCGGTTTCACCTCAGTGTTGTCTGGGAATGCAGCGGCAACCTGTGAACGACAAGAGTGTAGGGCAGGCATCAAGGAAGCTAGGTAATCCGTCAGCATATTACTGGAAACATCTGTAATCTTTCGGGGCATAGGTGTACCCCACATGTTTGGAGGGCGGCCGAATACGACCTCGTACGGGGACAGACCTGATTTGGAATGTGCAACCATTCTCATATAAAAAAGGGCAACTGGCAGTGCTACTATCCAATCTACACCTTTCTCTGCACACACTTTCGCAATGAGGATTTTCAAAGTCTGGTTATGTCTCTCTACGAGACCGGCTGCTTCAGGATGGCGTACACAGTGGAACTTCCACTGGTACCCTAGCAGAAGGGAAACTTGTTTCATGAGCTCGGATGAGAATGGCTGGCCGTTATCTGAATACACGACCCTGGGTAATCCATAGCGGGGAAAATACTCACGAACCAACTGCCTGGCAGTGGTCGCAGCTGTGTAATCTGGAACTGGATATGCTTCTGTCCACCTGGACAAAGCGCATACAACTACGAGGACATACTTGAAACCTCGACATCGCTCCATCTGAATATAATCCATCTGGAGGACTTCAAAAGGGTGGTCAGGAGGTTGGAATCCACCTTGTTCCACCGGGACACTTTTACCTGGATTGAACTGACAACATATCATACAGGTACGGACTTTCTGCTTGGCGGCTGCTCGTAAATGCTTGTTGAACCAAAGGTTCTCAATGCTGTCTAACATAGCTTTTTCTCCTAGATGTGCTGGACTATGTGCGGTGTTAATAATGACTTGAACCATAGAGTCGGGGAGAAACCATGTGGCTTTTCCCTTCGTCAACCATCCTTGATCTGTCTGGACCCCTCCTTGTTCGGACCATTTCTTGATTTCATCGGGAGTAGCATGTAACTGTATGTCTATGACATCTTGTGTAGGGTCCTTAACTGTCATACAAGTAGTCTGTTCTGGAATGTGTGTCAGTGTCGTGTTAACTGGAATGTCTGGAGTCTGAGCTGTAAGCTTGGCTGTTCGATCTGCTAGGTCGTTACCTTGGGAAATGATATCAGTAACTTTCGTATGTGCCTTGCACTTCATGATGGCGATAGCTGTCGGTAAATGTATTGCATCTAACAGAGCTTGAATGAGGAGACCATGCTGAATCTTGGTTCCATGAGAAGTCATGAAACCTCTCTCCTGCCAGAGCACTCCAAAGTTGTGTACGACTCCAAATGCATAACGTGAATCTGTGTATATATTCACTTTCAGGTTCTTGGCACGTATGCAGGCTTGGGTCAGAGCGACTAGCTCTGCTGCTTGAGCAGACAGGGTGTCAATACGATGTGTTTCTATAACTTCGGTGTCAGTAGTCACTGCATACGCGGCTACTAGTTCTCCTGTACTTGTTCTCATACATGAACCATCCACATAAAGTGTCAGGTCGGGATCAGGTAATGCAATGTCTGTCAAGTCTTGTCTTGGCTTTGTCATGGTGTTAACAACTTCCACACAGTCATGTGTGGCAGGTTTTGAAGTAACTGACGGTAACAGTGTAGCTGGATTTAAAATGTTCCAGCGCCTGATTTCTATGTGTGGCTGGAACAGTGTCAGTTCATAACCTGTTAAACGTGCAATTGTCAAGTGCTGAGTCTGTGTTCGGTTTAAAAGAACTTCCACGGAGTGTGGAACTTGTACTGTCAGGGAGTGTCCTAACACTATGGAATCACTTTGTCTGATAGCTAGAGCTGTGGCTGCAACTGACTTGAGGCACGCAGGCAGAGCCTGGGCCACTGGATCTAATGTGCTAGAAAAATAAGCACAGGGCTTGTATTGTCCTGCTTGATCTTGTGTGAGAACAGATAATGCAGTACCATCACGTTCTGTAACAAAAAGTGTAAAAGGCTTACTGTAGTTCGGTGTTGCTAGAACAGGTGCTTGGCATAAAGCTTTCTTTAATTCATTAAAGACAAGTGTATGTTCCTGGGTCCAAGGGAGGACAGTCGATACGGCTGCCTCCTGTGTCGTTAACTGTATCAGTGGCTTGGCTAGAAATGCATACTGATGAATCCATTGTCTGCAGTAAGAAGTGAGGCCGATGAAAGCTCGTACCTCCTTCTGTGTCTTGGGCTGTGGAAGACGTGCTATTAACTGGATACGGTCAGGTGTCAACTGCCTACCCCTCTTGGACAGTAAATGTCCTAAGTAGACCACTTGCTGGACACAGAATTGCAATTTGGAAGGGGACACCTTGTGCCCCATCTCGGCCAGAAAATACAGGACTGTAAGTGACGCACGTTCCCAGTCACGTTCAGAACGGGCTGTGATCAGTAGATCATCGACATACTGGAGCAGGGCAGTGTCAGTTGGCATGTGAATATTGTCTAGTTGTCTTTTAAGTGCTTGACTGTAAATGCTAGGACTTTCTGTGAAACCTTGAGGTGCTCGTGTAAATTTATAGCTTCTTCCATTTAAACAGAATCCGAAAAGGAACTGGCTGTCTGGATGAATGGGGACACTGAAAAATGCGTTCTTGAGATCGATAACTGTGAAGAACGTGGCTTCAGAATCAATGGCTGTCAATAGGGATGAAATATCTGGGACTACTGGGTACTGGGGTATAATACATTTATTAAGTTCTCGAAGGTCAATCACTAATCGATAAACTGGAGGTGCATTTGGATCAGTACGTTTCAGGACTGGAATGATAGGAGAATTACATACATTGGAGTCAGTTTCTACAACTACTCCTTGAACAATAAGCTCGTCAATAATTTTGGATAAGGCTGCTACAGCCTCAGGCGGCAATTTGTACTGTCTGATTCGTGGTAAAACAACACCTTGCTTCAGAGTCACACGATGGGGTGTGATATGCATACAACCTACATCAGTTGGACCTTGCGCCCATAAATGCTGTGGTACATTCAATAATCTTGGATCAAAATCACGTAATACATAATGACCTTTGAAATCTCGGAGGAACAGGCGGACCCCTTCTGGGGAGCAGCATATGACTGCTCCTAATTCTTTTAACGTCTTAATGCCTAACAAATTTTCTGGACAAGATTTCGTTAATAACAAATCTGTAGTTCGGGACAATGGACCAACCTCTAGAGTAACTGGTTTCGATATTTCATTAACAATAGGCTTTCCTGAAAATCCAAGGGAAACATTTCTAGAGCCTGAGAGTGGAGCCCCTGGAACCTCTTCATGACTGATGGTAGTCCTACTTGCCCCTGTATCAATCAGAAACTTTCTGTCTTTCCCCAATACCTGACTGTGTACATAGGGACCCTCTTGATCTACAGGTATCTCGATGAGAGGCAAGCCTACCTCCCTCTCTAGGCTGTTTCATGAATATGGCTGGTAATCTGGATACTCTGACTGTGCGTACTGGTACATCTGCTGTGTAACATGCTGTGTTGCAGCGATAGGCTGCGGTGCTGTAACTGTCTGTTGTGCATTCTGTGGTGGCTGGGAAGTCTGTGAAACTTGTTCTTGTCTAGGCGGACGTGGTCTTTCTTTAGTTTTACCAGTAGCTATGTTGTGTTTCAGAACTGCACATTCGTTTATAAAGTGACCTGGCTGTTTACAGTAATTGCATGTCCCTTTAACGGGAACTGCAGGATGACTGGCTTGATTCGGACCCCTCTTCTGACTGTCTTGTGGAACAGACTGTGCAACTAATACTTTCATTTTCGTGTCTTTCATACGTCTCCTTTCGTGTTCCTGCTCTTCCCTGATTCTGTTCTGGTGATACTGGAGCATTTGAAGCATCTGTGACGGAGTATTAGCTTGCCAGGTACTTTCGACTTTCAAGACTCGATTTTTAACTTGTGGACTTGAATTCTCGACTAGTTTGGTAACAATAAGATGAGGGTATGATTCACTATTTGTTTTCAGACCACTATTAATAATAAAACATTTTTCAAATCTAGAATAGAAATCACTAGTATCTTCGTCTTGTTTCTGTTTACAGGCTGAGATGGCATCCCAATCTTCCTTTTTCGTGGCTAGTAATCTTGGCAGAACTTGTATTAATAACTCGGGCAATTCTTTAGCTTTATCCCCAAGACCGGTACCTGGTACTCGTGAATTATCTTCAGCTTCTAAAGCTGTCCAGTCTATCTTTTTCTCTCCCACCTCCCATTCTTTTTCTTTGAGTTTTTCATATATGCCCGCAGGCAACAGGACCTTTAACATTTTAATGATATCAGGATACGTGTATTCTCCCATACGGAGCATGTCCTTTAATTCACGGTGGAACCCTGCTGGATCTTTATCGTGACAGGGAATTAACTTCTTCATTTCTAAGAGTTCCATCTTTGTGATGGGGGTGTAAACAAATACTCGTTCTAGACCACCACCCTCTTTCTTGACTGGATGTACTTCTCGTAACGGATTCTGTCTGTCTATGTAGAAGGACTTACTTTCTGGGGGTGAGACGTGAACAAAATGTGGATTCAGAAACGTTCGGTATTTGTGGCGCTGTTCTAGAATGACACTAATTAAATCGGTACCTAGACCTTTCCATCTGTACTGGAGTAACTCGTTCAATACATCATGTAGAGGACCTGGATCAGAATTGTTCCTCATACAGGGTAATGAGATGCTGGATCATATACATACCCACCAGTCGTTGCTCGGCTGGGGGCAGTTTCAGAAACATTTGGGCCACTATTTCGTCTGGAAAAGTGGTAGAATCAGTAGTCCACCGGAATGCAGATCGGGCTAGTTCTTGTTCATGCATTGTACTGAGCTCGCTATAACCTATTCGTGATTTCAGAATATGATCGGTAGCTTGGAACACTTGCTCAAGAGAACACTGTTCTGGTACTGGAGGAGGAACAGCTTTCTTGTAATCTAGGCGTGAGTGTCGGTCGGAAAGTCTAGTTCTACCTACATACGCTATTCTGGAGGGATTCTCGTTGTCTACCTCTTCAGTAGAAGAGTCATCTTCTTTCTCGGTTGCTTGTTTTGCTTCTCGTTTCTCGTGTATCTTTATGATTTCCCTACGAATTTTCTTGTACATACTCTCTATGCAATTTTGTGTCTTGTGTCTTCCCTCAGCTATATTGTCACTCCACCTGGTCAGGACTTTCATTTCTTCTTGATCTTTTTCTGGACAATCTTGCTCTCGTATTAAACAGTTAATCAAAAACTTTAAAAGCATGAGCTGAGTCTCGACTTTTCTCTGGACCATGGCTTCGTGAATACTTTCTGGATTCACTCCTGTACGGATAAAACGATATATTCTGTCTAGATGGTCTCTCATATCGGGCAAGGTGTCCAAAAAGCCGACAACCCTTCTTAAACGTAATGAATATATGACCATGTGACCATCGCCTGGGACTGGATCATAACGACATTCAGTAAGTGCTCGCTGGATATCTACGTATGTAGTCGTTTTTGGCGTACGCTGTAACGCTAGTTCATGTAGCGTCAGACGTCTGTGTTGAGGCGGGGTATGAGGAGAATCTCCCCCCGCGGCTCCTAAACTAGAATCGTCGGTGTATACTGTACGTGCTGGTAGCGCGACTGGTAAAACGGGTACATGTACTGTGGGCTGGGCCGGGGGTGCTGTAACAGTGCTGTAACATTAACTGGACCCACGGGACCAGTGGCTGGAGGAGCAGGAATTACATTATTAACGGGAGCAGGCGGAACAGGATTTGCATAGTCTGGGACTGTATCGTCCAAATAGGACGAGAGAAAAATATCAGCTGCGCTCGGTTTATGACGTAGCTTAGTCGGGACCAATGGCGGCAGAAAATTACATGGTGCTTCCGGGGTTGTTTTTGGCAAGCCCTCGGCAAGAAGAGGATACATACCCTTAATAAGGGCATTTCTCTGTCTGTCAGACTGCTCTGCTCTAACTCGTTCACCTACTTTGATTAATTCCCTTTCTTGGGCTTTTTCTGAGGATTCTCTACTTAATTCTGTCTTTCTGAATTCTTTTTCGGTTCTTTTATGAGATTCTTTGCGCCATAACTCGATGGCATCTTTCTGGGACTGTCTGGCTTTCTTTTTCCATAATGCTTCTTCTACTCGCATGATGCACTCGGCATCCCATGTACCTGATGCGGGCCATCTATATTTCTCTTCTAGTTCCTTGGTATAGTCCGCCCACAAGTCTAGATATATTATGGCATCTAAGCCATGCTTGTGATACATAAAATGTCCTGGACTGTCCCTCGGAGGGACAGGAACTGCTTCTTCGAGTAACCCTTTTCTGGTCCTTAACTGACGTAATGTGGAAAACAGAGGCATTTCACTAATACACTTGAAACACAATACACAATAATCACAGTAATAATATAGCGAACAAAACTCTCATACCACGACATAAAAATACATGAATAACAATTCGAACAGAATACTACCTGATACACTGAAAACAGAACACATGAATTTCTCGAGAACGAAACTTACTAGAATTACTAGATGCACTGCTAAAACAGTACGGAACATACCGGTCCCATAAAGAGACACGTCAGGACCCGTATCCACCTAGGTGAACACTTCGGACTGGATCTGTGTACCCAAACCCACTGGACCAGAGACAAATTAATTGACCCTGTCTAGATACTACCCCAGCAACGGTACTCACCGGGCAGCAAGAACGGAAGGCCTCGGACTGGACTGGACTGCTACGACGTCGGACTACGAACTTCGGACTTCAGTTACAGGTGGGCCTCCGGATACCTCGGACCTTGTACTCTCGGCTTGGGCTCTGGTCGGGACTCGCCGCGTTCCTCACCGCCTCGTCTGGATGCTGGACCGCAACCTCCGTCTCCTCCGTGGGCCTGAGGGATACTTGAAGCAGAAATATCTGCACGTGCACGGTATGGCTCCGTCACGGCTGCAGAGGGTCAGGGGGCCTGCGTGGCTTCGCCGGCGCGTGGGGAAAGGGCAAGTCCCTATTCGGGCGCCATTATGTGGTAAATAAATAATTAATTACCGGTACTATTTTTGAATACAGTGAATAAAACAGATAGCTCAATAAATAAGAGACAGGATTCGAGGTATCTGAGTCTAACAGGCTTTAATCAGGCATAAGGGAAGGGACAGGAACGGGATAGCCTGCACGGAAATAGAATGGATGGCAGCTGCCCTGCTTCATCGACAGTGCAGCATATATATAGTATAATACATTACATTACATTGCATACAATAGGCGTAGCAGTAGGCGTAACTCGTAGCAGTCGCGAAAGATAAGAACAAATGGGTGTAACAAGAAGGCGTGTACAGGGCGTATACATAGACATGTGATGAAGACGTCACAGAAGTGTCATAAATGGGGTGGAAACATGGAGGGGGCTACCTGAGCAGCTGGGACCTTTAACCTAGTGGTGCGCGCAAACGGGCAATGACGTGTTGCCAGGAAGAACTGGGGACTATGACTTCTGTGCTAGAAGAGGAGACTAAAGTCTGCGGTGTCAGGACGACATGTACCTATATCATATCTGGTATCTGGTGTTTGGAGTACATGTTGATAGAATCCAAAAGTTATCAGGGCAAAGGCTACTTGACACTAAGACTGGTGCATGCATTATTCTACATGTATTGCGTGTGCGAGGAATATTCTATGAATATTAATACAGTATTTCTCTTACATGGAGACAGAAAGGCTAGACCATAGCTGAAACTATTGATGCGATTCAGTAGCTTAGGAATGCAAAGAAGGAGGGCTGGACTGATAACTAGAAGCATAACATACTCTTGGCAGACAGGCAGGCAGAGCCAGGCCGGGCCGGGCACTGTGCGGCAGGAAGTAAGTGAAGGGTCAGGGATGCAGGTGGGGGCTGCATCGCTCCTCGGAGAGGGTTCAGGAGACTGGAGCTTGAATCTGGTGTCCGGGCCCTTTTGAGGCCTAGGAACGGGGACAATTCAATGAATTAACGTGCACACTGTAAAACGTGGCAACATAGGCCGAATACTCGTTGTTTTCACGAGAACTGGATACTGGCATACTAGAGTTGGACACAACTATAATTGCGTCTTTAATCGATCATAGGGGGATACAGGCATATCGATCATGCACATATAACATAGGATGGGGAACACGTAGGCACATATAACATGGCAAAATTTACTTTTCCACAGTTGTCACTAAGCTTCTTGAGAAGAACCAATATAATAAAAATGTCCATCCTACCTAAATGTACCTACCTGTTCAACTCTATACCTTTGGAATACAAGAGGGATGCTCTGAAGAAAATCCAGGGGAAAATAACAAGTTTCATCTGGTCATCCAAAGGAACAAAAATAGCTTGGAGTAAATTAAGGAGAAAAAAAGAACAAGGGGGGGATAGCTAGTCCTGACCTTTTCGAATACTACAGAGCATTTCATTTTAAAAAAATGAGACCACTCTGGAAAAACTGCCAATACTACCCTGAATTTCTACAAACAATGACAGGAAGAACAGATCACTTTCTATATAAATTTGGACACCCAAAATTCTTCAAAAAGATAAAACTAAAGATCCTTAACACCATAGTAAAATTATGGTACCAAATAAGAAGCACGTTGAACATACCATATTATAGTACCCTGGCTCCCATATGGGAATCTCCGGGCACCCCAGACTGCCTCAAAGATTGCATGGCCACCCAGTTGAAAGCAGCTGGTGTTAAAGAATGGGGCCAATTGACGATAGAGAACACCATAAACACCTGGGATCAACTGACCACAATCACTAATGCTTCGCTATCCAAATTCAAATACTACCAACTCACTAGTTGGGCAAAATCGCTTACAGATAGAAAAAAGGGAAATGAAGAACTAGAGAAAGAGATGAAGAAAGATTCTCCCATTAAAAAAAAGAGATATCTCGATGGTACTTGGCTCTAATAACAGCCGGGGAAGAAAACTTCCTGATTCCAGAAACAATCTGGAGGAAAGACCTGCAAGCGCTGGACTTAAATAACATGTGGCGAAGATCCTAGGAGAAATGCTGGTCCACTGTAAAACCGATAACCCTGGGCGTAGTTCGCGTAGCCGCACTCCGCGACGCTACGCGAAGACGCACTTGCACTCCGCGAGCTACACGTAGCTCCGCGGACATGCGTAGTAGCTTGCTAGACCCGTTCGCGCGCCGTTTTTCATCTTCGGGAGCACGGTGCGCGTGTTCGGGGCGCTGCCTGCATGCTCGAGATAGCTAGCGCGCTAAGTTACTCAATGAGGTTTGTCCCGCCCGCTTGCGTTCCCTTATTTCCGGTTCCGGGTCACAAGTAACGTGTTCGCGTTGTGTTAGACATGTTCGGGAACTCATCTTCTCGTTCGCACTGCCAAAGTGCGTGATCGCGTCAAATATCGCGCGAACTTACCGCGGCGGTCGCGACGGGCAGAGCCATCTTCGATTTCACACTCTGGCTATGGTTTTGGGCCTACTTTAGCATCTCACTCCTATCTCTTCCATCCTGGTCTTTTCCCTCAGTTTTTCTAACTTTCTTTACTTATTACCTATTTCTGTCTGTGCCTAGGTTTATATTTCTCATTTTATTTTTACTTTTACAACTTTTTTTGCAACTTTTCTCTTGTTTTATATTACTTCCTTCTTTTATCTTTCTTCTTTCTTCCCCTAACCTTTTTGTCTTCAACTTTCCTTCTCCCCTCCACCCAGAACCATGGTGAAGGGTGCCAGCAGCATCGGCGGCTCAAAGGGCAAGGCGGCTGTGCCGAAAAAAACCCGGCTGCCTTGCGGCAGAATGCGCCCGGCAGGAGTGACGCCCCGCCAACTTTTTGGGGAGGAGGAGGTGGCCGCCCTGGTCTTTTTTATCCAGCGTCACCTCCCCTTGACTTTGGCAGCAGGCGGCAGGCCCGGCTCCGGCTACCAGCGCATTGAAGAGCGTCTCCGGCGGTGGGCGAAGGTGCGCCGTGCAGTCTTCCGCTGCTCCGGTATCCGGCGTACCCACCATCAGCTGCCCCACCGCTGGGCCGACATTTTGGACCGGGAGCAGGACCTGTTGGACCTGCTTGGTGTGGAGGTTGTGGGTCTTGGTGAGTGGCTACCCCAAAAATAAAGTGTGTATATATATATATATATATATATATATATATTCACAGAAAAAACCATAGGTTATAGACCATATATAGTTAGGAATTAGCATTTACAAAACCTTGAAAATTCACTGAAAAAACCATAGGTTATAGACCATATATAGTTAGGAATTAGCATTTAGAAAACCATATTTTACTCACACAAAACCATTGAAATTCCATATATAGTTAGTTGCACTAACTATATATCGCGCACCCGCAATCCACTGCTGATGATGTCACATATTACATCATTCATGACATGGTCAGTGACATCACTGATGACATCACTGATGACATCTCAAATGACATCACTGATGACATCATCTAGTGTCTGTGTGTTTTTGTAAAGTTTAAATACGTTTTACATATTGAAGAATGACTGGATGTATGGAAGACTGAGTGTGTGTGTGGCTGGCTGGGAGGTGTGTGACTCTGTGCATATCAATGTGTACTTGTATCAGTGATTGTATAAGAGAGTAAGTATGTGTTAGTATATGTGTGAAAAGTATGGTGTTCTGTGTTTAACTATAGATGAGGAAATCGAAGTGTGATTGATTCTTCACAGGACTGACTAGGTGTATGAGTGCATATGATAGTGTTGTAATAATAAGTGACTGTATGTATGAGTAATTGTATGGGTGAATGAGAGAATGTGTGTGTAGACGTACGAATCAGTGAGTGTGTATGTAGTAACTGGTATTGGTGTGTCATGATGTCATCAGTGATGTCATTTGAGATGTCATCAGTGATGTCATTTCAGATGTCATTAGTGATGTCATCAGTGATGTCACTGAAGTATGGTGTTCTGTGTTTAACTGTATAGATGAAGAAATGGAAGTGTGATTGATTCTTTACAGGACTGGCTTGGTGTGTGAGTAACTCCATGGATGAGTGGCAGTGTGTGACTGTCTGCATAGGTGTATGAGTGCATATGATAGTGTTGTAATAATAAGTGACTGTATGTATGAGTGATTGTATGGGTGAATGAGTGAATGTGTGTGTAGACGTAGGAATCAGTGAGTGCTTATGTAGTAACTGGTATTGGTGTGTCATGATGTCATCAGTGATGTCATTTGAGATGTCATCAGTGATGTCATCAGTGATGTCATTTGAGATGTCATCAGTGATGTCATCAGTGATGTCACTGACCATGTCATGAATGATGTAATATGTGACATCATCAGCAGTGGATTGCGGGTGCGCGATATATAGTTAGTGCAACTAACTAAATATGGAATTTCAATGGTTTTGTGTGAGTAAAATATGGTTTTCTAAATGCTAATTCCTAACTATATATGGTCTATAACCTATGGTTTTTTCAGTGAATTTTCAAGGTTTTGTAAATGCTAATTCCTATCTATATATGGTCTATAACCTATGGTTTTTTCTGTGAATTTCATTGGTTTTTTAACAGCTAATATCTGTAGCTGTAAAATGTATTCTTCTTTAAATCCAAAAATATATTTTATATGTTTATGAATAATTTTTTTTTAAAATATTTTTTTTTCTTCGTTCCTGCTTCGCGAATCGGGAAGCTTCCCGTTAGCTGACCTTGATGCCGCGAAATAGACCGCGAGCCGGTAAACGTTTCTTTACCGCAAGTGCCGCGTTAGAAAACAACATCGTGACGCCTCCCGTCCGCATGACGTTTCACGTTGTCGCGTGATACGTCATATGACGTACAACGTTAGCGAACTGGTACGCGAAGCGAGTCGCAAAGCGCAGGTTTCTGGAAGCAAACCGGGAGGCCCTGCAAAGCGCTTAACGTAAACACAGCAAGTCATGTGACTTGGTAATAACACTTTTCATTGGTTCATTTCACTTTTGGTTTCCTAATGATGTAAGACTAGGTCATATAATCTAAAATGAACACTTTTGATTGGTTGAGAACTCTTGTTTTTCCCAAATGATGAAAATCCCTCCTTCTTTCCTCACTCTGACTTTCATCATTGTGAGAGAAAGACCCTTTGTGATCACTGAGCAATGGCTTCTTTAGTAGCTTCAGCTGGTGCTTCCCCACCACCTCCACCACATCCAAGGAAGAGTGGACCACCTGCTCAAGTTATAATTCAACAAGAAGAGGAAGAAGAGGAACAGGAGGACGAGCACGAAGAGAGGCAGTTTTTGCCTGAGCAGCCCAGGACGTCTCACCGGAAAGAAAACTTCATTTGGCAATTTTTTAAAATTCCCAAAGGTCAGAAAAAAGTAAATGCAAGATACGTAACTTGCCTTATATGTCAAGATAGACTGTCCAGAGGGACCGACAAAAAATACAGTTTCGGAAACTACACAATGCATCGCCATATGACTAGGTGGCATCCTAACAACTACAGTGCTGCACAGTTTCGGAACGACCTAGATAACCTCCCTATTATGGCCAGAAGATCTGTTGTACCGGAAGTAACGGGACCAGAGGGCAGGGAGATGGTGCCAAATATACAAATGAGATTTGGTGATGTAAAACACATCTGCGTATTTTGCGATGGATTCATTTCCTACGGAGAAAAAAGCATCACTCTGATCAACAGAGCTATTGACTATCATATGCAAGTTTGTACGAAACACCCAAAATAATAAATACTTCTTTTTTTTGTTTTGTTGCTCCTGTTGAGCCCTTTACAATGAATCGTTTTCATTGCCCCCTCCAAGAAAAACCCCAAAAAATATAAAACTGTTCAGAAAAATTCAAAAAAAGTAAAAAAATGTTCTGAAAAAAAAAAAAAAAAGTTCTTTTCAGAACTACCTCCCCGTTATTAAAAAATTGGTACAATATTTGGAACTGTGCCAACCTCTATTTCTCTTAGTTCGCTTCCCAGTTCGCTCCCCGGTACGCGAACCGGAAGCGAACCAAAAACAGTAAGTATAAGGGAAGGAAACAGACACTTATGTTAAAAGAAAGACAGCTATAGGGGAGTAAACTAGAGATACTATTACCCGTAATCCACTGCTGATGATGTCACATATTACATCATTCATGACATGCTCAGTGACATCATCAGCAGAGGATTGCGGGTTTTTTGGCAACGTGCCTTATCCACGGTTTAATAACGCTGCCTTTTGCTTTATATAAGTTTTCAAATTGTATGAAATATATACCAATAGGTCGTTATGAACCTTTAGGTAGTGCTTTTCTTCATGAGGTCTGGTCGCTTCCATACACATACAGATGTTTCAAAGATGATCAAGAAGTTTATCTGAATGGAGAGGAATGCACTGAGACGCCAGATCATTCACTAATGTGTAGGCACATACAGTTACACGGTTCATGCAACAAACACCGACCAAATATGGCTTGCGTGTTGCAAGGCACGCCAGTTCCTGCTATCATCCCCACGTTCAAGTTGTTGGCAAATGGTAGTTATTTGATGCTCAATAATGAAGATTGTTCTGAGTTAATTAAAAGTATTCCTTTTATCGTAACAGTAAGTGAACGGGTTATTTGCTGCAGAAATGTTCTATTTCCTCCCACACATGAACATAGGGAGTTTTCAATCTGGCCACAAATACCAACCTTGGGACAGATTTCAACGGCATGGCAAGAATAAGAGCTCTTTTGTCTCAGAGAGAGGTGGCCTTGAGTTCGGCCCGTGAAACTTTCGTGCTTCACATAGCGAACACCCGTACAGAGGTGCACACACTTTTCAATTCAGATTTGCCTTTCAAATTCAGCAAGATGGTTCCGACTATCTTTAACGCATCCTCCGCAAAGTCCCTGGCGCACTTTTTTAAAGTTGTTACCAGTGGTCTTGTGACTTCATTTGAGAAAATCTTTGGACTCATCCCTGCTTCCTTTCATTCTATTTTCTCCACTCTGGTTCGTGGATTGGCATTTTTACTTGCATTACCAGCGGACGCTCTTGTGCTTTTTTACATTTTTAAATATGGATGTCCCTCCTATGCAACCTCCCACCCTGCAGCTGCTGACACTGTTCCGCAATCGCATGCTAGAATATTATGGCACAATGCCGTTGGCGATATTAAGCACGGCATATGGATTATCTTTTCGATTCTCCTACTTCACCTGTGTACAGCCTGTATTTCACTGCCTGACCTGTGATTTCGATTGGGCCATTGATTTGTGTCTCTGCGGACCGGTTTCTCCTGACGTCGACTTTAATCAGCTGATGACTCCTATCATTACTCACGAGTTGGTTTGTCCTGGCGAAAGGATTATGGCTGTGGCATTGATGCATGGACTACTTGGTCCCTGGAATTTACTGGCGGCAGCACAGTCTTTCTTGGAACAGAGCTTTCTTGAAAACCCACCGAGCTGTCCTCTGATGATGATAGAGGA
The DNA here is from genome assembly GCF_964261635.1 of Lissotriton helveticus. Classification (NCBI taxonomy): domain Eukaryota; kingdom Metazoa; phylum Chordata; class Amphibia; order Caudata; family Salamandridae; genus Lissotriton; species Lissotriton helveticus. The sequence goes on from NC_136057.1 coordinate 191,233,627, forward strand.
TCCGGTGCTGGGAGAGCACGTATGTTCTTTTCCGCTTTTAAATTGGATGGCTGAACTGTTTTCGGATGAAGACAGTGACTTCCTATTGGAGGCTGTTGCAGCTTATTTTGCATACACAGTTATGTCATAGACCTTTTTCATGTTTGATATGCTGAGTACTAGCATTTCATTGACAATTCATTGACTTATTTGTCAAGTTTTTATTATTTACCTTGCCTATTGGCTTAAGACTCGATAAAGTACTTGGCTGTTTTATTTTTCTTTAGCATTCAATTTTCCTAGTTTTTAATGCTTTACCTTGCGGACCGTCCACATATAAACTTGCAATCTGCTCTCATGAGATGGCACTTCTATTATCTTATTCAGTTCGTTTCCGGATCATGGGGAGGTGTCATCTAGCTCCTGGATATCTTTACACCGTGTTAAGTTAGCATGGGCTCATTACCGGTTTAAACGCCATTTTTCCTTTTTTGCAACTTCTGCACACGACACTTAGTTGTTGCTTTAGCTTTCCACCTAGTAGTTCATCGTGGTTTACATGAGAATAATATGTTATTGCTCTACTATCTGCTTTGCTTGTTAAACTATATCTGTACAGCGAGTGCTAAAGTTTCAAGAACAACACGATACAGAATTGTCATGAGGTCTGATCTCCACGACTTCATACTCATAACATAAGTGCAACTTCTGCCAATTCTGGGCATGAGGCGGGTTTTATATTGCTTTGCCGAACACACATACACAACAGTTGATGCGGCTCACATGAAGAGAGAGCTGGTGTATGCTGATGTGATTCCTTCAAATCTAAGACACTAAAGTATGGGCACGCCCTAAACCAACACAAAGAGACCTTCTTAGCAAATAATATAATATGTGTATTAGGGAGGGTGAGATATAAGCAGCCGCGGGCCGTGGAGGGAGTTACGGTGAGGCAGGGAGGCGGGGAGGGGGAGAAGCAGGGTGGAGCCCTCTCTACCTTGCCCCTCCCCCTCCCCGCCTCCCTGCCCCACCGTAACTCCCTCCACGGCCCGCGGCTGCTTATAAGTGTTGCTAACTCTTATTCATTTACAGCATGTTAACATACTATCACCATTCGCTTTTTATGTACTAGTAACTATGCTGGTAATTTTGCTACTGATAATATGTGTACTTGTATTATCTAAGATACTACGCCTGTGAAGACGGCATTAGTAAATAAACATTTCAAATACACATGTGTTCTTCTTAACTCCATGTTCTGGTTTCTAAGAAATATATAACGACCGACTGTTCATGAGTTCCACGTATCCTGAGGTACTATAAGTTCATATTCTGGATTGTCTAAACATTGAGAGTTTGTTATATCCAATGTGACACTGTACCTAGCTTGCTAAGGAGTTTTTGATTACTAACGTGAGTTTTGGGACACCCTAATTCGCCGAGGTTCCAATCCTCTGTCCACAGTTCTGTGTGAGAACAGAAACCCTGCGACAGGGGCACCCCCGACCCTTGCTGGAGCTTCATCACACTTGCGATACAACTCCAGCAATGCGCCACCTTTACGGCACAGATACATCACGCATCTGTGCTGTTTTTGCCCCATGATGCGCCGCATTGTAAATGCAGCACACCATAGGTGACGGAACAGCGGCACAGAATGACTAACACATCCCTGGTGATGCGCCAGTCATCATAAATGTATCCCTATGCTTCTTATCTTGTTAGAGATGAACCGCCATATGTATCATCAAAGTTTTTTGCATTTCCTAAATAGCGAACTTTAAGGAATAAATAGCGATTCTTTACCATTCCTAGTTTGCGATGAGCTATTTGCTAATTACAAATTACACATTCATTTCCTTCATTTCCATAGGGCGGTTGGACTCACTTTTAGCTCGAACGGCTGAATGGATTTCCACGAAACTTGGCAAAATTGTAGGGACTGGTAGCCCGATGTGCCTTTGCTATGTCTCAAGATATATGCTCCAGTGGTTTTTACGAAAATTAACTTTGAAAAATATATATTGGGCTACATTGGCCTATATATATGTTGGAGCCCAAATGTAGCCCAATGTAGCCCAATGTAGCCCAAAGATGGCCGCCAGACACACAAAAAAACAAATGTAGCCCAAATATCAGCCAGATGTAGCCCAACTATAGCCCAGTGACAGAATGACCAATCAGCTTCGCAAACCTCCGTTACGCGAAGCGGAGCGCTGTTACAGATATATATCTTTTTTTGAACGTTAATTTCTCAAAATCCACTGGAGCACATATATTGAGACCTAGCAAAGACACATCGGGCTACCAGTCCCTAATATTTTGCCAAGTTTCGTGCAAATCCATTCAGCCGTTCGATTATTATTATTATTATTTTTTTTTGCCCCGCGGGGCCCTTTTAAAACCTCCACATCAAACCTAGGGGGTCAGCGAGGATCTACTATGCCCCCTTATAGTTATTTCCCCCTTTGTTTTGACCTCCTCTTGTCTCTCGATCCTACCGAGAGACAAGATGGCGGCCGCTACGGACTGTTTGGAATGTTGACAGACGCCGGAGAACCAATCAGCTTCGCTTCACAAAGCTCCGTTGCGCGAAAAGTACGCGTCCTGGGCCGCTGCCCAGTCCGCTGTTACAGATATATATCTTTTTTTAAACGTTAATTTCTCAAAATCCACTGGAGCACATATATTGAGACCTACAAAAGGCACATCGGGCTACCAGTCCCTACAATTTTGCCAAGTTTCGTGCAAATCCATTCAGCCGTTCGGGCTAAAAGTGAGGCCAACCGCCCTACGGAAATTAACATGGGAAAAACGCGTTTTGGGACCCCCCTTTTTTCTCGGCCCCCCCTTGACGAACCCCCCCAAAATTTTCAGGGGCTGCTCAGAAACAAAATGTGCCATTTTCCTGAAAATTTCAGCCAATTCCGTCCACAAACGCCAAAGTTATTAGACATAGAATTTTCAAAAATCCCATAGGGAAAAAATCCTAACTATATATTACCTACTGGCGACCGCCAGTAGGTAATATATATACATATATATATATATGGAGAAGTGGGTCGGTGGTTGCGCACACCGCTTCCGTTAAAGCCCCTGAAGAGAAGCATATGGAGCTTCGAAACGCGTCGGGCAGATCCCGTACGGAGCGGCGTCTACGAGTGGATCCCCGTCCTCACCTATACATAAACCAAGCTGCTGTTCGCGTGCTACTCAAAGGTGGACACCTTCGAGCTTTGATTTATACGCGGCCGTCCAGCCGCGGAGTATGCACCACCCCGGTACCCTGGGGGTCACGAAAGTGAAGCAGCAGTCGTACTTGGAATAGAGGACGGGCCCACTTGTGGAGTCCATACAGGACTTGATTGTGTGCTTCCTGGACCACACTTCCCAGAATGCACAGTCTCATTTGAGCCTCCCATCGGTGGGTGTGTTGCATATAAAATGGAGAAGTGGGTCGGTGGTTGCGCACACCGCTTCCGTTAAAGCCCCTGAAGAGAAGCATATGGAGCTTCGAAACGCGTCGGGCAGATCCCGTACGGAGCGGCGTCTACGAGTGGATCCCCGTCCTCACCTATACATAAACCAAGCTGCTGTTCGCGTGCTACTCAAAGGTGGACACCTTCGAGCTTTGATTTATACGCGGCCGTCCAGCCGCGGAGTATGCACCACCCCGGTACCCTGGGGGTCACGAAAGTGAAGCAGCAGTCGTACTTGGAATAGAGGACGGGCCCACTTGTGGAGTCCATACAGGACTTGATTGTGTGCTTCCTGGACCACACTTCCCAGAATGCACAGTCTCATTTGAGCCTCCCATCGGTGGGTGTGTTGCATATAAAATGGAGAAGTGGGTCGGTGGTTGCGCACACCGCTTCCGTTAAAGCCCCTGAAGAGAAGCATATGGAGCTTCGAAACGCGTCGGGCAGATCCCGTACGGAGCGGCGTCTACGAGTGGATCCCCGTCCTCACCTATACATAAACCAAGCTGCTGTTCGCGTGCTACTCAAAGGTGGACACCTTCGAGCTTTGATTTATACGCGGCCGTCCAGCCGCGGAGTATGCACCACCCCGGTACCTTGGGGGTCACGAAAGTGAAGCAGCAGTCGTACTTGGAATAGAGGACGGGCCCACTTGTGGAGTCCATACAGGACTTGATTGTGTGCTTCCTGGACCACACTTCCCAGAATGCACAGTCTCATTTGAGCCTCCCATCGGTGGGTGTGTTGCATATAAAATGGAGAAGTGGGTCGGTGGTTGCGCACACCGCTTCCGTTAAAGCCCCTGAAGAGAAGCATATGGAGCTTCGAAACGCGTCGGGCAGATCCCGTACGGAGCGGCGTCTACGAGTGGATCCCCGTCCTCACCTATACATAAACCAAGCTGCTGTTCGCGTGCTACTCAAAGGTGGACACCTTCGAGCTTTGATTTATACGCGGCCGTCCAGCCGCGGAGTATGCACCACCCCGGTACCCTGGGGGTCACGAAAGTGAAGCAGCAGTCGTACTTGGAATAGAGGACGGGCCCACTTGTGGAGTCCATACAGGACTTGATTGTGTGCTTCCTGGACCACACTTCCCAGAATGCACAGTCTCATTTGAGCCTCCCATCGGTGGGTGTGTTGCATATAAAATGGAGAAGTGGGTCGGTGGTTGCGCACACCGCTTCCGTTAAAGCCCCTGAAGAGAAGCATATGGAGCTTCGAAACGCGTCGGGCAGATCCCGTACGGAGCGGCGTCTACGAGTGGATCCCCGTCCTCACCTATACATAAACCAAGCTGCTGTTCGCGTGCTACTCAAAGGTGGACACCTTCGAGCTTTGATTTATACGCGGCCGTCCAGCCGCGGAGTATGCACCACCCCGGTACCCTGGGGGTCACGAAAGTGAAGCAGCAGTCGTACTTGGAATAGAGGACGGGCCCACTTGTGGAGTCCATACAGGACTTGATTGTGTGCTTCCTGGACCACACTTCCCAGAATGCACAGTCGCATTTGAGCCTCCCATCGGTGGGTGTGTTGCATATAAAATGGAGAAGTGGGTCGGTGGTTGCGCACACCGCTTCCGTTAAAGCCCCTGAAGAGAAGCATATGGAGCTTCGAAACGCGTCGGGCAGATCCCGTACGGAGCGGCGTCTACGAGTGGATCCCCGTCCTCACCTATACATAAACCAAGCTGCTGTTCGCGTGCTACTCAAAGGTGGACACCTTCGAGCTTTGATTTATACGCGGCCGTCCAGCCGCGGAGTATGCACCACCCCGGTACCCTGGGGGTCACGAAAGTGAAGCAGCAGTCGTACTTGGAATAGAGGACGGGCCCACTTGTGGAGTCCATACAGGACTTGATTGTGTGCTTCCTGGACCACACTTCCCAGAATGCACAGTCTCATTTGAGCCTCCCATCGGTGGGTGTGTTGCATATAAAATGGAGAAGTGGGTCGGTGGTTGCGCACACCGCTTCCGTTAAAGCCCCTGAAGAGAAGCATATGGAGCTTCGAAACGCGTCGGGCAGATCCCGTACGGAGCGGCGTCTACGAGTGGATCCCCGTCCTCACCTATACATAAACCAAGCTGCTGTTCGCGTGCTACTCAAAGGTGGACACCTTCGAGCTTTGATATATATATATATATATAGTTATATAAATATATATATATATATATATAGTTGTATAAATATTGTTATTGTATCTTTGTAAATATTGGCTGAATAAGTAACGCGATGACTGTTGCTCCTAGTTAAATTTCCGATGTATTCCGGTATATCTACTGTCATTGTATGACAGTGTTCTTCTTCTTCACTGGCTCTTGCGTGTTGTTTCAACTTGGCGCTAGCTGTTGCTGTTTATTGATGTGAGATTTTCTTTATTGTTGAGAACTGAAGTTAGTTAATGCTATTAATAGAGTCTTGTCCTTCCTTTGTCCGTCAGTGAAATAGCGGTGGATGGATAATTGTACGTAGTTTGCATATTGTAGCATTTTTTTCACGGCCTTCTCTTCTGCATGAATCGAATCCTTTTCTTGCAAAGAATGCTAACGTTACTTTGTTCTTCTTACCTCAGCCAGGGCCGGCTCTAGGGGGCATGTACAAGCTGTGCAACTGCACAGGGGCACCAAACTTCAGGGGCCACCGCACCAATAGATATCCTTAATTTAATAATACTCTAAGGATGGATACATATTTGCGTTGCGGCCCCTGGCATGGATTTGTTGCCTCCGGCTCTGTTCCACTGTAGCAGTGTTTTTTGCAATGATGTCTATGTTTCACAGCACTCAATGTTTTTCTCTTTGTTTATTATTTTTTACATGAACCACAGAACCCAGGGGCAAGCAGAATACAGGGACCGAGTCGGCGGGTGAACCACCACTTACACAGAGCTCCTCTACTGAGGATCCTGCTGCTGTCCCCAGTAAGTCCAACAGTGCTTGTTTTTTCCTCTGTAATGTGTCTGCTTTGGCAATTGACAGCAACCAAGTATGCATCCAGAATGATGTTTGTCTAGTATTTTTGTAAACGTTAGTATACCACTACTAGTCTTGTGGGTATTCTATCTCCTATGGAGTTATATAGATATTACACAACTATGTAACTATGCACACGAAAATTGGATGTTGGTACTGATAGGCAGGTTGGACCTTACTTACACCTCAGTCACAGAACTCTGAGGAACGCACAATTCACTGAACGACAGCCTATATGGCCTGAGTCATTGGTCAATTATTCAATTCACACTCCTGAACCCCAATACCAAGATGCCGAATGCTTTAGGACACAAACCGTTACCTATGAAACCCCCTTTTGCTCACTCACTCGTGTGAGTCTCCAAGACAACAGACACTGAAAATAAACTTCAGAGTCAAAGTGGTCATTCAAAAGCTTTATTTTGTTAGAAGTAAGTAAGTAACATCAATGTTTTTAAGTTGTTCCGTCAAATACGTTGAAGGGCCCACCAGAAAAAATCCAGAGTTAAAAAAGGCATAATAAAGTAATCAACATTTGTACAGCTACTAGTGCACAATAGGGAAATGTGGCAACTATCGGAGACCTCTCACCAACGTATACTGGTCAGATATTCCTCTTTTTTTGTAAGCTATGGAAATGTCCGCTTCGTAGAAGGCAATCTTCTCATCTGCCGAAAAATAATGACAAAAGTGGTGCACGTTAGACAGTATGAAATACATTTATGCCAGTTTTATGCAGCCATGCTAAAAAGAAGTTGTAACCTGTAAGCAAACTCTATTCCACAATCCACATAGAAAACTTAAATACGGGCCCTTTTACTTTCCCACCTCTTCAGGTGTATGCATTGAACAATGATGTGTTGCCCCAGAGCGTCTTCTCGTACTGCGCAACAAGCTGCGAGTTAACATGCGCAAAACTGGATACATTGATGTACAAAGGTTACATAGTTCACTTCCAATTTCCAAGGACTAGAGTAGCAGGACAGATGAGATGAGCTTGGGTACCATACCATAACAATGAATGCTAATATGTGTAGTGACTCTGCTGTACTATGCAATGTGGACTCATACTGATTACGTACGTTGTACTTAACTGTTTTGAAGAACTCCATTCTTGGTGAAAGGGGGCTGTGCATCCATCTAAAAAGGTGTACTTATTTTTATAGGTGCAGAACCCTTACCATCGACCAGTGCCGACGGGGACAGCGGCGCAGCTTCAGCGATCCCGGCGGGGACAGGAGGAACAGAGGCACCTACACCAGCAGCAGTGGGGGGGGAGCCAACAGCGGCGGGCGATGGTAAGTTACATTCAATAGTGATCTGCATTACTTGGTGGGAGGGGAAAACTTTCTCACTGTACTCTACTGGAAAATATATGATGTTACCTTTACTTGTCATTAGCATGCTAAGCATTACCACTACAGTAATGCAAGTGGCTGATAGCAGTCGGATGCATGGGTTGTTGTTAAAGCATGTAAAGGGGAAAACACAGCTGCCAGCGTGGTTGGGAGACACACCCAATACCGGTGGTTAGTGGATAGTCTCAGCAGCAGCGGTGTTTTGGGCAAACCCAAAGGCAAGGGAAGGAGGGGACGACTGGGTGCATGGGTCGTTGCTGGTGAAACACAAACCAAATAAGGTTTGTTGCGCGGTATAAAGTATTATAGTCTTTACTAGACATGTACTACTAGCTGCCCCCTGTTAATTAATGTTACTTTGAGAGTGTTCCCGCCTTCCCGGAATCAGAGTATATAATACAAAAGGAGATATGAAAAAGACAGGTGTTCGTTCTAATGTGTGTGACCGTTGAAGTACACCCATGCTAATAGGGCAGGCATAATGCTGTGCCAAAAAGTCCCAAAAATTAATAGAGGCTGTAGAATGTTCAAGATAGACGCAACACAATTTTTGGTACTCAGCTTGCTTGCTAGTGCTACTGTGCCGCCCACTATGTGTTGAATCAATGTTGTGTTCTTGATTTGCGGGGAGTTTGGATTACAACAATTCTGTTTCTTTCTTTATAGTTACTCCTTCCCAAAAACCAACAAGGAAGGAGTTGGCAGTCCGGGCCCGGCAGCGGAAACTGCAGGCAATTGTAGAGGCCTACCGCCGGCTGGTGGATCAGGCCGAGGAGGAGGAGGAGGAGGCGGTGGCAGCAGCTGCTGCCTCTTCCAATGCCCCGGGCCCCAAGCCTGCAGGACTACGTCGCCGTGGTCAGGCAGCCGCCCGCCGCCGCGTTGTTACATCTTCGGCGGCCCCCCCACAACAACAACAACATGCATGCAAGTGTAGGTGCCGTGATTTCCAAGCGAAGATTCTCCGCCGGGTAGCGAGTAAGTTGGAGGAGGAGCGGAAGAAGCTGGAGGACGGTCTAGAGGAGCGTGTGAAGATAATGGTGGACAAACACCTGAAAGCCCGCCGGCTTTGAAATGGACCCTGTTTTTTGCCCCTTTTTTAATCCTTTTGTTGGTGGGTGGGATGTGGGAGTTGGGGTGTACATTTGGGTTGAAATTTGGTTGGGGTTAGGGGAGGGTAGGGACAGCTCTGGGTCAGGGGGTTACATTTGTTATATATTTTATTTTTCTATTATCATTATGAAAATATAAAAATAAAACAAAGATATTTTCACAAGAAAACATTTGAAGTTCATTTGTGTTTGTTGGGGGGGTGGAGGGGGGACTGTTTCACCAAATAATGTACGTTGTGCAACATGAACATGAACTACGAACGATAAATTAAGTACTGACTGCACCTGTAGTAGTAGGGTCACAAGTGCATAAATAATTTATATTATTAAATAACATGGGAAAATTGCCCATCACGTGAGTCTGAAGTTACTAGTATACTTTAATTCCATGCACATTTGCTCAGAGTCCGCTAAACAATCCTATGCAATGCATTGCATCATTCCTTTAATATACCTGTCCTAGTTGTCAGGGAAGAGGAGCTCGTCCTCAAACTCTGTGCGTTCAGACAGAAGTAGGTCATGTAACCCAGTAGTGAGGACGTCTTCGCACTCGCTTTCTTCATCCGGCGGTGATTCACGTACTTGATAGTCTGGTGGTATGAAGCGTTGATTCATTTTTATCATTGTCAGCCGCTCCACGCTTTTGGGGGAGAGACTAGTCCTTTTCGATGTGACAATGGCACCAGCAGCACTGAAAACCCGCTCAGAAGAGACACTGGCTACAGGACAAGCCAGATACTTTATCGCCAGCCTGCTCAGCACTGGCCACTGTCTCCTTCTTTCATACCAATAGACCAATGGGCTTTGCTCCATGAACACCTCTGTTGTGTCATCCAGATAGGCCTGAACCATCCGCTCAATGTTCATTGGTGCTCGGCTTTGCTGGTCCTCTTTTCCCTTTGCAACAGCAACGGACTTACCCATCCCTTTCTGTAGAAAAAAAGCAGTTATGCTTTTGGTTGGGCCTGCTGAATCAGATCGTGTAGGTGCTGCTTTTGGTACTGTTGGTGCCTGCTGGAAAGCAGACGCACTGCTCTCATGCTGTGAAGAACTTGCGTCAGGAGTACTTGGACTGGCCTGGGCTGGCAGTGGCAGGCCTTTAAGTAACAGCCGTTCAGTTTCTAACTCATTAGCTTCCGCAGCTATGGAAGTTTTGTACTTGTCAACATCCTCATCTGAAAATGGAATTACTTCGTTACTGCTGACAAATAATTTGTACCGTGGATCCAAGATTGTTGCAGTTATGTAATGTTCACCTGACACAATATTGTTGAGCCTTACATTTTCACACAAGCGGTTGACTAAGCCCTTGGCTAAGGTATATGCATCAACTTTTTGTTCGTCACCTTCGTATGTTTGACAGACCTCCTTCACCTGTTGCTCAAGCATGTACAACAATGGGATGGCTTGGCCCATAGTACAGTCCTCCCTGCTAACTGCACGTGTGAAGACCTCAAAGGGTTGTAGCATCTCTGTGATGCATTTAATGAGGTCCCACTGCCACATCTCAATGGTCAGGGCTTTAAGATTAACAGTAGGATCCCCTAATCTTCTTGACATGACATAAGCATTCAGTGGGATGTACTGCTCAAAGAGACGCTCAAGCATGAAATAAGTTGAGTTCCAACGTGTTGGGACCTCCTGGATCAGTGCTTTGACTGGCAACCTATGCTCATGCTGAATGACCCGTAGCAGCTTCCGTCCTTTGAAAGAATGGTTAAAGTGCGTGCATATTCTTCTGCAGATGGCCATTATGTTGCTGACTTTGGCTTCATTTTTCAGAAAGTCTTGCACGACTAAGTTTATGCAGTGTGCCAAACAGGGTACCCTGAAATAATGTCCTTCTCTCATTGCCTTCACTACATTACTGCCATTGTCGGTGGAAACAAAACCAATCTTAAGGCCTCTTGGTTTCAGCCATTCAAAGACCTTGTCGTTAAAGTCAGACAAAATGTTTTCAGCAGTATGACTTTTGTCCATACCAAACATGGCTATAGTTGCATGTCTGCGCGTATCATTAAAAATTCCAGCAACTTCACGGAGGCCTGAAGTTAACTTGTCTTTAACACCTGCAAAAGAGATCCAGTGTGCGGTGATGCACATGAAATCTGTAGCATCGCAACTGCTCCACATGTCTGTTGTCAGGTGGATACAATGGACAACACTCTGTTGTAAGGCTTTCCCAATCAATTCCAGCACATCGTGGTGTAGTGCTGGAACAGCCACTCGGGCAAAATAGTAGCGACTGGGAACGTTCCATTTTGGGCAGAGGGTTGCCACTAATTCCAGAAATCCAACAGCCTCAACAAATGAAAATGGGAGAAGGTCCAGTGCTAACATTTTCGCAAGTTTGGCATTGTACAAACGTGCTACTGGGTGGTTCCGCTCGTACTTTCCCTCCTGCCTTAACATGCTAGGAATGGTAAGCTGCTTTGCATGTCTTTGAGTTATGCTAGACGGACCACCTTGCATCGCAGACTTTGCACTCCTTGGTGTCTCCAGCTGACTCTGGTGCCACTGAGAAGTTGCTGATGCGGCGGATGTGGACTTTACCACTCCAGTGCTGGCGACAGGGGTCCATTGTGTACCACTCCTAGATAGAAGGTCATCGTCTCCCTCTTCTTCTACCTCCTGGTCAACCATGAGTGGACCTTGTACCACTGTATCCCCACCAACACGAGTGCTAACATTTTTTAAGCTTGCAAGGTGGTTCTCCCACCTGATCAAGTGTGTTTTTTTCAAATGGGTCGTTTGGCCTCCAGTCCCATAGTTTGTACCAAGCTTACCACGACTAACATTGACATGACAAATGGTGCATACAGCAATGTTCTCCTGAACTGGGTGAACCGTAAAGAAGTCCCACACTGGGGAGGTAAACTTTTGTCTCCTGCCATAGGAAGAGGAGGACCCACTGCCAATGCCGGATGGACTGGAGGATTGTGGAATTTCACTATGGGACAGCTCAGTCCTAGTACTGCCACTACCTCCTTCTGTTGAAGTGGCGCTTCTGCTGGATGTCGGATGCTGCCGGGCCTTCGCTGATGAAAAAATTGGAGCTGGTGTTACTTTGGGTGTTGAGTGTGTAGGAGTTATGCGTGGTACCTGCTCATCAGTCATTGCAGCATTTCTGGATAGGGTGAAAATGTTGGTCTCTACATCCTCTGCACCAGGAATAACGCTTGTGATGATGACAGTGTCAGACCCGTCTTTATCACCAGCAGTATCCTGCTCACCTACATCGACCTCCATAAGTTCAAGCCTGCCTGGAAACTTCCTTTTTCCTAGCATGGTCTTCTTGGGATGTCTCTCCTTTGAATGCGCAGATAGTTGTGGCTGCCAATCCGTATCAAGGTCATCGGAAGGGATGCTTTGCGAAGAACTCGATGCACTAACCCTCCTTTCCCTTGGTGAATTCAAAGGAAATAGATCACCTACAGAAGTGGCTTCCTCTTCTTCTTGCTCGGAAGGAGGCTCTACTTCCTGAACTGCCCCGACTTCGGGAGGAACAACTACTACTATTTGGTGCGGAGATGGTGGTTGTTGTTCTTGAGGAAGTACTATTGCGGGCTGGGGTTTTTCAACAACAACTGTTGCGGGCGGTGGTTGTGGTTGTTCAACAACTGTTGCGGGAAGTGGTTGTGGGTGAACAACTCCTATTGCGGGCGGTGGTTGTGGTTGTTGAACATTTACTGCTGGCGGTGGTTGTTGAGCACTTCCATCTTGCGTGGATTGTGTACTACTTTGAGACAGCGATAAGTTTAGTTCTGGCTCAGTATCACTGCTCGCAAGCAGAAGGCTGGCTACCTCTTCGACCCTCATCATGTGCTTGGCCCTGGGATGCTGGCTTGCCCCCACTAATGCAGATGTGCTGGTCCCAGCTTGCACCCCAGACCCCGCTGCTGCAGGCGTACCTTTTGGGGTGCCAAAAAAGGTTTTGGGGTCCATACCAGACTTAAGTGACACTTCCTTCTGCTGTTCCTTCTTCGCAGCAACTTTCTTTGTGGTGGAGGACCTGGTAGCTTTCTTAGGGCCCATCTTCTTCTGATGTCAGTCAGCTCACAGCAGCACAAATTGCAGAGATGTCTGGTCAGATGAGTCACACACCACACGTGGCGTACAACTGAAGGACGTCCGTCTGGCAGTAGAACGAGCGATGGATGAAAAAACAACCAGCACCTCCTCAGTCTTTTTTGTGCACCTACAAGTAAACAAGGCAGAACAACACCAGTCAAACAAGCAGTAAGGCAACATGAACAATTGAAAGACACACAGGTCAATGTATAAAAGACAAAACAGAAGACTAATAATACCAGTCCAGCAGCACCACAGCTCAAAGGCCACATGAAGTCCAGAAAGAAGCAATAAAGTCAAGCAGGCCTATAGATACCAATATGGACAGAAAAACGAGGATGCCTGCTGCACATGACAGGTTAATGTGCAAGGAATAAATAGCCCATGGCTAAGACAGAGGTTGTAAACCTAACACCGCAAAAACACATACAAACAAACCCCTGCCCAGACAACACATTGTTGAATGCAATGCCATACACACACATGCCCTAATGATGTTAATTGCATACACCGAACTAAAACAGCTACATAAAGGCAGCACCCCCGCTAACTACTACCTCTGGGACTCTGGCCTACTGTGAGATCAGACAGAAAGCTGGGAGTCCAATGATAAATGCACAAAGGAAGTACCTTCAAAATGGCCGCCACCACATGGCCTAGCCACCACCAGCAACATGAAAAGTAAAAGAAAAAAGAAGACAGACAATAAATGCCTCTGGGAAAGGGACAATGCTTTGTTTTGTTTCACAAAGTAGCCGCAACGCTGCCCATGTGGTCAGCCCACCCACAAACAAGAAGACAGACACAGTAATTGTTCCAGGCTCCAAAAACAACAACCAAATGACAAATTCTGTTTTTTTGGGTGCACAAGAAAGACCTGCAACATTTTCGAGAAACTTTTATGCAACTCGGGACATATTGTCCGCGAGAATGCAAAATCGGCGGGTTCGGCAGCGCGAAAAGAAGAAAACGTAGTTTTCGCGTTCCCGAGCAAGTACATTGAGCGCGCGAACAAGACAAAAAATGTAATGTCGCGTCAAGAGTTGATTAACTTTAATGCACCTATGGCTAAGTAGTAGTAACTCTGCCCTACTGCCACAATACAATAGTCAAAAACCTTGGATGCCTATGGCAAAAGCACAAAGGAAGGACACACAAAATGGCCGCCAACATAGGGCCTGGCCACCAACAACAACATGGCAAAATCACAAAGGATGTATACACAAAATGGCCTCTACCACATGGCCTGGCCACCAACAACAACATGGCAAAATAAATCACAAAGGAAGCATACACAAAATGATCACCACCATAGGGCCTGGCCACCAACAACAACATGGACAACTTTACAAAATGGCCTCCACCACATGGCCTGGCCACCAACAACAACATGGCAAAATAAATCACAAAGGAAGCATACACAAAATGGCCGCCACCACATGGCCTGGCCACCAACAACAACATGACAAGAAAGAGAAGACAGACAATAATGCCTATGGCAAAGGGACAATGCTTTGCTTCACAAAATGGACACACCACACCACCGCCCAAATTGGTCACCCCACCCAAAAAAAAAAAAAAAAATTACATAGAGGACAGAAAATGGAAGTGGTCCATGCTCCAAAAAGAGAAAACTACAACCAAATGACAACATAACATAAATGAGGACTTTTTGGGTGCACAAGAAACACCTGCAACATTTTCGAGAAACTTTTATGCAACTCGGGACATATTGTCCGCGAGAATGCTAAATCGGCATGTTCGGCAGCGCGAATGGAATAAAAAGTCGTGTTCGCGTTCCCGAGCAAGTACATTGAGTGCGCGAACAAGACAAAAAATGTAAGTTCACGTGCTCACACTGTGCGAAGTTACCAAAACTACCCAGGCTGTATTCCTAGGGTTACCTAATGGCAGAAATTGACAGAGTATTTAAAGTTTAAACACACCCAAAACCAGAAATACCCCACACATAAAAATAAGATTTTCTATATCAATCCAAGCCATCCATGATTTTCACATTAAGGGTACACCACAAAAACAGTTGATTAACTTTCATGACCCTATGAGTAGTACCTATGGCCTACTGCCAGAGTAGGCCACAAGGTTGGAGGCCTATGGCAAGAGCAAAGTGGCTGGAAACATAAAATGGCCGCCAACACATGGCCAGGCCAACCACAGAAAGTTAATACAATGAACTCAAGCATGCCTACACACTAACTACATGGGGTACTAGGGTCAGATATTGGCTTAAAAATTAGAAACATTTTAAATTCCACAAACAGAAATTCCACAACAGACATTGCTATTGCATAATGAACATAATCCAATGCCATCCATGATGTTTGTTTACAAACTGGAATAAACATTTAAACACAGACTACAGAAACATGATTGGACCCATGGGTACCTCTATATGAAGCCTGGATGCAAGTTAAAAAAAAATTACAATTTGGGACCTCATGAAAGTACAGGCCTCCATCAATAATTTAATTCCAGGATTGAATACTGTAGTTAAAAAAAAAATCAAATCAAACAAGCACAAGTCTACATCACTCATACATTACACAAACTTACTTGAAAAAGAGAATTCCAATTCAAAAAGTCCTCATTAAATCCAAGGTAAATCAGTAATGCAGCCAACACAGACAGAAAGTGATCCTTCCAGCTCAAAATCCAAAGGAAAGTGAGCACCACATGGACAAAGCACTGGGAGGAGCCTGGTGGACAGGAACAGGAAGTTGTAAACTCAAGAGCCCTTCCTCCTTACTCTTCAAAACAAGAGTAGAAACAAAAAGAGGGGTCCTTCCCCCCTAAAAATAAAGCCAAAGGTACAACTTTAAGGTTTTTTGCATTTTTTTTCCTAACCAAAATGGTAATTTATTATGGTTTTAACATGCTCGCGAGTTATTCTGTGCAAGAATGCAGTTTCTGCGTGTTCGGCAACTCGATCTTACCAAAAAGCATCCTCGCGCATCCTTATGACGCTATCGCGCATCCAAATGACGTTATCGCGTTCGCACAGTCGCACGGGACTGTGCGAGAGTGTTTCCAAACATGGTGGCACAAGCGACCAGGAAAAAACGAACGCAGAACGAAGGTAAGCCATTGCCGCGCACGCGATAATGTTATTCAGCGCGCGAGAACTACGCTACACACCGGATCGCGGAGTAATCGACAGCTACGCGTTCTCCGCGGAACGCGTAGCTGCCGAAACTCCGCAAGCTCCGCGAACGGAGCGTAGTTCTTCGCCCAGGGTTAAAAACCGACAGCCTTAAAAAGAAACCACTTATTTACCATTCACAGAGCCTATTGGACCCCAAAAAGACTATCCAAGTTCAAGGGAGCCAGAATAAAGACATGACCTAAATGTGAAATGGAGAAGGCAAACGACATACAATGCCCCCACTTTGACTCCTTTTGGCAGAAAGTTGGTAAGACGATAAGCACGGTATTGAGAAAACAACTGGATGTAAGTATAAATCTTATCATCTTTGGGATTGATAATACAAATGATATGGGTAAGTTAACAAAAAAATAGGAAAATCTGTTGTTTGTGTTGATTTTATTGGCAAGGAGAGAGATATGCATAAACTGGGTAAGACCGACCCCCCCAACACATGAGGATTGATTGAACTCGATCTTGAAAATAAACAGGAAAACCTAGTAAAAAATATAGGGGCATATTACCAAGCAATAGCGATAATTATCGCTCTTGCTTGGTTAGAGACAATATTTTACTGCTGAGCTGCGGCGATTTTTATCGCAGATAAACCTTGGTATTACCAAGGTTTATCGTAAATGCGATAAAAAACACCCGCAAAGCATGAATATCGCTGAAAAGCGGAGATAAACCCCCTTGATAATATGCCCCATAGGGGCATATTATCAAGTGATTTATCTCTGCTTTATTGGCTTTAAAAGCCAAGAAAGCGGAGATAAAATTATCTCCTTATCAGCAACAGGGTGCTAACACGCAAATTCGCATGTTAGCACCCTTTTTCTCTACGCTTCCCCTTGCATCTCCAATGAGATGCAAAGGGGGCGTTCCAGAGAAAAATAATAGGAGACATTTTGTTAAGCGACATTTCTCCTATTATCAAGGATATCGCTAACCCTGTTGGTGATAAAAAAAAGCAGCGCTAACCGCGGTTAGCGCTGCTTTTTTTTACACACCTGGTATTTTCCTGACTTAGCCATGGTATCCTATGGAAGGTGGATATCATGGCTAAGTTTGTGAGCCCCTATCATCAAGCTAACGCCAAACTTCGAGAGATTATCGTTGGTTTTCCAGCAATAATCTCTCATTTGGCAGTTAGCGCAAGGATTTTTATCACTTCTGAGATAAGCATTGCGGATAGCACGCTATCTCAGTGATAAAAATCCACGCTACCCGGCGATAATGATCCTAGCGCTTAGTGCGCTTAGCGATAATTATCGCTGGGGCTTGATGATATGCCCCATAGTTTCTGGGAAATATGGGAAGATCACCGCCTAACAAACACCTAGGGCCTGATTCAGAGAACTAACTTAAGACATTTTGTCTTAAGTCTGTCTGAAGTTTGTCTTAACACAAACTTAAGACAAAATCCTAACTTCTGTGAATACCAAAAGTAGTAAGTTTAGGATTTTGTCTTAAGTTAGTTCTGTGAATCAGCCCCCATGACATTTTCTTCTACAAACACAACACGCCATATTATCAAGCAAGGGCGATACTTTATCGCCATTTTTATCAGCAGGAAACTGCCTCTAAAGCGGCGATAATGGGCTTGATAATATGCCCTTGTGAATTCCCATAGAAGCCCAGGTTAACACCAGAACCTGGGCTTCTATGGGAATTCACTAAGGCAATTATCTCGCCCAGTTTCCTGACGATAAAAGCGGCGATAATGTATCGCCCTTTGCTTGATAATATGGCCCACCTTTTCCTGTCCAAACTGTACTTCACAAAAGCAGGTGCCCCTCAAGGTTCTATCATCTCATCCATGCTTTTCAACATTTACATGAAGTCTTTACCGGCACTGACCAATCAAATTCAACTCGTGTGCTACAACTATGCAGATGACACACAAATACTCCTTAAATTGGAAAGCCTCAAAGACATTGGAAACTCACACATTTTCAGTTGCCTCAGAGCCGTGGATCAGTGGATGTCATGAAGCCATCTCAAATTGAATGCTTACAAAACGGAAATACTCACGTGTGGTGATTGGAAAGATAATGACTCACTTGCCACCTGGCCTGATGATCTGGGACACCCAAAGTATCAAAGGAGGCAAGAAACCTTGGAATGACCATGGACTCAAAGCTTTCAATGAATGTCCAAGAGGACAAACTAGCACGATCAATCTTCATTACTATAAAAACTCTGGGACGCATCTACCCCACCTGGGATATCCACACAAGGTCCAGGCTATTATCTCTCTTGTTCTGTCTAAACTTGATTACACCAATAGCCTCTACCAAGGATCATCTTTAACCACAGCCATGAAAAGACTTCAACGGATTATAAACTCTGCTGCCAGACTACTCTTACATATAAAGCCACAAACCTACATCTCCCCTGCCTTGAAGGCCCTCCATTGTTTACCGGTTTACCGGTTGGCAGAAGATTCATATTCAAGCTGCCTTGCATCACCCACAAAGCGAAACACAGACCATGACTGCTCTGCATCAAGAATAAAATCATCAAATACATTTAACAAAGGAATCTCTGCTCAAGATTAGCACCTTGCCTCAAAATCCCACCATTCATGAAAAAAAGGTGGCACATCCTACTCTGTACAAGTAGCCAAACTATGGAAATCTTTACCCCCAACCATAATATCCACTGATTGTACCCTTATCTTCAGAAGACTACTCAAGAGTTGGCTCGTCCCCACATAACCACCATACTCAAACATAAATGTACAGCATATCCCTCTGTACATAGCATTTATTTGGACTATCCATGTGTACCCACATATGTGTATTGCTTTGTATAAATGTGTGCATTAAGAATGTTTTAAATATATAGATATTTGTTAGATCTAATTAACAAATGTACACATTACTTACAATTACATTATTCTAGATTTAACATGTATATAAGTGACTGCATATATAAGTATTTTATCACAACCATTTATCTACAATTGCTTTACTATTAAATTACAAAAACAAATAACTTAAAGTACAGGAACACTTGCAAAGTCTGAGTTTATTAAATCCAACTTAAATATATATATATATATATATATATTCTCCAAAGAGCTATCAATGATAGCATAAGTCAGCACTCAAACAAAGGATATATTTCCCAAATTTTCCTTTTATTGTTCAAAAAGGCAGCATTCCTCGCATAGTACCAACGCGTTTCGCAACGTACTGTTGCTTGATCACGGTAAGGATACAATGTTGCTGTTCTTTCTTATATTTTTCAAAAAAAAACGGCCTGAGACCCATCAGTATGATCTCACTTCCTGTCCAACAACAGGAAGTAGCTTGGGAGTTGTAGTTTTTACATAAAAAAAACAAGTGTTTGTAGTTCTGACATTGGGGTCAATACAGTCTCTTATCTCTCTATGGATGTGTCAACATAATCAATCAAGTAATACATTTCTGTACATTTCATAGAACATTTCAGGGATGACGCTTATTGTATCATAACATTTATCAAAATTTTTTGTCTCCAAAGAAAGACATATATAGAACATATAAAGAAATTCAGCTGTTAGTCCACATATCTCAGAACAGTAGTAAGTCCAATTGATTATAAATGTAGGTAAAGTTCCTCACTCAAATTTAAACCCCAAGGGCTCATCGTTCGGAAGTTTAGAATTTGTCTTGATTCCCTGCATCGTAATTGTTTTTCTTGGTCTCCGCCCCTTTCGTGTGGCAATACACATTCCAGTGCATAAGTTTTTAGGAGTTTCCAGTCGCTGTTGTGCATCAGTTCCATATGTTTTGCAACAGCATTGTTTTTGTCTTTGTTTGCTGTCGCTCTGATGTGCTCAAGGATTCGTAGTTTGAATTGTTTCTTCGTGCTTCCAATATATTTTAGTGCACACGGGCATTCGATTACATATACCACGTGTGTGGTTGTACAGTCTATCAATTGGTTGATCTTCCACAATTTTTTATTTGGTAACATTACTTCTTTTTTGTTAGTAGCAATTTGACAGACCTTACATCGTTGGCATTTGATGAATCCTTTCGTATTCATCCATTGGATTCCCTTCTTCTTTTTTGTTCTGTCCTGGAAATGACTTTGTATCAATTTGTCTCTCAGGTTTTTTGCTCGACGAAATGTAACCAAAGGGTGATTGCCCATTATTTTTCCCATTGTTGGATCTAATTGCAAAAGTTTCCAATTTTTTCTGAGGGAGTTCACAATTTGTTTTGATTCTCTTGTGTAGTCCAATATTAGTCTCACTTTTCTTTCACTTGGTGGGTTATCGGTTGCATTTGTTGTTGATTTTTTTGTTCTCAGAGCATCTTTTCTTTCTTTCTGATTTGCTCTTTGCCATCCCTTGTTGATAATAGCCATGTGGTATCCTCTGGTTTTGAATCTTTGAGCCATGTTTTTACTTTTTGATTCCCATTCATTCTTTTCTGAGCATATCCTTCTTGCTCTCAAAAATTCACCATACGGTATATTTTCTTTGACCGAAGATTTATGAAAGCTGTCAAAATGTAAGATCAAATTGGTTGCCGTATCTTTTCTGTGGAGTGTCGTTTCCACTCTATTGTCTTTGATGTAAATTTCTGTGTCAAGGAAAATTGCTCTATCCTTGCTTATATGGTATGTAAAATGAATGTTGGAAGTTGACGAATTTAGGATCCGAAAGTAGTTCTCAAATTCCACGGCTGTTCCTTCCCAAATTATTAGGAGGTCATCTATAAATCTGACCCATTTGGCTATTTTCTCCACGTGGATGTCATTGTCAGTGTGCCAGGCAATCTGTTGTTCCCACCACCCCATTGTGAGGCATGCGTACGCTGGGCTGAATGAAAAACCCATAGCGCAGCCATGGACTTGTTGGTAGATTTCCTCTCCGAATAGGAACACATTTTGGGTTAGGCACATTTCCACCATGTCGATTAGCATTTGGTTATGTTGTTGGAAATGAATGTTTCGTTCTTTCAAGAAGAAGGCACAGGCCTTTAGTCCCATGTCGTTATCAATATTAGTGTACAGCGACACTACGTCCATTGTTACCAATAGATAGTTGGATTGCCACGGTAAGTCCTCTAAATGCTGTAAGAGATCTGTGGTGTCACGTAGATAAGAGCTCAAGCTGGTAACAAACGGCATGAGGAAGAAATCAATATAATTAGCGATTGGTTCCATTAGCGACCCCTTTGATGACACTATGGGTCTCCCTGGTGGTCTTAGTGGGTTTTTGTGCACTTTTGGCAAAAAATAGATCGTCGCCATTTTGGGATGATCTGTGCACAAAAATTTCATTTCATCTGTGTCGATTAAATCTAGTTTGTTCCACAATTGAAGTTTTTGGTCCAATTTCTCTTTAAATATTGTCGTTGGATTCGCCTCTAATTTTCTGTAGTATTTTTGGTTTTCCAATTGTGAATGTGCCTCTGCTACGTAGTCGATTGTGTTGAGGACCACAATGTTTCCGCCTTTGTCGGCGCATTTTATAGTTATAGTTTTGTCTTCTCTTAAATGATTCAAGGCGTTTCTTTCCTCTTTGGATAGATTGTCTTTAAATTTCTGTCCCTTGATTTTATAAATATCTTTCACAATGGCCTCCTGGAATAGGTCGATCTTGTTACCTTGGGGTAATTGTGGATAGAATTTGGAGGGTGCTTTCATTCCACTTAGGCCTGCGCCTTTTTGGTGTATTATCTGAGATTCTGAGATGTTTTCCCCTTCATTGTCCGTATCTAAATTAGTTAGTAGAGTCAGTGCTGGTAAGTCTGCTGAGGTTAGGCTTTGTTCTGTACGAGATTCATTCACTCTGTTTCGATTTTTATTTTTTGCATAAGATGCCATTCTTTCATTTTCTTCAAAAATCTTTACGAGTTTTATTTTCCTGATATACTTGTATATATCAATTCTTGTCTGTGCTATGTCCATTGATTCAGTAGGGCAGAATGTTATTCCTTTTTTCAATAGTGAGGTTTCATATTCGTTGATCTCTCTGTCGGACAAATTCACAACCACTAATTCATCATGCATTGCGTAATTTATTTGCCCCTCTTCTGACGCATCGATCTTGTTTCCGTACCTACAGTTTCTGATCCATTTTTTCCTTTGTCCCCTTCAGGTTGTTTTTTTTGTGAGGTTCCTGACCTGGGTACCCATCTGCGTCCTCGACCTCTTCCTCTGATATTTTGATTTTGATTGAACTCCCATGTCCTTTGTTCTAATACCAGTCTCATATCCCCTAAAAAATCCTTACTAGCGGGGTCCACATTTTGCACTCCCTCTTCACTTGTACCCGTAGATGTCAGTGATGTAGCACTCGAAGAACTCTGTTTATTGAACACTTTACTTTGTTTTTTGAAAATATCAAATTTTCTGGCATATGTAAAGATGCACCCGTTATTATAATCCTCCTCATCCCTTTGAAATTTAGCTTGTTTACGATTTCTTACCACTTCCTCATGTTTACTTACATATTTTTCCAACTCCTCTTTGAATTTAGTGTGTTCTGGGCTCAAATCCATAGACGCTAGTTCTTTTTCTAATTCTGCCAATTCCTCCTTTATTTTTACCAATGTTATTTCCAAATGTTTCACAAGAATTTTAATTAATCCCAAGGATGATTCCAGTATAAATTCGCCCCATTCATTTAGCAATTCATCCGACACGTCTTGTTGGCTTGGCATTAGTGAGATCCGTAGTCCTCTCGGGACCCTCTTTACTTCAATGTATTTTTTTAATGTGATTAGTTCCCACCATTTATTAATTTCTTTCTTACTTAGTCTCTCCCACATCTTGAGCTTGCTTTTAGTATCCATTTTATCATCCTTATTTTTATCTTTGTTTTTATTTTTGTCCGTTTCCGTCTTTCTTTGTTCAAAGAAACATGAATCCAATAGTTCAGTTCTCTCGGCGTCACGTTTATCCATTATGTATCACAAAAAAGGTTTTTTGTATCACACAAATTACTGTGCTTTCCGCTGCTTAGAGAAGAACAAATCTCACGTGTTCCTCTCCTTTTATTCTTTCCAATTTCAATTAATCAAACTCCTCCTGATTTTATTTCTATAGGAGTAATGCAATAGAGGTGTTGAGAAACTGTATATAAAGGAGTGGGAATAATGAGAAACATTGGGGGATAACACAGTACCCTATGAACAGTATGGAATAATAATGATATGAGAAGGGTTACTTTACAGGAATGTAGATGGATGTATGTTGGGTTGCTTAAACAACCTTAACGGGAATTAAATAAGTAAAACGCAGAGTTGAGGGGGTGTTAAGGTGAGGACCATCAGCCCACTAGAGGGCCTCAATAGATGTATAAGTATGACAGAGATACTCACTAGAGAGTTTTGAATGGAGAATAGATGGTAAAATAATTGTGCCCACCAGAGGGCGAACACCCGACACCCACCTTAATGGGGAATTTTTTTTTTGATAAATGTTATGATACAATAAGCGTCATCCCTGAAATGTTCTATGAAATGTACAGAAATGTATTACTTGATTGATTATGTTGACACATCCATAGAGAGATAAGAGACTGTATTGACCCCAATGTCAGAACTACAAACACTCGTTTTTTTAATGTAAAAACTACAACTCCCAAGCTACTTCCTGTTGTTGGACAGGAAGTGAGATCATACTGATGGGTCTCAGGCCGTTTTTTTTTTAAAAATATAAGAAAGAACAGCAACATTGTATCCTTACCGTGATCAAGCAACAGTACGTTGCGAAACGCGTTGGTACTATGCGAGGAATGCTGCCTTTTTGAACAATAAAAGGAAAATTTGGGAAATATATCCTTTGTTTGAGTGCTGACTTATGCTATCATTGATAGCTCTTTGGAGAATAGACGAAAGCGGGGCTCTGCTTTGAAGTCAGCACCGGTGACAAGAGCGCCATTGGACTACGAGTTTCGAGCCTAATCTGTGGATATATATATATATATATATATATATATATATATATTACCTTCCTAATACATCTATACCTCTCCTGTACTTATGTATATTTATATTTATTACTTTACTTATAATTCAGCATCTCCTATGCACTACCCTATATTTCAACCTATACCTCTCTCAATATATACGCTACCTCCACTCTCTGACTCATCTCAAGCCTCATTCTACTACTGTTATCCCCAAAATAACATTCTCTAGACTCTTCCCTCCTCTACCCCTCCTTGCATCATCTCATACCTCTTTTACTATTCAGATCTCCCAAACAAGTCTTTCTAAACCCTATCCTCTGACTTGTCCCCCTCTACCTCCCCTTCACTCATCCCAAGCCGTCTCCTACTGCTATGAGCTCAAAAAACATAAACTCTTCCTAGACTTTCCCTCTCTATCCCTCCACTATCCTTTTCAATACAACTAACAGGCTAAAATGTCCACCACTAGAATTAATTTCATATTTCACTATACTATTCCCCACTAATCCTATTTGGGTTCCGGAGTAGCATGCTACCTGCCAAAAAGCACTTCAGCACCTCATCAGGGGAAGCAAGCGCTACATAAATGCAAACCCTGCCCTCTTCTAGCCCTCTGCTATCCTTTTCAATCCAAATTACAAACTCATATGTCCACTGCTCAAATTAATTTAATATCTCTCCATACTAATTCACCATGAATCGTTTTTGAGTTCCGGAGTAGTGTGCTGCTCACCAATAAAGAACTTTGATGCCTCATCAGGGGTAGTAAGCACTATAAAAATGCAACTACATTCTTGGCTGGTAAAGGCTGACAAGATATAGGACGATAGTTGCTATACTCTGCAGAAGAGAGACTGGCCTTTTTTACTGAGAGTAGGATTGAGGCTTTTTTCCAACCCTTGGGAAAATAGCCTGAGTTGAGCATTCCATTAAATATGTCAACTAGGTGGTCAGATATTGTTTCTGGGACCGGCTGAAGGGTTTTTGGAGGACATTGGTCATGGGTCATTTTAGATGTTATAGTGCCTAATAATTCTTTGGTGTTTTTTTGTTCACTGAATAACTCTGTTTCTGACTCTACAAAGCAACCCATAATTCAGTGGGGGATTGGAGTCTTACAACTGTTTTCAGAAAAGTCAAATTAAAGCAAGCCTTAGCAAAGCCAATAGGTCTTAGCTTCGGAGGGTCTATTGGCCTTTTCAAAGATCGTTTAGTGCTGTGCTGTTTTGTGGTGTGGTATGCAATGGCCTGTCATTGCATGGTGTTGTATTGTATGGCCTGTTATTCTACGGTATAGTGTGTTATGACTTGTCATTTTGTAGTAGGGTATGGTATGGTCTGTTATTTCATTGTGTGGTATATTATTGTATGGCTTGTCATTGTATAGTATGGCCCATCAGTATATGACATGCTATGGGATAAGCCTGTCATTATATAGTATGGTATGGCCTGTCATTGAGTAATATGGTATGGAATGATATGTTATGGCCTCTCATTGTATAGTATAGTATGGTATGGTCTGTAAATGTATAGTAAGAAAAGTCTATTGTCCTATGGTATGCTATGGTATGCTATGTCCTGTGATTGTGCAATATGATAGGGCATGTCATTGTATAGTATGCATGGCCTGTCATTGTTTGTATGTATATATATATATATATATATATATATTCACAGAAAAAACCATAGGTTATAGACCATATATAGTTAGGAATTAGCATTTACAAAACCTTGAAAATTCACTGAAAAAACCATAGGTTATAGACCATATATAGTTAGGAATTAGCATTTAGAAAACCTTATTTTACTCACACAAAACCATTGAAATTCCATATATAGTTAGTTGCACTAACTATATATCGCGCACCCGCAATCCACTGCTGATGATGTCACATATTACATCATTCATGACATGGTCAGTGACATCACTGATGACATCACTGATGACATCTCAAATGACATCACTGATGACATCACTGATGACATCTCATTTGACATCATTCTTGTGCTAATACGATAAACCTCTTCAGACTCTAATATAACCTTAGATACACTCAGTGTATACAGACACTCACACACTGTCACTCATCCATGGAGTTACTCACACACCTAGTCAGTCATGCAAAGAAACAATCTCACCTCCATTTCCTCAACTATACAGTTATACACACCTTACTTATTCAAACATATACTAACACATATTTACTCTCTTATACAATCCCTGATACAAGTTCACAATGATCCATACAGCCACTCACACATTCAGTGGCTCTCATGCACAGTTATTTATATATGCCAACTCTCACATGTACTGTGTTTTACATATGTACTTACTATGACATGTAGCATTGAGATATCCATTCACTCATCAATACACTCATGCACACAGTCAACCGCCCATGTAGCTTTTTCCACATGCACTCTTGAACTCATACACCTAGTGAATCAACTGCTCACACATCTATGCACAGAGTCACACACCTCCCAGCCACCCCCACACAAACTCAATCTCCCATAGAAATACTTGGGCAACCAATTAATAACACATATAGCCTCTCGTATAGCTAATGATCAACACATGCAGCAGTTTACATCACAACAGACATAATGATGCACAAATTAAGACAGTTTAGTCACTAACCCATGCATTCAGTGAGACACATTTAATCACTCACTCATACAGTCAGTCACGCACCTACTAAATCCTTCATCCAGACACTTATACATCCACTCATTCTTCAATATCTAAGACATATTTTAACTTTACAGAAACATACAGTCACTGGATGTTGTCATCAGTGATGTCATTTGAGATGTCATCAGTGATGTCATCAGTGATGTCACTGACCATGTCATGAATGATGTAATATGTGACATCATCAGCAGTGGATTGCGGGTGCGCGATATATAGTTAGTGCAACTAACTATATATGGAATTTCAATGGTTTTGTGTGAGTAAAATAAGGTTTTCTAAATGCTAATTCCTAACTATATATGGTCTATAACCTATGGTTTTTTCAGTGAATTTTCAAGGTTTTGTAAATGCTAATTCCTAACTATATATGGTCTATAACCTATGGTTTTTTCTGTGAATTTCATTGGTTTTTTAACAGCTAATATCTGTAGCTGTAAAATGTATTCTTCTTTAAATCCAAAAATATATTTTATATGTTTATGAATAATTTTTTTTTTAAATATTTTTTTTTCTTCGTTCCCGCTTCGCGAATCGGGAAGCTTCCCGTTAGCTGACCTTGATGCCGCGAAATAGACCGCGAGCCGGTAAACGTTTCTTTACCGCAAGTGCCGCGTTAGAAAACAACATCGTGACGCCTCCCGTCCGCATGACGTTCCACGTTGTCGCGTGATACGTCATATGACGTGCTACGTTAGCGAACTGGTACGCGAAGCGAGTGCCAAAGCGCAGGTTTCTGGAAGCAAACCGGGAGGCCCTGCAAAGCGCTTAACGTAAACACAGCAAGTCATGTGACTTGGTAATAACACTTTTCATTGGTTCATTTCACTTTTGGTTTCCTAATGATGTAAGACTAGGTCATATAATCTAAAATGAACACTTTTGATTGGTTGAGAACTCTTGTTTTTCCCAAATGATGAAAATCCCTCCTTCTTTCCTCACTCTGACTTTCATCATTGTGAGAGAAAGACCCTTTGTGATCACTGAGCAATGGCTTCTTTAGTAGCTTCAGCTGGTGCTTCCCCACCACCTCCACCACCTCCAAGGAAGAGAGGACCACCTGCTCAAGTTGTAATTCAACAAGAAGAAGAAGAAGAGGAACAGGAGGACGAGCACGAAGAGAGGCAGTTTTTGCCTGAGCAGCCCAAGACGTCTCACCGGAAAGAAAACTTCATTTGGCAATTTTTTAAAATTCCCAAAGGTCAGAAAAAAGTAAATGCAAGATACGTAACTTGCCTTATATGTCAAGATAGACTGTCCAGAGGGACCGACAAAAAATACAGTTTCGGAAACTACACAATGCATCGCCATATGACTAGGTGGCATCCTAACAACTACAGTGCTGCACAGTTTCGGAACGACCTAGATAATCTCCCTATTATGGCCAGAAGATCTGTTGTACCGGAAGTAACGGGACCAGAGGGCAGGGAGATGGTGCCAAATATACAAATGAGATTTGGTGAAGTAAAACACACCTGCGTATTTTGCGATGGATTCATTTCCTACGGAGAAAGAAGCATCACTCTGATCAACAGAGCTATTGACTATCATATGCAAGTTTGTCCGAAACGCCCAAAATAATAAATACTTCTTTTTTTTGTTTTGTTGCTCCTGTTGAGCCCTTTACAATGAATCGTTTTCATTGCCCCCTCCAAGAAAAACCCCCAAAAATATAAAACTGTTCCGAAAAATTCAAAAACATTAAAAAAATGTTCAGAAAAATAAAAAAAAAAGTTCTTTTCAGAACTACCTCCCCGTTATTAAAAAATTGGTACAATATTTGGAACTGTGCCAACCTCTATTTCTCTTAGTTCGCTTCCTAGTTCGCTCGCTGGTACGCGAACTGGAAGCGAACCAAAAACAGTAAGTATAAGGGAAGGAAACACACACTTATGTTAAAAGAAAGACAGCTATAGGGGAGTAAACTAGAGATACTATTACCCATAATCCACTACTGATGATGTCACATATTACATCATTCATGACATGCTCAGTGACATCATCAGCAGAGGATTGCGGGTTTTTTGGCAACATGCCTTATCCACGGTTTAATAACGCTGCCTTTTGCTTTATATAAGTTTTCAAATTGTATGAAATATATACCAATAGGTCTTTAGGAACCTTTAGGTAGTGCTTTTGTTCATGAGGTCTGGTCGCTTCCATACACATACAGATGTTTCAAAGATGATCAAGAAGTTTATCTGAATGGAGAGGAATGCACTGAGACGCCAGATCATTCACTAATGTGTAGGCACATACAGTTACACGATTCATGCAACAAACACCGACCAAATATGGCTTGCGTGTTGCAAGGCACGCCAGTTCCTGCTATCATCCCCACGTTCAAGTTGTTGGAAAATGGTAGTTATTTGATGCTCAATAATGAAGATTGTTCTGAGTTAATTAAAAGTATTCCTTTTATCGTAACAGTAAGTGAACGGGTTATTTGCTGCAGAAATGTTCTATTTCCTCCCACACATGAACATAGGGAGTTTTCAATCTGGCCACAAATACCAACCTTGGGACACGTTTCAACGGCATGACAAGAATAAGAGCTCTTTTGTCTCAGAGAGAGGTGGCCTTGAGTTCGGCCCGTGAAACTTTCGTACTTCACATAGCGAACACCCGTACACAGGTTTGCCTTTCAATTTCAGCAACATGTTTCCGACTATCTTTAACGCATCCTCCACAAAATCCCTGGCACACTTTTTTAAAGTTGTTACCAGTGGTCTCGTGACTTCATTTGAGAAAATCTTTGGAGTCATCCCTGCTCCCTTTCATTCCATTTTCTCCACTCTGGTTCGTGGATTGCATTTTTACTTGCATTACCAGCGGACGCTCTTGTGCTTTTTTACATTTTTAAATATGGATGTCCCTCCTATGCAACCTCCGACCCTGCAGCTGCTGACACTGTTCCGCAATCGCATGCTAGAATATTATGGCACAATGCCGTTGGCGATATTAAGCACGGCATATGGATTATCTTTTCGGTTCTCCTACTTCACCTGTGTCCAGCCTGTATTTCACTGCCTGACCTGTGATTTCGATTGGGCCATTGATTTGTGTCTCTGCGGACCGGTTTCTCCTGACGTCGACTTTAATCAGCTGATGACTCCTATCATTACTCACGAGTTGGTTTGTCCTGGCGAAAGGATTATGGCTGTGGCATTGATGCATGGACTACTTGGTCCCTGGAATTTACTGGCGGCAGCACAGTCTTTCTTGGAACACAGCTTTCTTGAAAACCCACCGAGCTGTCCTCTGATGGTGATAGAGGATCCGGTGCTGGGAGAGCACGTATGTTCTTTTCCGCTTTTAAATTGGATGGCTGAACTGTTTTCGGATGAAGACGGTGACTTCCTGTTGGAGGCTGTTGCAGCTTATTTTGCATACACAGTTATGTCATAGACCTTTTTCATGTTTCATATGCTGAGTACTAGCATTTCATTGACAATTCATTGACTTAATTGTCAAGTTTTTATTATTTACCTTGCCTATTGGCTTAAGACTCGATAAAGTACTTGGCTGTTTTATTTTTCTTTAGCATTGAATTTTCCTAGTTTTTAATGCTTTACCTTGCGGACCGTCCACATATAAACTTGCAATCTGCTCTCATGAGATGGCACTTCTATTATCTTATTCAGTTCGTTTCCGGATCATGGGGAGGTGTCATCTAGGTCCTGGATATCTTTACACCGTGTTAAGTTAGCATGGGCTCATTACCGGTTTAAACGCCATTTTTCCTTTTTTGCAACTTCTGCACACGACATTTAGTTGTTGCTTTAGCTTTCCACCTAGTAGTTCATCGTGGTTTACATGAGAATAATATGTTATTGGTCTACTATCTGCTTTACTTGTTAAACTATATCTGTACAGCGAGTGCTAAAGTTTCAAGAACAACACGATACAGAATTGTTATGAGGTCTGATCTCCACGACTTCATACTCATAACATAAGTGCAACTTCTGCCAATTCTGGGCATGAGGCGGGTTTTATATTGCTTTGCCGAACACACATACACAACAGTTGATGCGGTTCACATGAAGAGAGAGCTGGTGTATGCTGATGTGATTCCTTCAAATCTAAGACACTAAAGTATGGGCACGCCCTAAACCAACACAAAGAGACCTTCTTAGCAAATAATATAATATGTGTATTAGGGAGGGTGAGATATAAGCAGCCGCGGGCCGTGGAGGGAGTTACGATGGGGCAGGGAGGCGGGGAGGGGGAGAAGCAGGGTGGAGCCCTCTCTACCTTGCCCCTCCCCCTCCCCGCCTCCCTGCCCCACCGTAACTCCCTCCACGGCCCGCGGCTGCTTATAAGTGTTGCTAACTCTTATTCATTTACAGCATGTTAACATACTGTCACCATTCGCTTTTTATGTACTAGTAACTATGCTGGTAATTTTGCTACTGATAATATGTGTACTTGTATTCTCCACCCTGCTTCTCCCCCTCCCCGCCTCCCTGCCTCACCGTAACTCCCTCCACGGCCCGCGGCTGCTTATAAGTGTTGCTAACTCTTATTCATTTACAGCATGTTAACATACTATCACCATTCACTTTTTATGTACTAGTAACTATGCTGGTAATTTTGCTACTGATAATATGTGTACTTTTATTATCTAAGGTACTACGCCTGAGAAGACGGCATTAGTAAATAAACATTTCAAATACACATGTGTTCTTCTTAACTCCATGTTCTGGTTTCTAAGAAATATATAACGACCGACTGTTCATGAGTTCCACGTATCCTGAGGTACTATAAGTTCATATTCTGGATTGTCTAAACATTGAGAGTTTGTTATATCCAATGTGACACTGTACCTAGCTTGCTAAATAGTTTTTGATTACTAACGTGAGTTTTGGGACACCCTAATTCGCCGAGGTTCCAATCCTCTGTCCACAGTTCTGTGTGAGAACAGAAACCCTGCGACAGGGGCACCCCCGACCCTTGCTGGAGCTTCATCACACTTGCGATACAACTCCAGCAATGCGCCACCTTTACGGCACAGATACATCACGCATCTGTGCTGTTTTTGCCCCGTGATGCGCCGCATTGTAAATGCAGCACACCATAGGTGACGGAACAGCGGCACAGAATGACTAACACATCCCTGGTGATGCGCCAGTCATCATAAATCTATCCCTATGCTTCTTATCTTGTTAGAGATGAACCGCCATATGTATCATCAAAGTTATTTGCATTTCCTAAATAGCGAACTTTAAGGAATAAATAGCGATTCTTTACCATTCCTAGTTTGCGATGAGCTATTTGCTAATTAGCCGAATGTAGCCCAATGAAGCCCAATGTAGCCCAATGTAGCCCAAAGATGGCCGCCAGACACACAAAAAAACAAATGTAGCCCAAATATCAGCCAGATGTAGCCCAACTATAGCCCAGTGACAGAATGACCAATCAGCTTCGCAAACCTCCGTGACGCGAAGCGGAGCGCTGTTACAGATATATATCTTTTTTTGAACGTTAATTTCTCAAAATCCACTGGAGCACATATATTGAGACCTAGCAAAGGCACATCGGGCTACCAGTCCCTAATATTTTGCCAAGTTTCGTGCAAATCCATTCAGCCGTTCGATTATTATTTTTATTATTTTTTTTTGCCCCGCGGGGCCCTTTTAAAACCTCCACATCAAACCTAGGGGGTCAGCGAGGATCTACTATGCCCCCTTATAGTTATTTCCCCCTTTGTTTTGACCTCCTCTTGTCTCTCGATCCTACCGAGAGACAAGATGGCGGCCGCTACGGACTGTTTGGAATGTTGACAGACGCCGGAGAACCAATCAGCTTCGCTTCACAAAGCTCCGTTGCGCGAAAAGTCCGCGAACCAGAGCGCTAACCGGTCCGCTGTTACAGATATATATCTTTTTTTAAACGTTAATTTCTCAAAATCCACTGTAGCACATATATTGAGACCTACAAAAGGCACATCGGGCTACCAGTCCCTACAATTTTGCCAAGTTTCGTGCAAATCCATTCAGCCGTTCGGGCTAAAAGTGAGGCCAACCGCCCTATGGAAAACTCAATGTTAAAAACACGTTTTGGGACCCCCCTTTTTTCTCGGCCCCCACTGGACGAACCCCCCCCAAATTTTCAAGGGCTGCTCAGAAACAAAATGTGCCATTTTCCTGAAAATTTCAGCCGATTCCGTCCACAAACGCCAAAGTTATTAGACATAGAATTTTCAAAAAACCCATAGAGAAAAAATCCTAACTATATATACCTACTGGCGACCGCCAGTAGGTAATATATATATATATATATATATATATATATATATATATATATATATATATATATATATGTATATATATATATATATATATATATATATATATACACACTCATATATACACACATAGATATTACCTACTGGCGGTCGCCAGTAGTTATATATAGTTAGGATTTTTTCTCTATGGGATTTTTGAAAATTCTATGTCTAATACCTTTGGCGTTTGTGGACGGAATTGGCTGAATTTTCAGGAAAATGGAACATTTTGTTTCTGAGCAGCCCCTGAAAATTTGGGGGGGGTTCGTCAAGGGGGGGCCGAGAAAAAAGGGGGGTCCCAAAACGCGTTTTTCCCATGTTAATTTCCATAGGGCGGTTGGCCTCACTTTTAGCCCGAACTTGGCAAAATTGTAGGGACTGTTAGCCCGATGTGCCTTTGCTAGGTCTCAATATATGTGCTCCAGTGGATTTTGATAAATTAACGTTCAAAAAAATATATATATCTGTAACAGCGCTCCGGGTAGCGCTCCGGTTCGCGTACTTGACGCGTAACGGAACTTCGCGAAGCGAAGCTGATTGGCTCTCCGGTGTCTGTCAACATTCTAAACAGTCCGGAGCGGCCGCCATCTTGTCTCTCGGTAGGATCGAGAGACAAGAGGAGGCCAAAACAAAGGGGGAAATGACCATAAGGGGGCATAGTAGATCCTCCCTGACCCCCTAGGTTTGATGTGGAGGCTTTTTTTTTGCGTGGGGAGTGCCCGGTACGCTTTTGTGCAATGGGCGGTGGTAATCTAAATGATGAGGGTGGTGTTACTAAGGCTTTAAAACAAAAAAACACTGACATATAGTTACCTTTTAAGGGTCAGATTAGGGGACATCAGTCGTTTTACCTGTCCTTTCTTTCTCAGCCAATTAAGTTCCAACATTTTACAGAAAGGAGAGGTAGTAATATGGCAAAATACGATCGTTTTGTTTCTATCAATTTGTTCAAACACTGTCGTGTCTAAAGCCAATTATATCTGTACCGGCGAGTTACAGTGTCGTCATTTATTCAAAAGGGAGCAAGGGAGCCCTCAGAGGGAGAGAGCGTCGTGCGCACCAAATAGGCTATTAGTACACGTACAACATAAAGAGAGAGAGAGAAAAACGTGTATAATAATAGGTTATTCAGTGCACACACATATAGAACAGTACGGGTCGGTTTCACGTATAAAACACAAGCTGAGGGAAAACATAAATTCATAGTTTACGTACACACAAATACCAGACAGGGTGCGACATTACATACATCAAGTACGGAAACCTAAGACAAAACACAGAGCTATTTTGGGCAAAAGGACTTTTTCATGCGCGTTGCGCATTCTCAGTATTCCAATTCATTCATTTGGGGGTCGAGCTCTTTGTTCTCCTTCCTTCCCAATAGTAGACAATTTTTGTTGGTAACCTCGTTTTCGAAAACACTTACTCCTTTTTTAGTTGGTCGGACACTAGTCCAGTCGAGCTTATACTCACGGTGGGGCCTTCCAACATCTAGAAAATGATGATCCAAGCTGATGTAAAGGAGGGGTGTCAGTCGGACGTGCGATGGTACAATTGTGACTTTTCTACGAGGGTGGAAGAAGAAGGGGTAAATCTAAAACATAACAATATCCCTAATTTCTGGGCTGAGGGGGATCTTGGATGAACCCCAACCCGGGGTACTCTTAACTTCTCTTATTTAGTCAGCACATAAATTGACTTACTGGTGCGCATTATTTTGGGTGTACATTTGGGATATCGGTTGGGGTCGGGTTCGTCGTACTGAAATAACCCTTCAAGTTTCTGGTGTAGGCTACTGTCCCATTCACTAGCTCCAGAGAGAGTCGTTCCTAAGTAAGGAAAGTGCTATATTCTTTTTCGTCCTTCACATGCGGATAGTATGTTCGGGCTTATTTTTCTCATTCCATTAACCGTTCGATCAACGCCTCAGTCATACAAAAAGCATTCTTTTATTGACCCACACATACGCATTCATACCGTACAAATCAGGGCCCATGCGCACATTCATACCATACAATCTTTCACGCTCCCAGAGATAGCTCCTACATATAATGTAACGTCTCACAGAGCTAGCCTATTTTTACTCGCGTGGAACACGGTGCGGTTTAGGTCTTCTCCATACTTCAGCTGAAATTCCAATGTAACCTGCAGAAAAAGAAAAGAGGGGGGGGGCAGCGTTCAAAGCACAACAGCGTGCATAAACACGAAAATGTTTTTACCTACCACGTACTTGACTTATCTCTCTGAGATGCAGTCCCTTGTGTCTCGGCAATGGTAGTCTGTTCATTACATAGATCGCCCGAGGGCGGTAGTACAGACCGCGCGTAGGAAAGGGTCAAAAGCCAGGGGTATAGGAGTATGTAACAAGCGAGCAATTTAATTGAAAAAAAATAAACGTGACAAACGGTTGCAGGATCAGTGAAGGTTGATTTTACAATTGAAAGTATAACAGGATCAGTTACAATAAAATCGTCCATACGCACACCATGGGCGAGTATCATGGGTAACATTACTTCGAAGCTTTAATAATACAATAATCAATAATGAAAAACCGACATCAATAGGGTAGTCCGTATGCCCAGTCAGTACCCTTCCCCGCCCGCCATGTGCACAAAGACCGCATACATCCCCCATAACGTCAAGGCTAAGTAACTAGAACGTCATAAGGAGTTGCAAGTCGCTCCCATACTGGCGCCATTTTGGTCGAGGCCAGGCAGGTCCTTTCAAGTGGTGTGGGACCTGGCTGGCTTGGGGAATCTTTCAAGTGATTTGACTGAGGAGCAAATTGTGGACCTCTTTAAAGACTTCAACCCACTACATGTCAAGAAATGTCAAAGCGGAATGAAATGCTTTGCATTTGTAGACTTCAGTTCGGCGAAGACGCAGCAGAATGTTATAAGTAAATGTCATGGCACGAAGTTCAGTGGGTGGTCTGTCATTGTGAAAGCTTCAATTAAGTTGAATGGCTGCAAGAGCTCCGATTACACCAGCAGCCCTGTTAATATGCTGATCTTGGAAAAAGTTCCTCTGTTGGATTGCAATGGCTGCAGTGATGGTCTTGGGAAACTGCTTCCGAAAACTCCAAAGGCCACGAAAGCTTGCTATGCTGTTTCTTTGGAAATGCGGTGCTGGGTGATGGAAGTTATTGAAGAGTTGGCAGTGGTGTTTTTTGTGGATTTTGGACGCTCTGCCACTAATCCTGGAAAGCAATAAATTACATTAATTCCTGAAATTGTTTGATAATCACAAAATCCTCAGAAATGTCTTCAAACTATAGCAATTTCCCTATTTAAATTCTTAATTTCTTGTAACTTCTACAGTCCAGAGTATAGTTCAATGTCTCCAATAACTAGCGTCAGGACCAGAATCCTTTTCGGCAGTTCAAAAAGTTCGTTAGCGCCAACAGAAAGAACAGGCAGCATGAACCATGACTCAAAGGCGAGGGAGGCAAAATCTTCCCTACCGGGTCAGGCTGAGGTCCCACCGGAGCTGATCAAGTTGGCAGTCTACAGTGTCTCTTAGTTGTTCGGACAAAAACTAGCGTCAGCATGAGAGCACTACCATCCTGTGACAATGTTGTGGCCACTTCCGGAGAGCGGGACAGCAGGCGTATCCCTCCGACGATAGACTGAATCAGCCTCCCTCACGGCACCAGATGTGGATAAGGCGGCGGACACCCGTGGCAGCGGTATATCCATGGGGGATAGTCGAGCAACAGTGGCGGTTGCCCCCATCGGAAGCCCGCGGGAGTCGAGGGCCAACGACTCTCGTAGAACCTTTAAAACTGAGAGGACATCTTCAAGAGTGGGGCTCATGCCCGAGCAAGGCACTCTTACCTTTTCATGCCCGAGCAGGCAAGCATTCGAGTTCCAGGGTAGTCCAGAGCCGTTCTAGTGGACCAGCCCCAAATCCGGGGAGTCGCCGCCATTTTGAGCGTTCCGCAGCAACAGCCGCTCTTCACCCCGGCCACCGGAGCGGGTCCCCGGCCATCCAACCGAGTGGAACGCCAATGGCAGTCCTGGTGCAGCTGACCGGCGAGTGAAACACTAAGGGTCGCCCTGCTTCAGCTGACCGGCGAGTGAAACGCTAAGGGTCGCCCTGCTTCAGCTGACCGGCGAGTGAAACGTAAGGGTCGCCCTACTGCAGCTGACCGGCGTGTGAAACGCTAAGGGTCGCCCTGCTGCAGCTCCACCTGGGGGTGAGGGGAGAGGGGGCCGTCCGCGCCGTCTCTCCTGCGGGCGCCCCACAAGATGGCCGGGCCTACGACCCTGGGTTTGAGAGTCTCATGCTCGATCGATTGAGCTTGCCGGATCAAGCAACAAGAAGGGGGGGGGGTGGGTGGCGGCATCAGCAAGGCATCCCCCCACACAACTTGCTGGACATCACCTCTGGGTGTATTGGGGACGAGCCTTGGCGCGTGGTGTCGCCCCCGGGCTATTTGCACAACGGTCCTCCACCCCTAGGCCGCTACCTCGCCGGCTGATGGCCTTTGTAGACTTTCTAAAGCCCACATCCTACTAAAAAGTAGCCCAAAGTAGCCCAACATTGCTACTTTAAGGAAGGAGGGACAGGAACAGCGTCATGCATTTGGATCGATGTTGCAGCAGGCTGCCATGTAAATAGTTATTTAATAAAACGTTTTACCCTGTTACTTTGCTGGTGTGTTGTATATATTTATAATATTTGCATAGGGTTTGTCGTTATTTTGGGCGGGGTGGGCGGCGGAGCTGAGCTGTCTTGCAGCCATCATGGCGTCGAGCTCGGTTCCTCTCAACGGTTTCATATTTCTCATGAGGGGTTGTTCCTAATGTTTCTATTTTAGCGAGGTCAAAAAGAGATCCCATCAGTGGCCTACTGATTTTGCTTGATTCCTTTTGTTTTTTTCTAACGATTTTTATGTTATAGTTTGCTAGCACGATACAGCGGCTAGTCCGCATTTTATATATATGTCCTTTTTAGTAGGAGTGTCCTCCGGTGGAGTCGGATGATCTACCTCTAATAAACGGTCCGGGCTGAACCAACTACCAACAAACGGGGCAGAGATACGCATGACGGGTTACAAAGGGGACAAAAGTCTGCACTACCTATCCTTCACTATCCGCAAAGACTAAACAGAGTATTGCGACTCTGTGCTTATTTGTGAATAGAGAATCACCCAAAGAGAACCAATTCCGAACGATCAATGTTCGGCCAAACAATCAATCAAATGAGGGATAAAAATAGGCACAACGGATTACAACGGGGGCTAAAGCCTGCGTTACCTATCCTTCACTATCTGCAAAGACTAAACAGAGTATTGCGACTCTTTGCTTGTTTGTAAATAGAGAATGAACCAAAGAGAACCAATTCCAAAACAGTAAATGCTTGGATAACAATCAATCAAATGGAGAGGGAAGCAGGCACGACGGATTACAACGGGGGCAAAGGCCTGCGTTACCTACCCTTCACTATCTGCAAAGAGAGAATACTCCTAAAAGAAAAGGGGGGGGGGCAGCGTTCAAAGCACATCAGCGTGCATAAACACGAAAATGTTTTTACCTACCACGTACTTGACATTTTAAAGCTTTTGATATTTGCTATTAAAAAACCATTGAAATTCACTGAAAAAACCATAGGTTATAGACCATATATAGTTAGGAATTAAAATTTACAAAACCTTGAAAATTCACTGAAAAAACCATAGGTTATAGACTATATATAGTTAGGAATTAGCATTTACAAAACCTTGAAAATTCACTGAAAAACACATAGGTTATAGACCATATATGGTTAGGAATTAGCATTTAAAAAACCTTATTTTACTCAAACAAAACCATTGAAATTCCATATACAGTTAGTTGCACTAACTATATATCGCGCACCCGCAATCCACTGCTGATGATGTCACATATTACATCATTCATGACATGGTCAGTGACATCACTGATGACATCACTGATGACATCTCAAATGACATCACTGATGACATCACTGATGACATCTCATTGACATCAATGACCACATCACTGATGATATCATTCATGTGACAATACAATGCATCTCCTCACACTTTAATATAACCTCTGTTACACCCACTGTTAAATACAGAGTATAATTTTTGAAACCATTGACACACCAATACTAGTTACTACATACGCACTCACTGATTCCTACGTCTACACACCCATTCACTCATTCACCCATACAATCATTCATACATACAATCACTCATCTTTACAACACTATCATATGCACTCATACACCTATACAGACACTCACACTCTGCCACTCATCCATGGAGTTACTCACACACCTAGTCAGTCCTGTAAAGAATCAATCACACTTCCATTTTCTAATCTATACAGTTAAACATAGAGCACCTTACATTTTCAAACCTATACTAACACATACCTACTCTCTTATACAATCATTGATACAAGTACACATTGATCTGCACAGAGTCACACACCTCCCAGCCAGCCACACACACA
This sequence comes from Lissotriton helveticus, assembly GCF_964261635.1. Classification (NCBI taxonomy): domain Eukaryota; kingdom Metazoa; phylum Chordata; class Amphibia; order Caudata; family Salamandridae; genus Lissotriton; species Lissotriton helveticus. The sequence continues at coordinate 191,273,129 of NC_136057.1, forward strand.
CTCAGTCTCCCATACAAATACTTGGGCAATCAATCAATAACCCATATAGTTACTCATATAGCTACTGATCAACACATGCAGCAGTTTACAGAACAACAGACATAATGATGCACAAATTAAGACAGTTTAGTCACTAACCCATGCACTCAGTGAGACACATTTAATCACTCACTCATACATTCAGTCATGCACCTACTAAATCCTTCGTCCAGACACTTATACATCCACTCATTCTTCAATATGAAATACATATTTTAACTTTACAGAAACATACAGTCACTGGATGTTGTCATCAGTGATGTCATCAGTGATGTCATTTGAGATGTCATCAGTGATGTCATCAGTGATGTCACTGACCATGTCATGAATGATGTAATATGTGACATCATCAGCAGTGGATTGCGGGTGCGCGATATATAGTTAGTGCAACTAACTATATATGGAATTTCAATGGTTTTGTGTGAGTAAAATAAGGTTTTTTAAATGGTAATTCCTAACTATATATGGTCTATAACCTATGGTTTTTTCAGTGAATATATATATATATATATATATATATATATATATATATATATATATATATATACACTAGCAGCCAGTCCCGACGTTGTCCGGGTATGAATCGCTGCCGGCCAGTAGTATATGGTTTTGTAGGATTTCGTTTTGATAGCATTTATTATCTGTGACAGGCAAGTGAAACGCTCCGATTCAAAGTGCACTGCTGATGCACTTAAGAGTGCGCATTCAGTGGTGTGTGAACTCGAATTTCCCTGCTTTATTTTTCCTTGCAATATTATATAGCGCGAACTCGACAATATGGCATGAGCACAATTTACATTACAGAAGAACACATTCTTTTGTGGTAGGCACTGGGAGACAAAGCGATTTGCCTGGAATCACAGGATGTTGAGCTGATGCCAAAATTCGAACGTAGCTCCCCAGCTCTAAAGTACGCAATTCTAGAACTTGTGGCGGGAGGTGTGTCTAAAAGTGTATGTCGGTGCTGGCCATCAATGAGAGAGACCTGTGCATTTTTCAAATGGGTGGTGAAAAAATATGAGTATGTTGCTGGAGATGTGGGCCACCATGCCACCAATGTACTTACCGGGGGAGGGTAAACACCCATTATTCCGCAACTTTCTTTCCGCATACCATCACTCTGCATACTTTCAATACGAAAATACCGTGACTCTGCAATGCCATTATAACGCATGGCATTACATTTTATATGCTTTTACCAATCATACATTTACAACGAAATTCGTTGTAAATGCATGAATGGTAAAAGCATGTTTTTTTTAATGTTTGGATAAGGTAAGTATGGGTATAGGGGTATATGTTTTGGGGTACTGAGGTATATGTTTTGGGGTGTTTGGGTATTTTAAGGGTTCAGATATAGTTTTGGGTATATGGGTATTTTTAGGGTTCAGGGGTAGGTTTGGGTTTTGGGGTACAGGAGTATTTTAAGGGTTCAGGGCTAGGTTTGGGTTTTGGGGTATAGGGGTATTTTTAGCTTTCAGGGCTAGGTTTGGGTTTTGGGGTACAGGGGTATTTTAGGGTTCAGGGGTAGGTTTGGGCTTTGGGGGTACAGGGTTATTTTTAGGGTTCAGGGCTAGGTTTGGGTTTTGAGGTACATGGGGTATTTTAAGGGTGCAGGGATAGGTTTGGGTTTTGGGGTACAGGGGTATTTTTAGGGTTCAGGGGTAGGTTTGGGTTTTGGGGTACAGGGGTATTTTAAGGGTTATGGGCTAGGTTTGGGTTTTGGGGTACAGGGTTATTTTAGGGTTCAGGGGTAGGTTTGGGTTTTGGGGTACAGGGGTATTTTTAGGGTTCAGGAGTAGGTTTGGGTTTTGGGGTACAGGGGTATTTTTAGGGTTTAGGGATAGGTTTGGGTTTTGGGGTACAGGGTATATTTATAGGGTTAAGATGGGTTAGTGTTCAAGGGTGTTGGAGTATCTTATAGAATAAGGGTGGGTTATGATTATGGGGTGCGGAATTGGTGCAAACTTGGTACAATAAATCCGCAATATTTCGTTCCGTCAGATTTCCAATTATTAAAACAGAAACCTCATATATTCAAGGTAAAATAACAAGTATTTATACATGCTAAAATGCATAAAGTCATTTCACAAAAGTGAAATTAGCTTCCAGCAAGCAGTGAGCGAAGTGATGATTTTGAGATCAAGCCCCTGCAAAGCATTATCGGACGAGATTAGCAGTGGGAAGTGAATATTATAGTATCCACATAATTCTACGAAGAGCTGCAGTTCACCTCATCGTCCCCAGTTGTCCCAGATGAGGCAAATGCAATAGCATTTAAAATATTATACATCCAGGTGATGTTCACCTCGTGGTCCCCAGATGTCCCTGAAGAGGCAAATGCAATAGCACTTAAAATATTGCACATCAAGATGCAGTTCACCTCGTCGTTCCTAGATGTCCTTGATGAGGCAAATGCAATAGCATTTAAAATATTATACATCAAGCTGCAGTTCACCTCGTAGTCCAAAGATGTCCCTGATGAGTAAAATTCAAAAACATTGAAACCCTTTCATGAATGCTAATAATGATGCTAATCCTATCCCATAATGCTTTGCAGGGCCTTTTAGTTGTATTTTTGCCCATAACTGTGCTTGGGGTGGTTCTAAGAGAATGGGACCTCCACTGAATTACTATTTAAAGGGAGCAGGAATGTATAGAACCTGGAAAGAAAAAACAACACTCGTGACGGAATGCCCCCAGAGATTGTCATGCCCCCAGCACACACCCACAGCACAATGCAGACACGCCCACAAGGGACTACTTTGCTGGCACGGTTCTTTTACCTTTTAAATGTATATGGTGGGCGTCTGCATAGCCTATGTCCTTCTGCTGCAACTGCCCTTTCCAACGCTGTATTGGGTGTTGTGATTGGTGCTGTGGTTCCTGAGATTACCCGCCTCAAAGGTTTGGGCTCTCTCTTTATTATATTAGTATAGATTTTCACTGCAGAATATAGGGCCCGATTCTCAGAATGAACTTAAGACTCAATCCTAAATTTACTACTATTTTGGTATTCACAGAATGCACTTACTATTTTTGGCATTCACAGAATGAACCGACTACTTTTGGTATTCACAGAAGTTAGGATTTTGTCTTAAGTTTATTTTAAGACAGACTTAAGACAAAATCCTAACTTCTATGAATACCAAAAGTAGTAAATTCATTCTGTGAATACCAAAATAGTATTAAGTTTAGGATTGAGTCTTAAGTTCATTCTGTGAATCGGGCCCATAGTGCCTTATTAATGTCAAAGCTTCGACAGGTTAAAAAATACACTTTTAGGAATTTTGAGGAGGCCTCATCATATTTTACTGGATGCTTGTTGTATGATTTACTTAGCAAATATTTTCATTGCTTGGCACCTGCACAGGCTCTATGATGCGTGGCATACCGTCGGCCCTGGCTCACCTCTAGTTGAAAGAAACGTACAGCTTTCACGGAGTATCTACATTGAACAGAATGTTTCTACAATATGTATTTTCTCCTCAGTTTGCTAGACTGAAAACCACACACCACCTCGAGTAGGAAAGCAGAAAGAATTCCGATTTGCTACCTAGTTCATCAGAAAGTGATTTTCTGTGCAGAGCACTTTATATTCTTTGATCTGGAAGTATTATCATAATCTGTATTTTGACCCAGCCAGCGCACTCACTGACCCCCACCCCACCTCAGTTTTCACTTTCACTTTGAGGGCTCGGAATAAATGAAGACAGCCTCGAAATGCAGAAAATACACGCGGTACTTCCAGGCCATCTTCATTTACATTTATTTGCGGAGGCATTTTCACCCCCCTGAAAACCCAGCCACGCCCCCCAGGGGGTCACCCCACAGTTTGAAACCTCTGTCATAGGGGGAGCTCCCATTCTCCAGCTTCCGGGCTCAGGGATAAGGGCTGCCTGGCACTCACCAACCCATAAGGCAACAAGACAATAAGGAGACAAAGCTACTGGCAGAGCAATTGGCAACCAGCTCTTCAAACAATTACCTCTGTCATAGCTTAAACCCAAGGAGCAAAGCGGCAGAAGTCGCAAGGATGAGGTCAGGAAGCAACAGGTCTCGTCTTACAGACATCAAAAGTCAATATATTCAAAGTGACTCTGACTTGGAATCCATACTGGATGCTAATTGATCTTCCTCCTCAGCCAGTATAATGGACTGTCCCCCGACAGACCTGTGAAATCTTGGTTTTCTAATAAATGGAAGCAAATCTACTTTAATTCCTTTGAAACATATGAGGTTTTTATGTTTCCTTATTGACTCAGAGACTTTGGGTTTTCTTATTGATCAGAGAGAAATCAATTCTAATTATTAAATAGATTCATCACATTTTAATGACGCCAACTCTGGCTCTTGCTCCACCCTCTTTGGGATGGACAAACTCTCGGCTGTATGGTATATCAACCATTTCAGGGACAAAGTTGAGACCCACCGCATAGGTTGCCAAAAACCTTTTGGAGTTTTCTCTTCAAAGAAAATATAGATAACAGCAGGGTACCTTCTAGCCAATCTAACTACAATAGCAGGTTGGTGCTCCCTGCATTTTAAATATGCAAGTGAATGGTGTATTCACCCTACAATTTTCAAAAAGCTTTTTACCAAATTTGGACTCGAATGCTTTTCTTCCTGATTAAACATCCAACTTCCCTCATCCCTCAACTTCCCTAATTTTACAGTTGCAACTGGATACTCAAGCTTTGACAACTCACGCTTTTCCTCAGTATTAGTCTCTTCACCTAACTTACACTTTTCCTCCATTTGTCATGATAGTACAAGTTTTACCACAGGTACATCACCAAGAAGCTACTTTACGGTTGACACCTCTCCTGTGGCAGAGCCAACCATGGTTCTCTACCACCTGGAGTTGTCAGGAAATCTCCCCATTCTGATTTTGTCTTTATCCAGTTTGCTTCTAAAGTCTCAGTCAACATCACACAATGACTCCCAATCACTCCCTGGTATTGGTGGCATGGATAGTTTCATGTCAGTCTGCTGAAATTATGAAATTTCAACAGAGGCTTCTCAGTTCAGCCCAGGAACCACCAAACTTTAAACATCCGCTTGGATGGTCTGGCACTGCAGATGCTGGGACAGGGGTTCATATCTCTTTTCAGCACATGACTCTGGTCATAAATTTCTTAGCATCATTAGCTTCTCAAGGGAAAGTGTATAGGACTGTAAATACATAGGGGCCGATTCACAGAATTAACTTAAGACAAAATCCTAAACTTACTACTTTTGTTATTCACATAAGTTAGGATTTTGTCTTAAGTTTGTCTTAAGACAGACTTAAGACAGACTTAAGAAAAAATCCTAACTTAAGTCTGTCTTAAGTTTGTCTTAGGACAAACTTAAGACAAAATCCTAACTTCTGTGAATACCAAAAGTAGTAAGTTTAGGATTTTGTCTTAAGTTAGTTCTGTGAATCGGGCCCATTCAGACCAGCAATTCTGGCAGAACATGTAGGAGTGGATGAGAGACATATCGAAGAACATCCTCTGATTAGCCCTTTGGCTAGACTTTTGAAGGAAGTAAAATTTAATAAACCTCCATTACTTAAATACAACCAAATATGGGATGTGAATTTGATTTTTAATTTGTCCAGGGAAGAACAAAAACAAATCCAACATCAGTTTTTTTATCCTTATTTTCCTCTTCAACCTAAGCTCTATTAGGAAATTGTTTAAAAGAGTTTAAAACGAACGTGTTAGAAACGGCTGTCTCTAGTTGGCAGAGGTATACACTTCTGACAAATAGGAACACACCTTTTCTAGTCAGGGCAAGGGGATCACACACTTAGATAACCCCTGCTCACCCCCTTGGTAGCTTGGCAAAGCAGACAGGCTTATCTCAGAGGCAGTGCGTTAAGCATTTATGACCACATACAGTAATAAAGTGAATACACTACAAATGGACACGACACAGTAGTATTATGAAAAATAAGGATGTTTATATAAGGCTTAGCACAAGACCAAATAACGACAAAAATATACCACAATCTTAATAAATACTCTTGGAAGGAAAAATAATAGTTCAAGCATAGTTTCTTCTTAGCACATAGTCTTTAGTAACAAAAGCAACTCTTCTTCTTTAAAACACAGTTCTTGGCAACAATGTAACCCACACGGAAGTCACACGACGTCGAGGCAAAGTTAATCCAAAGGTTCAGCGTCGACCGCGAGGAGCGCTACGTCGAGCCTGGAGTCGCACAGACCCCCACAACACAGTACCTTGGAAAAGTGAAGCACACGATGATCAGCGACGTCGAGATGTCCGGCGTCGCGTCTTCGGCGTCGATCGAGCCTCGGAGTCGGGGCAATCTGCAGCCGCGTCGACAGATGCCAGGCAGGAGCAGCGCTCACGAGGCGAAGCAGGATACGGCGTCGTCGTCGATGTCGATGATGATGTTGCAAGAGTGAGCAGCGCTCACGGCGTCGAGAGGGCTCTGTGTCGAGGCGTCGGCAGCGGCTTCGCTACTAGCGTCGATCGGGCCTGGCGGCCGGCGTCAAACGTGCGGGATACGGGAGCCGCACTCACGATGTCAAGCTGGGATCGGCGGCGTCCGTCGGCGTCGGGATTGCTGGATTCTTCAGAGGTGCTGGATTTTCAGGTTCCAGCAACAAGCACTTTCAGCAAATAAATGAAGTCCTTTGACCCTGTGACTTCAACAGGAAGCTGGCACTCTTCCAACCCTTGGAAATTTCCTTGGCAAAGCTTGAGAGTACACACTCAGTTCCTCTCTCCTGGTTCCTTGGCAAAAATAAAGAAGCAACTGCAGGATTCCCCCAACCAACAGCACACTGGCAGAAGGGGTTGGCAAGTCCGTGGATCAGCAGGCTTCTTGTCCTTGGTTCAGGTTTCCTTGTCAGAAGTGATCTAAAATCTTGGTTCAGGGGTCCTTCTCTTATACCCCTTTTAGGCTTTGATCCCTTTGTCCGTGCAGGGGAATTTCCCCCCATCCTGGGTTTGTTGTGGGTGTTGCCAGGCCGAGGCACCTGGCCTATTCACTGTGCAGGGACGGGCCTTCAGCCGCCCAGCAGGAAGTGGAGCCAGCATTGTAACTGGCAGAGGCAGGGCCACAGTCGCCCGGTAGGAGGTGGGGCCAGCATTGTGTCAGGCAGGGCAGGCTATCAGGAGCGATTCTTCCCCTACTCTCAATGCAAATGCCTCACTCACCCCATACTGACTCATTCAGACCTCTGGAGCCACCCAGCTCCTGTCACACACACACCAAACCAGCAGAGACCAGTAGACAGTCAGACAAGAAAATAGCCACTTTCTAAAAGTGCTATCTTCAAACACAGAGTCTAAAAACCATCCACCCAAACAGATGCGTTATTAAACCCTGAGTTCAGGGATACCAAACTCGACATTGCATCATGCTCCCCAAGCCTGCTAGGATTATAGCGTTAATAACCCGGGCAGCCCATTCTAACTGATGGAGAGCAGGTAACCTTACAATAGTGAAAAACGAAGATGGCTGTAATTCACTATTAGGACATGCCAACCTTGTCAGGCTTGTCCTACCTTATGCTTACAATGCACCCTGCCCTTGGGCCTACCATAGGGGTGACTAACAGGAAGTTAAGGGAAGGTTTAGGGACTGGCAAGTAGGTGTACTTGCACAGTCCGCGTCACAGTACCAGACTGTACGTAGGTCTAGCAATGGCAGATATTTAGACATATTTTACCAGGACGCTTCTGTGGGTGGCACAACACGTGCAGCAAGCCCACTAGCAGCATTTGTATTTACAAGCCCTGGCACTCCTGGTGCACGATACTAGGGACTGACAGTAAGCCAAATGAGCCAAACATGGAATTCAATCAATACAGCAATTTCACATAGGGAGCACTTGCACTGTGGCACTGATCAGCAGTGGCACAGTGCCCAAAGTAATATTCCAGCAAAAACATCGTAAACAGAGGAGGCAAACAGAAAAAAAAATGGAGGAGAGACTCATACCAATGACGCCAGGTCTAACAAAACGATTGAGAACGTCCTCCACAATCCAATTCATCTTCTAATTGAGAACTCCTTACAAATAAGTTTTTCTCCAAGTTTGGCTCGCTTGGTGAAAATAATCATGAATTTAGCGGTCATTGACTCATCTGCTTTCGAGGCTCCCTACACAAGGGAAACTTCGGCCTCACAAGCCCTTTGAGCTGGAGCAGTATTGATGGACATTCTCAGACCTGCTGATTGGTCTGTTTTCACTTTTAGGACCTTTTATTACAAACCCATTCCTCATGGTGCTAATTTTATTGTATCTGTGCTATTTGGGAAAGCAAGCATGCTCTGGTCTCCCGACTGGTGGCCTCTAGATCTTGGCCCCGTCCCATGCCCAAAGCCAATTGTTAAGAACTTGGGGGTAAAACTGGATCAGACCTTGAGTTTAAAAGAACATGCTAACTATGTTACAGGAGCCTGTTTTAGAACAATTGGCCAGTTAAGGCGAATCTTCCCTATGCTGCCTGACAACCACAAGAAGACCCTTGTACAGGCACTGGTGATAAGTCGCCTAGACTACTGCAACGGCCTCCTCATATCAGCAAACGAGGAGGCGTTAAATCGTTTGCAGGTGGTCCAAAATACGGCAGCCAGATTAATTCTAAATGCTCCCGCAAGGACCCCGTCCAAACCTCTGTTAAGTCACCTTCATTGGTTGCCCATACGACAACGTGTCACATTTAAAATCTGTTGCTTAGTGTACAAATGTCTCTATGGGCAAGGCCCCAGATATCTGGCACAAAAATTTCAGATATACAAACCTGAACGTTTATTACGTTCTAGCAACCAATGTCTACTGGAAATCCCTTCTGTAAAAAAAGTCAGACAAGGTGGACGCGCCCTATCATTTATAGGCCCAACCATGTGGAATAAACTTCCATCTGACCTAAGACACAATGACAACCATTTATGTTTCAGGAAGGCCTTAAAAACTCTTCTGTTTCAGATAGCATAACCCTCCCTGTGGCTTCCGCAGAGACAATATACTTTAGAACTTTTGCGAGCTAAGCGCGGAGATACCTCATGGGTCGATTCTAGCGCGATATAAGCAATTAAATAAATAAATAAATAAATAAATAAACAAGCATTATGTGAGCCTATTGCTTTGTAATGAAACTGAGATTTTCTTAACTTTAGTGAAAGAAGGTCTTGATTTGATTAAAGACACTGAGGCTAAGTTCCCCTCATTTCTCTTTTCTAGCACCTATCAGGGCCACAAATCAATCAACTTAAGAGTATATTTACAAGAATTGCAGCTAACTAACGCTAGCGTTAGTTAGCAGCAATTTTCTAACCCCTGTGTACTGCCAAAAACGATTGCCATGGTACTGACGTATTTACAATACGTCACTACATGGCGGTAGGACCTTCTTGCGGCGGCAAATGTTGTCGTTAACACCGATGACACGGCAATAAAAATGTTGCAGGTAGTGAGAGAAAAGTGACGAAAGGCCAATTAGAGGCATAAAAACTCAATTAGTCAGCCTAATGTCATTTTCTTCCTCCAGAAGCAAAGATAGACTATAAGTCCACCACCAATGATAAACAGAAAAGAAAAAAACAATGGGATACAGAATGGAGAAGTCAGGTGCTAAGTTCAGTACAGGTAAACAATTCCCCGAAACCCTCCAACAGCCAGGATGAGAGGAAATGCAGATTCAATGCTCCACATATGTAAAGAGGCGCTTCGCTGGGGAACACCAGTGATGCATCACTTTACATAGCGCTTCCCTTGCAACACCATGGCAGCTGAAGCCTGGAAGTGTGGACAGCCCCCAGGGCCTATAGGCCTAGCTGTGCCTGCGCCTGAGACCCAGAGTGGGATGCAAAGGTGCATTCAACTACAGTCAGACCACAAAACTCTGCTGGACCAACCATCATTGTATACATCACAGCTTCACCTACTGTAAACTGCCGCCATAATTGCCCCTCCCCCATCACAGCTGGATCAAAGCCACAGATGAACTTCTCATCAACTTCCTCAGCACAACCACTCTACCAATGCTTACAAACACCAACACCGCAGTGCACAACCTCCACCGTGGATCTCTAGGTGCCCTGATACCCTGGCACCCCTCAAGGAGAAACCGGACAAACAACACTCGAAGAAGGTCAACTGATTCACTACCCCCTCGATCATTCCAGACACATGTGCAGACGGCTCAAGAAATGATGGAGCCACAACAGCAATCAACTCTGCAACACAGTCACCCTTGCACCATGGCACAAGGGTGCCTGCGGTGGTGCATGGCAGCCATTGTGCGCAATCATAGGGGGAAAAGACAGGGGGATTATTCCTTAGTCCCTTCTGACAGTTTAACGCCGCTAGTACATCATTTTCTTGACGTACTTGCAGCATGAATCTTGGACCACGTTGTGTCATTTTCACAAAGTGAACCATCTAGGCATATGCATGACCTTGTGAAGCACTGTGCCATATTATACCTGCATCAGGTATGATGTATGCAGGGTGGGTGTTCCCACATAACAAAGCCTTATAGGTGTGGCGCAGAGAAATAACTGAGACTTCACTGCAACAATTCTAGGACGCCACTGCGTCAAAACCTTAAGCCTGCCTCATGGCAAGCGTAAGGGTGACGCAGTGCCAGAGGGATAGGCTGGCCCTATGCATTGCTGGAGTTGCATCATGCTTGCAACACTACTGCAGCAATGCGTGACTTTAACGCTGACAGATATGTCAGAATTTCAGACGTATCTGTCATTGATTGCAACATTGAGCGCCATACATTGAATACGGCACATCCAGGTTGTCGCAAGGAGGGCAAAGTGAATGGTGTAGCAACACTGTTTGGTTGCAAGGATGCAACACTTTTCATGAATGGGGCCCAGGATTTATAGGGCACATCCTCAACCTTTTTATTTGGTGCCGGGTAGCACAGAAATATTCCTTGCAGCGCAGTCCAGCACCCAAACATCTTATATGTGGACCCAAGTGTTTTCACCAATTTTAAGTTCAGCTATTTGTTGGTTTTAAAAAACTGCCTCTAATTTGACTTAGCAGCAGCAGTTTTGGGGGTTATCGCCAGACAGAAATTTAAATATCGCGAAGTGGGATTATTGGCAGTTTTTGCATGGAAACGCCCACCTTGCTTCAAGTTTTTGTTAGGTTCCCGCTAACAGAAGTTCCAATATTGAAAATTAATGTTTATGCTGGAAAAGTGCTGCTAACTGCAGTTAGCAGCAACTTGTAAATACTCTGATAAAAAAAAGGCGCCCTAACGTAAAAGAAATTTGCGCTACGGCGGCGTTAAGTTCTTGTAAATATACCCCTTAGTATGGATTATCCGGGGAAACATGTCCCTGGTGCCAACTATCATTCAATATTGGATCAATTTTGATCAACCAGGATATTCCTTGCACTGTTTTCTTTATCTCCTTTCACATGTAACACAAAGTATTTATTATGGACTTATAACTTTCTAGGGGAATCCACAACCCTTAAAATCCCCAAGATGTGGGTGAAAAGCACACACATTTGTCCTGTATACCTTTTGTAAAAAAAATAAAACAGTAATGAAGGCCTAATCGCAAAGTGCTCCAAATATCAAAAAAAGGCCTCCCCATAGAGGGTGGAAAAGGCTCAGCAGCTAAGAGGTTAAGTTGTCAGAATATTAAGGGGCACCTTTACAAGCCCCTTTCACTACGGGAACGTAACTTTTTCCAACGTTCCTGTGGCGATAGGGGCTTGGTATTATTTACAAGGCAGCGTTAAGCCACTTAACGTAGCCTAACGCTGCTTTGTAAATAAACAAAATTTCAAACAGTGAGCAACCCAGGATACCCTTGAGGGCTTGGGTGATTAAGATAGAAGGGTGAAGGTGCCTTCAAGGGAATTCGTTTAGAAAAGCTCGAATTAATTAAAACAAATTGGAGGGATGAATTAATAATCCCTATGTGAATTTAATCTCTTTCTGTAAATAAATGGAACTCACAAAACATCACAAAACCATTGAAATCTACAATCACGTTACACACAAACACAAACAAGGTGTATAGAAAAAGTTTTTATCAGAAAGTGATTCATTCAATATATACAGTAAAAACAATATTAGGTCTGTAGGTCTATAAATGATATGTAAATATACAACTCAACAGAACCTAAAAACACCTATCCACAAAGTACAGTAAATGATACAGAAGGAAGAGGTGGAGGTCGACGTTTCGGTCTCTTTAGAGGATGCTTATTGAGACCATCTTCAGGACTGGAGTCAATTAAAAAACTGTATAATGACACAGTGTACCCTGAAACAGAAATGTTTTCAGTTACACACACAAACTGTTTGGATAGGTTGGAGTTATTGTATCATGCTTTAGCTGTCTGATTTAATTTATTAAAACTGAATTCCCATGCGTCCATGGTCATCAGTGTATTGATTATATGCAAATAGTGATGATTGGTTTGAGTAAGTGATTGCACAACAGAGAGGGTGCAAACTTCGAATTTAGTACAACCGTAAAGGATTCTGTGGATTCAATCTGATGACAACTAAATTTATGTATTACGCCTTCTTAAATACTCTACGGTGGCGATCATTATGTCTATAATGTTTTGTGTGTTTGATATGTTTTGTGTACTGTTAATAGTATAAATTGTCTGTATATCAAGGTGTTATGGATAAAAGAAACCGATTTATGAACTGTGTGTAACTGAAAACATTTCTGTTTCAGGGTACACTGTGTCATTATTCAGTTTTTTAATTGACTCCAGTCCTGAAGATGGTCTCAATAAGCATCCTCTAAAGAGACCGAAACGTCGACCTCCACCTCTTCCTTCTGTATCATTTACTGTACTTTGTGGATAGGTGTTTTTAGGTTCTGTTGAGTTGTATATTTACATATCATTTATAGACCTACAGACCTATTATTGTTTTTACTGTATATATTGAATGAATCACTTTCTGATAAAAAACTTTTTCTATACACCTTGTTTGTGTTTGTGTGTAACGTAATTGTAGATTTCAATGGTTTTGTGATGTTTTGTGAGTTCCATTTATTTACAGAAAGAGATTAAATTCACATAGGGATTATTAATTCATCCCTCCAATTTGTTTTAATTAATTCATGCTTTGTAAATAAGGCCCCCCTTTCCATGCTATGCTTAGCGTGAAAGCGGTGGGAGTTCCACTGCAACACCCATTGATTTTGACACTGTCCCCTATTTACAAGGGTGGCGTAAATAGGAGTCAGTGCCAAAATTAAGAACAGGAAAAATCTGGTCTTAAGATGGCGAAACAAGGAGAAAAGCTTTATTTCTCCTCGTTCTTGCTTTTTCCATGTGTGCTGCCTTCTGCAGCACACATGGAAAAAGCAATACGACTTGGATTGTTTATGTGTAGGAAGGTGTCCCTACCTGCACATATACAATCTTTTTAAAAAAATGACATTTTGTAACTTCTATGTGTGCTGCATTAAGCAAAACACATTAAAGTGACAAAACACCATTTAAAGATTGTTTACGTGTCGGAAGGGACACCTTCCTACACATAAACAATCTTCCAATGCATGCAGACACTTTTGCACTATGGTGTAAGGGTGCCTGGGTTATCACTAAGCTGCTAAACTTAGCACCAGTGCTGGGGTAAATCCAAGGCTGCACCATATTCTTGTAAATATGGTGCAGCCTTGCGTTTCTGAAGTGGCGGAGAGAGGCGTTAAGCCATGATGGCTAACGCTCACTCCACCACTTCTTTTTACATATGACCCAAAATGTGATCTATTTACATTATTTAGGGCCACTGTACTAGCCACACATTTATTGCACATTTATTAACAACTTGTCCGTGACCTAAATTGATACCTTCATCTATAACTCCTTCAAATGCCTAACCTGTGGTAAATAAATAATTAATTACCGGTACTATTTTTGAATACATTAGTAATAACAGATAGCTCAATAAATAAGAGGCAGGATCCGATGTATCCGAGTCGAACGGGCTTTATTCAGGCAAAAGGGAAGGGACTGGATCGGGACAGCCTGAAATAAAATAGAGAGGCAGCTGTACCCTTCATCAACAGTACAAGATATATATATATAGTAAAACATCATAATTATATTACATACAGTAGGCGTAACTAGTGACAAGCGTAAGATAAGAACACATGGGCGTGAAAAGGAAGGCGTGCACAGGGCGTGCACGTAGACATGTGATGAGAACGTCACAGAAGTGTCATGAATGGGCGGAAACATGGAGGGGGCTACCTGAGCAGCTGGGACCTTTAACCTAGTGGTGCGCGCAAACGGGCAATGACGTGTTACCGGGGAGAACTGGGGGTTATGACTTCTGCACTAGAAGAGGAGACTAAAGTCTGCGGTGTCAGGACGACATGTACCTATAGCATATCTGGTATCGGGTGTTTGGAGTACATGTTGATAGAATCTAAAAGTTATCAGGGCAAAGGCTACTTGACACTAAGGCTGGTGCATGCATATATTCTACATGTATTGCGTGTGCTATGAATCTTCTATGAATGTTAATACAGTAATTCTCTTACATGGAGACAGAAAGACTAGACCATAGCTGAAACTGTTTATGCGGTTCAGTAGCTTAGGAATGTGAAGACGAAAAGCTGAACTGATAACTAGAAGCATAACATATTCTTGGCAGACAGGCGGGCAGAGCCAGGCCGGGCACCGCGCTGCGCGGCAGGAAGTAAGTGAAGGGTCAGGGATGCAGGTGGGGGCTGCATCGCTCCTCGGAGTGGGTTCAGGAGACTGGAGCTTGAATCTGGTGTCTGGGCCCTTTGAGGCCTAGAAACGGGGACAATGCGGGGAATTAACGTGCACACTGTAAAACGTGGCAACATAGGCCTAATACTCGTTGCTTTCACGAGAACTGGATACTGGCATACTAGAGTTGGACACAACCATAATTGCGTCTTTAATCGATCATAGGGGGATATATGCATATCGATCATGCACATATAATATAGGATGGGGAACACGTAGGCACATATAGCAAGGCAAAATTCAATTTTCCTCAAACCACCAATATTAACTCCAGCAACAACAAACTACTACACTGCCATCTCTTATTCCATCCCCCAGGCAACACCACCACGTTCACAAAACACCTGTCAGACCTGGTGCTCACTGCACTCTCCGAGACAACAACAACCTAATTCTGGGTGAGTTCAACCTGCACTGGAATGATAAAAACAGCACACCAATACAAAGCTTGAACAATCTATTACATTCCAACAACCTTACCCAGCACTGCTTAGAAGAAACTCATAACAAAGGGGCAACCCTGGATGCCATCATCGCCCAACATGACGCAATCACAATAGACCACATTCTACCGGTCGACTAGTCGACCACCACTTAATCCGATTCCGCATCACGCAACCGATCATGTGCCAATCTCCCATCCAAGAACCCCCACATGGACAAGAAACCTAACACAGATCAACATAGTTGACTTAGAAGAAAAAATAAGCACCCTCCTGCCCATCTCCCCAGACAGTCTCTCCACAACAGATTTCACCTCCCACTACAACACAAGTATGTCCTCCATCTTAGACCAACTAGCCCCCCCTGAAACTGAAAAAATCCAGTAACATCCCCTCCAGATCCTGGTTCAACAAGGACATTAACGACGAAAGGAGGCAACTTAGAGCTATAGAAAGTCTATGGAGAAATAATCCCTCCTCTAGCCTCTGCGAGAAATGCAAAACAGCAAGAAGAAAGTACATAAAACATATCAACAATGAAAAAACCTACTTTTTCTGCACCGCACTTGCCAACCCGAAAAACAGCCTAAAAGAGCTCTTTAACATCATCAAGCAACAAACTTCCAAGACCTCTGCAACCCCAGTCCAGGCCTCCAAAGATCTGTGTGACAACTTCACTAACTTCTTCAATGACAAAATCATCCTACACCCTTGACCCTGTACCTACCCAATTGACCTTGCACCACTATACTTGCACCATTATAGTGTGAAATCATAAACAGCTCTTTGAAAAGCGGCATCATACCAGACTGCCTCAAAGTCGGCCAAGTCACACCACTACTGAAAAAGCCAGGCCTAGACACCAACGACCTGAACAACTTCAGACCTGTTTCCAATCTCCTCTTTGTAGCCAAAATCCTCGAAAAATGCATTCTCCTTCAACTGAATCAGCACATAGGCAACATCAACCTGCTAGACAACCACCAATCAGGCTTCAGATAAGGCTGTAGCACTGAAACCGCCATCCTTAACATCATGAATGACATCCTCAAGTCCCTTGATACTGATCATTGCTGCCTACTCATCCTCCTAAACCTATCAGCATCCCTTGACACGGTTGATCACAATCTTTTCATCAAGGCTCCAAAAGACCGAGTAGGTGCAGATGAGGTGGTCCTTCAAGGGTTCTCCTCCTTCTTTCACAACCGCTCCCAAAGGATAAAAATCCAGGGCCATATTACCAAGATGTGCGTTAAAAAACGCACATCGCACATTTCCCTATCGCCATATTTTATCGCTGTGTTACGCATCAATATCAACGCGCAACACAAAGGCGATATTAGGGAACATTAGCGCGTGAAAACAAGCGTTGTCACGCACTAATGTGTGCCTTGATAATATGGGGGGTGGATTCAGCTTTATGATCCACACCCCCATGTTATTAATGCCTAACACCTGATCAGTAGCAAACAACAAGAGGTTGGCTCTATTCAGTAAGGCTGAGCCTTCAATATAATAAACACAACAGAGATGCCAATACTGAAGCAAAAAATTAATCACTATCTTTCAGTGTGCTTCCTTAACCTGAAACCAGATTCAAGCAAGGGAAATTGACTCTTCAATAGCTTTTTATTTTAAAGTTACTTTTGTGCATTTAGCAAAATCAATACATAGTACAATAGCACTCATTTTTAAATACAAATAAATAATAGAATTACTACGCATACATTCAAACGATCATTCAAGAAACCACACATATCACAGACGACCAGTAACAATTCATTCATTTAAACCACAGAAAAGGAAAATTAATAAATAGTAACAAAAGAAAGAAGAAAAGAACAGAAAAGCCGAGCTGAGTCTCATGTACATTACCGGACAATACAAGTGTTAATGAATGAGAAAGCAAATACTTTGACACATAGGAATGTACAGTTTTTTATTGATTTTGTACTTTGTTTGAAAAATTTTTGTAGGCTTCGGCTTTTCTGTTCTTTTCTTCTTTCTTTTGTTACTATTTATTAATTTTCCTTTTCTGTGGTTTAAATGAATGAATTGTTACTGGTCGTCTGTGATATGTGTGGTTTCTTGAATGATCGTTTGAATGTATGCGTAGTAATTCTATTATTTATTTGTATTTAAAAATGAGTGCTATTGTACTATGTATTGATTTTGCTAAATGCACAAAAGTAACTTTAAAATAAAAAGCTATTGAAGAGTCAATTTCCCTTGCTTGAATCTGGTTTCAGGTTAAGGAAGCACACTGAAAGATAGTGATTAATTTTTTGCTTCAGTATTGGCATCTCTGTTGTGTTTATTATAACACCTGATCAGAGCGGGCGTTGGGAGACCTGCGATAAACGAGTTTATCGCAGGTCTCCTTCTCCCAACGCCTGCCTTGGTAATAGGATGTCATCACCTCCAACCACATTTTACATGTGGTAGGACGTGGGAACGCCCACTTTGCATGTCATTAGCGATGTTTCTCGCTGACATGCAAAGTGGGTTTGAGGCAGGCGTTAGCATGCCCTTGTCAATAGGGCGCTAGAAGTATCGCCGCTTTCTCTGCGCTGGAAAAGCGGCAATACTTCACCTTGGTAATATGGCCCCTAATCCTTTACATCTGACCTACTCCCCGTCAACTGAGATGTTCCCCAAGGCTCAGTACTCTCCCCTCAACTGTTCAACATATACATGGAACCCCTCATCATCATTTTGAAAAAAGCCAACATCCCCTTACACATAGATGCAGACGACACCCAGATCTACTTGGAAACCTCCTCCATTAAAGACATTTTAAGACTCAGCAACACTCTTAGAGAAGTTCAAGAATGGCTATCAACAAACCACCTTAAACTCAATCAAGACCAAACCGGAATCAACCACATCTGCAACAAAGAATAAAACCCTCAAATCGTAGAGTGGCTGAAAGCAATCGATGCTCTCAACAGTAATATCACCCTGGCTAACTCAGTAAAATCACTAGGAATCACCCTCGATCAAAAACTAAGCATCACCAAACACATTAAGATCCCCGCGAAGAGTGCCTTCCTCAATCAGAAGCTTCTCAACAAAATGTATACCTTCATCCCACCCGTGGACCTCAAACAAGCCACCCAATCACTCGTGTTATCTAGACTTGACTATGGGAAGGCAGTCCTCCCCGGTACAGCTCTCTCCCACTTAGTAACACTCAAAACAACTCTCAATGCTGCTGCCAGAATGGTCTCTGGAGTTAAAAAATATAACCACTTATCTCCCGCACTCAGAGAACTAAAATGGTTCCCAGTCAGAATGTGTGCCAGCTTTAGAACTACCTGCCTCACGCACAAAGCTCTGCACACAGGGAAACTGGAATACCTGGCCACCAAATGCAAGAAAGCTGGCCAGTCAAGAAACCTCAGGAGCTCCAACACCCTCTTACTCATCCTTTTGCAAACATGCAAACAAAAAAAGGCGCCACGATCCTTTGCAGGAAACGCACTCAAAAGAGTGCCTTCCTCAATCAGAAGCTTCTCAACAAAATTAAACCCTTCATCCCACCCATGGACCTCAAACAAGCCACCCAATCACTGGTGTTATCTAGACTTGACTATGGGAAGGCAGTCCTCTCCAGTACAGCTCTCTCCCACTTAGTGCCACTCAAAACAACTTTCAATGCTGCTGCCAGAATGGTCTCTGGAGTTAAAAAATATGACCACTTATCTCCCGCACTCAGAGAACTAAAATGGTTCCCAGTCGGAATGCGTGCCAGCTTTAGAACTACCTGCCTCACACACAAAGCTCTGCACACAGGGAAACCGGAATACCTGGCCACCAAACGCAAGAAAGCTGGCCAGTCAAGAAACTTCAGGAGCTCCAACACCCTCTTACTCATCCCTTTGCAAACACGCAAACAAAAAATCGCATCAAGGTCCTTTGCAGGAAACGCACTAAAAATCTGGAACTCGGTCCCCGCGGATATAAGGACTATCCCTTCCTTTATAAAATTCAAAAGACTCCTAAAAGACCTCTACCTCAACCGTGCCTTCCCGAACTGAGTACCGAAAACACATAAGCATGCACTCTGCATCCACCAGGCAATGTTCCACCACCCAGGACCGGACTGGCCATAGTGGGCACCGGGCAATCCCCGGTGCGCCGCAAGGGTGGGGGCCGGTTTTGGGCCCCTGGGGGCTGATTTTGTTACAGGGCCGTTTTTGCAGCATAGCTGCAAAATCGGCCCTGCAACAAAATCGGCTGAAAACCGGCCCGGGCAAAGAGCTCGGCGGCACCTCCAACTCTGCCGAGTGGGGAGGTGGGGCCGGCTGAGCACTTTGCCAGGGCCGGTTTTGGTTCCCAGTCCGGCCCTGCCACCACCTTACCTCTTCCTGCACTTTACAACCCCTAGCAATGTTTCAATAATCCCTACCTCATCCCCGCTCCCTAACCCCCTCCTCGTTCACCTCCTCTCGGAGGAAGATTTAGCCCAAGACTTTGTGCATGCATCAAAACTACCTCTGGACCTCTCTACCTCAATGACGCACCTCAGCCGCACAGCACACTGGGACTTTTGAACACATGCTTACCTTTGTCTCTTTTATGGGATTTCTCCCCATTTCTGCTGTAAAACGCTCCGATACCTTCGGGTCTGGCCATCGCTATATAAAACCTCTTAAATAAATAAAATAAATTACTGCAATTTTTCTATGTGCTGCTGAAAACCTCAAATGTTTGCCGCTTCCAGGTCAAAAACTCAAAACCACTGTGGGAGGGCGATTGTCTGGAGAGTTTTGAATCCCAACATTACCAGACACTGGTTTCTGTGCTACATTAGGATTCTATTGACCCTCACTGTATTACCTGAACTCTACATATCTTTTGTCACTCAGTCTTTCAATGTGCACGCCCTGAAGCACTTGAATACATTTGTTTATGACTACATACTATTGAATATACATATTTGACAAGGCGAGGCTTCTTGGCTTTGTCATTGCTCGCGCAAGAAAACATTGTCCACACCTTCTTTTAGGAGCAAGAAAGGCCACTTTTATTTTAGGACAGGTGCATCATCAATATCATAAACATATTCATTATTTATTTATTATTTACATAATTCAACTCTACAGTGAGCCTACGAAACCTAAATCCCAAAACCCCGAACAAACTCCTGCCTACTAACCCTAGCCTACCCAACGCTACCCTTCAGGATGGCCAACCCGCTCCAGGCTGCCCACCCCCACTAACAAAAACCCGCCTACAAAAGAACAAAGGCACCCATCCTAACAGTGGCAAACCTACCTAAACTAAACAGTGCCTAGAGCACCGCAAAATAACAAACCCAGAAATAAAGAAAGAAAAAGAAAAAAGAGGGAGGGTGGGTGGGGCAAAACAACCTCCCTACACGCCTCCCGCCACGCAGTTACTAATCCCCGCCTGACTTCCCCTTTTCATCCCTCTGCTAATCAGCCCCCACCTGTTGATGTTCCTCGCGCGAACCTGCCCAGGGAGAGACCGGCTCGCGCCTGGCTCTCCCTGGGTCCCCCCTCGCGCAAGAAAACATTGTCCACACCTTCTTTTAGGAGCAAGAAAGGCCACTTTTATTTTAGGACAGGTGCATCATCAATATCATAAACATATTCATTATTTATTTATTATTTACATAATTCAACTCTACAGTGAGCCTACGAAACCTAAATCCCAAAACCCCGAACAAACTCCTGCCTACTAACCCTAGCCTACCCAACGCTACCCTTCAGGATGGCCAACCCGCTCCAGGCTGCCCACCCCCACTAACAAAAACCCGCCACCCAGGAAAACCTTTAGCGTTTTCCTGCCCCACCTAAAGGAAAGGAAGGAGCACACCACAACTGTACTTGAAGAACCTTGCTAATCAAGTCCCTGAGTTCAAGGAGGTAAAAAGAGAGGCCCAAAGCTGAGAGATGCACACCGTCCTCACAAAATAAATGATGTTCAGATACTTGTAAATGATAATGGTTCAAACTGTATATCCCCCAATGTTGACAAAAAAGGCGCATTGTCCTGTTCACTTTCCGTCTAGCCTTTTCCAGGGCAGAATGGGTCCGTGCCCCACGCCAGTGCAAACGGGGCACAAACTCAGTCCATATGAGCATGGTGCTCTCCCATGTGGTTCGGATGATTTCCAGGTCCTGCTTCATTAATTTTAACAAGGTCAGCCCAGAGAGAGAAACCAAGTCATTCTCTCCCAAATGTAGCACCAGGAGATCCGGAGGGCCCCCCAAACACTGCGAAACCAAAGCAGCCAAGGCGGGAAAAAGCCCACCCCAGCGCATTCCCCCTGTTCCATGCCATGAGACTTCATGTGTCATACTGTTCAGGCCAAGTGATCTCCCACAAAGCTGGCTGGCAGCGGCTAAAGCTGCTCGTTTAATAAAAGAGTGCCCCAGTATCCACACCCTTCTTTTGCATCCGGCGACTGATAGCCAGGGACCTAGGAGAGAAAGAAATGTTAGACCAGCCAAAAATGCACTATTTCCTCACATACTTTTCACAACACTTGGAACGCCAACGACCAATGCGTCGGATCTGGGACCAGTCCCACCCCAGGCGGGCGGCCTCCGTCGCCGCACCAATTCTGAAGGAATGGGTACCAAACTGAACAGGGTCCTTCCCCAAACGCAACAAGACCTTACGTAATACAGCCAACAATTGAGATGCAACTATGGGACTACCATCCGCATGACAAAATATGGACCCCTGTAGAAAATGCGGAGAGGACACAAACCCTTCCCATTCCCCAACCGGGCAACATGCAGAGACCCCACTCCTACCAAGGAACACCCACTTACCCCTCCCCATCTGGTCGGTTTTGGATGCCCGCAGCCAAAGTCGCACTCTGTCACTTTCCAACACCACCTCACCGCTGGTCATACCTACCCTGCCCCGCAACCCCAGCAACTCTGATGCCCGAAATGCCCCAAAGAACAACCACACAAAACACAAACGAAATTTGGCACACTCAAAAGCATCATGACAACACACCTCCAGTTCCGGCAACATCAACTGGAGCAATTCAAACGTCACGGGCTGCCGGAGCTGCTGACCCCCAGCCCGGAGCCTGGCCAAACCTTTCAACAATTTACGAACCAACACCCCCCCAACCGGATCCCTCCCCCACCAAAGCTGTCCATAAAAAGAAACCCCAGCCAATTTACCCGAAATGGTAGTGGGCGACAGGCCTTTGTCCGCCAGATGTAAAACAAACTGCAAGATGCATTGTTCATCAGACCAACCAGCCCTGAACGGCCCCATCGAAACCTTGCAAAACTGCAGAAACTCAGACCAGGCTTTCACATAACCCCGCCTGGTGGATTCAGCCACAGAATTTTCCACCAAGTGGTGAACCCTCAATCCCCCAGGTCCCATACGTACTGTGGGATCGGTGTTGGTGCCAGGTCCGCCCCAGGAGCTAACTTGCGGAACTCGGACCACTGAAAGCGAGACAAAGAGTCAGCGATGCAATTAGAAGTACCAGGAACATGCCGCGCTTTAAAGACAATATTCAGTTGCAGACACCGCAGCATGAATGCGCGCAGGAGCCGCAAAACCCGCAAATCGCGAGCCTTTTGGTGATTGACAAGGTGTACTACAGCCAAATTGTCCACGTGAAACAAGACGGAACGATTCTGAAACTCATCCCCCCATAGGTGCAAAGCAACCAGCAGCGGGAAGAGCTCCAGAAACGCAATGCTGCGACCCTGAACCTTCCAGTGCGCCGGCCAGCCGGCCGCGCACCATCGACCTTCCCAAAATATTCCGAATCCGTGAGCCCCTGACGCATCAGTGAACAACTGTACTTGCCACACCATGTCCTCATCCGCAAAAAACAAGGACACGCCATTAAAGTCTTGCAGAAAACGAAGCCAGACAGTCAAATCGGCACGCACAGCGGTGGTAATGCGCACCCTATGATGGGGAAGGCTTGCTCCGGACATGGACAGACCCAGACGTCTGCAGAACGTCCTGCCCGCCCGAACAACCCGGCAAGCAAAATTGAGATAACCCAACAACTTCTGAACAGTTTTCAAAACCACTTTCCGCTCCCCCAACACCAGATGTATGAAAGCAGACATTTCCTTCACTTTAGCCACAGGCAGTCTCGCCACCATAGACAGAGTATCAATTTCGATCCCCAAAAAAGTCAGGGACGTACAGGGACCCTCTGTCTTGTCCGGCGCCAAGGGGACACCCAATTCCTCCGCTAGAGCCTGAAAGATGTTCAAAGCCGACTGACACTGCCCAGAGCAACCCTCCCCAATGAAAAGAAAATCATCAAGGTAATGACAGACCAACGCGTGGCCACTGACAAAAGTGAATCGCCACTGCAGGAAGGTACTGAAGGTTTCAAACAGGGAGCATGACACTGAACAGCCCATGGGCAACACCCGATCCACGTAGAAACTACCATCAAAATGCATTCCTAACAGACTGAAATCCCAAGGATGAATGGGCAATAGCCGGAAAGCCGACTGAATGTCGCTCTTCGCCAGCAAAGCCCCAACACCAGCCGTGCGCACGAGCCGTAAGGCATCGTCCACCGAAGCATAAGTGACAGTTGAGTCAGCTGGATCAATAAAGTCATTGATTGAGGAACCCTCGGGCCAGGACAGGTGATGAATAAGACGAAACTCCCCTTCCGCCTTCTTGGGCACCACGCCCAGGGGTGATACAATCAAGTCAGGCAGGGGACAATGCACAAAAGGACCAGCAATCCTACCAGCCGCAAGCTCTGCATCCAGTTTCTGCCGCACCACATGTGGACTCTCCTTCGCAGACTTCAAATTATCCGACCACCTGCCCACCCTGGGTCCCTGATACCCAATCCGAAACCCAATTTTGAAACCCCAAGACAAAATCTTAGCGGCCTCAAAATCCGGATAATCCACCAGCCAGAGATCGAGAACCTCCTGCCTAATAGGAGTAGGGGACCTTGTAAACAGACTGATGGTGCTGCCCCCTGCCCCCAGAACCCCGTCCCTGATCAGCCCATCTCTGGCCGGGAAAACACTGGGTGAGGGCGTGCTTCCCTCCACACTGTGAACACTCATGTTTATACCTGCAAGCGGGTCTGTTACAGGAACCTCTGTTAAAATGCCAGCAAGTGCCAGAAGCGGCTGATTGACCTCTGCCCCAAACCCCCGCCCCAGACTGAGCGGGGCGAGCTGAAAAGGGCCGATAAAACACAGGTTGCCCGCTAGCTGTGTGGGTCGTAGCAGGAGGGTTTGCCGATGCCATCCATTGCAACCATAACTCAGAGTCAACCGCACCCCACGAACGCTCAGGAAAAGCGGCCATGCGCGCCCTAAATTCGTCATCGTAGGACAACCAAGCAAAGCCTCCAAAATAACTGTGAGCCTTGCGGATGACATCTGCATATTTAAACATGTCTATCGCTTTCTCAGGATGACGTTGACAATAAACGCTGGCATAAATGAGAAAGGCCGAAGTCCAATTCTCTATGGACTTCGGAACCCGAGGCCTCCGAGCCAATTCTAATTCCTCCTCTTTCGACCCTTCTTTTGCCTGGACATCCCTGTGGAGAAGTCGAAAAACATCTACAAAAGCCCCAGACCAGATCAGATTCTTTGTTTTTTCAGATAAATGGGACCCCAAGGGCATCCCCACCCCAGAATAAGGCAACTTTTTCGGTAGGATACTATCCTCCGTTACCCGAGTGGCATCCACCCCGCCATCCCCCGATATAGAAACTTCTTTTGCAACTTGCACAGTAGAAACATTTGAAATTACGGGCCGCTCAAGCCTCGGTGCCAGAGCGACTCGCTCAACCACAACCCCATCACCCGTACCACAGGATCTTGTACTCTTAACCGGGAGACTCTCCCTAGGTTGCACATTGGAAATTACGGGCCGCTCAAGCCTCGGTGCCAGAGCGACTCGCTCAACCACAACCCCATCACCCATACCAACAGATCTTGTACTCTTAACCGGGAGACTCTCCCTAGGTTGCCACACTGACCACCACCCATCCTTACCTCTTGGTAACTGCTCCGACTGCTGGGCGACGGCCCCATGATCCCGCTGAGAAGGTCCAGACCACACTGCCCCTCGTACACCTGCATGGTCCGCTCTAGACTCCTGCAAAACACGAGAAACAGTGGGTTGCCCCAACCCACCCCCCTGGGCCCGTGCTGCCAAAAGCCCAACATCTTTGTCTCTCAATTCCCCCTCTTCCAACTCATCATCATGAAAACTCCCACCGAAAGCTGCATCAGAAAATTCAACTTGATTACTTCCACTGGGCATAGCCCCATCACCAATACCCCCATCATAAAACTGCCAATCAATGGTCTGAAAGCTTTGTGGACAGAAAACTGTAGAAGAGGTATCCGCTCCAGATAACCCCCCTGAAAGCCCACCACTGGAAACAGCCGTGGGGACAGTTCCCGGGCCCGTAGAAACTGCCAACAGCCGCCCAGCCGAAGGCGCAGATTGAAAACTGCTGCCGCTCAAGCCAGACGATGAAGGGTGCGCGACAACATGGTCCCTAAAAGCTGAACCGCAATTTCCCCCCAAGGGACGGCCCACCGACGCCAGACCATGGACACCTCCCGACCCAGTCGATTGACCCCCCAAGTGGCCACTTGGCCGCCCCCTGGGGACCGGGAACAAGGCTTGCCCCGGGTACTGGGGCGCCCCCTTGTTGAACAAACCCCTCATACCAGGAGCCGGGGGCGTGGGGATGGCAGCCCGAGGGCCAGGCAAACCGGCTGCCACAGCCTCAGTGGCCGGGGGGGGGCAGCAATCTAGAGACAGTGCCCATTGGAACCACAGCAGGGGCAGGAGTGGGGACCACAGGAGGGGTTGGAGCCGGCAATGCAGCAGTGAGTGGCCCAGCACCGGCGTCACCCGTGTGCGGGGAGCCAACATCGCGGGGGGGGGGGCAGGGCCAGGCCCCAGCATGGCAGGAGAGAGCATAAAGCACTGGCCATTAAGCCACAGGAGTGGGGAAACCCCCCCCGGAGAATTGGGCACCGTAATGGCAGGGACTACAGGCATACCGGCAGGGGGAGGGGTCGGCGCGTGCCCAAGGGAGTCCAGGCTCCGCCCCCGCTTCGGTTTAGGGCCCGCCTGCAGCCTCCCCGTCTTCCCCGAGACCAAGCCGCCTGAACGCGGAGCTTGACGGCCCGCAGAACGCCCCCGCCTCCCCCCGGGCGCCCCGCGGGAACCAGCACCAAGTAACTGGAATTCACATACCTGCTGATGGGCGCCCGGGTCACCCGGCGGGGGCTCCACTGCAGCGACCGGCAAAACGAGCATGTGCCCGTCCGCAGGCATGGCCGCCTCGCCGTCTTCCTCCTCCTCCGGGCCCGGGGTTAAACAAGCGTCCACGGCCCTGGAAACGCCCTCGGAAGCCTTGCGAGGTGGGCGGGCCAGTCCGACCCACGCCTCCGCTGGGACACCCGGCCGCAGCAGGTCCTCGCGCCCGGCATCGCAGAGGAACCGCACGGCCCTCCTGACCTCCTCCACGTCCTCCATGTGGTCAGAGAAAACCAAGGTACGACAAATACACGCCGCAAAACAACCTCCCTACACGCCTCCCGCCACGCAGTTACTAATCCCCGCCTGACTTCCCCTTTTCATCCCTCTGCTAATCAGCCCCCACCTGTTGATGTTCCTCGCGCGAACCTGCCCAGGGAGAGACCGGCTCGCGCCTGGCTCTCCCTGGGGCCCCCCTTGTTCATATAACTCTGCATTAATAAATAAGCTGCAGAGGAGATAGAGGTTTTTCAACTCAACATTTAAAGTAACATTTAACTGTGGAGTTGGCAGTACAAGGGTGCAGTACCGCAGGTCGTTACTAGATGTCCCTGTAGAGTCAGCAGCACTCAGTACAGAGCCACAGAACGCTGTTATCGAGTTTACTGATGTTAAACATACAGAATTAATTACTTAATGAATGAAAAAATTATTTATCTAATAACTATTTACTATGATCAAAGCCTCCCAAAACATTTCTACATACTATGCCTCGAAGATCTCTATTAGTACGCAAAATAACAAGTGATATGAAGTCCATTCTGTCTGTACAGGGGGGCTGGAAAATGGTTTATTTAACTGGAAGAAACGAAGAAACGCACATTCAACACATTCTCTAAGGCTTGACACTGACAACGTGATACCCGATCGTGAATGACAAGGATTTGCAGAAGGCATTGCGGGTATGCAGCTGATGCGCAATGGATTGTGGGTATAACTGAGCTTGCACAAAGGATTGTGGGATATGTTCACTTCCTGTTCAAAGCCCGCCATCAACTCCTTCACTTGAGAAGCTACGGGTGGGTCAAAGGTTACCACGGACGTCCCCGAGTTCCTGTGAGTGAAGAAACCCAAAATGAGCCTTTATTCCCGTTTCATCAAACGAAAAATAAAACGGTGTGAATGAATATCCGCTTAAGTCTTATGAAAAAAAAAATATATATATATCTTATGAAATGCATTTTGTATGTTATGACTAAGGAGACAAACTTATTAACACCCCTCAAAAGTTCGCCTGACCCAACCAGTGCATCCTAACTCCATTGACAGCACCAGAAACAGCTAGCCTGATTCATATTGTTCAGGCAGGTCTACCCCATCTCAATGCCCTCTGACCCTGTGCTCTATTAAAGTCAGTACATCCAGTTCAAAGCAATTCAAATCCCACTCACATGCACCAGAACCAGTGTGGCCCTGCCACGTCCATTCTAGCCCCATTAACCCCTAACACAGCCAACCTGGTGGTGTCCAGTCCCATTCCCAAACTGAGCAAGCCAGCCCCACGCAGTGTGTTCACACACCATCAATATTCATACAACCCTGCTAGACTATGCTATTCTAGGTGCATGCACATGATGGAGCAGGGTTACAATTTTGTACCCTTCCCAAATCATGAAGACTCCTTAAAGTGAGTTTTAACAAAAATGTTGTGTGATACTAGCCAACACAAAGGGGAGCTTTTGCATGGCAAAGTTTGAATAAAACTACTGAAAGCATGTGAGTCAAAAGCATGTGTAACTTGTGTGTGCATCAAAAGCATACTAGTCTACGGGGCAGATTTATGAGGCACTTGCGCCACGTTTACGCCGCTGTTGCGTCACGCAAGGCGGCGTAAACGTGGCGCATCCCTACGAACGATTTACAACGTGACGCATCTAGGCAGATGCGTCACGTTGTAAAGCCCTGCGCCGCTTGTGGGCGTTCCGGCGCAGGGTGGGCGTTCCGGGGCAGGAGCGCATCGCAAAAGTGGCTGAGTGAAATCTATAAGATTTCACTCAGTCACTTTCAGGCCAATGCTGCGTCAAAAGCCTGCGCCTGCTTGAAGCAGGCGTAGGTCTTGACGCAGCATTGTGGAGATGGGGCACCCCCGAGCCTTGCTGGAGCTGCGTCGCGCTTGCGACGCAACTCCAGCAATGCGTCACCTTTACGGCACAGATGCGTCACGCATCTGTGCCGTTTTTGCCCCATGGTGCGCCGCATCATAAATGCGGCGCACCATGGGTGGCGGAGCTGTGGCGCACTGTGGCGCATGTTAACTGGCGCATCCCTGGGGATGCGCCAGTTAACATAAATCTGCCCCTATGTATCTGCAGTCTTACATATTCACATTTGTAAGTTATGCATATGTTACTAAAAATGCTTGGAGTTCTCTGCTTACACTAGGTAACCACTAACAGTTATTAATAAAATGGTGGGGGGTAGACAAAGATGTAAAAATCCTTGAATTAATACTTACTTTCATCTGTTTTGCATTACTTTGTGTTTGGGCCTAGTTAAAATGGCCGCTAGCGTGATACCTCATGCTGTGAAAATGGAAGCCAAACAAGATGGAGCCCGCGTCTATGCATTGTTATCATGAATCTGTTTCCTAAAATTTAGATAAAGATTCAAAAGTCAAAATTAAATAAATGTGGGCTTATGTGCTTGCGATTCTATGTGCTTCTACGAGAAGTCAGGGGGCTAGGGCTGGGGCTTTGAAGGTGTCTGTTACAGCGCAGGGCTCTTGTTGTTCTTAATGAGGGGTCAACTTGCTCTGCTGCCTTCCTCAAATGTGCATAATTATCGGTAAGGGAACCAGATTTATTCTAAGTTCCACATCGTGTGGGTTCAAGGTAGCTCCAGTAATCAGTGTTTGGTGCATCAAATGTACTTCACCCACCCAGACTGTACCTTATCTTTCATACGTCACTGCTCCAATGCTAGCAGGGAAGCCATGCCTACGCTTCAACTTCGCTCGCCTGGACTTTTGCAATGATGTCGCCCACGCATACAGGCAGCTGGGAAGCAGCTCATCGAGGACAACATTTTTAACCAAATCCTCTACTACCTGCCCCAGCTCGACAAACTCAACCGGGGTGTACTTGGAGAACTTAAAGACAGGTTGGCTGATTGGTAAAAACACCTCTTTGCTGATAAGTGGGCGTCTGCAAATTATGCTTAGTATTTCTCAAATTGTAAGTAAAAACATCTCAACGCTCCTCCCAGTCGAGTGCTGCTTTTTGCACTTTAGTTAAAAATATAAAACAAAAATCAAGAAAAGGTATGTCGCTTTCCTTCTCAGGAATGCTTTACTCCATCATCCTAATTTATAGGACAAGCACCATAAAGGCCTCTGTATTTTCCTGTGCTTTCTCCCCCCTCCCGTGGTCCGCATTCCCTTTATTCCTACCCCCCACCCCACTTGCGGTGACCCTTGAGGTAACCACCCTCCTCCCCTCCCGTTGACCCTGTTTACCAGGCTCCCGCCCCCTCCCGTTGTCCCTGTTTACCAGGCTCCTGCCCCCTCCCGTTGTCCCTGTTTACCAGGCTCCCGTCCCCTCCCGTTGTCCCTGTTTACCAGGGTCCCGCCCCCTCCCGTTGTCCTTTTTAAACATGCTCCCGCCCCCCGGTTCTGTCACGTGGACCTAAAACTTGGATTCAGCCACTTGACACACTATTCATTTATTAACCGCCCGCTTTGTGTAAACAGTGCATTGCAGTGATTAAAAGAGCCTTGCATCAAACAAGAACAGAATTGACCCAAAACACGAATGCCCATAATTGGGGTGCTGTGGGCCCCCATATACTCTACCAGCTCCACTAATGATAGCTGAAGCCCTAAGAAGCAGGCTGTCTCCTCCTCTTTCACTCTTTCCCACCATGTCTGACCATCACACCGATCTCGAAACAAGTCTCCTTCTGAAAGAAAATGATCTTCAGCATGCTAACCGCTTTTCAGCGCCAGGAGCGCCATCTGCCCTGATACTAGCATGGATACTGAGGGGCAGATTTACATGCCCCTTGCGCCTCTCCTTGCGCCTCTTTTACGCCGCCGTTGCGTCACTTTTGTGACGCAGCGGCAGCGCAAAAGATGTGCCATGGGGAGGGATATTTACAACATGACGCATCTGGGAGATGCGTCACGTTGTAAAGCCCTGCGCCTTAAAGAGGCGTTCCGGCATGGGGGGGGGGGGGGGGGGGGGGCGTTCCTGCAGAGGAACGCCTCCTAAAAGTGGCTGAGTGAAATCTACAAGATTTCACTCAGTCACTTTTAGGCCAATGCTGCGTCAAAACCCTGCGCCTGCTTGAAGCAGGAGTAAGGCTTGACGCAGCAGTGGAAGAATAGGCACCCCAGAGCATTGCTGGAGCTGCGTCGCGCTTGCGATGCAACTCCAGCAATTCGCTGCCTTTACGGCACAGATGCCTGACGCATCTGTGCCGTTTTTGCCCCATGGTGGGCCGCATTGTAAATGCGGCGCATCATGGGTGGCGTAGTCATAGCGCACAATAAGTGGCGCATCCCTGCTGATATGTAGGGATGCGCCAGTAACTGTAAATCGGCCCAGAGTCCCCAGGACTTCTTTTTACTGTAAAACATTCCTGATTGCGCTGCAGTGGCCCCTGGACTAAAGTATCACTGCACCTGTTTCATCAATGACAGCTTCTGCCTCCCTGTCACCCAACTACACAGGCTCCGATCTCACATCACCCCCCCCCCCCCCCCCCCCTCTAAGTGTAATGTAAGTGCAGCCCCCTCCCCCGCCATGCGAACACACCCAAGGTGGAGGGGGTGGGGGGAGCAAAGAACTCATCACAACGACCCGTACGTTTCTTTTAGTAAGTTTAAAAATGTACATGCTCCCCACCCATCTAAGTGCAACGAACGTCATTTCCAATTCATTCATACGTGTCTGACTGTCACCTAAATAAACCACCTAAGATTATCAGATGTAAAAATTACACACTTTGCCGTTATCATCACCACACGCAGTGGAATAAATACCAACAAATGGAATAATCTGTATATTCGGATGGGTACACCCTTTCTTTATATTCTTAAGAATAGTTACGAAAATTACGGTGAGGATGAATATCCATCACAACTAGTGGAAGAAAATGTCCGTCTGTCTCCCCAAAACACGTGCGTGAAATATTTCTCAGTCTTAAGTGACTCTTTTACACATAACAATGAACCAAAAGTTTTTGGTTTCTTTGCAGTGGCTTCTGGGTATGCAAAATTTACCAAAAGACAGATGGATTTTGTCAGGTATACTGCCCTCTGGTAACAGCAGATGGTAGTGCACCTGGTTCTTGGTAGATAGTACAATTTATCCCTCCACGCCCTCCAAACTCACTGGGCCGATTCACAGAATGAATTTAAGACTCAATCCTAAACTTACTACTATTTTGGTATTCACAGAATGCATTTACTACTTTTGGCATTCACAGAATGAATTTACTTCTTTTGATATTTGACTAATGGTTTGGAATTTGAAATTAAAATTATGGGGCTTATTTACAAGCCCCTTGCGCTGCCTGTACGCCTCTTTTTCCCATATTAAAAGTGACGCACCGGTGGCGCAAGGGGTTTGTAAATAAGCCCGTAAATTTATAAAGCGCTCAAATGCCTAAAGGCGTCTACTTAAGTCAAAGTGGAAAATGTGGAAAGACTGGCTCAGTGAGTGAGGGGGACTGTCAGGCAACCATTGGTTAAAATACCAGGGGCCTTATTTACAACAAAACGATGCAGCGCGGAGCGCAAGCCAGATTGCTGCGTCGCGCTGAGTCCTTTTCAGAGCACATGGATGAGTCATATTAACAACAGTATTAGCATTCCTGTGCTATCGCCTGCGCTGAAGCACAATTGGCTGCCATGCACCAGTGCAGGCACTCATGCCTGACGTTGCAAGGGTGCCTGAGCCGCGGGTGTGATTTCCCCTTCCTGCCCCACAATAAACATTGATGGCGATTTCCTCTTTCTACGAGGGCTGCAGAAGGCAGCACTCATAGAAAGAAGAAAAAACAAGGACAAATAAAAGTGGAGCATATTTACAAGCCTCTATCGTCACCACGGTGTCACTGTCCTCGTTGCTATGGTGGCAAAATGGGCTTCGCCTTAATCAGAATGAGCTACTTAACGTGGCTTTACACCGCCTTGTAAATAAGGCACCCTTTCATGCTATACTTAGCATAAAAGGAGCGGGCAAGGGGTGTTGTGGTGGGTGTTCCAACACAACTCCCATTAATTTTGGTGCTGCCCCATATTTACAAACCTCGTCTTACCCTGGCGCAATGAGGAGAAATGTTTAATTTCTCCTTGTTTTTGCTCTTTCCATGGGTGCTGCCTTATGCAGCACATATAGAAACACCAAAACGCCATTGATTGTTTATGTGCAGGAGGAAGGTGTCCCTTCCTGCACATAAACAATCATTATATAAAAAAGGAGTTTTGCTCATTGAAATTTGAAAACGCGTTTCAGATTGTTTATGTGGACGAAGGGACACCTTCCTGCACACAAGCAATCATTCCCCTAAATGCAAGCACCCGTGCACTATGGTGCAGGGGCCTGCATTGGTGCTAGGCAGCTAAATTATCGCCAACACTGGGGGAAACGAAAGGCTGTACCGTATTCTTGTAAATACGGTGCAGCCCTGGGTTTCAGAAGTGGCAGTGCGTGTCATTAAGCCAAGGAGGCTAACTCCGCGCTCCTCCACATCCTTGTAAACATGCCCCAAAAGTATTTCTTCTTGCTGTGCCTCTGTACGCTTCCCCAAGGGAGACGCAGGATTCTGACGCATTCCCAGGTTTACGAAACGTTGTAAATCTGGGAACGCGCCAGGTTCAACAGCAAAACCCATGGCACGCACTTTTCAT
This sequence comes from Lissotriton helveticus, assembly GCF_964261635.1. Classification (NCBI taxonomy): domain Eukaryota; kingdom Metazoa; phylum Chordata; class Amphibia; order Caudata; family Salamandridae; genus Lissotriton; species Lissotriton helveticus. The sequence goes on from NC_136057.1 coordinate 191,306,518, forward strand.
GCAAAGTGATGCTTGAAAAGGGGACGTAAACCCAAGGGCATGAAAAGCCAAGCAGGGTGGCTTTGCTTGGCCTTGTAAATATGGGCCAGCACACTGTGCTGCGTAAAAATAAGTGATGCACCAGCGGCGCAAAGGGCTTGGAAAGAAACCCCCTGGCTTTTTAGGTTTTCCTGAATTGAAAAGATTTCTAATTTCCTTTAGTTTTAGGGGTTGGGTATTCCATGATTTGGCTGTACAGGTGACAAAGCTTCTGCCTCCCCAAGAGGACTTTGTGAATTTGGGAAAAATTACGTTCTTGGCTGCAGATGAGCGCAATGGCCGATAGAGGATGTACCAAGAAAAGCTGCATTTAAGATACCCAGGGCCTGAATAATGAAGTACTTTAAAGGCAAGGCACAATTAGGTCGGATTCCTTGCTATGTTCGCTTCTTAAGCCAAACTGAGTGGGGTCAAGCAAATTATTTGCATTTATAGAGGAAGCCAGCTCTAGATTCATGGCTTTCTCTACTATCAGCTCACAGCAACCTCACAGCAAATGTACTCTACTCGTTTACTATAAACAAACCCTACACACATTTGAATTCCTTAATACCCATTAAAAGTCCACACAAACCACACCTTTACACCTCTCTACCCCAAATACCTCATATTTGTACCTTCTCACATGGACAAAACACCACTCTATCCTATACCACTAACCAATCCACTTATCCAGTGCCTAATTCCTAAAACAATAAGTACCAGGGCCTTCGTCAGGAGGCCACGGCTGCTTGTGCCACCTATTGGCCCAGCTACCGCTGCCAATGACAGTATCAACACAACTACTGATCATCACACTGCTACTAGTGTTACAATTCTGACAATTCCAGCTATAAGAACGGCTTGTGAGGCAGGTATTAGTCATTTTAAACACATATTGTAATAATAACCAGCAGTTGTTGTGTTCTCTAAATTAGACAAACATCACCACCATGTGGCAGCCTCTCATAAGTGCCTGAGCACCGGAAACAATTGGCTCAAATTACCCACTGCACTTATCACAAACACAACCCAAATTCACACCATATTTTACTATATCCCATCCAGATACACACTCCCTGGTGTAATTTATATTAACAACCCCCTTTCTGTTACCAATAAACCCATATTCAGCCTTCCATCTTTTCATCCACCAATTCCCTTCTCCTCTTTTTACCACAAAACACAATCATACAAACTAATTACTCAACCAGACATTTTATCTCTTTTACCAATTAAGTCATACACAAACACTCTTAACTCTTGTTCATCCACTCACACACACCACATACGCTCATCTCTAAAATACAGTTCCACTCCCTTAACCTTGCAACTTCCACTGGCCAACAATACTTTACATACAAATTCTACACAGAAAACAAAAAAAATCATCATCTCCTCACACTAAGCCTTAAAAACAAAACAGAACACACACACACCATCACAACAATATCTCACATACAACACGCCATAATACTTTCTGTCACAAACTATAAACATATACCACTCCCACCTTCCTGACTAAACAGATAATACACACCCTAACCCGACACAAATGCTAATCTTTCTCTCTTTCCCCACACCTATCCCCTATAACATATACAGCAGCACAGAAACTCTCTTTTAACTGCCTCTTATCCATTGGACAATTTAAAACCTTAGAAAATAACCCATATGCTGCACCACCACCCCTAACTCATACACCTTCTACCCTAAATACGCACAAGCAAAAAAAGCAACATGCCACTCTCCACATTTTTCGCTTCACCATGTCTACTGCACAACAAGCCTACTCTTCCAAAACAACACAGCTCACCAACTCACCCTCAACCACCATCTCCACCACCTACACACGCAGACCCATCAATGTGCCTTCTTGGCCTGCTGGACAAGGAACACAGTACAGAACAGCGACACTATTGCTATCCGCATTCAACTAATACCAGCACTAACAGCAAACTTGCTACAAGGCCACAAAATACTGCTTGCTCTTCTACAAAACAGTCACACATCACTAAAGCACATTCTCTAAACTACCTACTAAAAAGGCTCAATCACTCTAAGAAAACAAGCACCACATCTACGACCTTCTCACTGACACACAGTGGGCGCGCCAAAATACGTAATAAAGAGACTTCAGACTGTGCAAAATGCGGCAGCAAGGCTCCTTCTAAAGGTTCCTAGCTATGTCTCCACAAGAGAACCTCTCAAACAGCAGTATTGGCTCCACATTGAGGCAAGGATTACGTTTGAATCCCTCTTTATTGCTCATAGGGCCATAAATAACAAGGGCCAACTAAAGATTAGAGAGATGGTAACCATTTTTGTTCCAACTAGACACCTGAGATCCTCGCATCTTCATTTACTCAGCACAACCAGGGAAAAAAGGATGAGATGTGGAGGAAGATCGTTTGCACACGTAGTACCAAAGTTGTGGAACGATCTTCCACTCAGTATGCGAGCACTGGAAAATGACATTTCAGTCAGGAAGAACCTTAAGACATGTCTGTTTCCCTGTCAATGTACCAGAGGCTCTACTCTCGGCACAGGACTCACAATTGTGGGGAAGTCTTCGGGTAGCCATGCGCTTTACAAAACATAAACATAAACAACGTGACCTACTATTCATAACTAAATCATGGTTCGGAGATGAAATGTCTCCAGTGTTCCCTGAATCTGTTACTCTAGGCTATCAAACTATCACACAAAATCCACCCCTAGAGAACAGGTTACTTGAAGAATAAATAACTCAAAAGGCAATCTTGTTAACATAGAAAAAGCTGGTAAACAATGCCCCTCACCCGTTAGTAAAACTGTGGGAAAAATGGGGAAAAGACATTGCAGACAGGAAAAAGGACGAATTGCCCGACGCCCTATCATCCCCACAAGAAGTAGCTATTAAGTCCCGATTTCGTCTCATACAACTCAAAGTGCTCCACAGAGCCTATATCTCATGTACTGCATTGGCAAAAATGGCTAGGCAATAAGATCCACTTTGCCGAAAGGATGCGGTCAAGAAAGAACATTATTTCACAGGGGGGTGGCTTAGCCGGCTGCAAGATGGCCGCACCTTGAGTGGGCTCTGCGGCCAAGCCACTTATCCGATCAAAATCCTGCAGACACAGTGCCCATCGCTGCTAAACACCGCAACTTCGCCATTTACCCGAGCCAGTGGCCTGGACTGTGCACCCTTTCGTTTTCCTACAACCCTGCTGGACTGAGATTCACTGCTGCAGGTGTCCCGGACCTAGGCTCCGCGGATGGTGTGGCTGAACCAGCCCCCTCGGGGCTGCCTGCGGGCTGCTTCCAGGCTCCTGATCCTTTTCCGGCATCCCGCCTTCGCAACCTCTTCGCCTGAGCCGGTGAGTGCCATTGCTGTGGGGGCGCGTTGTGGTGGGGCTTGGGGTGCGCTCGTTGAACCGCACGGCCTGTTCACGCGTGAATGCCCTGCATCATACACCGGTGTCTCCCACTTAGGCCTCTCCTCTTCGGGCTGGGTGACGCAGGTGGTGCGCTCCCATGAGATATCCAGCTGCAGCTTCGTTGCTCGGCGCGCTGCCCCTTCAGCGTTGAGACCTCTGGGGGTGATCTGCCTGCGGCTGCTTGTGTACTGGGCATCTGCCCTTGGGAGACACACCTGCCGCTCATTGCCACTGCTCTTGGGAGCCGCCGACCTCTTTCACTGCCCATCGGCCCCCCCACTAGGCACGCGCCAGCTGGTGCCATTGCCTGCGAGCTCCTGTTTTTCTCCTCTCTAATCGGGTCCTGCACTTTCTCTACTGTGTGGCGCTCATCCACCGCCCTTTGCTGGGTCCTGCTGCAGTGGATGCCTGGTGACTGAGGTGCTTTCATCCTAACACAATCTCGCACTCCTCTGGCCTGTAACTGGACTGTGCTATTGACCTCCTTCTTGGGGGTCCCCTTACCCGGTGCGTCACGCTGTGAAGGAGCACCCACTGCTCACAGTGCACCTTTACCTGCTCCTGGCCTGCATCTTCCTATGATGCCTGTGGCTGGCACTGCTGCTCCCTCTGCTTCTGTGGCAGCCCTGCACGCAACTTACCAACCCTACTGCCACGCCGGTCTGGTCAACTCTTCACACGCCAGTCCCCGTTGCTTCTCTCCCGGACTGTGAGCTTGTTGATCCTTTGCTTTGACCCCTTGGCGTTGGGTTCCATCCCTGGTGGCCTCCGCGCCACACTCACTTCTGGTACACCAGTTGACAGCCTCGGCCCGCCGACAGAACCGCCTGCTGGCCATGTGCATCCGCCATCTCCTGAGCTGCTATACCGTCTTCGGGTGCAACGTTCTTCTCCTTGCTCCATTGCCTTTATTCCGCTGCTTGTTCGCTCCCTCAGTCATGGGACGAACCGACCCCCAAGCAGCCCAAAAATGCCTTTGATCAGCACCGCCAGATGTGCCAGGAGGGCGCTGGCACTGACTGAGGGGACTCCCTGACTCCATCTGACATGGCTCCTACTCGTGAGGTCGACCTAAAGGCCATCATGCTGGACGTCAAGTCCACTGTCACTGGCAAAGCGGCCCAGCTAGACAAACTGTCAGCCCGGCTGGACACAGTGAAGGCCCGAGTAGACTCCCATGATGCCCGCTTCCTGGACCAGGGTGTCAGAGGCAGAGGACTCCGCCACCCAAGAACGTCAGAATCTGCTGCAAATGGACAAAATACTGGACCTCATCCTGAACAAGAACGAGGATTTGGAGGCGTGCTTCCGTAGGAGCAACCTCAACATTACGGGAGTGCCTGAATCCACCAACAACTCCCGTATGGAGGACTTTGTGGAATAGTTGGTTCATGAGCTCTGTGGCGACATCCTCTCACCTGTCTTCATTGTCGAGCGGGCCCACCACTCCCTCGGCCCTAGCTCTGCCCCTGGCCTGCCGGCCCACCCTATCATTGCCAAAATCTTGAACTTCAGGGTCCGCGACGTCATTCTACGGGTTGCCAGGAAGAAAGGGAAAATCTGGCATCGGAGCAACTCCCTGTCATTCTATCCCGACTACACCACTGCGGTCCAAGCGACTCGCTGCAAATTCCTTCTGGCGAAACGACTCCTCCAGAAGCACGATACTCATTGGCATATCCTGCAAAACTGTGCGTCAAACAGGGCTCCAAGACTCTCATCTTTCCGGACCCCAGAGAAGCATTGGCATTTGCTAAAAAACTGGACAGGTTACATCGCACTTCGTCTGCCAACTCCCAAGCTGCTGCTGACGATAATCTCAGTGATAATGATTGACCTGCTGGCACGTTCTGTCTTCTTTATGCTCTTGGGTTTTTGTTACTCTGATTCTTGGTTCAAATGGGGACTATTGTATTTATGTTGACTCCTAGGCCATCACAGCTCATATCCTTGCCGTCGGCACAGTGTCCTCTACTTCTTGATGTTCACTCTTTGCTGTCTGCCACCCCTTATGTCTTGGCCACTCTGCCTTTCTGGCAGAGGTGTGTGCTGAGCACTGCCATGCCCTCACGGGATGATTCCCTTCTTAGACACAGTTCTTTCCCGTCCTAGTTGTGGGTCCCTGGGGTGGGAATGGGTGGTACCTCAGACTAATTGGGGGGTTGGTGTGGGAGCGGGTTGTGGCGTTCTCTGGGGTTTTTTGTTTTGAGGGTGGGCTCGGGTGGTTAGGTGTTGGGGGCTTGGGATTTACGACCTCCCAATGAGGCACTACTGTTTTGTCTTCACTGGCTCACATATTAAGCCTTTTCAAGTTAAGTCTCCTCTCTTCTGTTGTTCAAACTCCTGTTGGGGGGATTGTATTGTTCGATCTGTTGCCTCCTCATGAAAACCTTATTGTATTTTTGATTGCACTGTCTCACAGATATTCCACGGCTATTGCACTGTTGCTCTTCCTCGTTATTCACTGCACTGTTCAGCGCATCTGCACACAGTTTCTGCCTTCTCCATTTCCCCTTTTCGAAACCCCGTCCTTTGATACTGCACTATGTTTGACACTACACTATGGACCTGGAATGTTCGTGAGCTTAACGGCCACCGCAAGGCACGACCGGTGCATGCTAACCTCCTTTGGTATAAGGTGGACATTTGTTTTTTACAAGAGACCCATCTGCTACCCGCCACCTCCTTCAGACTCATTTCCCGTCAATGCACAAAGGGCTCCCATGACAGACCTCCCAAGTGTTCATTGATACTGGGGGTTGCTTTGTGATTTTGCATGGCCCCTTCGGGCCCAGCCTCTGAAGCTTGCTGCCTTGTACGACCCAAACTGCAGTGACCCGGACTTTATCGCGCAAGTCAGGCACCACATCTCATCCTTTTGCCCCACTGCACTCCTCTTAGGGGGGGCGGGGTGATTTTAATGTTACATTGTCCGCTGCTTTAGACCGGTCCGGCACTCATGTCCCCCACCCGTGTGCGGTTTCACTCCTCAGCTTCATTATCTCGGACAATTCCCTGTAAGACGCATTGCTTTATTCCCACCCTGCTGTGCGGGAGGGCACATGTGTCACTGGTACCCGTGGCTGCTGGTCCCAACTAGATTTGTGGATCACAACTCTGGACGCCTTGGTCTGGATTACCTAAGTTGATCATACGGCGCGCACTCTCTCAGATCATGCTCCCGTTCATCTGTGCCTCTGTCTTCCAGAATCCCCTTGCATACCTTCTCCTGGCGGCTTCCACCCAACATGCTAGGCGACTCGTCTTCTGTATCGAAATACAAACCGCAATTGTGAATTATTTCGAGCTCTACAAAGGTTCTGTGGACTCTCCATCTACGCTTTGGGAGGGGTTTAAAGCCGCCATCCGTGGGAAATGTATTTCTAAGCAGTCCGGCTTCCTCCGCTCCATCCGCGGCACTCTCCATAAACTGGAAGAAGAGATTAAGGTACTTGATGATTCTAACGCCCGGGACTCGCAACGTGACATGCTTGCTCAGATACGCAGGAAACTCACTGACTTCGCCGACAAGGCAAAGAGAGAACTTGCATTTCTCGGTAGGGAGGCATGAGCACGCCATTTTGGTGAAGGTGGCCGCCCTGGTAAAACTCTTGCCAACCTCCTCCACCAGCCTCAGGCTGCATCCTACATCACCGCCCTTCAGGACGGCGGCCCTGCCCGTACTCCATCCCCAGAGGTAATTAAGACACGCTTCACTACATTTTATGCACAACTCTACACGGTCGGATCGGTACCACAGCGTGAAGTACTCGACCAATATTTTGACACCCTCCAGCTCCTCTGGCTTGGTAATCCCCATCGGGAGTTCCTAGATGAGCCCTTCCCTGAAGAAGAAATTTTAGCGGCAATCAATAGAATGCCCGGTGACAAAGCCCCTGGTTCAGATGGCCTGTCAGCTTCCTACAAAGCCTTTGCCCCGCTTTTGATTCCTCATCTAGCCTCCAATGTATAATGAATCTTTCGAAACGGGTCAGTTTCCTCCGTCGCTGCGCGAGGCCTTATTGACTCTACTTCTAAAACCGGACAAACCACCTGAACAATGAGACTCCTACCGTCCTCTATCCCCCATAAATACAGACAATAATATCTTTCCCAAATTTCTCGCTTCCCGTCTCCTTCCTCTCATGCCGCTCATTGCCCGCCCTGACCATTCTGGTTTTATCCCCGGACGCATGACCTCTCACAACCTCCGGACCATTTTCGCTGTCCTCCATCAAATTATATCGTGCTTCCGGCAGTGGCCGCCCTGCTCGATGCCACCAAGGCCTTCAACACCTTGGAGTGGCCCTTCCTCTTTTATCTCCTTCTCCGGTTGGGTTTTAGCCAGGTCTTTTTACGTAAAGTGCTTCTCCTTTACCCTCTTCCTACTGCCCGTCTCCGTATAAGTGGACAGACTTCTGAGCCTTTCCCCTCGGGCGCGGTACTAGGCAGGGTTGTCTATTGTCCCCCATGCTATTTGCTGTTGCAATGGAACCCCTCGTGGCTCGTCTCCGGCAAATTTATACCCAGAGAGGCATCGGCTTTGCGGCCCATGCCCTGCTAGTCTCTATGTATGCGGACAATGTCACTCTTTATGTCCGTAATCCCCAAGAGAACCTCAGCCCACTGGTACGTGAAGTGATACGCTTTGGTGGCTACTCAGGAATTCAGGCCAACTGAAATAGGTCTGTACTGTTCCCCCTTACAGACGTCACAACACCTGTTTGTTCATGACTATCCCTTCTTGTCGGCATTGGAGCCCACCAGATATCTGGGCATTTGGTTAAGCAGGGATGTGGATGAACTTTGAAGAGTTAACTTTGGCCATGCAGTGGACTGGTTGGAGTCCAAGATCCCTCTCTGGATCCGGCTTCCACTTTTGTTGGCCGGGCGCATTGCCATCGCCAAAATGGTGGTATTTCCGAAGTTTTTAAACTTATTCGTCAATATCCCCATCCCTCTCACCACTCACTATTTCTGTAAGGTTCGCTCTTTGCTCATCACCCTCATCTGGGCCGGTCGACAACCCCTGATCCTACAGCACAACCTACAGCACCCTCAGGCTTCCGATGTCGCATGGCGGTCTAGGCGCCCCGGACTTCAAGCTGTATGCCCTTAGTGCTCAAGCCAGTTTTCTTCATTTCTGGCTCCACCCCACTCCGTTCCAACCTCATGTCGTGGTAGAGGCTGACCTCGCTGCCCCATGGCCACTCGTGACTGCCCTATTCGCCCCGGCAAAACTCCTTCGCACTGAAATGGACACCGTTGAGACCCTGCTTTGGGCTTGGGAAGGGCTCCGCAAATTCTCTGGCTCTTATATGCTTTCCGCGAACACTATGCCAATCGCTCATCACCCTGCCTTTCCCCCTCTTCAGTCTCCCGGGATGGCCAATCGCGCCACTCAGCTGGGCCCCTCCACAGTGTTGGACCTCCACCCTCGGGATACATTCTTCTCGCCTGCCGCAGATTCTGGCCCCATGGACACCCTGTTATACTACCAACTCAGAGCAGTTTGCAAAAAGCTTCACTCCACAATTCCCCAACCCCCCTTTTCAATGGCTACCCTTGATCTTTTCTATGCATCCCCCTCTCCTAAAAAATTGGTCTCCAAAATGTATGCCTACACGCCAGCAGCATCTTCCATCTCCACTGACCCGGCGCGCGTTGCTTGGGGTGAAGATCTGGGAGCTGAAATTTCTCAAGCCGACTGGTTATATTGTTGCAAGCAGATCAAATGCCTCTCCCCAAACTATCGCTTGAGCCTTATTCACTTCAAGTACAAACATCGGCTATATCAGACTCCTGCCCAACTTCACAAATTGGGACTTGTTACTAGTGATAGATGTCTGCGCTGCTCTGCGCCTGCGGCAGACTTCTCTCACCTCGCCTGGCTGTGCCCCCGGGTCTCCGCATATTGACGTGAGGTCTGGACTGCCATCTCTGCAATCACTTCATCACTGATCCAACCCGACCCTCTGCTTTGCCTCTTACGCTTTGCTTTTTTTTTGGGTTTGTTTTTTTTATAAATCTTTTTATTGAGATTTCATAAAGCATATAACACAAATACAAGATAAAACAGAATGGACCATCACACTACCACATTCATTATCCAGAGGATACAGAAGTTGTGCAGAAAAACATAGACTTTGCATATGTACACATAATACATCAATGGATTAGGAGGACATATTTCATCTGTTTCATTAAATAGGCTGAGCGTTATTTAAATAGTCCGTTAAGCACTTCCAGTAATCTTTCGGTTGGGAGCGGGCAGGTAATTCCTCTTCATAAATTCATAACGTATCTTGACAATGGGACATATCGCATATCCACTGTTTGGCTGTGGGTGCATTTTTGCTTTCCCAACACATGCAAATTCTTCGTTTGGTTAGTAGTAACGCAACCATACAGAATTTTCGTTTCATAGCCCGGACATTATTCAAGAGACCCAATAGACAAACTCGAATATTGCAATCAATATCAATCCCCACCATGTCTGCCAATAAGGATATGACCTCCTCCCAATAGGCGCGTATTTTCGTACAATTCCATGCTAGGTGAATAAAATCAGCCTGGTCCAAACCACATCGCACACATCTCGCCTCTGATCTAAGACCATATCTATAAAGTTTCACTGGTGTGTAATATGCTTGATGCAAATATTTAAAATGTACTAGTCTTAGATTGCTATTAGGTGTGAGCATTTGGATCAGTGTACATGCTGTGCACCATTCCACCGTTGTAAGGGGGACCTCTAAGACAGCATTCCATCTTTCCATGGCCTTAGTGTTGTTATAACCAATTTCAGTTTGTGCCACAGTATATAACCAGGAGACTAAATGCATTGTGTTGGAAGAGGTTAGTTTAAGCTGCAATGTGTCCAATTGTACCGGCTCATTGGGATAGTTTGAATATAACTTTTTGATGGCTCCTTGTAGTCTGTGGTAGGTAAATCGGAACAACATTGTCTGGTTTTGTATATACGACAAATCCTGCGTTGTTTTAAATATCCCATTATTGTATAGGTCTCCTACTGTATCCAATCCCACCTGATGCAACAGTCCCATACCCACCTCCTCGTTGGTAACCAATATGTCTGGGTGGTGATGTAGTGGAAGGGCCGGAGCATAAAGGGGTAGCTTATTTGCCAGTTGGCCTAGCCGATGCCATGCCTTGTTGGTGGCATCAATGGTATTAATGTCTTTGTCGTGTAGTGGCGGTCGGCGATGTGTAATTATTGCAGTTAGGGGGATCGGTAGAGCATCACAATCTTCTACAGCTGTGTGCGTCAGGTATGGTATCTTATGGTACCAGTAGGTGGCATATTGGGCCTGAGAACACAAATAGTAAAGCAGAAAGTCAGGTACACACATGCCACCTCTAGAGTATGGTAAAGTCAGTGTACGCAATTCAATACGCGCCTGTTTGCCTGTCCATATCAATTTGAGCACTACTGATGATATCCGTTTGAAGACCTCTCTGGGCGGGGTGAATCGGGATATTGTTAAAAAGGTAAAGTAGCTTAGGTAGTAGTACCATTTTTACAATCGCTATGCGATCAGCAAGTGACAGCGGCAATTGTATCCACCGATTTACTTTATCCTCTAACGAGGAGATCACCCTTTCATAATTAGTTATGATGACGATATCCGGGTCTCTGTGATACCACACCCCCAGATATCTGATGGGATCGACCTGCCACTCCAATGGAAATTCAGTAGGGTGTTGTGTGGTGGTGTCGGTTAATGGTATAATAGAAGACTTTTCCCAATTGATGTGAAGACCGGAGGGTCCCCTGAATTTAAGGTATTCACGAAGGAGGGGAGCGAGATGCTGTTCCGGGTCATGGACATAAAGTAACATATCGTCCGCGTAAAGTGAAATGTGCAGAGGCTTACTTGGAAACTGTAGCTCAGAGTGGTGATGGAGCTGTCTGACCTTACATGCAAGCGGCTCAAGGGCCAGAGCAAATAATAAGGGGGACAACGGACAGCCTTGCCGTGTCCCACGTTCTATATTTATTGCTTCAGAGACATACCCGTTTACCCGAACTCTGGTCACTGGTTGCGTATATACAAGCCGCACCCATTGTATAAACATCGGAGGAAAACCCACCCTGTAAAGCACAGTAAGTAAGTATGACCACTCAATTGAATCAAAAGCCTTGGCGCATCTAACATGACTGCCACTGCCTTGGTGTTGGGGGTTAGGTAATGGGAGAGGGCCAACAGCGTGCAAGTGTTATGCGTGGTTTCTCTGGACGGTATAAAACCGGATTGGTCTGGGAGGACCAAATTTGTCATAAGGGGTTGTAATCTTGTGGCAAGTATTTTGGCCAAAATCTTAGAGTCCACATTTATTAATGATAGGGGTCGATATGAGTCGCACAGCTCAGGATCTTTTGTGGGTTTTAAGAGTGCTATCACCACTGCTTCTGGCAATGTCGGCGGGAGTATGTTTTTCTCAAAGGCATCGCCAAACATCGCGACCAGTCCAGGTGCCAATATATTAGTGTATGTTTTGTAAAATTCACAAATAAACCCGTCTGGGCCAGGGGCTTTGCCATTCGGCAATGAGCTAATTATCTCTGATACCTCCTCCACAGTAATCGGGAGCGACAAGTAGGCTCTTTGCGTGTCGGAAAGCCACGCAATTGCTACGTCTTCTAAATAGGTGAGTATTTCAGCGGATGATGCAGTGGGCTGTGATTTATATAGTTTGCCATATGTTTGCACGAACCCTTGCAAAATTCCCTTTGGGTCTGCACAAGTAGAACCTGTATCGTCCCGTATCTACAACACTGTTTGTGTTTTGCGTCCCTAACAGATTCTGGACGCTAGCACCCTGCCTGGCCGCCCACCTTTTCCAAACTTTCTAGCCATGGGGCGTTTGTGAATATATTTAATCTCATCCTGGGCAAAAGAGATGTATTCCGTGAGTGTCTGTCTTATTTCTCCCAGCACAGACGTGTCAAGGATTCTTACATATTGATTTTCTATCGATTTCAGTTTTAACTCGCAACATGTCAGCTGCGCTTGGATATCACGTAGTATCCCAACTGTGGTGCTCATACAGACCCCTCGCAGAGTGGCTTTGAAAGTCTCCCAAAGAAGGCACGGGTCGTATGTGGAGTGCTCATTTAATAAAAAATATTCTTTATCCGCGTACACTGAATCTGTGAGGGCAGTGGCATTAAATCTCCAGCAGTAGGGGGGCGATGAGTAATGTGGTATCTGAAGGGACAAGGCAATAGGGTTGTGGTCCGAAAGCGTTTTAGGCATGTGTTTGGTATAAAGTATTTGTATTTATTTACCACAACACACATGAGAAACATACAAGAGAATGATGCAGCTTATCAAGACAGACAAGGCCGCGCACGAGCGTGTCGGCAACTGTGTAGGGCGTCCATAGGCCAGTCCGTTGCGGCAATAAATGGCAATCATCATAGTGACATTTCGTAACAGTCCCATTGCAAACACCCCCCCAACACCCCAACAAACACCCCCTCCACAACCCCCCTCCCTCCCCCCTCCCTCCATCCAGTGCACCAGCCCGCCTCAATACCTTTCATGTAATTCGTGTTTCGCCTGTGGCATATGTCCTAGGCTAGTTGGAACCAGAGGTCGAATGTGTTGGGCCCGTGAGCCGCAGAAGCCGAAGGTACTTGGGACATGTGATTTCTCTGAATTCTGTAAGCAGTAGGGATTGGAACGGCTGCCAGATATCAGTAAATTGCTCTATGTCCCCCGCTACTGTGAGCGACAGCTTTTCCATCCCAAGCACATGCCATAATCTGTGGAGCCAACTCGTGATTGAGGGTACTGTTGTCGTGCGCCAGTGCATCAGAATAGTCTGAACCGCTGATCCCAGAGCGATGGCAATTTGTCTGCCCCTGCGTGACCTGAGAGGGTACATCAGTCTATTCGGGAGCCCTAGCAGGGTGTATGCGGGAAAACGCGGTAATTCTATGCCAAAGTGGGCGTCAATTTCATCTAATACCTCCTTCCAGAATGGTCCTAACAGTGGGCAGTCCCAGAGAATGTGTGTCAGTGTGCCCTTGTGTCCACACCCCCTCCAACAGGTGTCTTCTTTGCGGTGATCCATTTCGTGAACCCTTTCCGGCGTGTAGTACCAGTAGGTAGAGACCTTTGTCAGTGTTTCAGTGAGGCCCATGTGGTATGCGGAGTGTCTTGCCCTGTAGGAGATCTGGTCCCATTCCTTAGTTTCGAGTCCGACTTCCGGGTCATGAGGCAGTGTTCAAATGGAAGAAACCGTCTATCTGCCGTCTCCCGTACCTGTGGATGAAGCGCCCAATGACGAGCTTGCAGATAGCGATGTCTTTCAGCCTCCGGGAAGGAAAACTCCTGCCGAATTGCTGGAAGGGGATAATTCCTTCTGGACTGTATAGATGACACCCCGCTGGTCTCCAATGCGCGAAAGCCCCCCTCTCCATCCCCGGGGTAAAATCCGAGTTGTCTACTAATGGCGTGAGCGGAGACGGGAACGAGGTGAGACCGTATTTAAGGCAGGTGGCGTCCCAGACCTGCAGAGGCACCCTCGTGACAAAGGACGCATACATATTCCTGGGTCGGTGGGGTCGTCGTAGAAATGGGATCTCCTGGAGGGGCCGGCCCACCACCGCCTGGTCCTGGAAGAGCCAGTGCTTATCAGACTCCCATCTGCTCCATTCCACCAAATAGCGTAACTGAGCAGCTTGAAAGTACTTACGGAGGTCCGGTATGCCCAGTCCTCCGGCCTCTGGGCTAGCATAGAGAGAGCCCTGCGCATTCTGGGTTTTTTGCCGTGCCAGATAAAGCGTGAGAGGTCCGCCTGTAATTGCGGGATCCACCCCAATGGAGGCTGGAGCGGCAAGGCCCGGAACAGGTAAAGCACCTGGGGTAGTATCATCTTGATAGCGGCTATCCTGCCTAGCCAGGATAGAGTGCCGCGGTTCCAGCGTCCCAATTCCTCCTTTATCTTGGCACCGAGCGCGCCATAGTTCGCCGACACCATGGTCGGTATAGTGGGGGCCAGTTGGATACCTAGGTAGGGGACCGTTCCTGATGACCAAAGCATAGGGAATCGATCTTGCAAGTGAGCTCTAGTGGTCGGCGTCAGAGAGACGTCCAGAGCCACCGATTTCCCCATATTCATTTTAAAACCGGCGACCTCACCAAAGGAGGTCAGCTCCCAAATGCATGCCGGTAGGGCCGTTTGTGGTTCGGCAAGCGACAGTATGACATCATCCGCGTATAGACTTATAGCGTGTGTAAACCCTCCAAACCCCACTCCCGTCACCATTGGGATGTCCCAGACCCGTTGAGCAAAGGGTTCCATGTATAGGGCAAAGAGCAGGGGCGATAGAGGGCATCCCTGTCTGGTGCCCCTCTCAATGTTGAAGGCCCTGGAGTTATACCCGTTCACGCGAACCACGGCAGTCGGCAGTCTATAGCAATTAAGAATCATGGACCGGAATGTGTCCCCGATACCCGCCTTCACCAAAACCTGTTCAAGATAGGGCCAATGGACCAGGTCGAACGCCTTTTCGGCATCCACCGCTAACAGCATTCTCTCTCCTGGGATCCAGGACGCCTTTTCCAGAAGGTGGACAATTCTCTTGGTGTTGTCTACTGTCTGCCTCCCTGGGACAAACCCCGCCTGATCCGGGTTAATGAGATCGGGCAAGTGAGGAGCTAGACGAGCCGCTAGAATTCCCGTGTACAGTTTCAAATCCACGTTCAAAAGGGATATCGGCCTATATGAGCCACAATGTTTCCGGTCTTTCCCCAGCTTGGGAATAACCGTTATGGAAGCCCGCAGGAGGTCAGATGGAATGGCTCCCGGAGCAGCGAAGGAGTTGAAAAGGCGAGTGAGGATCGGGGCCAGTGTGGGGCAAAATGTTCTATAGAAAAGCGAGGTGTACCCGTCCGGGCCCGGCGCTTTGCCGTGTTTAAGCCTGGCAATAGCCGAGACCACCTCCTCTATATGGATATCCCTATCCAGATGTTCCGCCTGCGAAGGAGTCAGGGAGGGAAGGGTGGTCGAGTCCAGATACGCCGATGTCGCCACAGCATCCGGACTTTCACCAGCGTAGAGGTCCGCATAGAACTTGAGGAACTCCTCCGCTATGTGGGCGTCCTCCATCACCTGCATCCCCGACGGGTCAGAGATCTCTTTCACCAGTTGACTTTGGTGTGCTACTCTGAGTCTATTGGTTAGTAATCTACCACAACGGTCGCCACTGGTGTAATAGGTATGACGTAAGCGGAGGGCTGCATACTCGGCGCGATATGGATTCAGAGCCGCCAGGAGCTTCCTTGCTACCTTGAGCTGCCTCCAGATTCTAGGGGACCCTGTCCTACGGTGCATCTGCTCAAGCTCGCTGACCCTCTGTGTGAGCTCCTCTCTCTTGGTCCACCGTTCTGCGTTTTCGGCCGAGGAGATTGCTAAGAATTCCCCCCTGAGCACCGCCTTCAAGGCCTCCCATTGCGTTGCGCGGGTGGTGTCGGCGTTATCGTTGTGTGCCAAATACTCCCGTATTGCGCCCTCAATGCGGTCCACCACCACCCTCCTGTGAAGCAAGGTGTCACGAAGGCGCCAAATTCTAGGCGGTGCAGCCTCCGGGGGCAGGCGCATAGTGGCCTACACCGGGGCATGATCCGACAGTGACAACACCCCCATATCTGCCTCCAGGGCCAATGCCCGTACCGGGGACGTGACCAAGAGATGGTCCAGCCTCGCATACGTCTTGTGTGCGTGGGAGTAGTAGGAATACTCCCTGTCAGTGGGGTGCATGTGTCGCCAGAGATCAGTTAAGTCCACCTCCGACAGCCGAGCCTTGCATCCAGCGGAGAAGTCCCCGACTTGCGGGAAACGCTGCGCCGACCTTTCCAAAGCCGAGTCAACCACCATATTAAAGTATCCGCCGAGAACAATGTGTTTATCCTGCGAGGCGGTAATCTCCACGATGGCTGATTGCAGAAAGCGGTCCTGCTGGTCATTAGGGCTGTACAGGGACCCAATTGTATAAGTAACTCCACCAATCCTGAACCTATATGCCAACAGCCGCCCTTTGTGCTCTGCGAGTCTGTGAAGGACGTCCCCCTTAAAGTGTTTGGCCACCAGAATCGCCACCCCTGCTGTCTTAGTGGAACAAGAAGAGAAAAATTGCGTTGGGAATTTATCTGAGCGTAGCCTATGTGTGTCATGTGCCAGCAGGTGCGTTTCCTGGAGGAGGCACACGTCCGCATGCGTGTTCTCTAGGAGCGATAGCACTGCCCTCCTTTTGACTGGATTATTCAGACCCCTGACATTCAGGGTCACTACCTTAAAAGTGTCAGGAGGCATAGGAGAAGGAGTAGATGAAAGCAATGAGTCTCCGTTTGAGCGAGACATGGCGCCTGAGCGCCCTTGAAGCTATCAGAACCTGGACAGTGCACTGGACAGACCTCGACGAGCCCCCCACCCACCCCCCCAACACCCCTGGAACCCCCTTCCCAACAACAGCCCCTGCGCCCTTAAGCAGCAAAACCAACCCCAACAGTCCCCACTCCCACCTCCCCCTCCCTTCAACAAGTCCAAAGTACTCATAGTCCCAGTCCGGTCCCTCAAGGACAGGACTGTAGAAGGTTCCTGTAGTGGACGTCCAGCCACTGCACTCCCGTCTGCCCCTCCCACTCCCAGCACCCCCAAACCTGCGTTATAGAAGGCGACATCACTCTCCCCCCGGAGAAGTCTTAAGCTGTGAGCGCCACATTGTTGGTGGCGCCGCCGCTGGCTGCTTCCTGCACGGCCCTTTCCATGCCAGACCGGATGGTGGGTGAGTCCGCACGAATAGATGAGGCAGAGGGTCGGCGGTCCGGGATCCGCTGCCAGCCGTCCCTGGTGATGCGTCTGCGACGCGGCGTCGGCGGGTCTTTGTCTGACGCGGTAATGCCCAGAACCTCACACGTGTCTTGAAGAGAGCGTAGTTGATGCAAGGTGCCATTCCATCGGAATATGAGCCGGAAGGGGTGTCCCCACGAGTACTGCGTAGCATGGCTTCTCAGAAAGTCCGTTGCAATTTTGAATGACCTGCGCTTTTGAAGCGTGATCGTGGACAAGTCCTGAAACAGTGCGATCTTATGTCCTTGAAAGCTAAATGACTGGTGCTTCCTAGCCTCCCGGATGATGCGCTCTTTTAGCGGGTAGTCCGGCAGGAAGGCCAGGATATCCGGCGGTGGTGCAGGGGCCGGTCTCGCCAGGCCCACTCTGTGCGCCCTGTCTATTCGGATGGGAAAGTCCTCCGGTTCTCCCAGCACCGCTCTGAACAAGCTTTGCAGGTAGCTGGCAATGTCTTCTCCCTCTTCTGTAGACGGTACTCCCCGGACCCATATGTTGTTCCGATGGGACCGGTTCTCCAGATCTTCGTTGTGTGCTTGGAGATCCAATTGCTGTTCCTGGAGACGGAGTACCTCCTGCTGCAAGTGCTCAATCTCCTCGTCTCTGGTGTGACCGGCTCCTTCCATGGTCGCCACCCGTTCGCCCAAGTTGTCCACCTCACGCCGTACCTCTCTGACTTCTCCGGCCACCTCCTGTTTAAGCGCCTGAAAGTCATCTCGCAGGGAGCTGAATAGGGATTCAAGGAAGGATCTGGTGACCAGAGGCTCCTTGTCCTCAGCTTCCAGCGGGGTTCTCGAAGGGCCTGGTGAAGGAGGTCCTTTATCTGTTTTCGAGGTTCCCCTATTCAACATCTCAGGCAATGTCCGATCCCCCTTCTTCGGCCCTCTGTTGCCCGCCATTTTGATGGCGCTGAAGTCTGCGGGGGGCGCCTCCGGCGACGGGAGACCTCGCATCGATGAGCGTTCGGGAAGGGAGGCGGCCGGACCCCCGGTCCCAGGGTCGCAAGTCTCCCTCGGGTGCTGTCCGCCGCTTGGGGGATTACTTCGGTATCACAGGGACCCTCGGATCATTTCTCCTGCAGATCTGGGCCTCTTAGTGGGTGTCTCTTGGCGCTCCTCCGCCGCACCGGTCCTCTTCAAGAGCGGGGCCCCTCTACAGCAAGAAGTCTTTCACCGAGGCTCCGGTGCCGGGGCCGGCCCCGGGCGAGCAGGCCCCCGCGGTGTCAGCAGCGCTCCCCTGAGCATTCATAGTGCCTCTTCTCTCACAGGTGCGTGGCTCAGTCCTGCCGGTCGGCGCGGGCTTGTGGTCCTACGGGGAGGCGCGCAGTCAGGTCGGGACAGGGCCCCTTCCTTGTTGTGGGCCGCGTCCCCGGCCTCGCGTGAAGGCCTCACCCCAACCGCCTCGCGGCTCCGCCGGCCCGTTTCGGCCCTCTTTTAGGACCCTGAATCCTTAGTTCGCCGGGTCAGCCGGCTCGGCCGAACCAGCCCCAGGCCCCCGCGGACTGTCCCCCACTGGTACTCAAGGCGAGGCTAGTCCAGGGGCTCCACACAGGTCGATTCCCGGGATCACCCTCTCCGCCAGTCGTCACCGCCAGGCAATCCACCGGGTTCCCCTCAATAAAAACAGTCGCTGCGTCGTCCTTCCCCTCCGCAGATGGTGTGCTGTGTAGTCTCCTCATGAAGGCCGGGGCAACGACCGGAAGTCCGGAGGCCCCGGTGGCAGGCCGCGTCCCCGGTCTCGCGTGAAGGCCTCCGGCCCGGCGGGCCCTCGGACGCTCCCGGTCGGCACTCCCGCTCCGCCACTGCTTCGGAGTCCGTTGGGGCCGGCGACCAGGCGTCGAGACGAGTGGGCTTCCTATGCCTCCCTGTGGAGGGGCCGATGTCCCCGGTGCACGTCCAAGCTAGAGCTGCGGCCAGGCCACGTGTCAGGGCCCGCCGCCTCGGTGAGGCTGTCGGTCACCAATCGTCCACAGGGCGGTCATCCAGTGGTGGAGCGTCGATGGATAAGTGACTCTACCACCAAACCGCCGCTAACCGGGGGGAGATTAGTGCGATTTCAGGGCTCAGGAGCCGGAGGCCGGAGGAGCTCGCGGAGAGTACGTCCGCTCTCCTCGCTTTCTTGGCCACCCCCTTAGGCATGTGTTTAATCCCCGTTGTCCATAACAGAGCTGTGTCTGATCCAACCAATAGTCAATGCGGGACCAGCTGCCATGCACAGCTGAAGTGTGTATTGCTTCGCTAACCCCAGGATTTCGCACTTTCCAGATATCATGCAGAAGTAACTCGGCTATAATCTCAAGTACTTTGGCTCGTGCCCTTCTGTGCGGCTCAGTAGTCATTTTCTTTTTTTTTTAAAACCTTTTATTACAACAAGCATGGAAGGTTGAACACGGACACAGAGAGCATAATTGATTTACATTGAAGACCAGTTACCATCCCTTCAAGCCCGTCACCCAGGAGTAATCAACAGGAACATACCTCCCAATTAACCAGTAAATTCTTTGATTTAATTTCTCAGGCCTGTACAGAAGAGGAAGTAAACTAGCGTCCTCGTCAGAATACTCCATGCAACAACCCATCCACTTCCCACCCCAAGGCCGTCCCCTGCCCCTCCTTCCTGCCGGCGCGAACTAACAAAGTAATCAGAACTGTAACAAAGATCTATGTGTACAAGGGGTCGTTTGGTGACACCAGCAGGGCATCCACATTGTTCAGAGTGACAAATTACGGAAGCGGGGAGTCATAACATTGTTCCTATCCTAGTCAACTAAGCGAGTGGCCCTTCAGTCCCCCTCTACAGTCATATCGCTCATCTCTGATTCAGTATCCTCATCCTCTTGATCTAATTCCGCTTCCAGTGCTTCCCATGCCCGAGCTGCCTCCAAAGCCTTATCGTTGTGAGACCTATGAGCTGCTGCAAACGGATTATACCCTCGCTGCTGGCCCACTTAATCATCTCCGCCCTCCATCTGAAATAGCGAGGCCCTATCTTATCTTTCCAGTGGGATGTGATTTCACGTTTGGCAAGCAGCAGCCCCAAATCTAAGAATTTGTTTGTCACCTTCGTTTTGCTCGTGTGTGGGAACCAATGCAAGAGACAGGCCCCCTTGTCCAGATCAATCTGCCCCCGTCACCTTGCAGAGTAGAGTAAGGATCTCCTCCCAGTATGTGCCAAGGTGCGGGCAATCCCAAAGCATGTGCACTAAATCTGCATTTCTCCATCTACATCTGGGGCACTGCGCAGAGTCTGTGTGAAAATACAGGTTGATCTTTTCTGGTGTAAGGTATGCTCTATGTAAAATGAAAAACTGAATTAACTGGATCTAGCGTTCCTAGTACCTTTCCATTCCCTCCTTAACACCTGTGACCAGGCTGAGTCCTGGATCTCTCTACCTATGTCCTCCCCCCACTGCGCCTGCAGCCTCTGCAATGGGGTCGATCCTTCCTCAAGCATGCGTCTAATAGACAAGTTACTGCCTTAAAGGTGCCTGCTGCCATTACAATGTACTGACATGCCGCATTGACCGGTGGTTCCGAGAGGCCCGCGCCCCAATGTGTCTGGATGGCGGTAACAAGGGCTGCATTAATTAGGAAATGTCCCCTTGGGAGTCCAAAAGACTCCTGTAATGCCTCGTAAGGCAGCAGTGCACAGTCAGCAAATAGGTCCCCAACCATCTGTAAGCCCAACGTCTCCCAATCTGCTAGGGCTGACCAATCCCGCGCATGTTGCAGAGCTGTGCACATTCCTAACGGTATATCTGGAGCATAAGGTCTCTGTACCCCTATCCTGTTGTGATAACGTTTCCAGCAGTGCCTCAACGCAGATTCTTCAATTGACAGTCCATCAACTCTCAACCTTTCTGACGCTTTTTAAACCCTGGAGGGCAAGCATTCCCAGCATCAACTTCGCAACCTATTGGTTAAACAACCAAGGGCCCGATTCACAGAATGAACTTAAGACTCAATCCTAAACTTACTACTATTTTGGTATTCACAGAATGAACTTACTACTTTTGGTATTCACAGAAGTTAGGATTCTGTCTTAAGTTTGTCTTAAGACAAACTTAAGACAGACTTAAGACAGACTTAAGACAGACTTAAGACAGACTTAAGACAAAATCCTAAGTTCAACAAGAAGCGTCGGGGACCTAACAACTTTTGAGTCTTTGAGGAGATAGAAAATGTGCCTGGACCATTTCACGAATAGCAAGGTCTATTTTCCTGTGACTTGAACATCCAGGGGCATATTACCAAGCAATAGCGATAATTATCGCTATTGCTTGGTTAGCGATAAAAAATTATCGCCGAGCTTCGGCGATTTTTATCGCAGATAAACCTTGCTATTAGCAAGGTTTACCTCTGAAACGATAAAAATCAGCCGAAATGCATGAATATCGCTGTAAAGTAGGTGATATTCATGCATTACCGAGCTAATGCTCTTAGCCATGTTATCCACCTCCCATTGGATAGCATGGCTAAGAACTGCTCAGGGCAGGTGTTAGCTTTTGGAGATATTCGCTCTTAGCGCGAATATCTCCAAAAGTTGGTAATAGGAGATAGCGATGTTAGCGACTGTTTCCAGTTGCTAACATCTTAGCACGCCCACTTTACATGTCATTAGTGATACATTTCTCTGACATGCAAAGCAGGGCCCAAGATAGTCACTATCTCCTACTAGCTGTCGCTAACTGGTGTTAGCGACAGCCAGGTAATAGGGAAATCATTTTATCTCCGCTTTCTTGGCTTTTAAAGTAAAAAATGCGGAGATAAATCCCTTGATAATATGCCCCCCAGTTACTTGTTTACAGTGAGCGGAACAGTCAACAATGCAATATCAGTCCAACTTTGGTGGCATGGATTAGCTCCTACAGACCATCCTGACTGCTGAGTCTGGCAGCATTATTTGTGAGAAGTGGAGGTCTCAGAGGCGGGCGAGATGGAGTTTCCAATCTCACCACTTGTGTTTACTATGGTGTTGGAGCTGTTGGCCTTCACCACAACTTGTTTAGATGGGTGAAAGATTGGAAGCAACCCGACATGTGATGTCCTTGCATGTAGATGGTGCAGCGATGCATTTACATGACCTGATTAATGCGACCCCCTACTTTTTGGCACAAATGGTGATCTTACAGATCTCTGTGGACGGACCACGTAAAGGGCGATGGGTATCTTCTAAATATTTGGGTACGTGGATCATGCACAATCTGAGCGATAACTTGTATTGTAATATAGGGCCCACTTATATTTCAGTGGCCCAGCCCGTTGTTCTGCCATGGGAACAGAGTAGTCTACTCTGGTGGAGGGACTGCCTACCAAATTTATACATGACTGCCAAGCTGGTGGTCATTTATATAGCATCATTTATAAAGCATCATGGTGGTTCCTGTCAATACTCTTCGCTGTTTGCACCAAACAGTTTTATAAATCAGTGAACAGTCTAAAGAAACAGATGCTGAGGTTTTAACAGCGCATAGTCCAAATGGCAAATAATAGGAAAAAAAAGATTATTGTTTTCAAAGTGGCATCAAGGGAACCAAAGACAGCTACCACCTAACGCTGTCAAAAACAGCAATTACAACGTAATGCCGTCACAATAGAAAAAATTCAAGAACATTCCCTGAGCACAAAGTACATGTATCTGTGAGTATTACAGATAATATTAATTCACAAATAATTGTCCATATCAGCAAATTGTGAGAAAATCCTTTTTTTATTCTCAATCCATAGGTGTAACACACGCCGGTTTGGATACAGGATTGATTACACGAGGTTGCTGGTAGTACCCAAGATATTTATGATGGTTCCATAGTGTGAAGGCGGACTCTGCCTGGTGTCAATTACCGAATTATAATAAAATGACATTGTCTGTGGAAGAGTTGAGAGCGTTTTAAGGAGTTCCAAAACATAAAGGTTTTTTGATATGATCAGGACCTTATAAGGCTAGAAGTGAGAACTACCAAGGCCCTGAAGAAGTCATTGGGTAAACTTCCCCTGACGAAACGCGTGTTGGCGTTTGGCTGTTTCAAACTGTATCAAGATTGTATTGCTGTATCCACAAGTCTTCACGAACACCTATGGATTGAGAATAAAAATAAGAATTTTCTCACAGTTTGGATGTGCTGATATGGACAATTATTTGTGAATTGATATTATCTGTAATACTCACAGATACATGTACTTTGTGCTCAGGGAATCTTCTTGAAGTTTTATAAATCAGGGGGGAATATTTACAATGAAATGGCACAGCTTGGTGCTGCAAGCATTTTTGTTGCGCTGACCTGCGGCATTTTAAAAAGTCAGGGATGCGCTGTATTTACAAGAAAACGGTGCACCCCAGTGCTCTCCCCTGCGCTGCTACTCAAACATCAGCCGTGCTTCAATGCAGGCACCATTGCATAATGATGCAAGGTTGCCTGCTTTGCAGGTATGATTGTTTTTGAGTAGGAAGGGACACCTTCCTGCACAAAAACAATAATTAATGGAATTTTGCTACTTCTATGTGTTCTGCAGAATGCAGCACACATAGAAAGAGCAGAAACGAGGAGAAATAAAAGTCTTTCTCCTTGTAAATCTGGGGCAGTGTAAAAAAGTCATATGTGTTTCATAGGAACACCCACAGCAACACCCATTTCACACCCCTTTAATGCAGAGTACTGAATGAAAGAGGGCCATATTTACAAGGCTGTGTAAAACCATGCACAGTGGCTTTGCATGACCTTGTAAATATGGGATAGCACACAGCGCCACCAGAGAGTCAAAAAAAGCTATGCTCCGATGGCGCTAGGGGCTTGTAAATATGCCCCAGGATTTTATTATTGAAAAGAAAAAAGACAATGCACCCCTCATCATGGGATTCATCTCCACTGGTGAGTGGTTCCTTATTTGTTTTTTACTGTCCCTTACCAGCAGGATGTGCCTGGTGGTGACGGACAGTAAAAAATGGCTACAAGTCCGCTTATCTGAATTGGGTGGGTGGACGTGTAGGTATTTCCCCAACGGCCCTTACACTGTTCGGCTGTCGGAGAGGTTTGGCTATGGTGGTGACAGAGTAGTCACCACTGTTGCCAAACCTATGGTCAGCCTGCATCTAAATCGTAGGGGTGCACCATTGTTTTGGTGGTAAATGTCATATCGTCATTGCCTGACCCCTGTCTGCGACAGGACAGGCAAGGCAGGAAGGGGCGGAGGAGGAAGAGGAGGTGAAAGGAAGGGAAGTTCAGTTACGAGCAGACACAGTAAAATAAAGACGTGTTGTACTCTGCTCTTGGCTCCTGTAATCATTGGGAAAGGCGCGACACTGGCGACGAGGGTGGGATGTTGCTGAAGCCCCACATGCCTTACGACCCCTGCCGTCCGTGAACGGCCAAGAACAGTGAGCCTGCAGCCAGTGTCGGCGCGGTGCGCAAAGAGCGCGAAATTGGAACACTCCACACACCGCGACTGAATGCTTCCCAGATCGCGACGATCGGCATCAGCTAGAGAGCTGCCTGCGCTGCCGGATCGTCGTCCTGAATGCCCCTGACTCGGAAAAATGCCTGACTGAGAAACGGCGCGAAGACACACAGAAGTCTGAGAGCGCGCCGGGGAGTGAACAGCCACGATCGGAAAGGCAAGGGTGAGTCCCAAACACCTGAAACCGAGTGAGAGACTGTGGAAGCAAATGTGATGACTGCAAGGCCTGAACATGAGACTTTGAAAATAAACACGTGCAGATCTACATGAGGCCACGTGTCCTGAGCGACGGCCATCTTAGAATCAGGCGCTGCCCATAGACACCCATTGGAATTTTGGTGTCGGCCATTTTGGAGTCAGGCATTGCTATTCTTCATACAAAAAGTGGCCGGCAACTCAGTAGAACCAAGCAAAATTGGTTAAAACACCCGCTCACAGCACCAAACAGCCACTGAGTGACCCGATTAGGCCACAATGTCCGTCCTCAACCAGACAGGCGCCTCAGGAGGAGGGGCGGCAACAGCCCCAGCCGCGCTACAGCCACCGCCTGCACCGTCTCCACATGTGCTCATGGGAGTACTTTATCTGCGCCCGCCAGATCCCCCAGAGCTAACGTCTGGCAACAGCATGGGGCCCAAGTGGAAGAGCTGGGCCGAAGACTTCGAGGACTACATGGCTGGGTCCCAAGTACAAGATCTGAAACAAAAACTGATAGCCCTGCGAAACCTAGTGGGGAAAGACATAGCACAAATCATCAAAGAATTTCCCTATGCATCTACTGCCTCCTATGACTACGTGAAGGGAGCTCTCGACCGGAGGTTCCTAGATAAACACAATTTGGACTACGAACGTTACACATTTAATCTCGCCACCCAAGACAAGGATGAACACATGTGTGATTTCATTGTGCGTATAAGGAGACTAGCCCAGCACTGCGAGTTAGACACATTCACCACTGAGGACGCGCTGCGTCTACGCATAATTGAAGGATGCCAATCCGAATCTCTGCGCCGGAGACTGTTAAAAAAAGCACTACTCTCTCGAATAAATCGAAGAGATGACACGAATCAACGATCAAGCAGAAGACCACGCAAAGAAAATGGAGACCAACAAGACTGAAAAAAAGGAACAAGCATTCCGAATCCAAGCACACAAGGAGAAGAAACATAGGACTGACCACCACAAGCCTAGCAAGCCGCCACGCTTCGCGACTTCCTGGAGGACGTCATCACGGCAAGAGTCACGTCACACGAAATCCAGCAAGTCAGCGCCAGCATGCTAACGATGCGACCAAGATTACCCTCACTCAGGACAGTGCCCTGCTATCGGCCAACGCTGCCATCGCTGTGACAGGGAAAATCACTTTGAGGCAGTCTGCCAGACTCAACATTCGGGAAGAAGATCGTCCAGGCCTCGATCTGTCACTCAACACCATGCCCAAGCAGTGAAAGGAAGGGGAGAGCGCTCCTCTAGTTCGTCCAGATCGAGCGTTCGCTCTACAAACTCCTATCAATCACGAAGGTCAACATCCAGTGGGTCATCGTCACCCACCCCGGTGTCACAAGACAGCGATGAATACATCTCTATGGTGTCTGACCCCGACCGGCTAAAGAAATACCCAAAACTAGACATTCAAATCGGAAATCATCCTGCCAAGTTTGTCCTGGATTCCGGAGCTTCCTTAAACTACATTTGTGAGCTTGAACACCAAAGCATGAAACCACGGCCAAAACTAGAACCCACAGCTGTCCGGATACTTACCTGGATGTCCAGAAAACCACTGCCATGCCTAGGTCGTTTCAGCACGACTCTATCATACAAAGACCGGCCAACAGCTGAACGATTAAAACTCGTGGAACTCCTCTACATGACTGAAGATGCCCCAGACATTGTCGCTAAATTCCCAAACCTCTTCAAAGGGCTAGGAAAATTAAATCAGTTCAAGGTGAAACTACACATCGATGAGCGCGTGACCCCAGTAGCGCAACACCACAGGAAAGTACCATTCCACTTACAGCAAGCTGTAGATGACGAACTTCAAGACCTGTTAATGGCAGATATCATCAAGCGCACATCAGGGCCAACTCCATGGGTATCGCCCGTTGTAGTAGTACCTAAAAAGGGGCAAAACAACAAGGTGTGCCTATGTGTGGACATGCATGCACCCAAAACGGCTATCGAGAGAGAACGACACCCAGGGCCACACATCAGCGATATGATCGCTCGCCTCAATGGAGCCACGGTATTCTCGAAACTCGATCTTAATAAGGGGTACCACCAACTGGAACTTCACGACAAGTCACGCTATATCACCACTTTCACAACTCACCAGGGACTCTTCCGCTACAACCGTTTGAACTTTGGCATCTCTTCAGCTGCCAAAATCTTCCAAGAAGCCATTCGGCGAGTAATTCAAGGGATTCCCAATGCCTTCAACTACAGTGATGATCTACTGGTATTTGGGAAAGACCAGACCGAACATGACACGGCTCTAGACAGAGTATGCCACACACTACTGAATGCAAACTTAACTCTGAATGCAGAGAAATGTGAGTTCCACTGATCAACCCTGAAATTCTATGGCCACATCTTCTCCAAACATGGTATGAAGTCGGATCCAGAGAAGGTGTCTGCCCTTGCGGACACTCCAACGCCGCGGGAAGTCAGTGACCTCCGTTCTTTCCTTGGGATGGCGAGTTATTGTGCACGCTATATCCAGGATTTCGCTACCATCAGCCACCCTCTCAGAGAGCTCACCCGGCAAGGCCAACCCTTTGCATGGACAGATGCCTGCGAACACTCCTTTCACAAAATCAAAAACGCTGTCAGCTCGGCCATTAATCTGACCTACTTAGATGCCAAGAAACGAACTGAAATTACCGTCGACGACAGCCCAGTGGGCCTTGGCGCCATTTTGGCGCAATATCAAGAAGACTCAGACCAACGCCACATCATCGCGTATGCCAGGCGCAGTCTCACCAGCACCGAAAAAAAGGTACTCACAGCCTGAAAAGGAGAGCCTTGCAGTGGTGTGGGCCTGTGAACATTTCCATCTCTTCGTTTATGGCAAACACTTTACCATCATCACAGAGCACCAAGCACTTGTCACCGTCTTTGGTAATCCCAATGCCAAGATGCCTCCACGCATTGAAAGATGGGGTCTACGACTTCAGGACTACATATACACGATTATCCACAAGCCAGTAAAATCTGAAAACCTGGCGGACTTCATGTCCCGACATCCCCAGACGACCACCAGTGGAGGGTGCTTGATAGCAGAAGAGTACATTCATTTTGTCATCGACTCGGCCTGCCCACCTACAGTTTCCCTAGCAGCGATCCAGGAAGCGTCCGCCCAGGATCTGGTCATACAAGATGTCACGGATCGCATACGCAACAACTCGTGGCGACACGTGAAAGACACGTCTCAAACCTCTGGCCAGATTTTACAGGAACTGATAGCGTTCAAGCACATCCACGAAGAGCTATCCATCAGCGAGGATGGTCTGATCTTGCGAGGGGGGAGGATTGTGATCCCACAGAGACTACGGCAAGGAGTGATCAATCTGGCTCATGAAGGCCACAGAGGAATAAGTGCGACCAAAAAGGCTCTACGAGAACGTGTCTGGTTCCCGACACTGGATCAAATGGTGGAAGCCACACTCAAAGACTGTGTTTCATGCCAGTTGGTAAGCCGTGAAGAACCACCAGCCCCGTTACAAATGTCAGAGTTACCAGAAGGAGTATGGCAGCAGGTCGCCGTCGATTTCTTCGGCCCCCTAAAAGCAAGCCAATACATTGTTGTCATCATGGACGAATACTCCAGTTTCCCGTTTGCACACCTTATATCCTCCACCAAAGCAACCACAGTGATTCCAGTTCTCAACGAAATATTTGCAGCATGAGGCATCCCACTGCGAGTCAAGTCTGACAATGGAGCACCGTTCAATGGCCACGAATTCGCTGAATTCGCAAGTCACCTTAACTTTAAACATCAAAAGATCACACCCTTATGGCCTCAAGCGAACGGTATGGTGGAACGCTTTATGGGTACTTTGAAGAAAGCTGTTCAACAAGCGGAACTGGCTCGCCGAGACATCCAACAAGCTCTGAACGAAGTGCTGCGGGCTTATCGCACCATGCCACACAACACTACAAGTCAATACCCAGCTACCCTGATGCTAGGAAGAGTTCCTCGCACTCGACTGCCCACACTGGACAATACCCTCCGACCTCAAACTGTGAATATTGACCACGATACGTTGGTTAAAATAGACTATGACAAAAAACTGAAAATGAAAACTTATGCTGATCAGCGTAGACGCGCGAGACACACTGACATCCAGGAAGGAGACTGGGTGATGGTCCGGTGTGACCGAGGAACGAAAGCAGACAGCCGGTATCTCGCTCACCCCTTGAAAGTCAGTAGCCGGAAAGGAACTATGCTCACAGCAGAAGCTGACCACAAACGGATAACTCGCAATATCTCGTACTTCAAGAAATGCAACTCCCACAGACGTAATGAAAGCCAACATCACGAGCCAGCACTGACTCAGAGAGTCAGAGTGAAAGTAGCGACCGAAACCGTCCGAGCCCAGTGAGACGAGACGCCGCCATGAGCCACCGAGACAGGACACCTGAACGGCTCAATCGCCCCAGACGGCCCATACGCCTTATCGAAGAAATCTGAGAGACAGTAAGACTCTGTACACAAGGGGGAGGTGTCATATCATCATTGCCTGACCCCTGTCTGCGACAGGACAGGCAAGGCAGGAAGGGGCGGAGGAGGAAGAGAAGGTGAAAGGAAGGAAAGTTCAGTTACGAGCAGACACTGTAAAATAAAGACGTGTTGTACTCTGCTCTTGGCTCCTGTTAATCATTGGGGAAGGCGCGACAGTAAATATACTCTATCACTGTTGCAATGGAGTATGCTTGGTGCCAAGATACATTTTGAGACCATAATCAGAATTATGGTAGTTTTTTGTAGATTAGAACTGGCATTGTTCCTACTGGACACAATGGCGCTGGCTAAAATTATAATTTTGCCCAGAATTCCCCATGTGCGACGAGGGGTGATGGATCTGATTCCCTGCAAAATATTTAGGAATTGTGCTGAAGACATCCTATTTGATTACACAACACCCTGAAGTACCATGTCTGTAAAACGCTGGTTTCAAAAGGGATGTACTGATAAGGGTTATCAGAGGCTCAAACACAGTGTGAAGTGTAGAGTGTACAGTCTTTAGTTTATTCCATGTTGTGTTTGTGTACTAGTTTGACAGGGGCAGAATCCTCACAACAACTGCAGCGACAATCAATCAATTAATCAATCAAACAGGGTTTTTTAAAGCGCGCTACTCACCCATGAGGGACTCAAGGCGCTGGGGGGGCGGGAGAGGGAGAGGAAGGGGTGTGTGCACTGGACGTAGTTCTTGGTTTAGTGTACAGTAAACATATGTCTGACTTATACAGGGCACTGCAGGTTTACAATAATAAACACTCTGGGGAAGATTTAAAAACCAATTGCGCCACTTTTGCGTCATTTTTAACATAGGAAAAGTGACGCAGAAGAGGCGCAAGGGGCTTGTAAATCTGCCCCTCTATATCAATAATTAAAAGACAGAAGGGGGAAGATTCTCGCAGGTCCATTCCAGACTTAGAATAGAATAAATTTAGTTAAGGAAGTCCTATAAAGCCAGATTTGAGCTTGCCTAGTTAAAATTGTTTTCCCAATGTGTACTTGATCCTGAAAATCTTTCATAAAATGTATCCTGCTAGTGTCCGAAATGCTGTGAATAGGGAACCAATGTTATATTCATGGTATGGACGTGTCTGGTGATTACGAGGTAATTTCCACACATGTAATTACCTTATAAATATATGCTCATACTTTGACGTCTGTCGTGTTTCAGCAGGTACACAGACATAATTTCGACTCCAAAAATATCGACATACACAAATATCGAGTCAAAAATATAGACTAGACAAAATATCGACCAGACATAATATCGACTACAAAAATATCGATTACTATCGATATTAATAGCAAAAATATCGAATCAAAAATATAGACTAGACATAATATCTAGTAGATAGAATATAGACAACAAAAATAAGTCAAATTAGGTGTTTTATAATTTGTAATAATTGTGTAATATAAATCTGTAGCGGGTTGTGGGTTTATAGGGGAATAGGGTGGGAAGTAATTTAAATATAATTATATAAATATGTAATATATTAGTAATTGTTAATTAATTAATAATTGTTAATTAATTAAATTATAATTGGTAATTAATAATAATTGAATAATTGATAAATCATTACTTTTTACTATATTTTTTTAGCGGGTTGTGGGTTTATAGGGGAATAGGGTGGGAAGTAATTTAAATTTAATTAATTAAATATGTAAATTAATAATAATTGTTAATGAATTATTATTTGGTAAATAATTAAAATATAATTGGTAATTATAAATATGTAAAGAATAAATAAATAATAATTAGTAAATTAATTTCTGTAGTGGGTTGTGAGTTTATAGGGGGATAGGGTGGGGAGTAATTTAATAATAACTAATTAAATATGTTAATTAATTAATAATTGACCATTAAATAAAATTTACTTCGTAAATAAAAGTAATTGGTTTTGGAAATTAAATGTAAGTTTTGGGTTTTTGGGTAAAGGGGTATTTTTAGGGTTCAGGGTCAGTTTTGGGTTTTTGGGTAAAGGGGTATTTTTAGGGTTCAGGGTCAGTTTTGGGGTTTTGGGTAAAGGGGTATTTTTAGGGTCCAGGGTCAGTTTTTAGTTTTTGGGTAAAGGGGTATTTTTAGTGTTCAGGGTCAGTTTTGGGTTTTTGGGTAAAGGGGTATTTTTAGGGTTCAGGGTCAGTTTTTAGTTTTTGGGTAAAGGGGTATTTTTAGTGTTCAGGGTCAGTTTTTAGTTTTTGGGTAAAGGGGTATTTTTAGGGTTCAGGGTCAGTTTTTAGTTTTTGGGTAAAGGGGTATTTTTAGGGTTCAGGGTCAGTTTTTAGTTTTTGGATAAAGGGGTATTTTTAGTGTTCAGGGTCAGTTTTTAGTTTTTGGGTAAAGGGGCATTTTTAGGGTTCAGGGTCAGTTTTGGGGTTTTGGGGTACAGGGGTGCAGTGTAAAAATAAAGTTAAATTAAATTTAAATTAAATTAATTTAATGAAATTAAATTAAATTAAATTATATTATATTAATATGTTTATTTAATAATATGTTTATATATATATATATATATATATATATATATATATATTTTTTTTTTTTTCCAAACCGCATCCAAGCGTTTCCCTGTAAACGGAGCTCATGGCACTTCAGGGCGGCCTCACGAAGGGGCACAGGGTGGCCCCCCAAATACCATCAGGCAAACAAACGAAGTGAGGCACAATGCAGTGGTAACAGGCTTTATTTCCAAAGTAAAAAGCGCCTGCCTCTTAAAGTCCTTTAAGTCAACGTTTCGGCGTCATGCCTTTTTTCTCAGACTGGACTTGCAAGCGCCCAGGTGTGTTCGAGTTCAATATAAGTAGGAACATCACGTGACTGCGATCATGCACTACTACTCCCAGTGTGCATTGTGCATGTAATAATAATGGCAAAGTTCAGTTTCTCAGCACAAGCACACGAACATGGATTTTCATTTCACACAGTCAGGTGAGGAAAAATTACCGTTGCTCTTTTAAAGATGTTAAGGCTCTGGAAATGCCGTTTTCCAACTGTAAGATCATGACAGGATGTGCTCCTGTCTGAATCCCTTCCACGCGCTGACAATTTTACCACAGTGGCAGTCCTTGTTAGGTTTGCAGACACGAGTGCACCAGTCTCCTTATTAACATTTATCCAAACCGCATCCAAGCGTTTCCCTGTAAACGGAGCTCATCTCACTTCAGGGCGGCCTCACGAAGGGGCACAGGGTGGCCCCCCAAATACCATCAGGCAAACAAACGAAGTGAGGCCCAATGCCGTGGTAACAGGCTTTATTTCCAAAGTAAAAAGCGCCTGCCTCTTAAAGTCCTTTAAGTCAACGTTTCGGCGTCATGCCTTTTTCTCAGACTGGACTTGCTAGCGCCCAGGTGTGTTCGAGTTCAATATAAGTAGGACAACAACATATACATATATATATATGTATTATTTTTGGTGATATAATTTTTTTATTTATATTAATTATTTATTAATATTACATTTATTTAATAATTATTTCTAAGTTTATATTAAATATATTTATATATATTATTTTTAACTTAATTTTATGACATTTAAAAAAATCGATATTTTTACAGTCTATATTTTTGTAAGTCGATATTTTGGAGTCGATATTTTGGTACTTACCTGTTTGAAGATAGGCTGTTGATATTTTGTACTTCGATATTTTTGACTCGATATTTTTGTATGTCAATTTTTTTGATTTCGATATTCTGTCAGTGATCCCAATATTTAATTAGACCTCACCTGTTTTTAACTCCCCATGCCATCTACCTATCTGCTCAGTTGTCAGGCTGTAATTAATTAAAGGGTACCTAGTCAAAATATCGAGTTTTTTATTTCGACTAGACATAATATCGAGTTTTTAATTTCGACTAGACATAATATTGACTAGACATAATATAGACTACAAAAATATCGACTAGAAAATGTAATATCGACTAGAATAGCAATAATATTGATTCAAAAATATAGAATGGACATAATATCGACTAGACAGAATATAGACAACAAACAAATCGAATTTAAGGTAAGTTAATATTAATGTTTAATTTTTGTGTAATATAATTCCGTAGCGGGTTGTGGGTTTATAGGGGAATAGGGTGGGAAGTAATTTAATTATAATTAATTAATTATGTTATTGAATTAATTGGTATTTATTTAGAATTAATTGTTAATTATTAATTGGTAATTAATTAAATTATAATTGGTAATTACATTTATTTGATTAATTGATAAATATTTTTTTTAGTAATTTATTTTCTGTAGCGGGTTGTGGGTTTATAGGGGAATAGGGTGGAAATTAATGTAATTATGATTAATTAAATATGTTATTTAATTAATTGGTATTTATTTAGAATTAATTGTTAATTCATTTTTAATTGGTAATTAATTAAAATATAATTGGTAATTAAATGTAATTGATTAGTTGATAAATATTTTTTTTTGTAATTTATTTTCTGTAGCGGGTTGTGAGGTTATAGTGGAATAGGTTGGGAAGTAATTTAATTATAATTAATTAAATATGTTATTTAATTTAATGTTATTTATTTACAATTAATTGTTAATTAATTATTAATTGGTAATTAAACACAATATAATTGGTAAATACATTTAAATGATTAATTAATAAATATGTTAATTTAAATAATTTAATTTCTGTAGTGGGATGTGTGTTTATAGGGGAATAATTTTGGAAGTAATTTAATTGTAAGTAATTAAATTTTTTAAATAAATATATTGAGTTTATTTTTTAAAATATTTTTAATTTTAAATTAATTAATTGTTAATAGGTAAATAATTGGTGTTAGTAGGTAATTAATATTATTAAATAATTTTTATTTCTCATTTTAATAGATTATTTAATATAATTTACACAATTGTAAAATATTTAAATTAATTTGTAATAGATTTTACTATTTATGTTATTTATATTTATATAAGAAGTATTTACTTTCCCTACTGTTGCACTCACTGGAGTTGGAATAGTAATTTTAACCCCCACGCTATCCAACGCTTTCCCTACGGTTACACTCTCTGGAGTTGGAATAGTAAATTTTACCCCTACGCTATCCAACGTTTAACCTACTGTTGCACTCACTGGAGTTGGAATAGTAATTTTTACCCCTACGCTATCCAACGCTTTCCCTACTGTTACACTCTCTGGAGTTGGAATAGTAAATGTTACCCCTACGCTATCCAATGCTTACCCTACTGTTACACTCACTGGAGTTGGAATAGTAATTTAAACCCCTACGCTATCCAATGCTTTCCCTACTGTTGCACTCACTGGAGTGGGAATAGTAATTTAAACCCCTACGCTATCCAACGCTTTCCCTACTGTTGCACTCACTGGAGTGGGAATAGTAATTTTTACTCCTACGCTATCCAACGCTTTCCCTACTGTTACACTCTCTGGAGTTGGAATAGTAAATGTTACCCCTACGCTATCCAACGCTTACCCTACTGTTACACTCTCTGGATTTGAAATAGTAAATTTTACCCCTACGCTATCCAACGTTTTCCCTACTGTTGGACTCACTGGAGTTGGAATAGTAATTTTTACCCCTACTCTATCCAACGCTTTCCCTACTGTTACTCTCTCTGGAGTTGGAATAGTAAATTTTACGCCTAAGCTATCCAATGCTTACCTTACTGTTACACTCCCTGGAGTTGGAATAGTAATTTAAACCGCTACGTTATCCAATGCTTTCCCTACTGTTGCACTCACTGGAGTGGGAATAGTAATTGTTACCCCTACGCTATCCAACGCTTTCCCTACTGTTACACTCTCTGGAGTTGGAATAGTAAATGTTACCCCTACGCTCTCCAACGCTTACCCTACTGTTACACTCTCTGGAGTTGGAATAGTAAATTCTACCCCTACGCTATCCAATGCTTACCCTACTGTTACACTCACTGGAGTTGGAATAGTAATTTAAACCCCTACGGTATCCACACTTTCCCTACTGTTGCACTCTCTGGAGTTGGAATAGTACTTTTTACCAATACGCTATCCAACGCTTTCCCTACTGTTGCACTCACTGGAGTTGGAATAGTAATTGTTACCCCTATGCTATCCAACGCTTTCCCTACTGTTACACTCTCTGGAGTTGGAATAGTAATTTTTACCCCTACGCTATCCAATGCTTACCCTACTGTTACACTCTCTGGAGTTGGAATAGTAAATTTTACCCCTACGCTATCCAATGCTTACCCTACTGTTACACTCACTGGAGTTGGAATAGTAATTTAAACCCCAACGCTATCCAACGCTTTCCCTACTGTTGCACTCTCTGGAGTTGGAATAGTAATTTTTACCAATATGCTATCCAACGCTTTCCCTACTGTTGCACTCACTGGAGTTGGAATAGTAATTGTTACCCCTATGCTATCCAACGCTTTCCCTACTGTTACACTCTCTGGAGTTGGAATAGTAATTTTAACCCCTATGATATCCATCGCTTTCCCTACTGTTACACTCTCTGGAGTTGGAATAGTAATTTGTACGCCTACGCTATCCAATGCTTACCCTACTGTTACACTCACTGGAGTTGCAATGGTAATTTTTACCCCTACGCTATCCAATGCTTACCCTACTGTTGTAGTCACTGGAGTGGGAATACTAATTTTTACCCCTACGCCATCCAACGCTTTCCCTACTGTTGCACTCTCTGGAGTGGTAATAGTAATTTTTACCCCTACACTATCCAATGCTTTACCTACTCTTGCACTCACTTGAGTGGGAATAGTAATTTTTACCCCTACGCTTTCCAACGCTTTCCCTACTGTTGCACTCACTGGAGTCGTTACAGTAAATTTAACCCTCGTGCTATCCTACGGTAAAAATATTGTATATGTTTTGTTAATAATATGTAGATATATATATCTCATCTAGGCACTAAATCTTGGAATGCCCTGCCCGTAACCTGAAAGTTGGAGACGGATCTACTCCGCTTCCGTAGGGGTTTAAAAACCTGGTTTTTCCAGCAGTAATTTGAAGCAGTCTTCTTGAGTAGTTTTATTGACAGTTTGCTTGGCAGTTCTTTCTTCTTCAGTCTGTCCTTTGGCGCCGGGAAACCTATTTCGGGTAGCTGTGCGCCTTATCTATACTAATATAATAAAGAGAGAGCCCAAACCTTTGAGGCAGGTAATCTCAGGAACCACAGCACCAATCACAACACCCAATACAGCGTTGGAAAGGGCAGTTACAGCATAAGGACATAGGTTATGCAGACGCCCACTATATACATTTAAAAGGTAAAAGAACCGTGCCAGCAAAGTAGTCCCTTGTGGGCGTGTCTACACTGTGCTGTGGAAGTGTGCTGGGTGCGTGACAATCTCTGGGGGCATTCCGTCACGAGTGTTGTTTTTTCTTCCCAGGTTCTATACATTCCTGCTCCCTTTAAATAGTAATTCAGTGGAGGTCCCATTCTCTTAGAACCACCCCAAGCGCAGTTATGGGCAAAAATACAACTAAAAGGCCCTGCAAAGCATTATGGGATAAGATTAGCATCATTATTAGCATTCATGAAAGGGTTTCAATGTTTTTGAATTTTACTCATCAGGGACATCTTGGCACGACGAGGTGAACTGCAGCTTGATGTATAATATTTTAAATGCTATTGCATTTGCCTCATCAGGGGCATCTAGGGACGGCGAGGTGAACTGCAGCTTGATGTATAATATTTTAAATGCTATTGCATTTGCCTCATGAGGGACATCTAGGGCCGACGAGGTGAACTGCAGCTTGATGTGTAATATTTTAAATGCTATTGCATTTGCCTCATCGGGGACAACTGGGGACGACGAGGTGAACTGCAGCTCTTTGTAGAATTATTTGGATACTATAATATTCACTTCCCACTGCTAATCTTGTCCCATAATGCTTTGCAGGGGCTTGACCTCAAAATCATCACCTCTCTCACTGCTTGCTGGAAGCTAATTTCACTTTTGTGAAATGACTATATGCATTTTAGCATGTAGAAATACTTGCTATTTTACCTTGAATATATGAGGTTTCTGTTTTAATAATTGGAAATCTGACGGAACTAAATATTGCGGATTTATTGTACCAAGTTCGCGCCAATTCCGCCCACCCCTACTTTAAATACCCCTGCACCCCATAATCATAACCCACCCGTACTCTATAAAATAGCCCAACCCCCTTAAACACTAACCCATCTTAACCCTATAAATATACCCTGTACCCCAAAACCCAAACCTATCCCTAAACCCTAAAAATACCCCTGTACCCCAAAACCCAAACCTAGCCCTGAACCCTATAAATACCCCTGTACCTCTAAACCCAAACCTACCCCTGAACCCTAAAAATACCCCTGTACCCCAAAACCCAAACCTACCCCTGAACCCTAAAATACACCTGTACCCCAAATCCCAAACCTAGCCCATAACCCTTAATATACCCCTGTACCCCAAAACCCAAACCTACCCCTGAACCCTAAAAGTACCCCTGTACCCCAAAACCCAAACCTAGCTCAGAACCCTAAAATACCCCTGTATCCCAAAACCCAAACCTAGCCCTGAACCCTAAAATACCCCTGTATCCCAAAACCCAAACCTAGCCCTGAACCCTAAAAATACCCCTGTACCCCAAAACCCAAACCTAGCCCTGAACCCTTAAAATACCCCTGTACCCCAATACCCAAGCCTACCCCTGAACCCTCAAAAATACCCCTATACCCCAAAACCCAAACCTAGCCCTGAACCCTAAAAATACCCCGGTGCCCATTAACCCAAAACTATATCTGAACCCTTAAAATCCCCTAACACCCCAAAACATATACCTCAGTACGCCAAAACATATACCCCTATACCCATACTTTCCTTTTCCAAACATTAAAATCATCATTCATGCATTTACAACGAATTTCGTTGTAAATGTACGCGTGGTAAAAGCATATAAAATGTAATGCCATGCGTTATAATGGCATTGCGCAGTTATGGTACTTTCGTAATGAAAGTATGCAGAGTGATGGTATGCGGAAAGAAAGTTGCGGAATAATGGGTGTTTACCCTCCCCCGTAAGTACATTGGTGGCACGGCGGCCCAAATCTCCAGCAACATACTCATATTTTTTCACCACCGATTGGAAAAATGCACAGGTCTCTCTCATTGATGCCTAGCACCGACATACACTTTTAGACACACCTCCCACCACAAGTTCTAGAATTGCGAACTTTAGAGATGGGGAGCTACGTTCGAATCTCGGCATCAGCTCAACATCCTGTGATTCCAGGCAAATCGCTTTGTCTCCCCGTGCCTACCACAAATGAATGTGTTCTTCTGTAATGTAAATTGTGCTCATGCCATGTTGTCGAGTTCGCGCTATATAATATTGCAAGGAAAATAAAGTAGGGAAACTCGAGTTCACACACTACTGAACGCGCACTCTTAAGTGCATCAGCAGTGCACTGTGAATCAGAGCGTTTCACAGGCCTGTCACAGATAAGAAATGCTATCAAAACAAAATCCTACGAAACAATATACTACTGGCCGGCAGCAATTCATACCCGGACAACGTCAGGACGGGCTGCAAGTAAGTTTAAATAAATAAATAAATAAATAAATGTATTAAAAATATATATTTTTTTTAAGTTACATTAATTATTTCTTAATTTTACATTTATTTAAGTATTTTAAATATGTTTAATTTAATTTAATTTATTGTTATATTACTTTTAAATCACTTTTAACACATTTAAAAAATTAGATATTTGACACTCTATATTTTTTACACTCGATATTTTGGAGTCGATATTTTTGTACTGACCTGTTTGAAGGTAGGAAGTCGATATTCTGGCAGTTGATGTTTTTTCCTCGATATTTTGGCCTCTCGATATTTTGTCTGTCGATGTTCTGTCAGTGATCCTAATTAAAGACATTATGAACAGGAACTCAAAAGGAGACCAATTTTCTGTATTATTCCATTTTTTAAAATAAATGCAGACAGGAAGCACATTGTTTTGTGTCTGCATTTATGTGTAAAGATCAGTAAGAACAGAAAACTGGGATATTTATTTTTATGCATATTGAATTATTAAACAACTGTTGTGGTGCTCATCTCTCGTCTAAACCCTGTCCTTCAACCACCACAGAGACTATTGCCTCCCTCCTTCGACCTTTCGCCCCACCAAGAAACCTGGGACCTGTCTTCAGCAACTGTAATGTTAACTGTACTTTGTATCCTTCCATCCCTCTTGTACTCAGCCCCACCCCCACCTTCCCAATGTATGGTATACTCTGGTGATTCCATGCCTCTTGTGCAACTCGGTAAAGCGCTCTGATACCCTAACGGTTCAAGTTTGCGCTCTATAAAACACAAAAATAAATAAATACATAAATAATACATCTCTAAATAAAACAAACAGTGCCACCATGTGGCAGACTGTCATACCCACAGCCACACATTAAGAACTGTAACCAGGCCCTATGTCTTCAGGTTACAGTAAGGGAATGGAACGTTTCCCTTGTACCAATAACAATCATACATTCTTGTGATGTACACTAAAACTTAAGACTCCATTCCTACTCTAATCTAAGTACACGTCCTGGTAGGTCTGTTCTATTACCATTAAACACAAAAGGTAATTTTCATAACTAAATATGTTAAAGTGATAGCAGCGTTTAGGCACAAACTTGTTTTCTATTCCTGACTTCTTTGTTTTTGTAACACATAGTTTCTATTTAAAAAAAAAAATAACCATCGCATCCACTTACCAAGACCAGACCCATATGTAAGATAGTTACAAACTTACAATAAACAACAGCAGTGGTTTAAAAACTGCAACTACTGACGCTTTTTTTCTTCCTTAGATTCTTACTGCAATTTAAATCCTTCCTTGCTGCTCTTCAAGTGAAAATAATACTTGTTGTAGTGTATGTAAATTTGAAACTCAACTAAAAAAGCATTGTGTCAAAGAAATATTCTCTTCCTCTTCAGAGATTTTTTCAGAAAATGACTGCTCCCTTATTTTGCATCAATATGAGGGTATCTTTATTAGTCCCTAACATATATGTAGCTGTGAGACTCGCTGCCTGCTGGCAAATCCGGAAAAGCTGTCAGCGGGAACCGGCAACGTAAGAAGCAGCACGAATATAGATATATAATAAATTACCCAGTAAAGATAATGCAGGGGCATATTAGCAAGAACCCAGTTAATATTATGCCGTTTTAATGGCAGGAAACCGACGATAATAGGCTTGCGTTATAGAATTCCAATAGAAGCCCAGGTTTGATGTACTGGACGTCTAACTTGTAACTGCCATTGCAGTTTTCTGCCGCTAAAGCGGCGATAATTTTAACTCCGTGCTTGATAATATGACCCTAAGTAAGCGGTAAAAACAAACCCTTTACATACAGAAAGGCAAATAGATATGCATTTTCTGCTGATTTGCAAAAAATGTAACCAGAAACCCTGGATAAATTGTGGACTCCTCGCATATTAAATTGTGTGATCTTAGGCAAATATTTTATTTCACCAAAACTGTTTTCTTCATCATCGCGTAGGAAAGCACTTTTAAAAATGTGAGTTCAGACAACCAGTTTTACAAAACTATCACTTATTAAGTATTTTACACTGCGGAATATAGTGTGCCTTATTAATGTCAAAGCTTCGACAGGTTAAACACTTTTAGGAATTTTGAGGAGGACTCATCGTATTTTACTTGATGTTTGTTGTATGATTTACTTTGCAAATATTTTAATTGCTTGGCACCTGCACAGGCTCAAAGATGCGAGCCAGATCCTCGGCCCAGGCTCACCTCTAGTTGAAAGAAACGTACAGCTTTCTCAGAGTATCTTCATTGAACAGAATGTTTCTACGATATGTATTTTCTCTTCAGTTAGTTTGCTAGACTGAAAAATACACACCACCTCAAGTAGGAAAGCAGATAGGTTCCGATTTGCTACCAGGTTCATCAGAAAGTGATTTTCTGTGCAGTGCACTTTTTATTCTTTGATCTGGAAGTATTATCATAATCTGCATATTGACCCAGCCAGCGCACTCACTGACCCCCGCCCCAACCTCAGTTTTCACTTTCACTTTGAGGGCTCGGAATCAATGAAGACAGCCGGGAAATGCAGCAAATACACGCCGTACTTCCAGGACATCTTCATTTACATTTATTTGCGGAGGCATTTGCGCCCCCCCCCCCTGGGAACTCATCCGTGCACCCCCAGGGGGGGGCGCGCCCCA
The DNA here is from genome assembly GCF_964261635.1 of Lissotriton helveticus. Classification (NCBI taxonomy): domain Eukaryota; kingdom Metazoa; phylum Chordata; class Amphibia; order Caudata; family Salamandridae; genus Lissotriton; species Lissotriton helveticus. Next base: position 191,348,226 of record NC_136057.1, read on the forward strand.
CAGTTAAGACCGTTGTCATAGGGGGAGCTCCCATTCTCCAACTTCCGGGCTCAGGGATAAGGGATGCCTGCCACTCATCAAGCCATAAGGCAATAAGAAAATGAGGAGAGAAAGCTACTGGCAGAGCAATTGGCAACCAGCTCATCAAGCAATTACTTCTGTCATAGCTTAAACCCAAGGAGCTTCAGACATCAAAAGTCAATAGATTCAAAGTGACTCTGACTTGGAATCAATACTGGACGCTAATTAAACTTCCTCATCAGCCAGTATAACGGACTGTACCCCGACAGAACCTGTGAAATCTTGGTTTTCTAATAAACGGAGGCAAATGTACTTTAATTCCTTTGAAACATATGAGGTTTTTGTGTTTCCTTATTGTCTCAGAGACTTTGGGTTTTCTTATTGATCAGGGAGAAATCAATTCTAATTATTAAATAGATTCATCACATTTTAATGACACCCACTCTGGCTCTTGCTCCACCCTCAGTGGGATGGACAATCTCTCGGCTGTATGGTATATCAACCATTTCAGGGACAAAGTTGAGACCCACCGCATAGGTTGCCAAAAACCTTTTGGAGTTTTCTCTTCAAAGAAAATATAGATAACAGCAGGGTCCCTTCTAGCCAATCTAACTACAATAGCAGATTGGTGCGCATTTCAAATATGCAAGTGAATGGCGTATTCACCCTACAAATTCAAAAAGCTTTTTACCAAATTTGGGGCCAGATGTAGGACACCAAATACCGACTTCACTGCGAAAATTCTAGGACGCCACTACGTCAAAACATTAAGCCTGCCTCATGGCAGGCGTAAGGGTGACGCAGTGCCATAGGGCTAGGCTGGCCCTATGCATTGCTGGAGTTGCGTCATGCTTGCAACACTACTACAGCAATGCGTGACTTTAGCGCCGACAGAAATGTCAGATTTCCAGACGTGACTGTCATTGATTGCAACATTGAGCGTCGTACATTGCATGCAGCACATCCATGGCGTCGCAAAGACGGTACAGTGAAAGGTGTTGCAACACTGCTTTGTTACAGGGATGCAACACTTTTCATGAATGGGTCCCAGGAATGCGCCCTATCTTATTGATGGTACAAAAGGGGGTGGTGATGGATTAAACCCAGATCTTTTGACTGGGTGTGAGTGTTTGATTGATTCAGATGCTCCGTCCATCACCACCTCCTTTTGTACCGCTTTTGCCCGCCATAAGTGTGGCAGGCTATAATCAGACGTGAGTCCCTTGCTCACTTTGCTACTGGATTCAAGCAAGCTGGGCTGAAGACGGCTGGAATGCCAGAAACCGGTCTTCGGAAGCTTGTTTCCGGTCCGGGGATGACATGGCTTGGCAGTTCGGGCTGGACTGTTCCCATGAGGCACAGGGTCAGACTGATTTGCATAAAGCCATGTCTGAACTGGGGTGTGTTAGAAGGGGCGATCTCAGAGGGCCAGGTTATGCTCACCCGACCACCCCAGGACCCACCTCTCCCACAGATATTGCCGAGTCTTATCATGAGGTCCCCACCGGGGAGGACTTTGAGTCTAGGATCGTACACACTGAGCTCACACCACACTTACGAACGGACACCACACCGTAGGTTTTCAGTAATAAGTTCTTTATCAACAGTAAGAAGAAATCAGCACTCTTATTTACAAGCGATCGAGGGATCTTAAAGTCTTTGGGAATGCGGGAAGAGGGAAGCGGGACAGTCTCAGTCTTTAGGCCAGTACGAAGCGTACCCTGCGCACAGCTCTCAATCCTCGAGCCGGGGGATACGGAAGAATCGATACAGGCCGTCTGCGTTGGCGTGGTCAACACCAGGCCGGTGCTCAACAGTGAAATCCATCCCCTGGATGGGAGATGGACCAGCACAACAGTTTGGGGTTCTCCCCTCTCATTTGCATTAGCCACCGGAGGGGTTGGTGGTCGGTCTGGACTCGGAAGTGAGTACCGAACAGGTAGGGCCTCAGCTTCTTCAGGGCCCAAACCACCGCAAAGGCCTCCCGCTCGATGGTGCTCCACCTTTGCTCTCGAGGAAGTAACCTCCGGCTAATGAATGCCACTGGCTGATCTAGGCCTTTGTCGTTTATCTGGGGCAGGACTGCTCCGATGCCATGCTCGGACGCGTCCGTCTGGACCACGAACTCTCGGGAGTAATCGGGGACCTGTAGTACTGTAGTCCTTCAATGCTTCGAACGCCTCTTGGCAGGCGGGGGTCCAGCTGACTTTCTTCGGCTGGTTTTTGGAGGTTAACTCCGTGAGGGGGACTACGATGCTGCCGTATCCTTTTATGAATCTTCGGTAGTACCCCGTGAGCCCTAGGAATGCCCGCACTTCCGTCTGGGTCGTGGGGGCATCGATCTTGGGCTGGAGGGGGGCTACGAGGCCGCTTCCGACCTGCTGCCCCTGGTAGACTACGGACCCTTGTCCGATCTGGCACTTGCTTGCCTTAATGGTGAGCCCGGCCCTCTGCAGGGCCGTCAGCACCTCCCAGAGTTGTTGGAGGTGCTCGGACCAGTGGGAGCTGAACACCGCGATATCGTCTAGATACGCGGCGCTGAATTCTTCCAACCCAGCCAGTACCTGGTTAACCAGCCTCTGGAAGGTGGCGGGGGCGTTTTTCATCCCGAAGGGCATCACCCGGAAATGGTAGTGACCATCCGGGGTGGAGAAGGCGGATCTCTCTCTGGCCCCCCTCGGCGAGGGCGATCTGCCAGTATCCGCTGGTCAGGTCGAACGTGCTGAGATAGCGAGCAGCCCCTAGGCGGTCAATAAGCTCATCTGCTCGGGGAATGGGATGGGCGTCGGTTCTGGTGACTGCGTTGAGCCCGTGGTAGTCTACGCAGAACCTCAGCTCGGGAACAGCACTGGGGGCGGCTGCCTTCGAAACCAGGACCACGGGGCTCCCCCATGGGCTGTCAGAGGCTTCGACCACTCCTAGAGAAAGCATCTTGGAGTCTTCGGCCTTGATGCAGGCCCGGACTCTGTCAGGGACGCGGTAGGCTCTGTGCCGTACCGGAGGGCTGTCCCCGGTGTCCACGTCATGGACGCACCAGCTGGTGACGCCGGGGATGAGGGAGAAAAGGTCCGAGAATTGTCCCAGTAACTGGCGACAGTCCTCGCGCTGCTCGGGGGTGAGGGAGGAGGAGAGACTCACTCCCTCTACGGAGCCATCTTGTTCCTTCGCACACAGGAGATCGGGGAGAGGCTCCATTTCCTCTTCCTCTCCGTCGTCGGTGGCGAGGAGCAAACTCAACTCGGACCGCATGAAGTGGGTTTGAGGCGGTTCACATGGAGGACCCTCAAAGGGTTCCTGGGGGACTGCACATCGATGAGATAGGTCACCTGGCTCTTGCGTTCCACCACCTTGAAGGGCCCTGTCCACTTGTCTTGCAGGGCACAGGGTTCAACTGGGGCCATCACCCAGACCTGCTGCCGGGTTGAAACTCGGCCAGAGTGGCATTCTGGTCATACCAACGTTTCATCTCTTCTTGACTGGCCTCGAGGTTTGCCTCGGCCAGTTCTCGGAACTTCCGAGTCTGGTTTCGGAGAGCCAGGATGTATCGAAACACATCCGGAGGGGGCTCTGGGGCCGCCGTTTCCCAACCTTCTTTGACCAGGCTGAGGGGCCCACTGACGGGGTGCCCATAAAGCAGCTCAAAGGGGCTAAACCCCAAGGATTTCTGGGGGACTTCGCGGTACGCGAACAGGAGACAGGGAAGGAGGACGTCCCACTTATGCCTCGGGGGCTCTTCGAGACCCATGATCATTCCCTTGAGGGTCCGGTTGAATCGCTCAACCAGGCCGTTACCTTGGGGGTGGTATGGGGTGGTGAACTTGTACGTCACCCCACATTGTTGCCAGAGGGACTTCATGTACTTCGAGATGAAGTTTGTTCCTCGGTCGCTCACTACTTCTCGGGGGAATCCCACCCGGGAGAAGATCCCCATGAGGGCCCGCCCCACTACGGGGGCCGTCACCGTTCGGAGGGGGATGGCTTCGGGAAATCGGGTGGCATGGTCCACCAGGACGAGAATAAATCGGTGGCCTAAGGAGGTCCGGGGGTCAAGAGGCCCCACGATATCGATGCCCAACCGTTCAAAGGAGGTACTGACCACGGGGAAGGGTTGGAGGGGGGCCTTGCATCTCGCGCCGCTCTTCCTGCTGGACTGACACGTGGGGCAGGACTTGCAGTGGGCCTCCACATTGGAGCGCATGCCGGGCCAGTAAAAGTGCGTGGCCAGGCGGTGATATGTTTTGTCTTGTCCCAGGTGTCCCGCCAGGGGTACATCATGGGCCAGGTTCAGGAGGAAGCCGCGGAAGAGTAGGGGTACCACCAGCACCCGGGCTGACCCTAGCCCGGCAGACTTCTGTTCACTATATAACAGGCCGTTTTCCCAATAGACAAGGTGGGAGCCGGACTGGTCACCGGCGGCCTGGGCGGTGGCCTGCTGCCGCGGCCCAACCAAGGATGGACAGGAGGTCTGTTCTAGGCATAATCCTTCTCGGGACGGTCCTCCCTCTTGGCGCCACTGGGCCAACTCAGGAAGTTCGTCCAAGCTCGGGGTCTGTTCGACGTCAGGGCCGAGGGGACCTGCGTCGGTGACAAGGCTCTCACTGTGGGATAGCTTGGGGGTTTCAGATGATCCGGGGACCTCAGGATCCTCGGAGACTGGCTGAGCGTTCTCGGGACTTACCCCCTCTGGGGTGGACACTCGGGCGGTCATGGAACGGGTGCTCACACAGGCCCATTCGGGCAGGCCCACCATCTCCAGGTGAGTCCTTCGTTCTACCTGCTTCCACGGGGAGCTCTCCAGGTCGTTACCGAGGAGGCAGTCCACATGCATGTCGGTGCGGACCGCTACTCGGAACTCTCCGGAGACGCCCCCCCATTCGAACGGGACCTGAGCTATTCGGCAGGTGCGGATGGAATTGTCAGCTGCGATCACCCTGCAGGAGGCGTGGGGTACAATTTGGGCATCTGTGACTAGTTGACACCTTACTGCAGTGATGCTGGCCCCTGTGTCTTGGAGTGCCCCTATGCGGTGGCCATTGACGGTCACCTGCTGTCGGTACTTCTCAGTATTGTCTGGCAGGGGGATTCGGGGACCATTTCCCTATCACCCAGGGAGACTAAAATCATGGCTGCTGGGTCACCCCCCTCGAAATCCCCCCCTCTTCTTCTTCTAGGTCTACGGAGGCTAGCTGCCGCGCTGGGGGACCTGCAGCAGCGGGTTTCTTGAACAGAGGGCATCGGGGGTTATTGGCATAATGCCCTGGTTGCTGGCAATGGTAGAAGGCTGGGTTGACTCGGGGTCCTGGTTTGGCTGGAGGAAACCCTGCTCTCGCTGTGGGAGGAGAGGTTCCGGACTGGTTTCTGGGGGGGCTTCGTGGGGACCCTACCTGGGACCCCCTCTGTCTACTCTGACCCCCCCTCCCCTCTGGCGGGAAGATCCTTGCTCGTTTCGGCCATAGTCTCCCCCGGGACCCCGGGGGACTCTGGTGCTCACCCAGCGATCGGCCTCGACGGCCAGCTTCCGGGGGTCAGCCAACTTGCTGTCCAGAAGATGCTGCCTCAGTTCCACAAAGCAATTCGTGGACAAATGTTCATAGGCGATGAGATCAATGAGTCCCTCAAAGGTGGACACCTTGCTGCCCTTGATCCACCCTTCCAAAGCCCGGCTGTAGAAATTCACGTATTCTACCCATCTGGTGCCGGGGATCTTCTTGCAGTCTCTAAACCATTGTCGGTACATTTCTGGGGTGAGCCCGTACCTTGTGAGGAGGGCCTCCTTCATGTGGCTGCAGGATGTTTGCTCGGAGGATGGTAGATCGAGTAGGGTATCTCTTCCCTCGCTCAGGAATCGACCCCACAGCCCGGCTCCCCAATCCTTCTGTGGAACTCGGTGGGAGGTCATGGCGACTTCGTAGACCTTGAACCATTGCTGGATGTCATCGTTCTTGTAATATTCTTTTACCACATCCTTGGGGATGTGGACTTTTGGTTCCGCCGGGGGAACGGCTTCTCGGGTCCCCGACGTTCGGTTGTCGTCGCTCCGGGCCTTCAGTTCGATCTCCTTCAGGCCGCGCTCGTGCTCCAGCTGGAGTCTTTTGCCTTCATGTTCTCTCCGGAGTTTCTTCTCCTCCAGTTCTCCTTGCAGCCGTAACTGCTCGATGGCTAGTTTCTTCTCGGCCAACTTGAGCTCTCCTTCTATCTTCAGGTGCGCTAGTTCTATCTCCTGGCTTCGGTTGCGTTCTCGGTCTGTCATCTCCTCTGGTGACAGACCTCTCTCCGTGCTGGGACTCCGCGTCGGGGACTCTGCTCTCTCCTCCTCTTGGATGTGGGTTTCGGTCAGTGGCCCTCCCTCTCCACCGTCTTCTGCTGGCGGGGGAAGATGGGCTTCGGCCTCTACCCATGCTGTCAGGGCTTTCTGAAAGTCCTCCTTGGTGCTTAACCCAATTGTAGTGATATGGAGATCTTTGCAAAACTGCTTCAGCTCTCGGTGCATTTAATCTTCCAGACGCTCCATCTGGAAGGTGGTCTTGTCATTCGTTACGATGAGACTCATGGTTGTTCTTCGTTCGGGTAGTGTGTCAGTTCCTGTACGATCCCTAGACGTAGGTTCTTATCCCGCCGCTGCCACCAATGTTCAGAGGGCCAGGTTATGCTCACCCGACCACCCCAGGACCCACCTCTCCCACGGATGTTGCCGAGTCTTATCGTGAGGTCCCCACCGGGGAGGACTTCGAGTCTAGGATCATACACACTGAGCTCACACCACACTTATGAACGGACACCACACCGTAGGTTTTCAGTAATAAGTTCTTTATCAAGAGTAAGAAGAAACCAGCACTCTTATTTACAAGCGATCGAGGGATCGTAAACTCTTTGGGAATGCGGGAAGAGGGAAGCGGGACAGTCTCAGTCTTTAGGCCAGTACGAAGCGTACCCTGCGCACAGCTCTCAATCCTCGAGCCGGGGGATACGGAAGATGGTGGTCGTACTAGCTGCTTCACTCACGTCGAGTCAACTCAGGTCGTGATGGTAGAGTTGATGGTCCAGCCGGACCAGTGTACTCCTCGAGCCGCGACGAGGTCAGCAGGGCTCGATCCGGAGATGTTCTTGAGGAGCCGCGACAGCGTCAGCAGGGCTCAGATGGTTTCACGTAGATCTCTTTCGAGTTCAAGCTCGAGCCGCGACGAGGTCAGCAGGGCTCCGAGGTCTTAGTTCGGTCTTTGCAAGGATGAGCCGCGACAGCGTCATCAGGGCTCCGATAATCAAGTTCCGTGTTACGATAAGGAGCCGTGACAGCGTCAGCAGGGCTCAGAGATTCAAAGATTCAGTTCTCCCAAGGGTCAGCCGCGATCAGATCAGCAGGGCTTTCTTGTCCAGGATACAACTGCCAGCTAGTTGTGGTGCGGGCCTTGATATAGTCCAGTGGCCCTTTGATGTCCGGACCCTCGCAGGCGGAGGCCTCATGCTTTGGGGGTTGGTCGTTGGGGAGGTCGGCGGTTGGCTCTTTGATCCTTTGAAGATGCGTCTGGGATTTCCCAGACGCCCAGCAGGGTCTGGAGCCAGCACTCGGGGAGGCCAGAGGTGCCATCGAAACTCCCTGGCTTATCTCACTCGGGGAGCTCTTTACCCCCCAGCCGGGACTGGCGCTCCTTGGAGTCTAAGTTTCGCTGGGGCCGGGGTCATGCTAGGCCCAGGGACTCAGGGGTCTCGGGGAAGGAAAATGGCTGCCGGGCCTTGTGGGGCAAGCAGGTTCTTGGCGCTCGGAGCCGGGAGTGGGACGGGACATGCGGGGCTGGTCGTCGATTACGGGGTCTGGGTGTACAGGGAGCAGGCCGACCAGGGAACTCTGGGTGCAGGGCTACGCTAACGGGTGCTGAGGAACGGGGGGGAACCACGCCACGAGGCTAGGTCCAACAGGGTGGCAGAGTGGGCTAAAGAAAGGTGATGGATTAAACCCAGATCTTTTGACTGGGTGTGAGTGTTTGATTGATTCAGATGCTCCGTCCATCACTAGCCCCTTTTGTACCGCTTTTGGCCGCCATAAGTGTGGCAGGGTATGCTCAGACGTGAGTCCCTTGCTCACTTTGCCACTGGATTCAAGCAAGCCGGGCTGAAGACGGATGGAATGCCAGAAACCGGTCCTCGGAAGCTTGTTTCCGGTCCAGGGAAGACATGGCTTGGCAGATCGGGCTGGACTGTTCCCATGAGGCACAGGGTCAGACTGATTTGCATAGTGCCATGTCTGAACTGGGGTGGCAGAGTGGGCTAAAGAACGGTGATGGATTAAACCCAGAACTTTTGACTGGGTGTGAGTGTTTGATTGATTCAGATGCTCCGTCCATCACCACCCCCTTTTGTACCGCTTTTGGCCGCCATATGTGTGGCAGGGTATGCTGAGATGTGAGTCCCTTGCTCACTTTGCCACTGGATTCAAGCAAGCCGGGCCCCTTTTGTACCGCTATCTTATTGATAGCAAAAGACACACAATTGATCGACGGAATGCAGAACAAATCAAAACATTCACCCCCAGTCAAGAGATCTTGGTCAAATCCATCATTCTTTTGCTCACCATGCCAACCCAGTTTAGACCTGGCCATTTGCAAATCAGTCTTGACCCTGTGCCTCATGGGAACAGTTCAGCCCGAAGTGCTAAGCCAGGTCCTCCCTGGACCAGAAACAAGCATCTTAGGACCAGTTTCGGGCTTTCATCCCTCTTCAGTCAGGATAGCTTGGGTCCAGTGAAACAGTGAGCACAGGACCCACATCTGGGCATACCTGGCGCCCATAGGGCGAGAAAGCAAAAGACACACATTTTTTGATATTGATAGGGTGCATCCTTCACCTTTTATTTTGGTGCAGGGTACCGCAGAAATAGTCCTTGCAGCGCTCTCCAGCACCCAAACATCTTATATGTGGAATCAAGTGTTTTCACAAATTTTAAGACCATCTATTTGTTGGTCTTAAAAAGCTGCCTCTAATTTGACTTATCAGCAGTTTTGGGGGTTATCGCCAGACGGGAATTTAAATATTGCGAAGTGGGGATAATGGCAGTTTTTTGTATGGGAACGCCCACCTTGCATCTCGTTTTTGTTAACAGAAGTGGCGATTTTGAAAATTAATGTGTTTACGCTGGAAAAGTGCTGCTAATTGCAGTTAGTGGCAACTTGTAAATACGGCGATAAAAAAAGCCGCCTTAATGTCAAAAAATGTACGCTACTGCGGCATTAAGTTCTTGTTAATATACCCCTTAGTATGGATTATCTGAGCAAACATGTCCCTGGTGCCAACTGTCGTTCAATATTGGATCAATTTTGATCAACCAGGATATTCCTTGCACTGTTTTCTTTATCTCCTTTCACATGTAACACAAAGTATTTATTATGGACTTACAACTTTCTAGGGGAATCCACAACCCTTAGAATCCCCAAGATGTGGGAAAGGCACACACATTTGACCTGCATAACTTTTGTAAAAGAAGAAAAACAGTAATGAAGACCTAATCGCAAAGTGCTCCAAATATCAAAAATGTCCTCCGCATTGAGGGTGGAAAAGGCAACTAAGGGGTTAAGTTGTTAGAAAATTAAGAGGCACATAAACAAACCCCTATCACTACAGGAACATAACTTTTTCCAACGTTCCTGTGGGGATAATGACTTGGTTTTATTTACAAGGCAGCGTTAACCCACTTAATATGGTTTAACGCTGCCTTGTAAATAGGTCCCCCTTTCACGCTATGATTAGTAGGGAAAGTGTGGGCAGTGGCTGTTGCGGTGAGCGTTCCACCACAACACCCATTAATATTGACAGTGCCCCCTATTTAAAAGGGTGGTATGAATAGGAGTCAGCGCCAAAATTAAGACCAGGGAAAACCTGGTCTTAAGATGGCGAAACAAGGAGAAAAGCTTTATTTCTCCTCCTTTTTGCTTTTTCCATGTGTGCTGCCTTCTGCAGCACACATGGAAAAAGAAAAACGCTTTAGATTGTTTATGTGTAGGAAGGTGTCCCTTCCTGCACTTAAACAATCTTTTTTTAAAAATGATATTTTGTAACTTCCTTGTGTGCTGCATTAAGTAACACACATTGAAGTTACAAAATGCCATTTAAAGATTGTGTATGTGTAGGAAGGGACACCTTCCTACACATTAACATCTTCCTCTGCACACAGACACCTTTGCACTATGGTGCAAGGGTGCCTGGGTTGTCACTAAGCTGCTAAAGTTAGCACCAGCTCAGGAGAAAATGCAAGGCTGCACCATATTCTTGTAAATATGGTGCAGCCTTGCGTTTCTGAAGTGGCGGAGTGAGGCGGTTAGCCATGACGGCTAACGCATCACTCCACCACTTCTTTCTAGGGAACATCCTTTACAACGCAACTTTTACCACGCAGTGCCTTTACGACGCAACTATTACAACGCAAACCATTACAACGCATTGCGCTGGGGGGCGCTCTAGGATAGGGAGTAGATTTAATTTACTATCCAACACCTTCCCTACTATCCACGGGGACTGGAGTTGGAATAGTAAATTAAACTATTCACTATCCAGCACCCCTCAGCACTATGCGTTGTAAAACTTGCGATGTAAAGGCATGCGTGGAAAAAGCATGCGTTGTAATGTCATACATTCCTTCTTTCTACATATATGACCCAAAATGTGGTCCATTAACAGTATTTAGAGCCACTGAACTAGCTACACATTTATTACCGCAATTTTCCTATGTGCTGCTGAAAAACTGGAATGTTTGCCGCTATCTGGTCGAAAGGTCGAAAACACTGTGGGAGGGCAATTGTCTGGAGAGTTGTAAATCCCAACATTAACAGACACTGGTTTCTGTGCTACATTAGGACTCTATTGACCCTCACTGTATTACCTCCACTGTACATATCTTTTGTCACATTTTGTCATTGTTCACACCCTCAAGCACTTGAATACATTTGTTTATGACTACATACTATTGAATATACATATTTGACAAGGCGAGGCTTCTTGGCTTTGTCATTGCTTGTTCATTAAACTCTGCCCTAATAAATAAGCTGCAGAGGAGCTAGAGGGTTTTTGAATTCAACATTTAAAGTAACATTTAACTGTGGAGTCGGCAGTACAAGGGTGCTGTACAACATCTTGTTACTAGATGTCCCTAAAGAGACCGGCGTACAAGGGTGCAGTACCGCAGGTTGTTACTAAATGTCGCTGTAGAGTCAGGCGTACAGCGGTGCAGTACCGCAGGTCGTTACTAGATGTCCCTGTAGAGTCAGCAGCACTCAGTATAGAGCCACAGGATTCTGTTATCGAGTTTACTGATATTAAACGCACAGAATTTATTACTTAATGAATGACAAGATTATTTATCTAATAACCATTTGCTAAGATCAAAGCCTCCCTAAACATTTCTACATACTACGCCTCAAAGATCTCTTAGTACACGAAATAACAAGTGATATGAAGTCTATACTTTCTGTACTGGGGGATGGAAAATGGTTTATTTAACTGTAAGAAACACAAATTCAACACATTCTCCAAGGCTTGACACTGACAATGTGATACCCGATCGTGAATGACAAGGATTTGCAGAAGGCATTGCGGGTATGCAGCTTTTGCGCAATAGATTGTGGGTATACCGGTGCTTGCACAAAGGATTGTGGGATATAAAGACTTCCTGTTCAAAGCCCCGCCTCCTCTCCTTCACTTGAGCAACTTGTGGTTCAAAGGTTACCACGGACGTCCGCGAGTTCCTGTTGGTGGAAATCCACACCATGAGCCTTAATGCCCGTTTTATCAAACAATAAATAAAGTTGTGTGAATGAATGTACGCTTGAGTCTTATGAAATGCATTTTGTATGTTATGACAAAGGATACAAACTTATTAACACCCTTCAGAAGTTCGCCTGACCCAACCCAGTGCATCCTAACTCCGTTGACAGCACCAGAAACAGCTAGCCCGAATCAGAGGGGTAGATTTATGAGGCCCTTGCGCCACGTTTACGCCGCTTTTGCGTCACGCAAGGCGGCGTAAACGTGGCGCATCCCTACGAGGCATTTACAACGTGATGCATCTATGTAGATGCGTCACGGTGTAAGGCCCTGCGCCACATGAAACCTGCGTCAGGTTTCATGTAGGCGTTACGGTGCAGGGGTGGGCGTTCCGTCGCAGGAACGCCCCTGGAAAGTGACTCAGTGAAATCTACAAGATTTCACTGAGTCACTTTCTACGTCAATTCCTTACGCCTGCTTGAAGCAGGCGTAAGGGTGACGCACCATGCATTGTAGGGTGGCCCCTGTGCATTGCAGGAGTGACTCCAGCAATGCGCCGCCCGTACGCCGAGAGATGCGTCACGCATCCTCACTGCCTTGCACCATGGTGCGCCGCATCATAAATGCGGCGCACCATGGGTGGCGGAGCCGTGGCGCACTGTGGCGCACATTAACTGGCGCATCCCTGGGGATGCGTCAGTTAACGTAAATCTGCCCCAGAGTGTTCAGGCAGGTCTACGCCGTCTCAATGTGTGGAGAGGTGTGGCTCAATGGTTAGAGTGGCAGACCCTGATGCAGAGGTCTAGCCCGGGACAAGAGTTCAATTCCCCGCCTCGGCGGGTCTTGGGCCCAAAAATTCCACGGACCTGATAATTCTTGCCTCTGTGCCTATTCCAATCATGGAGTCCCACTCTGCAACTCTGGGCAATAGCTTGCTTAATCTCCACAACGGCCCCCACAACGCTAAGGATGCCTGGCCTCCACCTTGGGGGTGTCCAGGAGTGGACACCTCACAGGGAAAGCCAGGATGGGTTCCACAGCGGTATTCGTACAAGCGCCTTGAGGGTGAGTAGTGCGCTATACAAGTATCAATTTACATTTACAATGTATTGTATTGTATTGTATTTATTATTTGTAACGCGCAACTGTCACCCTACGGGTATCCTGGCGCCCAAACAGGAAGTAGTCAGATGGTGCGACAATACACTAGCTGTTATAGCTTATATAAAACAGCCGCCGGAACTATAAGATAGAATCACGGGGGTTAGACTTTGGCGAACAGCCATGTTTTCAGGCTCTTTCTGAATCCCAGTAGGGTGTCAATTTGCCTGATGTTCTGAGGAAGCTCGTTCCACAGCCTAGATGCAGAGGTGCAAAAGGCTCTGCCTCCCATCCTCGATCTCTTGATCCTGGTAGTTACTGCCAGACCCTGACTAGAGGAACGCAGGGACCTGATGGGCTTATACCATGAAAGCCTTTCCTGTAAAGGAATGGGTCCCGTATTGTGCAGGGCTCTATATACAATACATAGGGACTTAAAAGCGACTCTACTCCCAATTGGCAGCCAATGTAGGTCTCTGAGCGCCAGCGTAGTGGAGGAACTACGTGGTCTTTTTAGTGCCAGCTTGGCCGCTATAGACTGTACCCTCTGGAGCCCCTGCAAGATGTATAAGGGGGCCCCAAGATAAAGAGAGTTACAGTAGTCCAGTCTGGCCAGGATCACGCTCCTCATCACTAACGATCTAGACTCATCAGGCAGAAGGGGCAGGATCTGTCTAAGTGCTTTCAGCAGTCCAAAGCAAACACTGATGGTTTTATTCGTCTGAGAGGTCATTTGGAGATCTGCGTCAAACAGTACCCCTAGATTGCGCACGGTCTTAACTGGGATGCAGGGATCAGCTCCCGGCACAAGCCTGATCTCATAGGGAGGTTGTTGACTCAGTTTGGCTGACGAGCAGTAAACCACCTCCGTCTTCCCCCCGTTAAATTGAAGGGAGTTTATCTTCAGCCACCTGGAGACCCTATTCATGCAGTTCTGAAAGGTCTCCATGGTCACTGCCTGTCTTCCTTCTAGGGAGAACACCAGTTGGGTGTCGTCGGCGTAATTTATCACATCTATTCCATAGGATTTAATCATGGGAATCAGGGGCTGCAGATAAAGATTAAAAAGAATAGGGCTAATCGAGGAGCCCTGAGGAACTCCATGACTAACCAGGGACTTGGGAGATGAAAAGGGAGCTAGGGTCACCACCTGTTGTCTATCTGTCAGGTAGGATTGTATCTGTCCTTTTACATCCATCAGACTATGTCCATCCTGTTCAAAGCAATTCAAGCCCCACTCACATTCACCAGAACCAGTGTGGCCCTGCCACGTCCATTCTAGCCCCATTATCCCCTAACACAGCCAGCCTGGGTCTGTCCAGTCCATCTTGTAGCCTCATTCAAACTGTATCAGCCTGATGATGTCCAGTCCCATTCCCGAACTGAACAAGCCAGCCCCACGCAGTGTGTTCACACACCATCAATATTCATACTACCCTGCCAGACCAAGCCATTCTAGGTGCATGCACACCCACCAGAACCAGCCTGTAGGGTTACTAACTCCATGTTTTTAGGTCTAGCCTAGTGTCAGCGTGCAAGCGCTGCTTTGCTGATGATCTACTGTTGTTCAGTACGTGAGAGAAGGCCCACCCACTCTCCCTCCATATTTTTTAGGTCTCGGGCCTAGCCTACACACTGCGTAAGCAGTGTGGGCGTAGCCCAGCGTCCTTTTCCCAGCGTTTTGAAATTGGACCTTGGATTCCAAATAAATCGTGCGTGTGGATTTCCAAGGTCCAATTTCATTGGCCTTCTGGTGCGTGCTGTTTTGTAACAGAACACCCAATAGGCCATTGGCGGTCGCGTAGCTCCGCCCATGGCCTATTGGTGCCTGTTACGCGCACCAGACGGAGCCTGAGCGCCCCAAAGAAGCCTAGGGACCCCCCAGAAGGGACTGAACTGCTGGAGACCAGGGGTAAGTGTGACATGCCACGTGGATGATGGACGAGAGTTTATTTATTTATTTATTTTATGCGATTTTATACAGCGCAGACTTTACCAGAAGGTGTCAGAGCGATTCACAACAGGAAGCGCTGAACGAGGGGGGAGACCAGGTGGCAACAGGGCTGCCAGGTGGCCCGTATGTCTCAGTTCTGGCAGAATATCAGTGCCCCCTCTTTATAGGGCCCCTCAGTGCCGAGGTCCGCCTCCTTTCGAGATCCCCCTGGAATAGCACCCGGGCCGGGCTCGCGCACTTGAAAGGGAAGTTCATGTGGGATCCGCATTTCATGGTCAAGGCGCCACCTTTCATCCGGGGGTGCTGTTGTGTGTGTGTGCTGTATAAACAAAGGCACCTCCCTCCCTCTACCGCCTCTCAGACAGGCGCGGTTCGTCCATTGGGGCGTGGGGGCGTAGCCCTCCCTGCCCGACGCCGCCCGGAGCTCCCTCATGACAATCATGTCAATGAATCAACATGACGTCAGACCGCCGGGCGGGCGTCATGTTGATTCATTGACATGATTATACGGACGGCAACACAAGTACGCATGGTGGGGACGGAGGATGAATTTTTACCCGTGCCCACGCATGCGCACTTGTGTTTTGGCGGCTTTGCGCATGCCCATCAGGAGCCCTAATGGGCGTGCTGCGGGCGAGAGGGTACCTGTGCCCCTGGAGCCAGGATTGGCCAGGGGCGCTGTGAGCCTGTGACGTGTGCGGGACCGGCAGCAAGGTAAGAGTGTGTGTTTTTCGGTGTTCCAGTAAACTAGCTTGCACAAATGACTTGAGATAGTTCAGTGTGTTAATGATGTATGGATGCAGGATGGGTGGGTGGATGCATGAATGATGTATGGGTGGATGGGTGGATGCATGATGGATGGATGGGTGGATGCATGAATGAATGATGTATGGATGCAGGGTGGGTGGATGGGTGGATGCATGAATGATGTATGGGTGGATGGATGGATGCATGCATGCATGATGGGTGGATGCATGATGGATGGATGGGTGGATGCATGAATGAATTATGTATGGATGCAGGGTGGGTGGATGGGTGGATGCATGAATGATGTATGGGTGGATGCATGAATGATGTATGGATGGATGGATGCATGCATGATGGGTGGGTGGGTGGGTGGATGCATGAATGAATGATGGATGGATGGATGGATGGATGCATGCATGCATGATGGGTGGATGCATGATGGATGGGTGGATGGATGGATTGGTGGGTGCATGAATGATGTATGGATGCAGGATGGGTGGATGGATGCATGCATGAATGATGTATGGATGGATGGATGCATGCATGATGGGTGGATGCATGATGGATGGATGGATGGGTGGATGCATGAATGAATGATGTATGGATGCAGGGTGGGTGGGTGGATGGATGGGTGGATGCATGAATGATGTATGGATGGATGCATGGATGGATGCATGCATGATGGGTGGATGCATGATGGATGGATGGGTGGATGGATGGATGCATGAATGATGGATGGATGGATGGATGCATGATGGGTGGATGGATGGTTGGGTGCATGAATGAATGATGTATGGATGCAGGATGGTTGGGTGGATGGATGGGTGGATGCATGAATGATGGATGGATGCATGCATGCATGCATGATGTATGGATGCATGCATGATGGGTGGATGCATGATGGATGGATGGATGGGTGGATGCATGAATGAATGATGAATGGTTGCAGGATGGGTGGGTGGATGTATGGGTGGATGTATGAATGATGTATGGATGCATGCATGTATGATGAGTGGATGCATGATGGATGGATGCATGAATGAATGATGTATGGATGCAGGGTGGGTGGGTGGGTGGATAGATGGGTGGGTGGATGCATGAATGATGTATGTATGGATGCAAGGTGGTTCGGGCTCGCTCGCTACGCTCGATCGCTACGGTGCAATATGCAAATTAGTTTACGCCCTCCACTTTCAAATGTCACCAGCCGCCCCTGCTCTCAGACACCCCTCCCCCTCCAGGAAATGTACACGTTTTCGCTCAAGTGCAAGGTTACACTGCACAGGCACTCTCCGACAGAGCCCCCCCCCCTTACACTGGGTACCACACACGTGTGCCCGGGGGCTGCACCTGACGTCACTTCCACAAGGAGCTCACATTTTTGCGCGCCTCCGTCGGTGCCATGCCAGGGCACGCGTGCAGCACTCGTGCTGTGCATCGTGTGCACGTTACACATAACACAACACATTACAAAATCTGCACTGTTTGCAATATGTCCTTGCTGTAGGAACTCCAACAACTGGGTGTGCATTTTGTTCTGGATGGAGACAGATTAAACACTGCACTATGTGCCCCATGACCTGTAGATGGACGTAAAGACTGACAGTAAACACTGCACTATGTGAAAGCGATCGCGAAAGCGATCGTTTTCAGTGCTGCATGTTTTTCTCTCTTTCCTTTAGCTCTGGCCTGTCTCTAACCAGGCCGCATGGAAGCAGGCGCTCTACTAGAGACATCCAGCACTGGGCATAGAAAGAGCGCCTCGAAGCCGCTACACAGCCCTTGTGGGCAGGCAGCACTTGGACGTTTACACAGAGACCTGAGGCACTGGTGAATAGCTCCTCGAAGCAGCGTGCAACTTCTCAAAGTGTGTAAGCGCCTCGCCCGCAGTGCCTGGATTCCTTCTGAAACATGGAAGCACCTCCACTTAGCGCCTCGAAGCATTTACAGGACCCAGCTCCGGAGTACAGCTCCTGGAAACACTGCACAGCCTGCCAGGCACCGTATTTTGACAGCACCTTCAGGTGTGAGCGCCCACACATAGCACCTGGAAACTCTGCTCTGGACTAGCGCCTCTAAGCTTTAGAACTTGGTTTTTGTGGGCCAAGACGGAGCCTGAGCGCCCCAAAGAAGCCAAGGGCCCCCCCAGAAGGGACTGAACTGCTGGAGACCAGGGGTACACTGCACTATTTGCAACATGGCCTCAGTGAAATGAATGTAAGGACTGACTGTAAACACTGCACTATTTGCAAAATGGCCTCAGGGAAATGAATGTAAGGACTGACTGTAAAACTGCACCATGTGCACCATGGCCTCAGTGTAACTGGACGTAAGGAGTGACTGTAAACACTGCACTATGTGCCCCATGACCTCAGTGTAGATCAGAGGTCTTTAAACCTTTGGATGCAGAGGCCCCCCTGTCGACATTTTCAGGTGTGAGGACCCCTCATGACAAAAATTTCCAAACCTGTAGGCAGAATCTGCACATGCATCAAACTCCAGCTCTGGTCCAGGCATCACAACACGATTTTGTCCCAGAGCAGCAGAGGGCAAACAGCCTGGATTCATGGCTCTGCCAGTGCCGCAGGTTAACAAACAGTTTCCTAAGCCTACCTACTCAGGGGCAGATTTACAAGCCCCCTGCGCCACCCTATGTCACTTTTTGTGATGTATTGGTGGTGCAGGGGGCCCTTCCATATTTACAAGGAGAGGAAAAGCCACCCTGCGTGACTTTTCCTCTCCTCATAAATATGGCCCCTTCCCATGCCACACTGTGCGTTCCATGGGTGTTGCTGTGGGTGTTCCAACGCAACACCCATTGAACAAGACCCATCTCCATATTTACGAGAAATTGTAAATTTGGAGATGCGTGTGAATGCTACGCCACCCTAGAGGTGGCATAGCGAGGCGCAACGAGGAGAAATGTTTTCATTTCTTCTCATTTATTCCACTTTCAATGCGTGCTGCATTCTACAGCAGGCATTGAAAGAGGAAAATGCCTGTAGTGATTGTTTTTGTTCAGGAAGGTGTCCCTTCCTGCACAAAAACAATCTAAGCCACGACGCAGGCATCCGTGCACCATGGTGCAAGGGTGCCTGCGCCGGCGCATGGCTGAAGCTTGTGCGCCAGCGTAGGAGAAGGACAGAGATGCGACATATTCTTGTAAATATGTCGCATCTCTGTGCTTTCCAAACTAACAGAGCACGGCGCAGCAAAATGACTTGCTGCACCATGCTGTGATACTTGTTGTAAATCTGCCCTAAAGTGCTTTAAAAATTTTACAACTCCAGCACAGCCACAGGACCAAATTCTCACGAGTGCCGAGATGCAATGGGACTTGTATATAATATTTTTATATGATAAATTATTCTTATAATAGAAGTTGGCAAAAGTGAAAAACATTTTGGGGCAGATTAACAAGCCCCTTGCGCCACTTTTAACATGGGAAAAGTGACGCAAAAGTGGAGCAAAGGGTTTGTAAATCCACCCCTTGGTGTACAGAAAAAAACCTTTTGAGATGAATGTCTTTTCTGTTCTTGGTTAATTTCATTTGTTATTGCCCTGTGACATTCTTAACTTCTTGGAGTTTTAGTCACATCTGCTGTGTGATAAAACTGTTTAAATATAAGGAATAGGCACAGTGGGGGGCCAAGGGGTACTTTTTAATGTGCATTTCCCACAAAAAAAGATTCAGATTGCTCCAACGAATTTTTGGCAAAACAGAGGTAATATGAATCAAAGCCTTTGTTTTGTTTATTTATTAATTTACTGCAGGATGTGTTTACAATACCCCAAGCTCACTGTGTGATTATGGGGAGCTTGTTTTAGAATAGAGCTGTTTTCAATTGTTTTCTTTAAAAAAAACGGTTTAACGGTTTTATTACTTTTAACTTGTGGAAAATTAATTGTCCTTTGGTGCTTACCTTGCTGTAAACACATGGGTGTTGATCATGTTGGTGTATTGTGGTTGTTCTTTTATTGTTCTGTGCTTGGTAATTAGCATACTGTTTTTGTTCTTCCTTATATGTGAACTTTTATGCATCTATCAAATGCGAATACATTTATTTTGATTGATTTAATCAAAGCCTCCCAACACAAGTTGAGAACCTAAAGAGACCTTGCTCCGAAGAGCATGAAAGAAGGGGGGCAGTCATCAAAATTCAGACATGCATATTTTGCAAAATTTTTTCATCTAATTATGCCTGTAAGCTACTCCCCAAAAGCCTCCCAAAACAGGTTGAGAACCCAGAGACCTCACCCCCAACTTTGCGCTTTTTAAAAATTAATTGACTAAATCTTGAAATTAAAAATGGTGTTGCTTTTGAATGCATCTGTAACCAGTAGATCAACCAGGCGTCAAGAATATATGATGGAGAGTTAGAAAATTGCTCCGAATTGCTTGAAAGAAGGGGGCCAGTCATCAAAATTATGCCTGTAAGCTACTCCCCCTATGTAGTCGGTTGCCCGTTTGTAGAATACATGTTTATTAGCAGTGATTAATCCATTCTTATTGTATTGGTTACAATTTCAGAGGGAAACCTGCAACTGATCGTTAGCAAGATTTGTCGCCCCTTAATGCTTGATTCATTTTTTGTTTCTGCTTCTGTCAAACAACTACCTCCGAAAAAGTGTCTTTAATCTGTATTTACAGGATAATGGCATCCAGTCTGAATATAGTGCAACACTTGTGTTTTCGCCAATTCCCCAAACCTGCCTACCTTAGAATTATTTCCACCATGAGAGCTGAGGGGGAGGGGCTGTATTCGGAGTGTGGACTAGACAGGAGGGGTAGAATCTTGGATGGCTGTGTCTTCATCTACCACTGCCCTCTGTAACTGTACAAACAAAGGTATCTGAGCCGGGCTCCCAGATTTTGGTAGGTAGTAAACACTAAATGGGCTGCCATAGCGCAGAACATAGATATAAAAGCTAAAAACCTACCTTTTGGCACTTTACAAATTGGAAGGTCTGCGCCTTTTCTTTTTTGTGACATTTGATCGATTGATTTACCAGTTTAGATAAAATTAGTCCGTTTTTAAATCATTCCTTATTAATTATGAGGCTGTAATCGTTGCTTTGAGTTCTTTGGGTGCCGTTGTCAAAGCTGTTTCCAGTGGTTCTTGGGCATGTGGCAAGAAGGTGCTAAATTGCTCTGACATAAAATGTTTCAACAAAGCCTCTGTAACCACTTTACAAAGGCATGTAAATATGCAAATGGCCTTTAACGGCCTGTCAAAAACTCGGGCGTGCTGGAGATAAGACTCCAGACACTGCCCAGCCCACAGCAGCTCGAGCTGCACTGCAGCAGCCCGGGCTGAGACACAGACAAGGAGGAGGGGGGCTGAAGCCCTTGTAGTTCTATGGGCCTGGGCAGAAGTTGACAGGTAATACGCGACCCCCTTTGTATCACTCCACGCCCCCCGTGGGGGTCGCGTCCCACAGTTTGAAGACCCCTGGTGTAGATGGACGTAAAGACTGACAGTAAACACTGCACTATGTGAAAGCGATCGTGAAAGCGATTGTTTTCAGTGCTGCTTGTTTTTTAGGTCTCAGGCCTAGCCTACACTGCGTAACCGGGGGGGTGTAGCCCAGTGTCCTTTTCCCGGGGTTTTGAAAATGGACCTTGGATTCCACATAGCTCGGGCATGTGGATTTCCAAGGTCTAATTTCATTGACCTTCGGGTGCGTGCTGTTTTTAAACAGAACACGCAATAGGCCATAGGCAGTTGCGTAGGTCCACCTATGGCCTATTGGTGTCTGTTACGCGCACCAGAGGCCATATGTTTTGAATTATTGTGGCTTGACAGCCGTGATAATTCAACAAATATGCTCTCAGTGGCTCGCGCATGTGCACCCACAGCACACTCACCACCACACACTCACCACCACACACTCACCACCAGCCGTCAGTGCACGCTTTCACCGGGCACAAATACCATCAGCCGTCAGTGCACGCTTTCACCAGGCACAAACACCACCAGCCGTCAGTGCAGGCTTCCACCAGGCACACACCACCAGACGTCAGTGCACTCTTTCACCAAACACACACACACCACCAGCCTTCAGTGCACACTTTCACCAGGCACACACAACACCAGCCATCAGTGCATGCTTTCACCAGGCACACACACCACCAGCCATCAGTGCACGCTTTCACCAGGCACACACACCACCAGCCATCAGTGCACACTTCCACCAGGCACACACACCTCCAGCCGGCAGTGCAAGCTTCCACCAGGCACACACACCGGTATTTAAAATATCGAAATTAAAATATCGATATACAATAATATCGATGTTTTAATATCGATGGTATAGTATATCGATGTGCCATAATATCGACAGACAGAATATCGAGATTAAGGTATGTATGTTAGTAATATCGAAATTTTGTTGTTTAGTGTTATGTATTTTATTTTGTTGTTTATATGTTTGCTAAATATGTTTAGAAATGTATGTTTGAAAATTAGTAATTTTGTTAACATTTTGCGTTTTAGTATTAGAGCGGGTTGTGGGTTTATAGGGGAATAGGGTGGGAAGTAATTTAATAATAATTAATTAATTAATATATGTTTGTAAATATTTTTAATACATAATTAATTGGTAATTAATTAATATTAATTAGTTAATTAATTAATATATGTTTGTAAATATTTTTAAATAATAATTAATTGGTAATTAATTAATATTAATTAGTTAATTAATTAATATAATGTTGTACATATTTTTTTATTAATAATTAATTGGTAATTAATTAATATTAATTCGTTAATTACATTAATTAAAGTAATTTTTAAATATATATAATTTTTTTTATTGTTAATTAATTATTTGGGAAAAAATAATATTAATTAGTAAATTAAATTAATTATAGCTAATGTGCTAATATATTTACTTTATTGTTATTGTTAATTAATAATTAATTGGTAATTAAATAATGTTAATTAATTTTGGGTAAAGGAGTATTTTTAGGGTTCAGGGTCAGTTTTCAGTTCTTGGGTAAAGGGGTATTTTTTGGGTTCAGGGTCAGTTTTCAGTTTTTGGGTAAAGGGGTATTTTTAGGGTTCAGGGTCAGTTTTCAGTTTTTGGGTAAAGGGGTATTTTTAGGGTTCAGGGTCAGTTTTCAGTTCTTGGATGAAGGGGTATTTTTAGGGTTCAGGGTCAGTTTTGGGTTTTTGGGGTACAGGGGTATTTTTAGGGTTCAGGGTCAGTTTTGGGTTTTTGGGGTACAGGGGTATTTTTAGGGTTCAGGGTCAGTTTTGGGTTTTTGGGGTACAGGCGTACAGGGTAAAAATAAAATAAATTTAAATTTAATTTAAATCAATTAAATGAAATTAAAAAAAATAAAATTACATTAAATTATTAAGTTTTTAATTTATTTTAAACGTATATGTATTACTTTTATTTTTTTAATTATGTTTTAATGTTTTTATTTAATATTTGTTAAATTATATGTATTTTAAAATTATTTTTACATTATTATTAATACATTTAAAAAAACAATATTTTTAATTTCGATATTTTTGTACTACGATATTATTTTTTCGATATTTTTGTACTTACCATTATGTATATATAATTTCGATATTTTTGATTTCGATATTTTTGTGTCGATAATTTTGTATGTAGATATTCTGTCTGTCGATATTATGTCAGACATTCACACACACCACCAGCCATCAGTGCACAATTTCTACAGGCACACATACCACCAGGCATCAGTGCACACATCAATTGTTAATGCATCCACAATTAACTATTGTAGCAATCGTAGTATGGTGCACTTTACTTTTAAACATATTCACCTAAAGCGCAGCATGCCACCATTGCTACAATTCCAATCCAACCCACATAATTCCACTACACACCACATGCATACACTCCATAACACATGGCTAAAAGACATTGCCATTTACAATGCCATTAGCTCTAACTCAAATAAATCCGAGACCTATTGCATTTCCAATGCTTGATATTAGCTTGTGTTTTTGTCCTTCCTAAATGCTGTCTTCTGACACCTTCATAGGCTTGTTAGTCACTCCTTAGTACGGCCATGTCGTCTTTTGTATCCTCCCATGTCTACTGGCCCCTTTACTTGGTTGTTACACCATGTGTGTACTATTTATTTTTTACAGCTTCCACAGCCGGTGCCTTTAACAAGGCTGTTTACGAATATGGGCGCTTCTGGGAGGGTCATGGGGCCAGGGCTGGGGCTTTGAAGGTGTCTGTTTACAACACAGAGCTCTTGTTGTTCTTAATGAGGGGTCAACTTGCCAGACATTTCAGGTCTACAACTTTAAACATAGCTCGGCTGCCTCCCTCAAATATGCATGATTATCGGTAATGGAACCGGATTTATTCTAACTTCCACGGCGTGTGCGTTCAAGGTGGCTCCAGTAATCAGTGTTTAGTGCATCAAACGTACTTCACCCACCCAGACTGTACCTTAGCTTTCATACATCACTGCTCCAATGCTAGCAGGGAAGCCATGCCTATGTCTCAACTTCACTCGCCAGGACTTTTGCAATGCTGTTGCCCATGCAGCAAGGCAGCTGGAGAAGCCGTTGATTGAGGACAAGATTTTTAACCAAATCCTCTACTAACTGCCCCAGCTCTACAAACTCAACCAGGATCTACTTGGAGACAGGATGGCCTATTGGTAGAAACACTGCTTATAAGTGGGCATCTGCAAATTATGCTTAGTATTTCTCAAATTGTAAGTGAAAACATCTCAACCCTTCCTCCCAGTCTAGTGCTGCTCTATGCATTTAGTTAAAAGTATAAAACAAAAATCAAGAAAAGGTACGTCGCTTCCCTTCTCAGGAATGCTTTACTCCATTACATCCTAATTTATAGGACAAGCACCATAAGGGCCTCTGTATTTTCCTGTGCTTTCTCCCCCCTCCCGTTGTCCGCATTCCCTTTATTCCCGCCCCCCTCCCTGATTGCGATGACCCTTGAGTTAACCACCCTCCTCCCCTCCCATTGTCCATGTTTACCAGGCTCCCGCCCCCTCCGGTTTTCTGTGTTAAACATGCTCCTGCCCCCCCCCCCCCCCCCCCGGTTCTGTCACGTGGACCCAAAACTTGGATTCAGCCACTTGACACACTATTGATTTATTTGCCCTCCCGGGGGTCCTGAACCCAATGAATTCCTAATAATTGCAGTCTGGAGGGGTGGGGCGGAGCTGTCACCCCACAGCCCTGTCATGTCCCCAGGTCAGCCTCATTTGACAATAAAGTGTGGATCGCTGCAGGCCTTCTGGCCGATGGGTTATTGCAGTGCAATGGGAGAGAGTCCATTTTTCCTAATTGGGACCGCGGCTGGAAGCTGCTTCACAGTCTCCAAATAATGGCTGGGGGTGGGCGGCCTTTCACAAGGTGAGGGTCTCCCCTTCTCCCTGGCAGGATTGACATTTCTTAACCATCCGCTTTGTGTAAACAGTGCATTGCAGTGATTAAAAGAGTTGTTTGGTATCGACTCGAGCCCCCGTGGCACGCTTGAAAGTTCACTGCGCAAAACTAATGACTCTTTTAGGAAACTGCCGCTAAAGCGGCGATAATGGGCTTGATAATATGCTCTTGTGAATTCCCATAGCAGCCCAGGTTCTGGTTTTAACCTGAGCTGCTATGTGAATTCACAAGGGCATATTATCAAGCCCATTATCGCCGCTTTATCTGCAGTTTCCTGCCGCTAAAGCGGCGATAATTTTATCGCCGTTCTTAATAATATGCCTCTATATTTATAAAATATTCACGTTGTGTGTGCGTGGAAGCGTGTTAAAATTACTGATAAGCAAGAACTTCAGAGTGCATGTTTAAGTCACCCTTGTAAACGTCATCTGAAGGGGAGTGCAGAAGACAGCCGAAGCCTGGCTGTGAAGATGTAAGGGGTCATGTGGGTGCATGGGCAGGGTCAAGGATGACAACTTTCTTAGTCTAGCACCTGTCTAGGATCACACAGTGTCACGGAGTGGCGCCTTCATTTGCAAGATATTTTCTTTTATATTTAGCTGCAAGCATACTCGGTTCATGCTTGCCACCTTCTTGCCTCCCTGACCATTCAATTAAAATGATTTTAAATTAAGGCAACTGAAAATGATTTTAAATGAAGGCAACATTTGCATTGAGTTTACAAGCTATTGGCAATGTAAATGACAATGCCTTTTATTTATGTTTTAAAAAGCAAAACCAAAATAAAAGGCATTTTTATTTACAATGCCAATAGCTCAAACTTGCAAAAATGCGAGACCTAGTTCATTGCAAATGCTTGTTTGCATTGGCCTGACCAGTATATTAATGTCCCAGCATAAAAAATTGCATTGAGTTTACAAGCTATTGGCAATGTAAATGACAATGCCTTTTATTTATGTTTTAAAAAGCAAAACCAAAATAAAAGGCATTTTTATTTACAATGCCAATAGCTCAAACTTGCAAAAATGCGAGACCTAGTTCATTGCAAATGCTTGTTTGCATTGGCCTGACCAGTATATTAATGTCCCAGCATAAAAAATAAAAAATCACTTAAAGCCTTCATTTTATCCTCATGTCAGTGCACATTTAAAACCGCAAACATGAGATTTAAGCACTTTAAAATGTGTCCCAGTGCTGCTTTAATGGTCCGTAGCTAATAAAATAAAGTAACTAAAGAAAGAAAAGCAGTGTTAAATATGAATACTGACTATTAAGTATAAAGTCCATTTCATCATGTGTGGGCCCTCACCGAATTTTAAAACAGTTGAGTGGAAAAGGAGATAATGCTACTGGACTATCTCACTCCACGTTGCCTCATTAACAGCATAACTCACGAGTGACAAGTGCTGCCCAGTAACTTACTGCCAAGTCATCCAAGTACTGCACTGTATACATACTGAGGGGCATATTTACAATAAGTGGCGCATCCCTGCACATCAGCAGGGATGCACCACTTATTGTGCGCCATGCCTCCGCCACCATGGATGCGCCGCATTTACAATGCGGCGCACCATGGGGCAAAAATGGCACAGATGCGTGACGCATCTGTGCCGTAAAATGTGACGCATTGCTGGAGTTTCGTCGCAAACGCGACGCAGCTCCAGCAATGCTCTAGGGGGCCCTATCTTGTTAATGCTGCGTCAATCCTTACGCCTGCTTCAAGCAGGCGCAGGGTTTTGACGCAGCATGGGCCCCAAAGTGACTGAGTGAAATCTTGTAAATTTCACTCAGCCACTTTTAAAAGGCGTTCCTGCGCCGGAACGCCCCTCCCTGTGCAGGAACGCCTCCTTCTGGCGCAGGGCTTTACAACGTGATGCATCTCCCAGATGCGTCACGTTGTAAATACACCGCACCAGATCGCATCTTTTGCGCCGACCCTGCATCACAAAAGTGACGCAACAGCGGCGTAAAAGACACGCAAGGGGCTTGTAAATCTGCCCCTGGGTATGCAATACTAGTATAGATGTTTACTAGAGGTCCCTAATTATGTCTGCAAAGCCCTGCACTGTATATAAACCTGAGGGTGCAGCACCAGAGGCTTTAACTAGGAGCCAGTGGAGTCCTGTACGACAGAGGTCTTCAAACTATTTTGCTCTGAGCCCCCCTAATCAAAATGTTTGAAAGTTGCCCCCTCTCCAAACCTATATGGTAAGGATTTGGGGAGTGGAAGGTGGAGGGGTGATCACAAGGGGTGGGGATCATGAGGTCATTTTATGGGTGCTTTTCTGTAGCTTGTGATCCACACTAAATGTGGGACTTATAAAAAAGCAACAGCATCAAACAAGAACAGATTTGACCAAAAACACTACTGCCCATAATTCGGGTGCTGTGGGTCCCCATATACTCCACCAGCTCCACTAATGATAGTCAGTCCGTCAGTCAAAAAACAACTTTATTTGCTTTATCACAACCATAAAGAACACAATAAATAATTTATGACAATCAAAATTTAAAAGCACAGGGTTTCCGATAAAAAATTGTTTGAAATATTTACAATTTTTATAACATTTCCAGTCCTGTTCCAACCCCAATCATTTATTCTTTGTCCGCTTTCAGTAGGAGGTTGTCCACCAGTGTCATTAATTTTACGCCACAGCAAATTAAGATGTTTGATGAGCCCCTCCATCCAGCTTGTTACAGCCTGCCTGCAAGTGCGGATATTTAATTAATTTAGATTTGCTTTTAGCAACTTCCTTCTTGTGTCTTTTAAAGTGGCACTGATCCAGCGGCCTATAGGAAATATGCCATAAGCAATGCTACCCAACTCCACTATACTCACTAAAAATGTATTCACAAGCCCATGAACTAACATGACATAATTTGACCAACTGAATCAATGGACCTAATTAACCTATTCACAAATATATACATTTATATGCAACTGCAGTAGAATGAATTCATCACACCTTAACAAACCCTACAATTAATTAAGCCACTGTGGCGAAAAGATCTGCTAATGATAACCTAAACCCATGAAATAACAAGGCCAGCTTGTTTTCCAAATAATGTATTTATTAACTATTATTTTAGAAAGTGCATTAAAATCTTTTATTAAAGCATTTATATTAAAGTGTTTGCAAAAAAGTAATAACAGTTTCAAGTAAAAATCAAAAGCATGATTCAAATAGAAAATAGCAGTTTGACATCAACTAATTTCTAAGTCCCTAGCTACACTTGCTAAAATTTAAAGAATAAAAGGGTAAAAAGTCTTTAAGCCCTAAAGGGTCTCTTACGTGCTCCAAGAAAAGTCCGTCAGCGCAACACTCCCTTCTAAGGTCAGCAAGATGCAGCCGCTCTCTTCCCCGGGGGAAGAGTTTTTATACCTTTTTACACTAAACTAATCTAGGAAAACTTATATTTTTCTGCTCAAGTCGCAGTCTGATTGGCTGTCAAGTGACAGGCCATCATGTCATTGCATTCTTTAGAACCTCAGTTCTGTCTCTTTCTTAGAGTCCATTGTCCTTTGCTTTTCGATTTGTGAGGCTTCCTCCAGTTTGCAACATTATAATAACAGGGTCCATAGCTTCCTTAGCTTGTCATATTCCTCTGCCGGTTCCTGGCCTTGGCCTTGCTTGACTAAAGAACAGTCAGCTCATCACGTTTCATTTTTATTTTTTTATCACGTCAATAAGTTTGGCAGGGAATTCAACCACATTTGGACTCTTGCTTTCTTTGAGCAGAATTTTTGCCAGTCACGAATGCACTAGGCCCAAACCACCTTTTATGTTAACTAGTATATAAACAAACACAAAAGAGTAATTAATGCAAGAAATGAAATTCGTTCTGTTACCCACCCACCATTGCTAATAATTAACCCATTAATCTATATTACCTAGCAGGAGCAAACAAATAAAGCAGCATTTATATCTACCATTCTTCATTTAGTCCAGCAGGATTCTCTGCATACCTGTATAAAATAAAAGACACCACATAGACAAAAGCATACATAATATAGGCACATGCCATTAATTAAACAGTCACAATTAATAAGACAATAGACAAACAAACAAAGATTAGTTAATTATTAAAAAACCTACTTGGTGCAACATAGAGCACATATATGTTAAACCCATATGTTTGTGAATGCAATACTTAATCTAGGTTGAATTAGTAATCACACAACACAAATCATCATTAATATTATTAATTAATTATGGAAGTGTAACTTCACGAGCTGAAATGAATGCATTTCTGAAACTCGCTTAATCAACTCCCTCATCTGGTGATTTCCAAATCACCACACCACACCAAAATGTAGCAAATTTTATATAGGATGAACATGATTTGATTTCACTGTGTTAGTATTTCTAAAGACCTGTTTCAGCTGTTTCTTTGCAACTATCATATTGAGCTCTACGAAACTCCTCCAGCTCTATCTCTCTCTCCTGATCCTTTCTGATTTGATAAATTCTTCTCTTTTCCTTCATGTACTTTTTCCTCTTATGCAACATGCAACTAATCTTCAACAAAACTATCACAAAAATTATTACAAACAAAGGTGTTAGAATCTTTCCAAGAACTGAACCACCAATTTCTTGAAACCAGGTTTTGATAGCCTGAAATCTTTTTTTAGAAAGACGTTCTGAAAAATCATCTTCTTCTAAGGGAACTATTTCCGAATGCAGCTCTGTGATGTTTTTAATGTACATTTCAATGTTTCTACTTTCATCTGGGATGTATGTACAGCAGTGTTGGACATGTAAAATGCCACAGACTCCTCCCTCTTTTGCTAGGAGTATGTCCAGGGCAAGACCGTTTTGCATTACCATCTATCTAATTGCAATGACCTCGGTATCCACTAATTGGAAACCACCAGCTGTGTCAGTTGACAATCTGTCAACTATTGTGGACAATTTTCTTATTCTACCTGCATTCAGGGTAATACCTACTAAAGGTATCACTGCCTCAAAAATGTCTCCCAAAATTTCTGAGAAACTTTCTCTTTTGTACCTATTTACATGATTACTAATTTCAAAAGAACCTTCTGCATATCTGTCTACATGAAATATTTTCGGAAAAACAAGACCAACAAAACATGTCCCATACCAATGGTCGGGAAGGTTATAATAAGCCTTATCTCCACAGATAAAATAAATTCCAGGAAAAATTGGATCTTTACCACCTTTGAATCCCCAACTCCCCATGATTTGGTAAGTGTCCTCACAATTGCTAGCACCCACAAAATAATTATCAAAAAGTGTATTATCTCTTCTAATGCAAAGCTTACCACTAATTGGCTTGTCTATGGGAATTGCAACATTGTCAAAAGATTTGCCATTCAATTTTTCATCCTCTTTCTGCCAAAACTTCGATTTGGTCTGTTTGACCATCTCATTTCTTTTATAGATTGCCCTTCTCTCCTCAACTAAGTTCAGGAAAGTCTTTTCCTCAGCTCTCAATTTGCACGTTAAATTATTTCTGTAAGCATACTCATAAGTAAGTTCATTAGTAACTAAAAAGAATTCCCTCATCTGTTTAGCTTGTTTATGTTTATTTAAAGCCTTCTCAATTCTCAGGTTAGCAAACATTTCATCGTAATTGGAGTAATAATACTCTAAACGACCAGTCTGATAAAATAAGCTAGCTATCACACTGCAGGTCATGCCATAAGTAAGAGGAATCATATTGTATGTTACTCCCTCAGAAACAGAAGCAGGCAACTTTACACAGATGTAACAATCTTTGACACCCATAACCTTAACATATTCACCCAAAAGCCTTGAAAATGTATTGCTAGAAAAATCACTAACAGACCTATCTTGATGAGCCTCTGGTCTGTGATCGATAACTTTGTTAGCTTTGTTTGTTGCACTATGTTTATTTTGACTAATTGAAGCTTTGCTTGTCATATTGACCTTGTACATCTCCTTATCGATCCCGAAAGGAAAGATGACAGCTAAAACTAACAAGAGCAGAATTATTATGAGCACACACATCAGAGTCATCTTACAGCAATTTTTTAAAATGGAACATTTCGAGGTACTACGTTTCAGAGCGAAAGGCATTTTCACTAGCTTTATCACAGAAAAAGAATTTTTTTTTTAAATTATGTCTAACTGTCTAAATCTAAAATTCTAAACACCCCCCTTTTAAATATTTTTTATTTTTTTTTAAACCCTCTAACAACTTTTCTTTGACCTTACGTCACAAGTTATTTTCCAGCTAAACACAATTTCTTCGACCTTATGTCACCTAACACAATTTCTTCAGCCTTATGCCAAAAACAGAAACCTAAATCCTAAGAGATTAGTACTTCAATCATTATCACTATTGTCCTCAATTTCTTCCTGACTGCTACTATTTATCTCAACTACAGGTGGAATAATTATATAAGCCCACTCTGGAGATTTATGTTATGTTATGTTATGTTAATTTTGATTTCTATAGCGCACGGCTACTCCATTGGAGTGTCCCGGCGCTTTTATTGGCAGCTCGTAAAAAGAGAAACATAACACAGTAAAATAAAAGAAAATCAGCAGACAGAGGAGGGAACGTGCTAGAGGGCGAAAAGCCAGGTTTTAAGGCCCTTCCTAAAGGTCAGCAAATTAGAAGTGCTGCGTAATGCCAATGGCAGAGCATTCCAGAGCTGCGGTGCCTTCAGCCTAAAGGAGCGACCCCCAATGCGGGCCCTTTTTACTCGAGGGACCACCGCAAGGAACAGAGATTCGGATCGCAAAGATCGAGCCGGGCGATAAAAAGCAAGCCTCCGTTGAAGATATTTCGCTCCCGAGGCATAGAGAGCCTTATGAGCCAAAGTCAAAGCCTTGAAGACTATCCGCTTCCGGATAGGCAGCCAATGAAGCGACTGCAGGAGGCCGGATACTCTGGCTCGCCTGTGAAGTCCAAAAATGGCACGTGCGGCCGAGTTCTGCACCACCTGCAGCCGTTGTAAGAGATACTCCGGTAGGCCCAGATATAGGACGTTGGAATAGTCCAATCTGGAGCCAATTAAGGCCTGCACCGTAATCCTCCTGTGCTCTTCTGAGAGCAGAGGAAGAAACTTCCGGAGCATCTTAAGGAGGCCAAAGCATGTTCCCGTAAGACCGAGGATCTGAGGGGCATATTACCAACGTTAAGCGATATTTATCGCTAACGATACTTAGCAACAAATTTTTTTAACGCTAAGCATCGTCGGAAATTATCGCAGATAAACCTTGCTATTATCAAGGTTTATCGCAAATGCGATAAAAAACGGCCGCAATGCATGAATATCGCTGAAAAGTCAGCGATATTCATGCATTACCGAGCTAATGCTCTTAGCCATGTTATCCACCTCCCATTGGATAGCATGGCTAAGAACTGCTCAGGGCAGGTGTTAGTTTTTGGAGATATTCGCGCTTAGCGCGAATATCTCCAAAAGTTGGTAATAGGAGATAGCGATGTTAGCGACTGTTTCCAGTCGCTAACATCTTGGCACGCCCACTTTGCATGTCATTAGTGATAAATATCACTGACATGCAAAGTGGGGCCCAAGATGGTCGCTATCTCCTACTAGCTGTCGCTAACTGGTGTTAGCGACAGCTAGGTAATAGGGAGATCATTTTATCTCCGCTTTCTCTGCTTTTAAAGCCAAAAAAGCAGAGATAAACCCCCTTGATAATATGCCCCTGAGATCTCAACGTCAGACCATTGTTGATCTTAATTCCCAGATTTTTTGCCAGCAGGGACGAATGTGCTGGAGGAAACATATTAATCGGCCACCATTCCTGCCATTTATACTTTTGGTTTGGCCTTAAAACTCTCTTTGTTTTTCTAGAGACAACTTCTATTTTCTTTCCTACTTCTGCTTTCTTTTCGGGGTCCTCTTGGCTAGTTATCTCATTCACCTGTTCTTTTGATCTGTTTATCAATCTGTATCTCAGACCTCCGTTTTCACCTGGCCAATTATCACCTTTTCTTGGAAATTTCTTCTTTGGCTCAGTCACATTCAACTCCGTTCTCTAGGGATCTCTTTCTCAATCTGATATTTTGAGAATCTTCGTCGCTTTTTCCAGAATCACTGTCAGAAACTTCGATTCTTGACTCAGGAATTTCTCTACTCG
The DNA here is from genome assembly GCF_964261635.1 of Lissotriton helveticus. Classification (NCBI taxonomy): domain Eukaryota; kingdom Metazoa; phylum Chordata; class Amphibia; order Caudata; family Salamandridae; genus Lissotriton; species Lissotriton helveticus. Next base: position 191,381,312 of record NC_136057.1, read on the forward strand.
GCAACTTCACTCCGTTAGGAACATTACTTCCATTACTGGTACTTGGCAATTCGTCTTCCTCTTCTTCAATTACCTTCAACTTCCCAGCTTCAGATTTCTTGTTCCTGCATTCAGAGCTTCTTTTCTGCTTTTCAATACTCTCCTGGTCTTGTTTCTGAACTTGATCAGACTCTTCTGCCTCTTCCGCTTCTTTTTCAGATTCCTCTGCTATTTTTTTTCTAGCAGATCTTCATCATTTTCAGAGTCTACAACAATGATTTTTAAATCTTTTTCATTCAAATCTCCATTCACAGATGAATTTTCCAGATGTCGACCTTCCTGTCGATCTTCAGAATCTGGATTTTCTTCAGCTTCTTTTTCAGAATCTGAATCAGCTGTTGTATCACTCTTCATCAGAGTTTTCAGGTGTAGGTAAAGGAATAGTATGACTGGGATGAATCCACCTTTTTATTCCTCTACACTTTACTGCATTTGTTGTCACAAGTATCACCTAGCTTGGTTTCTGCCACCTCGGCACCAGACAGTTTCTTCTTCGGTGAACTTTTGTTCTCACCCAATCGCCAGGTCTCAGATCATGCGTTTACACTTTGTCTCTTGACTGTACTTCAGTTCCCACCTGATTAGACACAGAAGTCACGGCGTCAGACAGCTCCTTACAGTATTCCAAAATTGCACTGTCATTAATGCTCAACAGTTTTCCTACTGGTATAAATGCTTGTCTCATGACTCTGCCCATGATGATATCATGTGGACTTAAACCTGTCTTTTTATCTGGTGTACTCCTTAGAGTCATCAAAACAAGTGGAAGAGCATCTGTCCACTTTATACCTGTAGCTAGACACATTTTGCCTATTCTGTTCTTGATTGTTCCATTTATTTGCTCTACAACTCCAGATGCCTCTGGTCTGTATGCACAGTGCAATTTCTGCTCAATGTGTTAGGCTTCACAAATTAATTTCAACAGTCTATTGTCAAAATGTCCTCCTCTATCACTCTCTATAGTCACAGGAAATCCGTATCTTGGTATAATCTCTCTCAAAAGCAACTTTGTTACAGTAATTGAATCACTGTGACGTGTGGGGAATGCTTCTACCCATCTTGAAAACAAACAGACAATTACCAAAACATATTGTAGCTTGTTGTGTTTGGGCATCTCAATGAAATCCATCTGTAACCTGGTGAAAGGACCACCCTCCCGTCCTATGGTACCGTTCCCACAACTGTCTTTCTGTTTGGGTTAATTTGTTGACAGATCAAACACCTTTGGCAAAGTGATTCTGCAATAGTTCTGAATTTGGTATTAAACCAAGTTTCTTTGAAAAGCCTAATCATCGAATCTCTTCCAATGTGACCTGGGCCATGATACATTCTGGCCATGTCAGCAATCATGCAATTTGGTAAAACTACCCTGCCATCTTTGTACGTCCAGACTCATCCTCATCTCGCTGCCTACATTCTGCTCTCAACCATGTGTTTTTCTCCTCATCATCAGCTTCATCTTGTAAATCTTTAACTCCCTGCCATGTTTCCACTATTGATGTTAGCATTAATGAATTCAAAGCATATTCATCATTTTTCTCTCGATTAAGTGCAAAATTGTTTCTTGCACAATATTTTGCAATTTCATCTGCGTAAGCATTCCCTTTGGTGATAAAATCCTCACCTTTCTTATGAGCAGCACATTTTACTACTGCAATTTCTTCTGGCAACTGTATGCCATCAATTAGTCTTTTGATAAATTTCGCGTTTCTGATTGGTGAACCTGCTGATGTCATGTAGCCTCTCTGAGACCTGAGCTGTCCATAATCATGCACAACTCCATACCCATCCTGGCTATCAGTTATTATAGTAACCCTCATGTCTTTTGCTCTTTCACATGCACGAATTAAAGCAATCAATTCAGCCACTTGTGCTGAACGAATTCCTTCAAGACATGATGCTTCCACAACATCTGCAACTGTGCAGACTGAATAGGCTGCTCTGAGAAAACTTCCCTCTGTTCTCAAACATGAACCATCAACAAAATAAACCTCATCTGAAACAGGGAAAGGTACATCTTTAATGTCCTGCATTGGCTTGGTACAGTATTCCAGAACATCCAAGCACTCATGTTTCACATCGTTTTCATCTCCAATTTCAGTTACAGTTCCATCAGGTAACAATGTAGAAGGATTTAGATTCACACATCTTGCTATAGATACATTATCTGATCCCAGAATGGTTTTCTCGTATTTGGTCAGTCTATTGCTTGTTAAGTGCTGTGTTTTGCTCCTTGTAAGGAGAATCTCAACTGAATGGGGAACATAGACTTTAACAGGGAATCCATTTTATGATTCCTTCACTTTGCTCAAGACTCACACTTGTTGCTGCAACTGCTTTTAAGCAACCTGGTAATGCCTTTGCAACTGGATCAAGTATAGCTGAAAAGTAGGCAATAGGCTTTCTCAAATTTCCATGTCTCTGAATTAACACAGACAATGCACATCCTTCTCTTTCACTGCAATATAGCTCAAAATCTTTTTCATAGTCTGGCATTCCCAGAGCTGGAGCTTCACACAGGCTTCTTTTTAACTTTTCAAAAGCTTCCAGCTCAGTTTCAGTAAGTACAATTGGATCTTTTATGTCTGATCTTGTCAGTCTCTGTAGTGGTTTCGCAATTACTGAAAATCCACTAATCCATTGACGACAGTAACCAAACATTCCCAGAAACATTCTGACCTGTCTTTGTGTTTTTGGAGGTTGCATTCCCTGAATCATTTTTATTCTCTCAATTGTCACCTGTCTTGTTCCCTTTGCGATTCTATGACCAATATATTTTACTTCTTGTTTACAAAACTGCAATTTTGCAGGAGACACTTTATGTCCTTCCTCTGCTAGGTGATTCAAAAGAGTAATCGTATCTGTAACACAGTTGTCTCTTGTTTTAGCTGCCACTAATAGATCATCTAGATACTGGACTAACGTTGATCTGCCAGGTAGATTTAGATCTTCCAAGGATTTCTTTAACAGCTCATTAAAGATAGAAGGACTCTCTGTATACCCCTGAGAAATTCTACACCATGGGAGGGTCCTACTTTGGAACCTAAACGCAAAGATTTCCTGACTCTCTTGATGTAATGGAACAGTAAAGAACGCATTGCAAAAATCAATGACAGTATACCATTCTGCATCATGTGGAATCTGGTAAAGAATGACTGCAGGGTTAGGAACAACTGGACAACAAGGAACAACAATCGGGTTAATCTTTCTCAAATCCTGAACAATTCTGTACGTTCCATTTGGCTTTTTGATTCCCATAATCGGTGAGTTACAAGGACTGCTCTCAATTTCTTTCAAAACACCTTGCTTAATGAATTTCTCAATCACAGGAATAACACCCTCAATTGTTTCAGCTTTCATTTTGTACTGTGGAATGTTTGGAAATTCTATTCCCTGCTTCACTGTAATTTTGACTGGATCAACATGTTTCATCAGACCCATTTCATTTCCTGTCAAATCCCAAATTTCAGCTTTTACTGTCTTTTTTTAATTCTTCAGGTAAATTGTCTTTATCAAACACAGGAAACAATTTTGTTTCTTCTGCTTCAACCATCAACATTGTTAATCTGTACAGTCCATCTTCCTCCATAGTTTGTAATTCAATTCCTTCTGGTGAGCAATATATTCTGCAATTCATTTTGCATAATATATCTCTCCCCAACAAGTTTACAGGACTGCTGTTGCAAACTACAAATCTGTGTTTATCTTTAAAATTGCCAATTTCCACTTTCACTGGTTCAGTCAAATCTGTTTTAATTTGCTGATTACTTACACCGACTACTTGGATGGTATCCCCAGAGAGAGGCAGGTTTTCAATTTCCACTGATCTAACAGTAGAACGGGTAGCACCAGTGTCCACAAGAAAAGTCATTTCTACATCATTCACTTTACCATTTACATATGGACCAGACTGGTCAACCTCAAGAGTGGGTCAAATTACACACTCTTCCCCCTCTCTCGGTCACTGGCAGAAGCAATCGTCAGAATCACTTCCTTGATTTCCTGTAATCAAAAATTGTCCTGATGCATTTTGCACGTTTGGTCTTTGAGCTCTTATTACCTGCTCATCTCCGCTGAATCCAGTGTTTGAATTAAACCTCTGACCACCCCCACAGTTTGGAAAAGGAGGCTGTGGAATTTGACTCTGCTGCTGCATTAACTGTCGCTGTAGCTGTTGCTGAAGATCTACATCACTCTGTATCTGTGGATTTAATGATGTATTTTTAAAATTTCTGGGCGGGTTTTTACACTCACGCTTCCAGTGTCCAATTTCGCCGCAATTGAAACAAGGTAATTTCTGCTTTAGCTCCTCAATATTAACATTAAATTTGGGCTTGTTAAAATTATTTTTAAACTTTCCCTGACCCTGATTCTGATTCTGAACAAAGTTTACATTTTTATTCTCAAGGGTTGCAATTTGATGTTCAGCCACTTTCACCTGTGCCCACATTGCCTTCTCCTTTAATTTCTTTTGCTTTGCTTCCAATTCATCACTGCAGTATTTTGCGTTTCTCAGGATTTCATCAACTGAATTTGATTGCCATCCAAAAATATTACTCCTGATCATATCTCCAATTTCTGGTCTAAGACCATAAACAAATCTGTAAATAAAATGGCTCATATCCTTTTCATCTAATTTTTCATAGCCACTGTATTGCTTAAAAACCAGTAATAACCTTTCATAGAATGATTGAACTGACTCCTTTGGTTCCTGGTTCGTTCTGGTTATTTTTACCCAATCAACTTCTTTTGGGGCAATTTTCTTTTTCAACCAGTAAATCACTTTGTCATACAGATCCATGACCTCTGATGCTGGAGCACCTGTCTCCTTATTTCGCTCCGGTTCCACTTTTGGCCAACTCACAGCAATTTTACATTCTGTCCAAAGATCTGATGGGACAACAATGTCAAAAAATCCATCCAGATCAATCCACAGAACCTTGGAAACTTTGATGAATCTGTCTACCTGATGATACCATTCCACAGGCTTCTCTCTCAGCCGAGGAAAATCTTTTGTAAATAACAAAATATCCTGTCTTGACCATGGAACATGAACATAACCACCACCTGCAATTTCTCTCATTGGAAAATGTTTAGACAGCTTATCCAACCTTTCTTCTTCCTTCTTTTTAGTCCACTTCACTCTCCACTTACTCAAATCACCTAACTTTTTGATGTACACAATCAATTCTTTTATGTGTAAAATTCTTCCCATTGTGTTAAAATTTCCAATGTCTTTTTCAGTAAAGTCTAATCTGTAATGTCTTCCCAAATTCTTTTGTCTGCTCAAATCAATTTCTAATTCTGCAGCCAATTCCGCCAACTGATCATATTTATTTTTTGTTTTCCACTGAATGCTCTTGCTGATGAACAGAAGTTCATCATCTCGATAATACTTTAAACTGTCAGGACCAATTGTGCCAATTTTTAACTCCTCTAGATCTGCCTTTAATTTTGCAACATCAAGCTTTGAATTGGATTCTGCTCTCTCTGTAGTTTCAGCATTGGATTCTGCACCCATTGGTGATCTGTTTAAAGAACCTTGATTAAAAGTTAAATCAGGCATTTTTGTTTTCTCACGATGTATTTCAGTTAAATCCGAATAAAATTTTTCAGCTACTTTCTGAATTTCTACATTTAATGGAATTGTCAAACCTGGTTGTTTAATTTCTCTTTGTTCAAAAACAGGTTGAGCAGGACCAATCGTTACTGGAACTGTCACTGCTTCCATGCCTTTAGTTAACTGCCGAATTAATTTTTCTTTTGATCGTAAATAATCTGAAGTATTTGCATCTTCTTCATCTCTACCAGCTCCCATTGAATTTTTAGGAATCTCCCTTCCCATTGGGGTTTAGTATTGGAATTAGTTCTTTCTGGGGTTCCAAAAATTTCAGAATTATTTGGATACAATATGGATGATCCTTCATTTAATAGAGGCGCACTTGGTATTGTTCTTGGAGAAACCATCCGAGTGGACCATGAACAAGCTGGTTTTAGTGGGGTCTGCTTTTTATTTGTGGTATAAATTTCTTCTAAAACTGCATCTTCTGGTTCACTTTCTACAACAACATTATTTTTCTTTTGGGTATTCTTTTCACCTGGTATATTAGAGACCATTTATCTTATTACATAAAGACCATCACACATGTCTGACTGTCTCCACACGCGCATTCTATCCTCATGCGTTTCTCGTTTGTAAATCGATGTTTTAGGAGGTCTAATTAAACCATTCGCTTCCTTCTGAAGTTGAAACATTTCATCCTCCCATTCAACTAAAGCTTCGAATTGTGTTGGTCTGGGCTTTGGTACAAGAGCTGACATCTTCTCTCTCAAATTTCTCAAAATTCTCATGTTAAATGAACCATCATCAGGCCAGGCTAAAACACCATCGTCTTTAGTATAATGCTTCCAAACATCAAACCATAGGCAAGTATGTTAACCATATTCACCTTCCATATACGCTGCGGGTGTTTTATATTTATGAAGTAATTTTCCACCTCGCGTTTCAATTTTCTTATCGGGTGAAATAAAAATTTCAATTCTTTGAAATATCGTAAGCTTTTTCCCAGCTTTCTTGTAAAAATAACTAATTTTTAAATCAGATCCACTTAATTGAAAATGATTGTAAATATTTCCTGGTTGTTCCGTAGCACTAGCCAATCCGTGCGCGAAACACACCAACAAGCCAATCAGGGTTGAGCCACGTCACCACCTTACTCAACCAATAGAATTAGTGTTTTCCCAAAGAGCCAATCAGCTTACAGCTCGTCCAAGTCACGAGAGCCAATCAGTGAACAACCTGTGACGTATACTACCCAATCACTGCGCGGACAGTGTGACGTACACAGCCGCTGCGGTTTCTCGCGTCTCACTCTCAGCGCTCACCCCTCCTTCACAAAAACTTTTCACAACGCCATTTTAAGTACGCCTTTTTCAATGAAACTCAATTAATAACGACAAAAAGAACAAACCATTTGTCTGTTTCTCTCAATAAAGTGATAGATTTTTACAAACGTGCAAGAATTCTTTTGCGTGGAATAGACGACGCTACTCTCACAGAATATACATTCGCCGATAAAGTAAACTTTTACTCTACCCTTCAAACAGGTAATAACAAACTTGTTTTCCTCTGAATGCACATAAAGTAGCAATTCAAAGTTTGACTCGAACGGGATTACAAATTCATTTACGCACTTTCAAACGGAAAGTATCCCTAACCATACATACATGAAATCCTAGCAGGACTCTAACCAGCTACAGATAACCTGAATTGTCAGTAAAATAAACGACGTTACCTTACCCTTCACACAAGCTTGAATATATTCTATTACTCTCTTCGCAATGAATTTTAGAACGGGCTCTTTGTCCCTATACTCAAAACTACGATTTCATAGATAATTCTCACTATACATGTATTCTCTCTAGCACACCTATATCCCTAACGCGTGTTTTACGACCACAACACTTGTGACATACATTAATATCACTATTCTGAAACAGATCAAATGCACTGTGTGACTTCACTCTTGTCACACCACTCTGTACCGGTACAACTAGAATTTTTCACGCTGCAGGAAAAACCCTTTCGACTACACGTACCACAAGTGAACGAACTCAACATATGTTAAACATCGATCCTATGCAACTACCATGTAGTATGTTGGTTACCATAGCAACCATATGTCTGCTACCAGGAAATTTGATCCAGCGGCCTATAGGAAATATGCCATAAGCAATGCTACCCAACTCCACTATACTCACTAAAATGTATTCACAAGCCCATAAACTAACATGACATATTTTGACCAACAGAATCATGTGACCTAATTAACCTATTCACAAATATATACATTTATATACAACTGCAGTAGAATGAATTCATCACACCTTAACAAACCCTACGATTAATTGTGGCGAAAAGATCTGCTAATGATAACCTAAACCCATGAAATAACAAGGCCAGCTTGTTTTCCAAATAATGTATTTATTAACTATTATTTTAGAAAGTGCATTAAAATCTTTTATTAAAGCATTTTTATTAAAGTCTTTGCAAAGAAGTAATAACAGTTTCAAGTAAAAATCAAAAGCATGATTCAAATAGAAAATAGCAGTTTGACATCATCTAATTTCTAAGTCCCTAGCTACACTTGCTAAAATGTAAAGAATAAAAGGGTAAAAAGTCTTTAAGCCCTAAAGGATCTCTTACGTGCTCCAAGAAAAGTCCTTCAGCACGACACTCCCATCTAAGTCAGCAAGATCAGCCGCTCTCTTCCCCGGGGGAAGAGTTTTTATACCTATTTACACTAAACTAATCTAAGAAAACTTATATTTTTCTGCTCAAGTCGAAGTCTGATTGGCTGTCAAGTGACAGGCCATCATGTCTTTGCATTCTTTAGAACCTCAGTTCCGTCTCTTTCTTAGAGTCCATTGTCCTTTGCTTTTCGATTTGTGAGGCTTCCTCCAGTTTGCAACATTATAATAACAGGGTCCATAGCTTCCTCAGCTTGTCATATTCCTCTGCCGGTTCCTGGCGTTGGCCTTGCTTGACTAAAGAACAGTCAGCTCATCACGTTTCATTTTTTTTTTATCACGTCAATAAGTTTGGCAAGGAATTCGACCACATTTGGACTCTTGCTTTCTTCTAGCAGAATTTTTGCCAGTCACGAATGCACTAGGCCCAAACAACCTTTTATGTTAACTAGTATATAAACAAACACAAAAGAGTAATTAATGCAAGAAATGAAATTCGTTCTGTTACCCACCCACCATTGCTAATAATTAACCCATTAATCTATATTACCTAGCAGGAGCAAACAAATAAAGCAGCATTTATATCTACCATTCTTCATTTAGTCCAGCAGGATTCTATGTATACCTGTATAAAATAAAAGACACCACATAGACAAAAGCATACATAATATAGGCACATGCCATTAATTAAACAGTCACAATTAATAAGACAATAGACAAACAAATTAATCTTAGTTAATTATTAAAAAACGTACTTGTTGCAACATAGAGCACATATATGTTAAACCCATATGTTCGTGAATGCAATACTTAATCTAGGTTGAATTAGTAATCACACAACACAAATCATCATTAATATTATTAATTAATTATGGAAGTGTAACTTCACGAGCTGAAATGAATGCATTTCTGAAACTCGCTTCATCAGCACAAACACGCATCAAGTGGCATATGGATAGACGAAAATTTTTATCTTGGTGTTTGCTTTGCCACGTGGGGACTGGGGGGCATATTATCATGCATGGCTTTATAATTATCTCCGCATTAGCGGAAGAAAACTGCTGCTAAAGCAGCGATACTGGGCTTGATAATATGCCGTGGAGAATTCCCATAGAAGCCCATGTTCACACCAGAACATGGGCATTCACAAGAGCATATTATCAAGCCGAATATCGCCGCTTTAGCAGCAGTTTTCTGCCACTAAAGCGGCGATAATTATAATGCCGTTCTTTGATAATATGCCCCCAAGTCCTTCGAGTTACGATCTCCTAATTGGTACTGCATAAATCTCTTTTTTAATGTTAGTCGAAAGTGAGCCGCTAAGTATGTGTCACGGGGTCCAATCGTGCCCCGTAACGGACTCTACGTCTCGCGTGCAGGAAGGGCACGGGCCCTTTAACGACTGGGAGACCTGCGAGGAGGAATTCCCTCCTCCTATGACGTGGACGCCGTCACGCCAATCAGAGAGCGGATCAGGGCAAGAAAAGGAAGAGCCGTAAGACGCCGAGGTGTGGATGGTGCGGAGCTCTTTGGCACCGAAGCCCCGTAGAGAAATCACCCACCGAGAGACCCGGACGGCGGAAGCAGGTCGAGACCGAGGAGCGTCGAAGGAGGAAGACGGCGCAGACACCAGCAATTGGCTTCCTGACCAAGGGGACGAAGACGACGCGAGGACGCCGGAGAAGCCAGGAGGCCACCGTTCCCACGCACCGCCCAGCCACGCGCAGGAAGACGCGTGGCTACCCCAGGTACGTGAGCGTTTGCGTACCCTGTTTCCTTTTAAGCGAGTCGGGAAGGGGCAGCAGCGGGAGGAGGGAGGTCGGAAGGGGCACGGAGACTCCTGAGCACTCACGTTCACTCTTTGTTTGGTCTGCTTCCCTGGTGACGGTAGTCTGTTCTCTCCTCACGCGTGTTGCCCTCACTCCCCTCCCTGAAGGTCCTTTTAGCGTTTAAGCTGTGAACTAACAGCCACCTGTTTTTCCTTTGTTTTGGGCTGGTGAGCGAGAGAAGGAAGAAGACGAAGGCGCCGCGCTGGGAAGACGTTTTCACCCGTTCTACAGACATCCCGCCAAGCTACTACTGTTGAACTGTGCCTTGTGATAGTCGCAGACTTTGTTTCAGAAATAAAAAGCCATAGACCCTCCCTTCAGTTTGGGCTCAGTTTCTTCTTGTACACCCCTAAGGTGACAAGTGGCGAGCCAGCCAGGAGTATCCTTCTGTTAAGATGGAGGCCTTAATAACCCAGATGAGCGAAGGGCAGTCCAAACTGGAGTGGGCTATTGGACAATCTACTGAGCAGGCAGAAAGCGACCGTGCCACGTTTACAGCCGCTATTCAGCAACAGGCAGAACAGATAACGAAACTAGCGGAGGGTCAGACACAACTCCTGGCCACGTTGGGCCAACACCGAGCTGCCGCACCCCCCGGAGCTGTTGTTCCCCTGCAGAAATATGTGGCAGGTGACGACCCTATCTAATTTTTTTTGAACTTTGAACGAGCTGCCCGAGCTAGCGCATGGCCCAGGGAAAGATGGCCTTTCTATTTGGCCCCCCTGTTAACAGGGGAAGCGCAGGCTGCGTACCAACTCGCCAACAAAGATGGGACAGCTGCATATGGACATGTCAAACAGATCGTCCTGGAAAGGCTTGGGGTCGATGACGAGAGCCATAGGATACGGTTCCGCCAAGAAAGGGGGCAGCCTACTGATGTGCCAAAAACCCTCTTTTACAAGCTAAAGGATGCAGCCGATCGTTGGCTGAAACCTCAATAAGGAAATTTAGCTGAGGTGATGAACAAGATCTATTTGGAACAATTTATAGAAGCCCTGCCCTTTGGGACGCAAAGATGGCTTAGGCAGCATGCCGGACTCACGTTGGAACATGCCGTTGAAATGGCCAATTCCTATGCACGTGCTCAAAGCCGTCCTGTTGTACGAGAACCAGAAAAACTCAACAGCATCAAACTTCCAGGAAAAACAGACAGAAAACCAAGTAAGAACCTGACAGAGCCCTTCATCAAAGCCCGGCCAGTAAGAATAGAAACCCCTCTTCCAACTGGTCCTCAGTGCTACGAATGCGGAGAGTGGGGGCATATCTCCCGGTACTGTCGCAAAAAGAAGGAAAAGGACGAAGAACCCATGGAGGTTGGATACATGCCGCATGCCATCATGTATGCACAGGAAACCGGCCCAGCCTTCTACGTAAGTGTTCAACTTGATCACAAGAAAATTAGAGCTTTATTGGACTCAGGGTGTCGTCATTCAGTGGTTAGAGCCGACTCCCTTTCTGACTCATCCACGATGTTAAAACGCTCAGTTAGGATCAAGTGTGTGCACGGGGACATACGGAAGTATCCTTTAGCTAGCGTTACCATCGTCACTGAAAAGGGCACTCAAGTACGGTGTGAAGTAGGAGTGCTCCCGAAATTACCTGAAGCCCTCATTATAGGTACGGATAACAAATGGTTCACCACCCTTATGTCTGAAGTCCTAAGTAAGAGTACGACAGATCCAGAGAGCAAAAGCGATCTCTTAGTAGAAGAACCCTGGGCCACAGATACGAACTTCCGTGCGGCCCAACTAAACGATGCCTCCTTGGCCTCAGCATGGAAAAACGCACAGGACAATCAGGGACGAGACCCGCTCCCATATCCCTGTTTCATAGAAAAGGAGGGACTCTTGTACCGAAAGGCAGACGCACAGGCTACTCCCCAGTTGATAGTGCCCACTTCATTTCGCGACCAAGTCATGTTTTTTGCCCATGCACACCTCCTTGCTGGTCACTCTGGGGCGGAGAAAACCACCCAATCCATTACCCAACATTTCTATTGGCCAGGGATTTACGCCCAAGTGAAGAAATACTGCCAGGAATGCAATATTTGCCAAAAGCGTAATCCTTATGTACCACCAAGGGTTCCTCTTGTCCCTCTTCCCATCATAGGAAGGCCTTTTGAGCGAATAGGGGTAGATATCATCGGCCCTCTTCCTAAGTCTCATCGGGGATACCAGTATGTCATGGTTATTGTAGACTACGCCACCCGGTATCCCGAGGCCTTCCCTTTGCGGGCAGCTACGACGAATGCCATTTCCCAGAAACTTATCGAATTGTTTTCCCGAATGGGGTTCCCCAAAGATATCATAACCGATCAGGGGACCCCTTTTGTCTCTCGCCTAATTAAACAGGTCTGTTCTTTGTTACACCTGAAACATCTTCGTACCTCAGTTTATCATCCCCAAACTGATGGGTTGGTCGAACGATATAACGGCCTGATCAAGACAACCCTAAGAAAGTTGTTAACAGGAGACGGGAAGCAATGGGACCAGTTACTGCCCTTGGTCTTGTTCGTCCTACGGAGCCAGCATAAAAGTAGCATGGGGGCTTCACCCTTTGAACTCCTCTTCAGACGTAAACCACGCACTCTTTTAGAGATAACGAAAGAGAGCTGGGAAAAGGATGGTGCCCAGGATGCCCAACATCTGTTGGATTATGCCCAACAATTACAGACTAGGTTACACAAACTACGTACCCTGTCCTATGACACTCTGGAGAAAGCCCAAACCAAACAAAAGACCTTTTATGACAGGGGAAAGAAGTGGAGAGAATTGTCTGTTGGAGATTGGGCTCTTGTTCTCCTCCCTACCTCTACCCACAAACTCCGGAAAGAATGGCAAGGACCCTTTCTTGTCACCCGGAAGATAGGGAGAACCACATATGCCCTGAAGTTGTCCCCTAATCGAACCCAGATTTACCACATCAATATACTTAAGAAGTGGTTGGGGCCTCCCCCTCGGACACCCCCCTCTGTGTCCCTAGTCAGGACGGCCCCGAATACCTTAGATCAGATTGTGGTAAACCCTGAACTCACCGAGACACAGAGAAAGGAATTGACGGACGTCCTCTTTGGACACCAGACAATATTCTCCGACCAACCAGGGAGAACGACGTTAGCTACACACCACATACCCACTCCAGAGGGAGTGGTAGTAAAACAAAAGCCATATAGAGTGCCAGAGGCCCGACGGTTGCTCCTCAAGACCGAGGTAGAGAAAATGCTGGAAGCTGGTATTATAGTTCCTTCCAACAGCAACTGGTCTTCCCCGGTGGTATTAGTCCCTAAACCCGACGGCAGTACCCATTTTTGCATTGACTTTCGGGCCGTCAACAAAGTGTCCAAACAAGACGGGTACCCCCTGCCTAGGGTTGACGAGTTGATTGAATGCCTTGGTGAGGCTCAATTCATAACAACGATCGACCTCACCAAGGGCTATTGGCAGGTCCCTCTCTCTCCACAAGATCGAGAAAAGACGGCATTCACCACACCAGACGGGTTATTCCATTTCACGGTGTTGCCGTTTGGTTTACACGGCGCCCCCGCGACGTTTCAACGTCTCATGGACACCGTCCTTGCCCCCTATACCAAATTTGCGGCTGCTTATTTGGATGATATAGTGGTACATAGCCCTGATTGGGAGACACATCTGAAACACCTAGACCACGTGCTGTCGGCCCTCGAGAAATCGGGCCTACACGTAAATGCAAAGAAATCCCGCATAGCCTTTACTAGGGTCAAGTATCTTGGTTATGTCTTGGGTAACGGGCAGTTGTACCCACAAGAGGAGAAGGTAAAGGCCATACAAGCACAACCATTTCCTACTTCCCGAAGAGATCTCCGTGCTTTTCTAGGCCTTGTCGGTTACTACCAACGTTTCATTCCTCACTTTGCCTCTATGTCAGCTCCTCTAACGGATTTACTGTAGAAAACAGCTAGTTCGGTGCAGTTTAGGAGCCCTTCTCCCAAGGTTGGTACGGCCTTCCAAGACCTGAAGAATGTCCTATCATCAGCCCCTGTCCTGACCACCCCAGATTTTGACAAACCCTTCCTTTTACAAACTGATGCATCTGGAGTTGGTATCGGGGCTGTCTTGTCACAGTTGGATAAGGAAGGTCGGGAGAAGCCCATCTTGTACCTAAGCAGGAAACTCTTCCCTCGTGAGTTAGCATACCCCACAATAGAAAAAGAGTGCCTTGCTGTTAAGTGGAGCATAGAGAAACTGAGGTACTACCTTGAGGGCCGTAGATTCACACTGGTCACTGACCACGCCCCTTTGACATGGCTCCACCAGAATAAAGGCCGGAATGACCGCATTCTACGATGGTTCCTTTCTCTCCAACCCTTTGATTTCGAGGTTCTGCATAGGAAGGGTTCCGAACACACAAATGCGGACTTCCTCTCCCGCTATCCACTTTCCCCCGAACGGGAAAAGTCTGGGGGGAGGATGTGTCACGGGGTCCAATCCTGCCCCGTAACGGACTCTACGTCTCGCTTGCAGGAAGGGCACGGGCCCTTTAACGACTGGGAGACCTGCGAGGAGGAATTCCCTCCTCCTATGACGTGGACGCCGTCACGCCAATCAGAGAGCGGATCATGGCAAGAAAAGGAAGAGCCGGAAGACGCCGAGGTGTGGATGGTGCGGAGCTCTTTGGCACCGAAGCCCCGTAGAGAAATCACCCACCGAGAGACCCGGACGGCGGAAGCAGGTCGAGACCGAGGAGCGTCGAAGGAGGAAGACGGCGCAGACACCAGCAATTGGCTTCCTGACCAAGGGGACGAAGACGACGCGAGGACGCCGGAGAAGCCAGGAGGCCACCGTTCCCACGCACCGCCCAGCCACGCGCAGGAAGACGCGTGGCTACCCCAGGTACGTGAGCGTTTGCGTACCCTGTTTCCTTTTAAGCGAGTCGGGAAGGGGCAGCAGCGGGAGGAGGGAGGTCGGAAGGGGCACGGAGACTCCTGAGCACTCACGTTCACTCTTTGTTTGGTCTGCTTCCCTGGTGACGGTAGTCTGTTCTCTCCTCACGCGTGTTGCCCTCACTCCCCTCCCTGAAGGTCCTTTTAGCGTTTAAGCTGTGAACTAACAGCCACCTGTTTTTCCTTTGTTTTGGGCTGGTGAGCGAGAGAAGGAAGAAGACGAAGGCGCCGCGCTGGGAAGACGTTTTCACCCGTTCTACAGACATCCCGCCAAGCTACTACTGTTGAACTGTGCCTTGTGATAGTCGCAGACTTTGTTTCAGAAATAAAAAGCCATAGACCCTCCCTTCAGTTTGGGCTCAGTTTCTTCTTGTGCACCCCTAAGGTGACAGTATGCTTCTTGTTTTAGTATTGTACACGAGTTTATGGCAGCCCAGGCGTGTCGGCGTTTGGTTAATCTTCTTTTATCTTCCATAAAGAATCATTTCTTAGCCGGGGCATTGCACACTCTGTTAAATTCTTTCTTTCCATCTTGCTATTCCAAGCTTCGTCGATTTCTAAAACTTCCAGGGCTGTACACAAGTAATTGCCTCATGTGTTTGGTTTTTTCTGATGAAACTGAGACCTTATTTTGGTCCAGCATAAGTTGTTCAGAGATCCAGATTCTGATGTTCGGAATTTCCAGCACAATTTTGCAAAAGTTGCTTTTCTTTGATATTCCTGGTTCTGAAGACAAAATTCCAAACGTATCTGTGCTGGAGATGCTCCTTTGAGAAGGTTAAAAACTGCTTTATATACTTTTGTCTGCAGCTCATTTAAAATATCAATTTCTTGACCATGCCATATTTCAAGGCCACTAATAATAGCTGAAGCCCTGAGAAGCAGGCTGTCTCCTCTACTTTCACTCCTTCCCACCATGTCTGACCATCACACCGATCTCGAAACAAGTCTCCTTCTGAAAGAAAATGAGCTACAGCATGCTAACCCCTTTTCTGCACCAGGAGCTCCATCTAGCCTGACACTAGCATGGAAACTGAGGGGCATATTACCAAGGGTGTCGATAGGCAATTATCGCCGCTCTAGCTGCCATTTTCGGCCGGTAAGCGGCGATAATTCCATAGCACTATTAGCAAGCTGTCGCTAACAGCATTTAGCGACAGCTTTTAGGTGATAGCGAGCGGTTTGGGGCTCGCTTTGCATGTTAGCGATATTTATCGCTAATGACATGCAAAGTGGGCGTACCCAAACTGTTAGCGACTGAAAACAGTCGCTAACATCGCTATCGCCTATATGGCCGGGATGCCCGCCACCCCCTCCCAACACACATCCCCAAGGATTGGGAAGTCGGACAATAGTTGACTTTTTTGGAAGACGGGAGGGAGTCACCCTCCCGGCCGTATTTATTAAAATATGAAACAAAATTTAAAACATTAAATTAAAAGTTTCATCATTATGCATTATGTACAATTTGACATTTATTACATTTCGATGCAGTCATGTACTTTTGGCTAACATCCTGAAAATGCATACACTCTAATTCAAATTGTACATCCTAGCATTAACGGCCAACGGCAAGGTCTTAACCGGTGTCAGATCCCTACTACCAAACTCTCGCCCTCACCTGTGAGCGGCGCATGCGCAGAGGGCTCTACCCTCATTGCCAACTGTAACTTCCCTTGTCGTGGTGGGGGCCCCCTTTCCACTCGACGCCATCTTAAGGATCGTCCGAGTTCCCGTATGAGGTCTCTATAGGAAGGACAGCGTGGACTCTCCCCCCCACCCCATACTCTCTATCCGCCGTCGCGAATATCCGGCCCCCGGGAAATTCGTCAGGAGGGGCATTTAACCGCCTCCCCACCTGGGAGGGGCCCATGGCCATCTCCCCCTAGGCGCCCCATCCTTAGTGGGTGTCGCCTCCCCATGGAAGGGGCCAATGGCGTCTTCCCCCGGGCGCTCCCATCCATTGTGGGTGGCGCCCCACTCTAGGGACCTTTAAATTACTGCTCACCGATCATGACCTTACCACCCGACAAATAAATACGACAGTTGTTTTACCTACTAAAAAAAAAAAAAAAAAAAAGAAAATTCCAGTTCATCTTACTGTCCTACTGATCATTCCTGCAAGAAGAAATTTCTCCAATGCAAACCATATTTACCCTTTCCACATTCCTTTATTCACTCTACTAAGGAAAAGAAAGGCCTATACTTTCATCACTCAGAAAACTTTATTTTCTCCAAACATTTGCTATCAGGGGCTGGTGGGTGGGTCAAAATTGCTGCTTGTTCCGTCGAGGGCTCACGAGCAACGAGTGGGTGCAGCCTTCCGATCCGAGGAACAAGAGGACGATCTTCGGGGTTCCCGCTCTTTTATCCTTCTGCGGGAGGGCGTGTACCCGTCCCCGATACGCCTACTGGGCGTGGTCTTCCTTCAAGGTGTCTAGGACAACCCCTCTCGGGCGGGGGGAAGGCGCGCTCCGGCTACGCCGCTTTGGGCATACCAGCCGGGCCACGCCCACCCCCGCCCAAAATGGCTTCCCGGGAGGTTCGGGCCCCCATCCATACGTTCGGGGGGACCTAGCGGTCGCCCCTTTCCATATGGCCGGGATGCCCGCCACCCCCTCCCAACACACATCCCCAAGGATGGGAAGCCGGACAATAGTTGACTTTTTTGGAAGACGGGAGGGAGTCACCCTCCCGGCCGTATTTATTAAAATATTAAACAAAATTTAAAACATTAAATTAAAAGTTTCATCATTATGCATTATGTACAATTTGACATTTATTACATTTCGATGCAGTCATGTACTTTTGGCTAACATCCTGAAAATGCATACACTCTAATTCAAATTGTACATCCTAGCATTAACGGCCAACGGCAAGGTCTTAACCGGTGTCAGATCCCTACTACCAAACTCTCGCCCTCACCTGTGAGCGGCGCATGCGCAGAGGGCTCTACCCTCATTGCCAACTGTAACTTCCCTTGTCGTGGTGAGGGCCCCCTTTCCACTCAACGCCATCTTAAGGATCGTCCGAGTTCCCGTATGAGGTCTCTGTAGGAAGGACAGCGTGGACTCTCCCCCCCACCCCATACTCTCTATCCGCCGTCGCGGATATCCGGCCCCCGGGAAATTCGTCAGGAGGGGCATTTAACCGCCTCCCCACCTGGGAGGGGCCCATGGCCATCTCCCCCTAGGCGCCCCATCCTTAGTGGGTGTCGCCTCCCCATGGAAGGGGCCAATGGCCGTCTTCCCCCGGGCGCTCCCATCCATTGTGGGTGGCGCCCCACTCTAGGGACCTTTAAATTACTGCTCACCGATCATGACCTTACCGCCACAGACCGGATAGTTGACCGACTATCCGGTCCCCCCAACTCCTCCTATAGGTCATGCTTCCTCAAACCTCTCAGCCATGCTACAAAGTCTCCTATTAGTAAAGCATTCCCCTCCCCGGACAGGTGAACCCCATCGTTCAGATACATATGGTCACCCCGGATACACCCATGAGGAATGACATGCAACTGTGCAGAACGGAACATTCTATCAATCTTATTATTGACCCGTTTAACTGAATGGTTCAGAGCTGACACCGAAAGTCCCCCCTGCCACCTCCTTCTAGGAATCATGTGGGACCAGGCAATCGTGCACCCCGGGACTCTTTTAGCCAACCAGCTAACAGTTGACAATATTCGTTCAAGTAACACCCGTCTACCCAGTGTCACCAAATCGTTGCCACCCAGGTGTACTATGACTATAGATGGCGGTGACCTATGCCGCCCTAACAGTCCCTCGAAAAAATGACTCAAATTGGTCAAAAACGAGCCCACCTTTCCCATGGAAAGCCATTCTGAACCCGTATTCCCCAGGTGCGTGAATCGCGTCACCTTCCTTGAATACGTCACCGGCGCGCCTCACGTATGAGTGGCCCACGACCCATACCATCCTCTCCCCAGTCGGTGATCTCTGACCGCTGGTCTCTCGATGTAGGGTCGACCTCCAATTCCGCCCTGCATGGCAGGCCCGCGAAACTGCAAAGTAAACAAAAGACAGAAAACGTGAGTGCATGTCAATTGATCACTTACAACATGTGCAATCGCACATACCTCTTGAAGCAATTCGAGGACCAACGGCCCAATTGTTTCACTTCCTCGGCACTCTGACCCCTGGCTGTAGCCTCAGTAGCAGCCCCTATCCTAAAGGAATGGGTCCCAAAATCGCACGGGTCCATGCCCGCGTCAGCGATTACCAGTGCCAGCACCCTCTGAAACTGAAATCTCGTCAGTGGGGTGCCATCCTTGTGTCGGAGCAAGCTCCCCCCCCAGGCGGCCACTCTTAGCGCCAAATAGTCTTCCACACACTTCAACGGACAGACGGGGGACCCACGCTTGCGCTGTACGACCACACTATCTCCCATAGCCCCCTGGTCGGTCTTGGACCTGGCTATCATGATTATCATCGAATCACCCCTTATCTGGATGTGATCCCTGCACAAACCTCCCTCCATCTCACTCTTGTTCCTTGCGACAAGCTCGCTCACCCTCATTGCCCCATGGAATGCCAATGTGAACGCTGCCCGGAACAGAACTGCTTCATACTGGGAGGAACACGTCTCATCCAGCTTTGCTAAAAGCAGAGACAGTCTGTCTAAGCCAATCGGGTGCCTCGTATCTCTTTTGCAACCCTCAAGGCGCTGCCAGCCGCGAAGGGCTTTCTTCACCAAAAAAGAACCTGTAGGATCTTTTATGCCGTGTACCTAGGCCATGAAGGAAATGGCCGCCCTATGCCTACCGGCCGTAGCCACTGATCGGCCCTCCCTGTGTAGTGCAACCAGGTACCCCAGGAAGGACTCTTCCTGCCCCCAATGTAGACTCCCTACAGGACCCAAATATGTGCAATAAGAACGAAACGCTCCTTCGTATGCTTTCCTTGTCCTGGGGGCTAGACTCGCTGCCACGAGGTCTTGTAATCCGAGGCACCGATAAGCCACATTGCTTCCGGGAATGGTGCTGCCTCTAAGTTTGCTGTGGGCAGATAACCCCTGAATGCCTGCATATGTGAACGAGAGAGTGCATCAGCCCCATGATTCAGTACACCTGGCACATGTTTTGCCCTGAACAGTACATTCAACCTCATGCACAGCAGCACAATCTCTTTCAACAATCTCAAAATCATTTTGCAGCGTGCTGCCTGTTGATTAATGCAATCTACGACAGTCATATTGTCGGACCAAAACACCACTGAGCGGCCTCTGAACTCATCAGCCCATGTCATCAGAGCCACCCAAATGGGGAATAACTCCAGGAACCCAATATTACCTGTGAGGCCGTCGGAGTGCCACCATGTTGGCCATGTTTGTGCCGACCATCGATCACCTAAGATGGCGCCAAAACCCACACTCCCAGCCGAGTCGGTCCATAGACCTAATTCCACTGAAGACTCTGGCGGGGAACTCCAGACTACTCGACCGTTGAAGTCCGCCAGAAATGCCAACCAAATCCGCATATCCTGGCGAACCTCTCCAGCCAGTCTCGTACGGTGGTGAGCCTCTTTGAGACCACCCATAGCTTGCGCGATAGAGCGCGAAAACGGGCGGGCCATAGGAATCACCCTCAGGGCAAAATTAAGCTGACCCACTGTTCGTTGTAACTGGTGCAGGGTCACTTTCTCCCCACTCAGGCATTGCATCAAGGAAGCCCGGAACTTGGTCACTTTGTCCACTGGCAGTCGGAAACACCCCTCCACAGAATCGAGCTCAATACCCAGAAACTCCAGTGAAGTAGATGGTCCAACCGTCTTACCTGGTGCCAATGGGACACCGAACTCATTCATGAGGATGCAGAAATCATACAGCGCCTGTGCGCAATTCATATCATCGGCTGCCCCCAAAAACAGAAAGTCATCCAAATAATGCATAACATGTCTATGCCCTGTGGCCTCTGTAAATGCCCATTCCAAAAAACAGCTAAACATCTCAAAATAGGCACATGAAATGGAACAACCCATGGGCATGCATTTATCCATGTAATACTTCCCCTGAAATGCAAAACCTAGCAGGCGCTGATCCTGCGGGTGCACCGGAAGCAACCGGAATGCTGATTCGATATCACATTTCGCCATCAGCGCCCCGGGGCCTAGGTGGTTCAAAATGGCCACGGCATCGTCGAACGATGCGTATCGTACCGAACAAACTTCTGGGTCTATGGCATCATTCACCGAGGAACCCCTGGGAGCAGAAAGGTTATGTATGAGTCTAAACTCCCCCGGATCTTTCTTCGGGACCACCCCTAATGGGGAACATATGAAATCGGCCACCGGCGGGCAGGGAAAGGGGCCAGCCACTCGTCCTAAACTGACTTCTTTAGCTATTTTCCTCTCTGCCACGCCTGGGTTGTGCCGTACCGATAACTGATTTCTACAAAAGGAGTTCCCCCGAACTTCGCCCACTGGGATGTGGAAGCCATGTAAGAATCCCTTCCTCAATGTCCCAGCGGACACATGATCAGGGTATTTGTTTAACCACGGAATCATAATCATTAGATCAACAGGTGTAGGCATACGGTCACAAAGGTCCACCTTACTCCTGCTTAGGTCCTCCTTTTCCACCCGCCCTGACATTCTTTGATCTACAAGCACTTTCCGGGTGTGAGGAATTTCTACACCCGGCACACACATGCTTAAACTTGCATGTCCCCTGCGGTCTGTTACAATTGCCTCGATTGAAGCCCCAACAGACCCCTCCTTGTCCGCCCTTCCCGCCAACTCTAGGCTGATAGCCCCCACCTGTGCCTGCTTGAAAGGGCACCCCGGGCTTTTGGCGGACAACTCCGGACCCGCTCCCGCCTGGCGAGGACGTACCTGTCGCCCCTGGCAGGAGTTGCTTGTGCCATGACACCGAGTCCAAACAATCCCAAGACAGAGAAGAATCAAATTCTTTTGCTTTACGGAACTTCATGTCATAGCCTTTCCATTCTTCCCCCTCATACTTTGAATAAAAATCCATAATGCGATTCTGATAGCAAACCAACTCAGTCATAACATCAGGTTTACGTTCCACCAAGACTGCGGTAAATATAGAGAAGGCCTTAACCCAGTTCGTCACTGTCTCTTCCACCCTGAACTCGGCCATCTTGGCGCGCCATACACTAGGGTGCCACAAATCTTTCTGCGTTTTAGCATACTCCATCTCACGATGGTCCGTTAACAAAGAAAACATGTTGACATACTTGTCCCCCCATATTAACTCTTTCGTGGCCAAGGGAACGTGCTGTGCAACCTTTTCCCGCCTTGAGGGTATCGAGCCCTCCCCCACCATTGGCAATGCGAGCTTACCCGGATCGGCTATTGTTGCCGCCACCTTCTCTTGACCAGCTGCCGGTACTCCTGGCGCCACCTGTGGGGGAACAAGAGGAACACTCGCCTTCGCGACATCTCTCGATTGCCGCAACTGCTTGATTAATACTCTGGCCTCTTCGGCCGGATCACCCGGGGTCGCTGTGCCCCCCACCTTTGTTTTAAACCATGCCGTCAACTGTGCGGCCAATTCTGGGGGCATTTCATCATCCTCGGTCGAGGTGATCACCACTGGGATAGGCTGGCCTAAAACTGGTTCCGGAACCGGGATACCAGCCGGTACTAGGGGGACGATGGGTGGCACCTCCGGTGCCGGGACCCCCCCCCGAGACTGCCCTCTCTATGACCCGCTTTCCTCTCAACGCGGGAACCACTCCCGGCAAGGCCGGGCCTATTACCTTTTTCGGCTGACCTGGGTCGTTCATTGCCGCCAATTGCTTCTTCACCTCCGCCAAACCTCTACCGAGCGATTGGACTTGACCGAGCTTTCGGTCCATACAGGCCATCCGGTTCGACAATAGGCGCAACATCTTTTCCGTCTCGGAACCCTTTCCTGCTTGCTTGCTAGGCATGGTTTCGAGTCCTCCGCCTTTGGTCGATCCACGAGGTCCTGAAATCCTTCGGAACTGAAAGAGAAAAACAAAAATTACCACGTTCAAAATTGCTGCTTGTTCCGTCGAGGGCTCACGAGCAACGAGTGGGTGCAGCCTTCCGATCCGAGGAACAAGAGGATGATCTTCGGGGTTCCCGCTCTTTTATCCTTCTGCGGGAGGGCGTGTACCCGTCCCCGATACGCCTACTGGGCGTGGTCTTCCTTCAAGGTGTCTAACACAACCCCTCTCGGGCAGGGGGGAAGGCGCGCTCCGGCTACGCCGCTTTGGGCATACCAGCCGGGCCACGCCCACCCCCGCCCAAAATGGCTTCCCGGGAGGTTCGGGCCCCCATCCATACGTTCGGGGGGACCTAGCGGTCGCCCCTTTCCATTAGTAAGGCAAGCGTAGAGATGGAAATATTAGCGCTAAGCGCGAATATCTCCAAATACTAACACCTGCCCAGACCAGTTCTTAGCAATGTTATCCAACGGGAGGTGGATAACATGGCTAAGAGCATTTCATCGCTAATGCGTGAATATCGCTGTATTCTCAGCGATATTCACGCATTTCGAATTTGTATCGCTATGGAGATAAACGTTGCTAATAGCACGTTATCTCAGCGATAAATTCCGGCGATGCTCAGCGATAAAAAAGTCGTCGCTAAGCCTATTTAGCGATAAATATCGCTACTTTTTGGTAATATGCCCCTGAGCCCCCAGGTCTTCTTTTTATTGTAAAACATTCCTAATTGTGCTGCAGTGGCCCCTGGGCAAAAGTGACACTGCAACAGGTTCATCGATGACAGCTTCTGCCTCCCTGACACCCAACAACACGGGCTCCGATCCCTCTCCCTATCCCATCTGCCTCTCAGTGAAATGTAATCGCAGCCTCCACTCCCCCCCCCGAACACTCCCACGGTGACGAGAAGGAATGGGGCAGAGCAACGACCCCGAACACTCCCACGGTGACGAGAAGGAATGGGGCAGAGCAACGACCCGTACATTTTTTTTGTTGGATTGTACACATAAGATCTTTTTATAAACTCATTGTGGATCTTAACAACTAAACTAAGATCTCCAAAAATTTCGTTGGATGTTTAAACTCATTGTGGATCTTAGCTACTAAACTAAGATCTCCAAAAATTTCGTTGGATGTCGTTTATCATCGCCACACGAAGTGCAATGATTAACGACAACATTATACTAAAGATGATGGTGAATAGTTTGGTCCCTTTTTTTCATGTATTATGAAGAACACTTACCAATATTACGGTGAATTTCCATCATAACTACTAGAAGAAAATGTGTGGCTGTTTTACCAAAACACGTGCACACGTGAAATATTTCTCAGTTTTGGTATTAGAAATGACTCTTTTACATGACAATGAAACAAAAGTGTTTGGTGGCTTTGCAGTGGCTTCTGGGTATACAAAATTCCCCAAAAGACAGCTGGTTGTTGTCAGGCAGCCTGCCCTCTGGTAACAGCAGATGGTACTGCACCTGCTGCTTGGTAGATAGTTCAATTTATCCCTCCACCCCCTACTAACTCACTCACACAAGCTAGCTCTCTCTCTCTCTCTCTCTCTCTTTCTCTCTTTCTCTTTCTCTCTCACACACACACCCACTCTCTCTCTCAAAAAGAAACAGCGGCAAAGACCAATGGTTTGGAATTTGAAATTAAAATTATGGGGCATATTTACAAGCCCCTTGCGCTGCCTGTACGCCTCTTTTTCCCATATTAAAAGAGACGCACCGGCGGCGCAAGGGGTTTGTAAATAAGCCCCTAAATGTATAAAGCGCTCGAATGCCTGGAGAAATCTACTTAAGTCAATGTGGAAAATGTGGAAAGACTGGCTCAGTGAGTGAGGGGGACTGGCAGGCAACCATTGGTTAAAATACCAGGGGCCTTATTTACAACAAAATGATGCAGCGCGGAGCGCAAGCCAGATTGCTGCATGGCACGGAGTCCTTTTCAGAGCACAGGGATGAGTCATATTAACAAACATATTACGCATTCCTGTGCTTTCCTCTGCACTGGCACACAATTGGCTGCCATGCACCAGTGAAGGCACCCATGTGTGATGTTGCAAGTGTGCCTGCGTTGCAGGAATGATTTCCCCTTCCTGCCCTTAAACAATCATTGATTGCGTTTTCCTCTTCCTATGTGTGCTGCAGATGGCAACACTCATAGAAAAAAGAAAAAACGAGGAGAAATAAAAGTGGGGCATATTTACAAGCCCCTATCACCACCACAGTAGGACAAGAACACAGGAACCCTACTCACGCAGAACCAGGGTAATAAACTTATTATCAAAAGACAGAAGATCCTGTGGACACTAAATGAAGTAATCTCAACGTGTATGAGAACAATGGCAATATATTGGGTTATAGTACTATTGGCGAGAGAAGGAAGCAAATATACCTATGATTTGTTTTTTAATCAAAAATATTGATATAATCCTTGAAATGAAATACTGTTACATAGTAATACATTTGAACATAGAGGGGCAGATTTACAAGGCCATTGCGCCTGTTTTACGCTGCCGTTGTGTCACTTCTGTGACGCAGTGGCGTCGCAAAAGATGCGCCATGGTGCGGGGTATTTACAATGTGACGCATCTGGGATCTGTGCCTGCTTGAAGCAGGCGTTAGGATTGACGCAGCAAGGAAAAAATAGGGCCCCCCAGAGCATTGCTGGAGCTGCATCACACTTGCGATGCAAATCCAGCAATGCGCCACTTTTACGACACAGATGCGTGACGCATCTGTGCCGTTTTTGCCCCATGGTGCACCGCATTGTAAATGCGGCGCATCAATGGGGGCGGAGGTATGGCACACAATAAGTGGCACATCCCTGCTGATATGCATAGTTCTGAGTGAAAGGTGTCCCAGTGGAAAACGGAGCCTAGAAAATTAGTGACATATATGTGAAATATATACAAGGTTTCCAATGCTTCATATAAATGACCATTTACATATATATGTACAGTATACAGCACTAGATACAGTGATCAGTGCTGGTGAACAATGGTTCGTTCATGAAACTTGTCGACGGCGTTTCGACCCTGTGTGCAGTGTAGGGTCTCTTCAGGACCTATGATCATAGGGACACCTATGAGAGATGAGGGATAATGTCAGTATGTGGTTCAATTTAAGCAACTGGTATTATGTGGTGGAACTAAGGTTTTGTTTGTATAGTACCTGTAGGGTAATGGACCTGCTCGCGTGGAGGGTGTGGCACCATGCAAAGGATAAGAAAGAGATACTCACATGGGTCCCAGCCGGGAGCTACACAGGTGAGAAAAACGAGTAATTAGCATTCAAAAAGTGGGGGTTGGAAGCATGACAAAGTATTGCAACTTTGAACAGACCTGGAACTTACCCCAAGTGTGAGGTGGGTGGTGAGCAGGCTATTATGTGAATGAAGGCACAATGTAAGGATCCACGTGTGTGGAAGATGGCACGATCAAAGCGCTGTCACGATGGGTCTGTAGAGCGGGGGAGGGAGCATGTATGAATGAATGAATAGATTAGTATGAGAATGGGGACCCCCTCTTAATTTACTTAGAGCCAGGGAAAAGAGAGGAAAATATCAATAAAAAGAAAATAACTAATTTCCCTTGTGGCTTTCATATTTTAAACATAGTGTCTCAGTACATGTACATATTGCATGTCCTCCAAGATATGCCAATAACAAGTGTTTGTAAATTTATCAAAATGTATTTCTTTTTTTCAGAGTAAAAAGTGAGTGAATATATCATAAAGACTTTCCAATATAGCAAAATTTCTTTTCTTACAACTTCATAGTGTTATTTTTTAGATAATTAGAACAGATATAAAGACATACATCATCATCATGACACTTTTTTTCATTTTTTGGTACAATGCGAAAAACTTAATAAAACTAGACATACCTACACTCAATTCACATACACCAGTCATTCATACATATACTTGCATACACACCATTTAACAAACAACCGCTCCATCTGTATAAAAGATTTTAACAGAGAACAACTTTGACTGAGTGACAACCACAGAGTGTTATGTGGGTTTACACGCTAGGTCGGTCGACGCGCGTTTCGGTGGGCTTGTACCATCTTCCTCAGGACCTTAACAGAATCACTTTCTGCTTATAGTGTAGTGGAGTTCCTATTATCCCAATAGTCTCTGCGCATTGGAATAATATCTTCAATAGTATAGACGTAGGACAGAGGTTAACTAGGTCTTCTACTGACGATATTAGATTTAAAGTTTTGTGTGCCAGCTAGCTCAGAGTTCACTAGAAACTTTCTCGAATAGGCAAGGAGGGATTTAACCTCCCTGGATAGACAAGAAGGGATTTAGTTTCTGACAACCATAGAACATGAAAACTTTGCTCTCCCTGATCAAGAGTATATCTCTAGAGTCGTGTGAAAACAAAAGACAGCTATTTTACTCAGTCAGTACGTGCATACTTAGTTTCACCAGATTGTAGAGAAAAGAAGAGACAGGCGTGTTCAATAAAAGGTGTTATTTATTGATCAGTCTCTTTTCTCATACAAGAGAAATGAATCGCTACAATTGCAATACTTATGGTTAAGTAAAGTGCAT
Organism: Lissotriton helveticus; assembly: GCF_964261635.1. NCBI lineage: Eukaryota > Metazoa > Chordata > Amphibia > Caudata > Salamandridae > Lissotriton > Lissotriton helveticus. The sequence continues at coordinate 191,408,879 of NC_136057.1, forward strand.
ACAGTAAAAGCAGGATTATAAAATAATACTGTAAAAGCATTGATATGGTTTCTTAGCCATATGATACTTTAAAATGGATAAAAGATATACATACATATATACATTGACTAATCGTACTCAACTGGTGCTTCTAACTACGCCTACCCCGGTGTACCTGACCTAAGCCTAATACATGGGAGGGAGTAAGTAAGTAGCAGTTTAAGTTAAGTTTGTTTTGCCAAGAATCTGACTCAAGAATTCTCTGTAAGGGGTTAGTCAGTTCAGTACCTGGGAGTTTAGAAGGCTGGAGGGCTGGTATCTCTTTCTCAGGACTCGGTATCCCAGTTACCCGCGAGGGCAAGCCGGAAACGCCGGAGGCTGGATTTCTCGGGAGGAGAAAAGACAGTGTCTCTCTCAGCGCGTCAAAAGGGAGGGGTAGTGTCCGTGGGCTTCCTGCATCAGCTGGGCTCTCCGGCAAGTAGCGCTGCTCCAAGCTCATCACCACCGTGTCTTTGCTTAGGGCAGCGTCGGTATATTTATACCTGAAAGGTGCCGAGTTTGACGTAAGGATGGACATAATACGTCAGTAAGGATGTCATAAGAACTGGACGTTCTTACATTCTTTACAGGAGTTCTCGAACGAAATCAAAACAATAGCTGCGGGGGATTTCCCAGGTCTGCTGGAGGTTTGGTTTGTTTTGAGAACTCAGTGTGCTTTCTAGGGGGCTGAGGAATAGTGCTTGCTTATCGTGACAGCATGCGCTATGACTTAATCTGAAAACGGGTTTCTGTGCCGTTGTATGGATATTAGTGATTTATTAACCGGACAAGGGTCAGAAATAGGAGTATCGATACAGGTCCCTAGATAAACATACTACACACACTCCACTCATTTATGTACATATTTACTAACCTAAGCAATAGTAAACATAACTAACAGTGCATGTGTATATCGAACCAAGCCAAAATACAATTCTTTTTTTTTGCATTTGAAAAAATGGTATTGCGAAATACACGAAAATGAGTATAGGTACTGTATGCATTCAAGCAGTGTAATCATTCAAAAAAGGATGCATGTTTTAAATCAGCATGAATGATTTGCGAAAATGTACACATGAAATGGCTCTTAATACAGAAGAAAAGTGCGAGACCACTTCATCACATATAAATACAATCACTTGTAAATAAGCTAGAGGTTGAGGTAATGTAATGTCACTAGAGTTCCTAAAAATAGAAGCTCTGTTCTCTAAGAATAGTTTTACTTTAAGCAGAAGATAAGTGCCAAAAAAAGGTAAATATTTTGGATTGGGAAAAAGTTTTCGCTTTTCAGGGGAGAAGAGAGAAAAAAATAGTTCACAGTTGCTTTGTTTTTCCAAAGCCGAAGGCCAAATTCAGAGTTCATGGAACACTGTGTGCAAGTTTGCTTAAAGTCAATCTCTCTGTTCTGGTGAAAACATCATTTCAGACAGACTCTCGAAAAAACAGTCTACCGCTTCTGGTGAAAGTTCGACTAGGTTGGAAAATGTCGCTACCATGCAGTCATGCGCATGTTCGCTTTCAGTGATGTTTCGATCAGCATTGCTCACAGAAGGTCGTACCAGGTTGATGCTGCTTTCATCTTGTACTTCACCACCCTTCAATCGTAGTGGTGAAGTCTCCACGAATGCCGTCATTAGGATAGGTAGCCGCTGGGGACAGCACAATGCATGAGCCTTTACTGGACCCAACAAAGTATCTGCATCCAATGGTACTTCTGATTGTAGTGTAAGACAGGTGTCCAACACGCATTCTTCGCCACATAGCATGCACCTCAATACAGGCATAACACAATTCTGCCATATGGGTCTGAACGAAAGAAACCAGGTCATATTCAGATATCGTAGCCGGGCTAATCCAAGGACTTTAGTTATGCGGTCTCGGTAGCGTATAGCTGGGATCGTTTCTTCCATTGTTGCTGGAGTCTTGTCTGTGACATGGTTTGCCATAACGAAGCAGGAGTAGCAAAAATAAAATGCCTGCTATGAGTCCCAACAGGAGTGGAAGACAGCCAAAGATGGAATGGACGAAAGTAGGAAAAATACCCAGGACTGCTTTGAATGGTGTTAACAGTCCCGAAAAAACTGTCTTAAATACACTCGCGATACCACTTGTATCAGAAATGTTTAAGATTTCGTTTAGCATTTCTGCGAAGTGTAGGGGGCAATTTGTTGATAACAATGCATGTATCTCACACGTTGTCCTTGCAACTTGGAGATCATATGTTTCTTTTGATGACGTAAAATGAGTTGGCGTCTGTAGGAGCACAGTCTTCATTCTGCTTAAAGTATCAATTCAAATAGAAGAGATATTCAAACGGGACCAAATCTTTTCCTCCCTGTCTGGAGCGTCATTCGGGAACAATACTCTCTCACAACAAGTGACCATGGAGCTCACGCTTATGAGATAAGGTTTTCCTGGCATTAAGCCACAACATCTGTGATCTACAATTAGAATGTAACTCCCATTAGAAAGTCTTCTAAAGAATGGTTCTAATTGTGTTGCAGGTGTGCCGAGTTGGTGACATGAAAGGTTATTTGAAGTCCCTTCACAGGCCCCATGCAAACTTATACCCTGACACAGAAGTATACCACTTAGTGATTTTTCACAATTATTACCACTAAGAAATACACTCTGTCCTTTATTACTGTAACATGTGTGTGTATACGGTAATTTCCATGTTGACTTAATGTATCCTTTACCCAACCCTTCATACTGGCCTGCCTGTATATATTTTTGGCAGTACCGAAACTGGAAAGTCGTTATCGGAATAGGTATTATCCCATGTATTATCCATTCAATGACAGGTCGTTCTGAAATTGTCAATGGTAATCTCTCAAGTTTTTCAATGCTCAGAATTGTATACTCTGCACCCTTTTGTGCCAAACTGATTTGTGTATCAGTAAGGTTAAAGATACTGAATAATGACGTCGTGTTGATTAAACGCCAAGGCACGTAGCCTGAACGCAGATTTTGTAACGTCCAGCCAAGCTGTACAATAGAACGCAGTTGTGACTGACCGTGTTGCAACATCAGTAAGTCTTGCTCTATTATATCGATTGCAGAAGATACAAGACTGTCCAGTGAATATATTCTGGAAGACAGAGTCATTAACCCATTGTCCACAACAGAAAGTGATTTTTCCAAATTAACAAGGTCAATTTCCGTATTTTCTCTGCTGTCTCAATTTGACTTTCTTTCCAAGCTTCGTTGTAAGCTGCATATATAGAGGCCGCTATGAAACATTTTTGACGCTGTTTGCGTGGTCCCATTATGAAATCACGCAAGTCAGCACCTTCTTTAAGTAAAGTCAAGTGTTGCTTAATTTCAACCAGTGTGGATGTATGTAGCCATTCGAGGCAAAATTTCCCTACACTGTAAGTAGTTACAATCCCTGGATGTTGCCTCTGGGAATATCTAGGGTCTGGCATGGTCAATGTGAACCCCTGTATTTTGTTCAGGAATCTATCTTGACAGTTATTTGTATCTGTGGGCCAGATCAACCATTTTTTCCAATCAGGATGTGTTCTGTTTTGGTTCAAAATATGGGATACGTCTATTTCAACATCTGTAGTGCTATTACTTTTAGGTAATGGTTTTGGAATAGACGGTTTGTTCAAGTCTTTAATTTTGGCTAGGCCAAGACAGGTTGTCTGTTGAATTGTGTCATTCAAGAATATAATTTGTTCTGGGATCATGCAGGCTCTAAATAATGATTCTGTACATTGCACTTGCCAATCTTTTGTACCCCAGATCGTTTTCGTTTCAATATTTTTATTCCAGAAATCAAAACCGAATGTTTTCATTTTTTCATAAATGTCTTTGAATAGATTAATTTTGTGTTTGTAAGCATGGTTTTCATTCCTGTCTTATTTAACAATTTGAAATAAAATGTTTCTGCATCGCTTGTGTTAAACCCTGAGTGAGTATGAGAACTTTTCATAAAATGTTTTTGAAACTGCCTTTTGGTGGAGTTGCACAATGTTCCCATTTGTTATCATTTAAAACATTTCTAGGTTGAGCAGTTTTATGCAGATAATGGTGACCATAGTGGTTATAACAATACATCTGGTCATAATTAGATGAACCCTGTAAATAATCATGTTCTGTAAATTTAGCTGACATCACTAGATCAGACATCATATCATTAATACTTTCAAAGTCCCAATCATCAGCGAATGTGCTTGGTTTTACAAAGTCACTTAATGAAATCTTAAATTGATGTGGATACTTCAGGAGCTCGACCGGGCCATAGATTTCGTAATCAGTTTAGTCCCATGCTACCCCACCGGGTATAGGATTGGCTGTGAAGTTTACTGAAGAAAGTTCTCTTTTCTCGATGTGTGAAGACTTGTGTGGTTTCAGGACCAAGTTGATATTCTGACTTGCTGTGTCCATTGTAACATATTTTCCCTCAATAAAATGTCCCAAGCATAGTACCATGATGAGCCAAAGTATGAGGATGAATACACCTAGTGCCACCCAAAGTTCAATCCATGGAGAAATCAGATAGGTTTCTTTTAGTTGATGAAAGAGTTCCTTTGTTTTGTCTTTAAAAGTTTTTGTTGTTGTTGGCTTTTCCTCAGGTTCACTTTGATCCTCAGAAAAATCATCGAAGTTGATGAAGTAGCCTGATGCTGTTCTGTCAATTGTTTCAATTGCTTCAGGATTCCTTTTTGCTTTTGGAATTTGCTTTGTTTCATTAGCATAGTCAGTGATTACATCATTGTAGATTGGTGTTTCTTGATGTAAGATTTTGATTTGGGTTTCAAGAGGTTTAAGTTCCATTGCTTTGTTGCATAGTCCTTGTTGATTCACTGTAGGTGTATCAAATGTGATTAGTCTCTCAGTTTGAACCTCTGTATTTGTAGCAAACTTTGGTGTTCTACTACTTCTTGGGATTCCACTTGGCCTACTACTTGTTATCGGCCACATGATTGTGGTTTAACCAGGTCGATGGATACAACTCGGTTCTCCTTTTTACCAGCAAGGGGCGGTAATACTACTGATCTTGTCCCGTTGACAGACAAGACAGGTACTGCTTTTCTGTAAGAAGGCCCAAATTCCTTCTTTACCGCGATCTTCTCTCTGACCAGATCCCCGATTTTTGGAATCCAGACAGGCCTTGCTGGTTTCTCTTCAGTGGTTGTTGGCTGTTGTTTCAACTTTATGTTGCTCAGGTCTTTTCTTGTTTCATTTAAGTCCTGTAAAATAGCCAAACGATCTTTGATATCAAAGCATTTTTCTTTCACCACTGAAGTTTGACTATCGAGGTCCTGGATTAACATTCTAGTCCCAAACAATAATTCGTACGGACTGAGACCTCTCAGAGAACTTCTTGGCAGATTATTAAGACTACGTTGGACACTTATTAAATGTTTGACCCACCCAGCTCCCGAACCTAATACCTTTGCCGTTATAGATTGCTTTATGTCACGGTTTTTTCTTTCCACAATTCCGTTTCCCTCAGGATGAAAGGGACAAGAGTACCGCAATGCAATGCCCATGCTGGTCATGGCCTCCTTATAAGCTCGAGAGCTAAAAGCAGGACCCTGGTCAGATGTAGCATGCCAATAGCGTATGTGCCGATAAAGACTCGCAAATCTTTTATAACAGTTCTGGCGTCAGCCGAGCGCTGGGGCCACATCCATATGAATCTCGTGCATGAATCCACTGCGACCATGATATATTTATAGTTATCATCCCTTTGTAAGGGACCACAGTGGTCCCGGTAAACACATGCTAATGGTTTATCTGAGATTAGAAGGGGCGTCTGTGCTGGTCGTTTCACTGTTGATACCTTCATTCTTTGACATATTTCACATTCTAGAACATAGTTCCTGGTTTGTCTTCTCATTTGTGGCCACCAGTATCTCTGTTTTAATAACGATACTGTGGCTGAAACACCAGCATGTACAGAAGCAAGCCCTTCGTGTGCCGCTGTAATGAGTCCTAACCTATATTCCATGTTTGGAATTGCCCTATCCCCCACTCCAGGGATTCGAGCAAATGGAACGTTATTCGCATCAGTTATGTATGAGTACTTTACTGGAAAGCCTTTCGGGAGTATTTCTATCGCATCTTTTACTGTAGCGCTGACAGCCTGTAATATTTCGCTGCCTATTTTTGTTTTTGACCGGGTGATGGCAGCTACGGAAGCCGTTTGGACAGCTGCCTTCGCTGCCTCATCAGCCAATGAATTCCCTGCAACGTGAACGCCATCACGTTGATGACTCAGTGTATGTATCACGTGAGTCTTTTGTAGTTCTTTCTGTAAAAGAACTACTTGTTCCCAAAGCGTTTTATGCTTGATTGTGCCACCTTTTGCATCTTTAAATCCGTTCTGAACCCAGTTCTGCAAGTATTCATTGTAAGACTGAACGCAATAATATGAATCGCACACTATGAGTGCGGGGAATTCGCGATCGGTATTTTCAAGCGCCATCTTAAATGCTAGTAGTTCAGCTTGCTGAGCTGTACAATCTCCTAGGGATTGCGTTTTAGTGACTAAATTTTCCTCCGTGCCAGCGACCTTTAACAATCGCGCACGCAGCACTGTAAGCATGTTTACCCCCAACTGCGGGTTGTGCTGATCCGTCCGTATATATTATACAGCCGTAATGTTCAAGAGGCAGGATTTCGGTCGGCAGAGGACATTCAAATTCATATTGGAGAAATTCTTGTGTTTTTAAATTAGGATCAAATTCGTATACCACGTCTGTTGCAGCAAGAGAATTAGCCCACTGTATCCATCTCGGATGTAGTGCTTTAGCATTCGGGATGCTTGCCTTTGTTACCGCCTCCAGGGCTGGTACTGGTGTCACGATGATTTTTCGATTACCTTGCACTAGGGCTCTTTCTTTCGCTACAGCAGTCTGTGCCGCGGTTAGAATTTTTTCCGTCGGGCTAAATTTCATTTCAGTTTTTGTGTATAAATGAGATTTGTATGCTATTGGTACCGTTTCTCCCTCATTAGAGGTTAGGTATGTGAATCCGCATCTTCCTGGAATGACTCGGATTACAAGGTTGCGTGTGTTATCGCGTGTTTGTAGTTTTGTTTTAACTAACATGTCCGTTTGTAAAGATCTCAACATTTCTGTATGTTTTTGAGTCCAATTGATTCTTTTAAAATCTGGTTTTATTAGGTCGTAGAGAGGTTTAACCCTCTCTGCATAATTTAGAATGTAAGTTCTTCCGAAATTCAGGAAACCTAGAATTGATTGTAAGTTTTTCAGCGTTCTTGGTGCTTGGATTACAGCACATTTCTCTAAGAAATTGTCAGCAAGGCTTTTGCCTTCACTTGATAATTTATATACTAAAAACAGGACAGTTAGATGGGCAATTCTTGACTTTTTGAAGTTGAATTTGTAACCCTCTGCTGCGAACCCTAGTATTATGGTGTTCACTCTTTTCAAGTGAGTATTCTTGTCATCATCTGTTAGATAGATGTCATCGACATAAGATAATGCCTCATCATCATATATTTGTAGTAACTCTGTTACTCTCGCTGAGAATAATCCTGGGCTGTTCTTGAACCCCTGTGGCAAACGACAGAAATTTTTACTGCGAGCCATTTATTGAGAACGCGGTCAAATATCTGCTTTCTGGTGCTATATTTTGACAAAAGAATCCATTAGAGATGTCTAATGTTGTTTTGTATTTTTTGCGCACTATGCTATTCATTAGTGCTGCACTGTGTGAGTTTTGTACTGCAAAGGTCTTGCAACATGAGTTTAGGTGTCTGTAGTCCAAAACTAGACGATATGAATCGTCTGGCTTGGAGACAGGAAACAAAGGATTGTTCATGTGTGAGGTGCAAGTTTCAATCACCCCCTGGTATTCAAGTTGATCTAAGATCTCCCTGACCTGTTTTTTAGCTTCTTGCTTAATTGGGTACTGCCTCTGTGCAGTTTAGTTGAGATTTTAACTGGATTTTGTGAGGAGGAGAGTCCTCATCCTATCCCACATGATTTTTATATAATGCAGGAGCCTGGGCTACTGCCCACTTTCTTGCAAGTGCATATTTTTTATGAATTGGAATATGATTTGAGAAGGCAGGCATAATCATTTCTTCGCCATGAGGGCACTCCCTGACAAACTCTGGCGGCCAGTCTTTTTCAGCTAGAAGGATGTCATAGCCTTTGGAGAGATTATCCCAAAATAGACCCCTTATTTCCCTAGTCTTATCACCCTCTATACGCAATGTTATTTCATATATTTTATGAGGTTTGCTAACTCTGGTATCTGCAGTTTCTACTTGAATGTATTCATTCGTGTCCACTGTCTCCAGATGATTCATCAGGATCTTGCGAGCTATGCTCACTTCTGCTGCGCTGTCTAGCATTGTCTGAGCCCATTCTCCGTTTTTCAGCTGTGTCCTCAGTATCTTCGGCATGTTTGATTACTTTAATACTGGCTACCTTCTTCTTTGGAAAATGTAACTTTTTATTTTGATGAGCAGGTTCCTTGTCTTTGGACTTGACATGCTCTTCCCTGTGTTCTGACCATCCTCTTCTTTCCGATTTCTGCGAGGAAGTCTGAAAAGATCGAGAGGGACGTGTATCAATATTTTGATATCTATCGGGTTTCTTCAAATTATCCCTATTTCTAAGGTTGTATCTTTTCTCAGAGGGCTCCCTCTGGGGAGACTTGTGTCCTTGGTCCGGAGATTTTTTTCTCCGCCGAGGAGACCTTCCTCTGGACTGGAATCTTTTTTCTTTGGGAGTGGATTGTTTATTTCCATCCCAGCTCTTTTTTGGAGTGTTTAGATTAGTTTTTAATAAATACCTTTTCAGGATTTTCAGTTAGTTGGGGTTTCACTGGTTTCCCACCCAAACTATCTCTTCCTAGTTCTTCATAGGATTTTTCTATGATTCTGGCAAGTTCAAATGGCTGGTCTGCTATATCTGTTTCTTTCAGTTTCTGGAGGAAAGTTATATCCTCAGTTGCATATTGAACCAATTCTCTGTATGCCTGTGTCTATTCTTTTATTTTAACTAAGAGTTCTTCGCTTGACATTCTATTAATGTCAGCATGTGATGTGTAGCTGGCTAGAACCGGCCATGTTGCTCCTCGTCTACCTAGTGGACCGAGCCTGGTGATGTGATCATTATGTTTTAGGGCACCTTTAAACCAGAGCAGGTGCTCTTGGTATTTTAGTGGTATTTCCACCTCCTCGAAAGGAGTATACTCATCCGGAGGTTCCTCTATCTTGTAATAGTGGAATTCCTTTGTTACAGCGTTTGCTGCTGGAAAGTTTATCCATGAATAGAATACCTCTGTCTGCCGATATTCATGTGCCTCAATTACGAATATGACTGTATCACCTCTTGATGTCAGTCCATTTTCTATAAGTTTTAAAGTTATAGTTTTTCTTATGTTAACCGGGATGAGTATTGCGTCCGGGTCAGTTTGCAGGAGACTTGTGTCATCTGCTAGGAGTTGAGCTGCTATTCTAGCTGCCTCCCTTTCTCCTTCACTGTCTGACATTTTACTGACAGCAAGGTTTTTTGTTTTTGTTGCAGATCAGGTTTCCACGGAAACAAAGATTAGATGCACAATATTTTGGAACACTGTATCCTTCAACGTTGAATAAACCAAAAACTATACATAGGAGTCTCCTCCTACTAAGTTTGGCGGATTTAACCTTTGACCCACTCCAGACGTCTTTGGAGTATTACGGGAGAAAAGGGTCTGTGTGAAAAAGCACGACTGAGTTACTCTAATGCCTTGCGTTAGATTTATCGCCTTTCCAAACGTTGGGCGCCATGTAGTGTAGTTCCTATTATCCCAATAGGCTCTGCGCATTGGAATAATATCTTCAATAGTATAGACGTAGGAAAGAGGTTAACTAGGTCTTCTACTGACGATATTAGTTTTGTGTGCCAGCTAGCTCAGAGTTCTCTAGAAACTTTCTCGAATAGGCAAGGAGGGATTTAACCTCCCTGGATAGACAAGAAGGGATTTAGTTTCTGACAACCATAGAACATGACAACTTTGCTCTCCCTGATCAAGAGTATATCTCTAGAGTCGTGTGAAAACAAAAGACAGCTATTTTACTCAGTCAGTACGTGCATACTTAGTTTCACCAGATTGTAGAGAAAAGAAGAGACGGGCGTGTTCAATAAAAGGTGTTATTTATTGATCAGTCTTTTTCTCATACAGGAGAAATGAATCGCTACAATTGCAATACTTATGGTTAAGTAAAGTGCATACAGTAAAAGCAGGATTATAAAATAATACTGTAAAAGCATTGATATGGTTTCTTAGCCATATGATACTTTAAAATGGATAAAAGATATACATACATATATACATTGACTAATCGTACTCAACTGGTGCTTCTAACTACGCCTACCCGGTGTACCTGACCTAAGCCTAATACATGGGAGGGAGTAAGTAAGTAGCAGTTTAAGTTAAGTTTGTTTTGCCAAGAATCTGACTCAAGAATTCTCTGTAAGGTGTTAGTCAGTTCAGTACCTGGGAGTTTAGAAGGCTGGAGGGCTGGTATCTCTTTCTCAGGACTCGGTATCCCAGTTACCCGCGAGGGCAAGCCGGAAACGTCGGAGGCTGGATTTCTCGGGAGGAGAAAAGACAGTGTCTCTCTCAGCGCGTCAAAAGGGAGGGGCAGCGTCCGTGGCCTTCCTGCATCAGCTGGGCTCTCCGGCAAGTAGCGCTGCTCCAAGCTCATCACCACCGTGTCTTTGCTTAGGGCAGCGTCGGTATATTTATACCTGAAAGGTGTCGAGTTTGACGTAAGGATGGACATAATACGTCAGTAAGGATGTCATAAGAACTGGTCGTTCTTACATTCTTTACAGGAGTTCTCGAACGAAATCAAAACAATAGCTGCGGGGGATTTCCCAGGTCTGCTGGAGGTTTGGTTTGTTTTGAGAACTCGGTGTGCTTTCTAGGGGGCTGGAGGAATAGTGCTTGCTTAACGTGACAGCATGCGCTATGACTTAATCTGAAAACGGGTTTCTGTGCCGTTGTATGGATATTAGTGATTTATTAACCGGACAAGTGTCAGAAATAGGAGTATCGATACAGGTCCCTATATAAACATACTACAGTAGGGTGAATACAGGATATCTGTAATGACAAACACAACTTGTTGTGCATACCCTTCACACATTTTTTTACAGAAGGACAGTAAATAACATAGTCTCATTTTTACCGTCTTTGACTATGATGAATGAATAGAGACTTGCATCGCGCAACTTAGCCCAGGGGCATCAAGGTACCTAAAAGATGGTACAGCTTGTGATATGAACCAATGCAAGACTACAGATAGGCCTATACAAAGAGCCATGTTTTCAGTGTTTTACGGAAAAGCATGGTGGATGGTTGCCCTTTCAATTCCGGGGGGAGGGTGTTCCACAGCTTTGGGGTAAGATAGGAAAAGGCCCTCCCTCCCCACCTGACCTTAAAAACCCGGATAACAGACAAAAGGTTTTTGTTGGAGGAGCAAAGAGCTCTGCTAGGCGAATAGGGGGATAGGAGAGACCTTATGCATTCTGAGCTTGCTCCATACAGAGCCCCATGGATAAGGCACAAGATCTTAAAAGAGCTCCGGCCTGGATGGGTAGCCAGTGCAAGTTCTTCCTGGCTAGCGAGGCAGAGGACCGGCTGGGGGCATCAAGGACAAGTCTGGCCGCAGCGTTTTGTACTATCTGTAAGCGCTGGATGAGCTTTTTGTTGATGCCTAAATAGAGCGCATTACAATAATCTAGTCTCGAAGAGACAATGGCCACAACAACCTGCTTTCGAGGATCTGGGGAAAGGTAGTGTGCAATCTTTCTCAGAATCCTGATGACACCACAGCAGGTGGAAACAGTCCTACTGACCTGACGGTCAAAGGAAAGCGTGGTGTCTATCAGCACACCCAAATTCCGGGCGGATTGAGAGGGGAGGGGGCACACTCCAACGGACGGAGGCCACCAGTCGCTCCGCCAGATGTCTTGTTTGCCCCCAATGATCAGAACCTCGGTTTTCTCTCCGTTTAACTTCAGGGAGTTCAGGATCATCCACTGAGAAACTGCTTCCAACCAGTTCCTGAAGTTAAGGGCGGAGATACTCACCGAGTGGGAGATGGAGACCATGATTTGGGTGTCGTCAGCATATGACAACACCTCCAACCCAAAAGATCTTACTAACCTGGCAAGTGGGGCCACACAGATGTTAAAGAGTGTAGGGCTCAAGGCCGATCCCTGAGGGACCCCACACTGCACAGGTTTGGCGGGGGAAAGGAACTGACCCAGCTTGACCCTCTGTTCTCTCTGATTAAGAAAAGAGGTCAGGAGACTCAGTGCTGGGCCATCAACTCCCATTTCCCTGAGGCGAGTTACCAAGACTGAGGGAGACAGGGTATCGAAGGCATCTGTCAGGTCGAGCAGGACCGGAAGAGTGGTCTGGTCCCTGTCAACCTTCGAGCGGGTGTTATTGATAACTACCGTAAGGGCAGATTTGGTACTATGGGCCCTTCGGAAGCCATGTTGAGATGGATCCAACAGGCTAGAGGCATCCAAGAATGCGCTCAGATGTTGATTGAGGTGCGCCTCGAGCATTTTTGCTGGGGCGGGCAGCAGGCATATAGGACGGAAGTTCTTCAGAACCCCGCGATCCAGTGTGGGCTTTTTCAAAAGGGGCTTGAACACCGCCATTTTCCAGGAGGATGGAAAAATACCTTCAGTGATTGCAAGGTTCATCACCTTTAAGAGGGGCGGGAGCACTACCTCCCTGCGATCCTTGAGGATCTTAAGAGGACAGGGATCCAGAGGTGATCCAGATTTTATTAGGTCAAGGAGCAGATTTAGCTGTTCGGAGGTCAGAAGAGGGAAGTTGAGGAGGCTGCTATGGGGTTCATTTACCTTCCGTTCAGAAGGGGGGGGGGACAGGGGATGAAACACGCAGATCGCGGTTAAGAGATTCAAGAGCGGTATAAATATCCACTATGTTCGTGTGAAAAAAGGTCGAAATCTTGTCACACAGTATGGGGTCCTGCATTTGGAGGGTGGACAAAGAATCAACAATCTTAAACAGTTCCCTCGGGGAATTGAGGGAGGCCGTCAGGTTAGAAAAGTGGGCCTTCTTTTCCTCAATTACCGCCGATTTATACTCTTTAAGGAGGCGTTTATGTTTTTCCTTTTCCTTAGGGTCTAGCAGAGTCTGCCAAAGCCTCTCCTGTTTCCTACAGCCCTACCTTAGCAGCCTAAGCGAATCGGAAAAACCAGGGAGCTGAGGGTCTCTTTCTGGCAGAGTAATGCTGTTTAGCAGGAGCCAGAATGTCCACTGCTCTTGCAATAGTATTGGAAAGCTCAAGGGCAGCTGTGTTAGTATCCCTCAAGATGGGTGACATGGAACTGGTCATGAGTGGAGCAAGTGTCTCATTTTTAATCGTCCTGTAGTTCCTTTTTAGTTCCCACTTCCTAAGATCGAAGAGGGAAGTGGAGGGATGGTGAGATTTTAGTTCAAATGGAACAGCCATATGATCTGACCAAGCAAGGGGAATGGGGGAGCCTATCCTTAATCTCGGGTCATTAGAAAAAACTCCATCCAGCGTATGACCAGCTAGATGGGTAGGGCTATCCACAAGTTGCAGCAGGCCACACGAGGCCATTGAATCCACCAAAGAAGAAGTGTCGGTGGAACTAGTATTTTCCAGATGGAAATTAAAGTCTCCCAGTACGGTCAGGTTGGGTCTGTCAATAAACGGTTCTAGAACTTTCAGCAGCAGATCATGACTAAAAACAGATCTGGGTCCCGGTGGCCTATAAAATAAAAGGCCAGAAAAGGAGACCGTGGGAGAAGAGTTGAGAGAAAAATACAGAGCCAGGAAGGGATCTGAGGGGGAGGAAAGGGGTTTAATGCGACAGATGGAAGAACTCTTATACAGTATACCCAGTCCTCCTCCCCTACGTCCAACTCTATCCATCCGAACTAGAGCCTAACCCTCCGGGATGGCAATAACGAGCTCAGGACCAGCGGATTCCGATGCCCAGGTTTCCATGATGAAGACCCATGAGGGCTTCCTAGCGGAGACAAAATCCCTAAAGGCAATATTATTTTTGACTAGAGATCTAGCATTAACGATAAAACCCTCTTTAGTGATTAGTGAAGGCGTCTTTTGCCTCTCAGGGATAGGCTGCTTATTTGAGTTGTCAGGGATTTTACAGCGACTGCCTTTTGATGATGCAACTCCAGCTAAGGTTCCCAAGGAGCGCCACTGGAGGTTGCGAGTAAAGACAGGGCATTCTACGGGGCTTAAGAGCCATTAGCCCATTGAAGGAATAAAGAGGACTTACTTTAGGGCAATTCAAAGTAGAGCCAGCCTCCCTGGTCACTGGCGCGTCCACAGCACGGACGGGCGCAGACGGGCTGGACTTAGGCGCGACTTCGGCACGCACCCGCTACGCGCGTCCACTGGGTGCGGAGAAAGCCATCCAGCCTAAAAAGGGGTGGACCTATGTGTCAAGCCACACATGACCCTATGCAGCCAATCAGGGCAGGGGGAGCACATGTTTGCCGGCACCCTCCACAACAAACGGGAAATCCCGTGGTGGACCGGGGCGCTGGCAGAAGAAACGTATTACAGGTAAGAAAACGCGTGGAGAAATGGCAGCAACACAGTGAGGAGCACAAATTAAAATTTAAAAGAGCAACACAAATCCCAGCAACATAGTATTCATGCAGCTAGAAACGATGATCCTGTGGCAGTGTTAAAACCGAGGCATCGCAATCATGCACTCAGTACGATAAGGCAAACAGGCTACAATTCCAGCCAGCCAGCCTACATAGGGGTGGAGCAACACAGTGAGGAGCACAAATGTGCATTGGTAATAGTATGGTATAGTTGCTTAAAATGAGCCACATACTGACATTATCCCTCATCTTCTCATAGGTGTCCCTACGATCATAGGTCCTGAAGAGACCTTACACTGCACCCAGTGTCGAAACGCTGTTGTCAAGTTGCATGAACGAACCACCATGTAAATGGTTGGTTATATCAAGCATTGGAAACCTTGTATATATTTCACGTATATGTCACACATTTTCTAGGTTCCGTTTTCCACTGGGACACCTTTCACTCAGAACTATATGTTCAAATGTATTACTTTGTAACAGTATGTCATCTCAAAGATTATATAAATATTTGTGATTGAAAAACAAATCATAGGTGTATTTGCGTCCTTCTCTCTCCAATATCGCTATAACCCAATATATTGCCATTGTGCTCATATACTTTGAGATTACTTCATTAATTGTCCACAGGAGCCTCTGCCTATCACCACCACACCGTCACTTTTTTCGACGCTGTGGTGGCAAAATGGCCTTCGCCTTATTCAGAAGGCGGCGTTAAGCTACTTAATGTGGCTTTACACCGCCTTGTGAATAAGGCACCCTTTCATGCTATACTTAGCATACAAGGCGCGGGCAAGGGGTGTTGTGGTGGGCGATCCAACACAACATCCATTAATTTTGGTGCTGTCCCATATTTACAAGGGTGGCGTAAATAGGAGGCAGCGCCAAAATTAAGACCAGCTAAAACCTCGTCTTACCCTGGCACAACGAGGAGAAATGTTTAATTTCTCCTTATTTATGCTGTTTCATGGGTGCGGCCTTGTGCAGCACACAAAGAAACACCAAAACGCCATTGATTTTTTATGTGCAAGAGGAAGGTGTCCCTCCCTGCACATAAACAATCATTAAAAAAAGAAAGACACTTTGCACCGTCTTTGTGTGCTGCATTAAGAAGCACACATGGAAATTTTAAAACACTTTTCAGATTGTTTATGTGGACGAAGGGACAACTTCCTGCACATAAGCAATCATTCCCCTAAATGCAAGCACACGTGCACTATGGTGCAAGGATGCCTGCATTGGCGCTAGGCAGCAAAATTAGCGCCAACACTGGGGGAAACGCCAAGCTGCACCATATTCTTGTAAATACGTTGCAGCCCTGCGTTTCAGAAGTGGCAGTGCGCGGCATTAAGCCAAGAAGGCTAACTCCGCGCTCCGCCACATCCTTGTAAACATTCCCCAAAAGTATTTCTTCTCGCTGTGCCTCCGTACACTTCCCCAAGGGAGATGCAGGATTCTGACGCATTCCCAGGTTTACGAAACGGTGTAAATCTGGGAATGCGTCAGGTTCGACAGCAAAACCCATGGCACGCACTTTTCATGCAAAGTGATGCTTGAAAAGGGGACGTAAATCCAAGGGCTTGAAAAGCCACGCAGGGTGGCTTTGCGTGGCCTTGTAAATATGGGCCAGCACACTGTGCGGCATTAAAAAAAGTGATATTCCAGCGGCGCAAAGGGCTTGTAAAGAAGCCCCCTGGCTTTTTAGGTTTTCCTGAATTGAAGCAGATTTCTCATTTCCTTTAGTTTCACGGGTAGGGTATTCCATAATTTGGCTGTACAGGTGACAAAGCTTCTGCCTCCCCAAGAGGATTTTGTGAATTTGGGAAAAATTACGTTCTTGGCTGCAGATGAGCCAATGGCCTATACAGGATGTACCAAGAAAAGCTGCATTTAAGATACTCAGGGCATGAATAATGAAGTGCTTTAAAGGCAATGCACAATTCGGTCGGATTCCGTGCTATGTTCGCTTCTTAAGCCAAACTGAGTAGGGTCAAGCAAATTATTTGCCTTTTGTAGCTCACAGCAACCTCGCAGCAAATGTACTCTACTCTTTTACTATAAACAAACCCTACACACATTTTAATTCCTTAGTACCCATTAAAAGTCCACAGAACCCACACCTTTACACCTCTCTACCCCAACTACCTCATATTTGTACCTTCACACACGGACAAAACACCACTCTATCCAAGACCACTAACCAATCCACTTATCCAGTGCCTAATTTCTAAAATAAATAAGTGCCAGGGTCTTCGTCAGGAGGCCACTGCTGATTGTGCCACCCATTGCCCCAGCTACCGCTGCCAATGACAGTATCAACACAACTACTGACCATCACACTGCTAGAAGTGTCAGAATTCTGACAATTCCAGGCCTACAAAGCTATAAGAATGGCTTGGGAGGCAGATATTAGTCATTTTAAACACATAGGGCACATTATCAACAAATAGTGATATTTATAGCTAAATGGGCTTAGCGACAATTTTTTTATCTCCGCTCATCGCCGGATTTTATCGCAGCGATAACGTGCTATTAGCAACGTTTATCTCTAAAGCGATAAAATATCCGGCGATAGCGGCGAAATGCGTGAATATCGCTGGGAATACAGCGATATTCACTCATTATGGCCAATAGGGTCTTAGCCTGAATATTCACCTCCCATTGGATATACAGGCTAAGAACTGGTCTGAGCAGGAGTTAGGTTTTGGAGATATTCGCGCTTAGCGCGAATATTTCCATCGCTACGCCTGCGTTGATAATAGGTGATAGCGATGTTAGCGACTGTTTTCAGTTGCTAACAGGTTGAGTACGCCCACTTTGCATGTCATTAGTGATAAATATTGCTGACATGCAAAGCGGGCCCCAAACCGATCGCTATCACCTGAAAGCTGTCGCTAACTTATGTTAGCGACAGCTTGCTAAAAGGTCGATGAAATTATCGCCGCTTTGCGGCCGAAAAGGGCCGCAAAAGCGGCAATAATTTCATTTTGCCTGCCTTGGTAATATGCCCCTCATTGTAATAATAACCAGCAATTGTTGGGTTCTCTAAATTAAACAAACATCACCACCATGTGTCAGCCTCTCATAAGTGCAGTGCTGACAATTATGTGCCGGTACCCAGCACCGGAAACCATTGGCTCAAATTACCCACTGTACTTATCACAAACACAACCCAAATCCACACCATATTTTACTATATCCCATTCAGATACACACTCCCTGGTCTAATTTATATTAACAAACCCCTTTATATCACCAACAAACCTATACTCAGCTTTCCATCTATTCACCCAACAACTCCCTTCTCCTCTTTTTACCACAAAAACACAATCACACAACCCTTATACTCCACCGGACATATTATCTCTTTTACCAATTAAATCTAACACAAACACTCTTAACTCTTGTTCATCCACTCACACAGACCACATACACTCTTGTCTTAAACACATTTCCACTCCCTTTACCTTGCAACTTCCACTGGCCAACAATACTTTACATACACATTCTTCACAGAAAACAAAAAACATCATCACCCCCTCTCACTACTACTCAAAAACAAAACAGATTACACACACCGGCACAACAAAATCTCACACACAACACGCCATAATACTTTCTGTCACAAACTACAAACTTATACCACTCCTAAACAGATAATACACACCCTAACCCAACTCAAATGCTAATCTTTCTCTCTTTGCCCACACCTATCACCTATCACAGATACAGCAGCACAGTGACTCTCTTTTAAATGCCTCTTATCCATTGGATAATTTAAAACCTTACAACACGACCCACATGCTGCTCCACCACCCCTAACCCATGCACCTTCCACCCTAAATACACACAAACAAAAAAAGCAACATACCACTCTCCACAACTTCGCTTCTCCATGTCTACTGCACAACAAGCCTACTCTTCCAAAACAACACAGCTCACCAACTCACTCTCAACTACCATCTCCACCATCTCCACACGTAGACCCATCAATGTGCCTTCTGGGCCTGCTCGACGAGGAACATAGTACAGAACAGCGACACTATTGCTATCCGCATTCAGCTAATACCAGCACTAACGGCAAACTTGCTAAAAGCCCACAAAATACTGCTTGCTCTTCTACAAAACAGTCACACCATCAATAAAGCACATTCTCTAAATTCTCTAAACTGCCTACTACTAAAGGCACAATCACTCTAAGAAAACAAGCATCACATCTACGACCTTCTCAACGACACACAGTGGGCGCACCCAAATACGTAATAATTTAAGGACCCTTCCCAAAGGACTAGGAAGAAACCACATGGAAGTTAGGAGGTTGAAGGGAATCTGGGTGCACAGGCCTGAAGTGGCGTCGTAAACCAACATCGATTTCACTTGACTCTTGACCCACGAGACCAAGAGGTGTCGACGACAACCAGGAGCCGGGTACGAGCTGTCCGACGAAGGATGTCAAGTGCTGAGTGGTCGGTCTCTGGCTGGAGCACAGAAAAGCCTTGGCAGCAGTAACCCACAAAGGACGAGTAAGGTCAGAGTTCAGCCCAGCAAGGACTGAGGGACTCACCAATTGCAGGGGAGTAAGGACAAGCATGGAGAAATAGGGTAGCCCAGAAAAGAAAAGTTGACCTTCACAGGTACCCACAGGCCGGAGGCACAGGAGTCGCAAGGGGATCTCAGGCAGTATCGAAAGAACAGCAGATTACTGGGCTCGAAGAGCAAGGAGGTCAAAGTCCTTTGGTGGAAATGTGCACAGAGGTGAGGACTATTGACAGCCCAGTGCATGAAATTGTGGAACGCCAACAAGCATATACACTTGCATATGGATGTGGTGCACAGGGTTCGGGTTATGCAGCCCGCCACGAGGAATGCTGGCCTCAGACCTGGTGAGAGGGCATCTCATGCTCAAGGAACATTGGAACCTACCTCCTGTGTTGCTGGAGTCTTCCGAGTCCTCAGGAGCAGCAAGCCAGTCAGTTTCGGTTATGGTGCTTGCTGTTGCAGGGGAGTGACTCCTTCACCCCAAGGAAGATCCTTTGGTTGTCTTTAGTGCACCACAGGCCTTGCACAGAGCCTGTATGGAGCAAGGGCACAGACAAAGCTTTGGATGGAGAGGGAGACAAAGTCGACCCAGTCAAGGCCCAGTGAAGTCCATAGTGTCCAGAAGGTCAAAGTTAGTGGTTTGTTCTTGGTAGAATCATGTCCATGGAAAATCTAAACACCTACAGCCAGGTAAACCCTTTTGTACCCACGGGGAGAGGGTTGGACAGATTCAGGGTACCATCCCAGTGGATTTTCTGGACAATGGGGAGGATACTCCCTGTCCTTTGTCCATTTGTCCATTTTCATGCCAGAGCAGGAGCCAATGGCTCCCAGAACTAGTTTTAGCTGGACTATGCACAAGGACACCAAATGTGCCCCTGGTGCATACTTTCAGGCACTTGGAAGTATGAATTCCAATATTCCTCATCAGTTTTCGAGAGAGCATTTACCGCAAGGTTATAATGCACCTCTACCTATATGTCTGGCTGAGTCACAGACAACCTGGGATAATGGTCTCCGAAGGCTGCAGAGGGGCCCTGCTAATGCATGGCCACCCTCTCACGTAAAACCAAGCTCCCTGACTTCAGGCCTGCTACAGGAGTTACTTATACATTTTAAGTGTAGTGACATATAGATATAGTAAACCTATATCTAAGGTAAGTGGTGCAAGCACCATCTTACACAGGTTGCAGTAGCCAACCTGGAGTTACATTTGGCATGGCCTCTCATGGGTGCCGTAATGTAGGCTTCAAAAAACAAAAGTGGGTTGCCAGTACTGATATAAGTAATTTGAATAAACAACTAACCTAGCAGAACTTGAAAGAACATTCAAGGATGGGAATTGCTAATTAATAGCTTTTTATTTTAGCATTTTTTGAAAAATATCATACTTTTTAATTTTTCATACGAAATTGCATATTCAAGAAGGACACATAATACATAAAAGGAAAAGTGAACAGGGATTCATAAGTCATTCATTATATCATACATATCACATACGTACAAAAGCATTCAACCAATCAGGGGAAGGAACTACAAACATATATACAACAATCTATATACTCTATGTACAATCTATTACAAAAGAGGAAAAAGAGAGCCACCGTCTGCAAAACAATTTTACAGTAATATTAGAGACAAATAGTTTTTACAAAGTACATTCCTAGATGTTAAATCAAATTATCAGAAAAATCTTTCTAAAATTGTTAGCTATAGGTAATGTACACCTAATGAGCGGCAAGGGAAATTTCATTAAATAACTTGTCGCTCTTGCAGACACAGTGTGGCAGGAGCCTACGCGTTTCGAATCCCACTTTGTCTCTTGGGATTCTCTTCAGGGCCTCAAGTAGTATCAAAGAGCAAGAATGCCTGGTGGACGGGAAGGCGTCAGAATCTAGCGCTTGTGTCTGAATCTCGTATGAAAAGAAAGGGAGAGTCTCCGTGACGAGTCAATGAACCAAAATACGGGGGCAGTGCGTACACATGCCCTAACAATAATTCTCTCAGGCTTCGGTACACGTGGTTAAATGGAACGATTTTCACAGAGACGTTTATCCGGTTTATGCGTTTTTTCGGTTGCCTGTAGTCTAATCAAATTTCAGATAATGGATTGCTTTTCAATTCACATTTGTGGACGTTCATACAGTGGGGACGAGCCAGGGATGATAAATCTTTCAGGGAACTTGCGGTTTACGGGCAGCTGTTTCAACCGCATGCGCCCAGGTGTACTGCTGACTAACAATGTTGGAAAAAGAGACGCTGTGGTGGCGCTAGGGGCTTGTACATATGCCCCTCAATTTGGAACGCTTAGAAACACAACTAACATCCAGTACAAATCAAGACACAATAAATTCTGTTAAAAAACTACGAGTGGCTAGAGGAAGGACCACAATAGAACAAAAGAAAAAAGACACCTTGGAGAAATGCAGAGCTAAAGGAGCTAAAACAGCAAATTAGAAACCTTTAATGTACCTGAATAACGACAGCCAATAATCAAGACAAACTTCGCCTACAGAAACTTTGCAGATTTTACAAGACAGCAATCAAAAAAGCAAGGAAAACATACTATTCAGACAAAATTCAAAAATGCTAAATGTGCAAATAAAGATATCTATAAAATTTTCACAGAATTTCGTAAACCAAATTGCCTAGAAAGAGCTAATCCCATTACCCAGGAATTCACAGACAAATTGGTAAATCATTACACAACCAAAGCAGGTATGTTGGACTCCTATTTAAAATAAAGCAAAAACAACCAGCACCTACTCTTTTCCAAAGAAAACCCTACAAGGGTACACCAACCGAGCTTCTCTATTACTTCTAATAAATATCACACAGTGAATTTATGGATCTGGCCAAAGGAAGCAGGCCTGCCGGCAGCCCTTCTTCCCTTGTCCACAACAAATCTTTGAAAACATTTTTCTAACTACATCTGCTGCCACTCCAAAACAGGGGCGTAGCTAGAGCTTGTGGCGCCCGGGGCTATCCCTCAGATTGCCGCCCCTGGGGGGGGGGGATGCTGGGGAAAAAGGACTGCGAGCACTTGAAAGAGGTCCGAGAGACACGTAGTATCGCCACTAATAGTTATACATTGCCTAGAGCCAGTCAAGCATGCCAAGCTCTGCCACAGCGCAGCAATGAAGGGTTGCGCCTCGGCCAGAGAAGGGGCCACTCTGGTAAGGAAAAATAAAGATGTTGCTAAATGGTCAATCAAACATACCCCGTTGTCACAGTGAGATGGCGCCCTACATTATTCTATACAATGGCGTGAATACTGTAACAGGAAATACTAATCTGTGTATACACCTAAATAAAGCACTCCAATACCTCGCGGTCTCGTCAGCATGATAAAAAAACAGCCAAATAAATAAATAGGGTTCACAGCATCTTCACGTGATAACAAAAGTTGCCACTGTATATTTCCGATCTTTCATTTAATGAAAAGTATCTGTAAAAAAATCACTAAACACCTGGCTCATGGAAGAATCTTTCTTTTAGCTTACACTCTGGAGCAATACTGGCACAGTTCCTACCAAAGAGAGACATATGCATTACATGCCAAAGTGTACTGCAGAGCAACATGTGGATTTGCTCCAATTCCAAACATGTTTATTCACAACACACCAACCTATTGTATGATCATAGTGTACTGTTTGCATATATACAGAAATAACAAGCCTGCAGACCAGGATTGAATATGGTCCTTGAGTGGAACTATACGTGTAGTAAACCACTAAGATGCCCTCAGGCAGGCAACCCCCTGGCTGCTCAGTACATTATTTTAAAGAAATTCAGCGGAATGTCACAGGGTAATCATTGGTAGGGGAGGGCTAAACACAAGGGGGCAGATTTATGAAGGACTTGCGCCGCCGGTGCGTCATTTTTAACATGGGAAAAAGTGACGCACCGGCGGCGCAAGGCCTTCATAAATAAGGCCCAAGGTATTTTTAATTAGGTATAGCAACATATTAAGGTTGTCATAAGAGTCATATCAAAAGAACACATTTTCTGGTTTAGTACTTAATTTACCTAGTTCGTTAATTTTAGGACTTGTAGTCTTGGTGTAGTTCAGTTTCATCATTTTTATTAACACACCAGAAAACAGAGATTAGTAAATAATGTGCAGAAACTGAAAAGTTGTATCCACTGTAGGGATTAAAGTGATAAACATAGAGACTTTGGGCCTGATTCACAGAACTAACTTAAGACAAAATCCTAAACTTACTACTTTTGGTATTCGCAGAAGTTAGGATTTTGTCTTAAGACAGACTTAAGTTAGGATTTTGTCTTAAGTTTGTCTTAAGTCTGTCTTAAGACAAAATCCTAACTTCTGTGAATACCAAAAGTAGTAAGTTTAGGATTTTGTCTTAAGTTAGTTCTGTGAATCGGGCCCTTTGTGGACGGTTGGCACTGAATTTAGGAGCGGGGGTGGGGGAGTCACACTGGGTGACATAGGGCCCGATTCACAGAATGAATTTAAGACTCAATCCTAAACTTACTACTAGTTTGGTATTCACAGAATGCACTTACTACTTTTGGCATTCACAGATTGAACTTCCTACTTTTGGTATTCACAGAAGTTAGGATTTTGTCTTAAGTCTGTCTTAAGTCTGTCTTAAGTCTGTCTTAAGTCTGTCTTAAGTTTGTTTTAAGACAAACTTAAGACAAAATCCTAACTTCTGTGAATACCAAAAGTAGTAAGTTCATTCTGTGAATATAAAAATAGTAGTAAGTTTAGGATTGAGTATTAAGTTCATTCTGTGAATTGGGCCCATAGAATGCACAGTGACTTTGCTCAGCATTAGGAAGAGGCTCATGCATGCAGGGCTTCGTGTAATTTAGGTGGGGCATGCAGTATTCAGGCTGGTTTCTCTCAGTATCTATGAGAGTATCCATGAGAGGCCTGCGTTGCCTATAGAGGATTTCACAATATTGAAATAGTCTTTGGTGGGAGCATAGCACTGGGGGGGTTGACAACATTTAGGAGCAGTTACGTCTTTCTTTCACATAATATTTCCTCGATTAGTTCTCCTCCCTTTTCATTCACAGCCCTCCTCCACCCTTGTCAACATCCTGTACCTTTCTGCCTGTCTGCTTCGGGGGCTCATTTCGAATTTCCATCTGAGTGTCTCCCGAAGTGGTAGATAGTGACAGTGTGAAAAACGCAAATCCAGACACACTTCACCACTGCCTGTGCCGAGAGACCCACAGACTGAGTGAACATCTACAGCACACACGTGCCTCCTGCTTTACTGCTGCGGGCGCGCTCTGGACAATACAGTTTGCAGGGCCGTCATTGTAAGCGCTTTCGCGCACAACTTGATTGACAGCCCTAAGTGAAAACCAAACATGACGGTACACTTGGTGGTGTGTGCAGTGCGTGGCACACTATCCAATCAAGCCCAGTAATGCTGCGCCTCCTGTCCCCATTCGCTCAGGGCTGGCAGCCAATGATGGTCCGGCACTGTGACTGCTGAGGCGCCGCCCCAGCTCAAACAAAAAATTTGCACAATGGGCCAAACGCAGTGGCAGTGGCAATTGGCAGCACTGCAGCAGTTCCAAAAAGCAGGTCAGGTGTGACCGTGTGCTTGCTTCTTCAAGGGGGCCGCCCGCGCTGCACTGGTGGCCCGTTACGGTGGCCTTTATAATTTATTTGGGGACACTGACACTACTGTGATTGACAGTAGTGTCGGTGTCCCCAAATAAATTATAAAGGCCTCCGTAACGGGCCAAATTAGTGCCGCCTGGGGCGGTCCGCCCCCATCACCCCCCCTAGATACGCCAGTGCTCCAAAAGAATCATTAACAATTCCTTTACTACAGGAACATTTCCAGAAGATCTAAAAAGTCATACATACACCTATTACTAAAGAAAACAAACCTAGATCAGCTTAACCCCGACAACTACAGACTGATTAAAAAATTGAACTTTCCTGGGCACACTGACAGAAAGAGCAGCATTTGTCCAGATGTCACAATTCATTGAAAATAATGCCATACTTTCAGACTTGCGCACTGGACTCCATCCAGAAAGATTCACACAATCTGCCCTCAGTGCCATCTGGGATGACCTTAAGAACATCGTTGATCGGAATGAGGTTGCTGCACTACTTCTCTTGGACCTCTCAGCTGCCTTTGACACGGTTGACCATGACTCTCTAATTCAATGACTCTATGAAGAGGGGACTGCTCTCTACTGGATCAGATCCTACTTTTAAAACAAAACTAATGTCCTTCATACCCTCCCTTTCTTTGCCAATCTGCACTTCACAAAAGCAGGTGCCCCTCAAGGCTCTATCATCTCACCCATGCTTTTCAACATTTACATGAAGTCATTACCAGCACTACCATATAGGTCGCTTCCCCTCCGCACAGCACCGCCTGTTCCTCCCTGCCCAGGTGCCGTTGCCGAGGAAGTTCAAAGCCCTCCACCACCCACAGGCTACCACCTGCACCTCATCCCTGGTGGCCAGTGGTAGTCCGTAGGTAGGTTTGTCCATCCTCCGCTTTATTGCTTTTGTTGTATTGCCTGTATTTTTATTGTTATGTCTGTGACTGCTGTTATATGTCTTGCCCCGCTGCCTGTTGCACTCATTTTTTGTGCCTTTGTGCCCTCTGTTCCACTTCTTTTTCCCTCGTTTTTTGTGCCTTTCTGCCCTCTGTTCCACTCGTTTTCCCCTCGTTTTTTTATGCCTTTCTGCCCTCTGTTCCACTCGTTTTTCCCTTGTTTTTTGTGCCTTTCTGCCCTCTGTTCCACTCGTTTTTCCCTAGTTTTTTGTGCCCTCCTGCCCTCTGTGCCACTTGTTTTTCCCTCGTTTTTGTGCCCCTTTTGCCTTCTGTTTCACTTGTTTTTTGTGCCCTTCTTCCCTCTATTCCACTTGTTTTTTGTGCCTTTCTGCCCTCTGTTTGTTTACATTTTTTTATTTGTTTTTTTTTTACATTTCCAAGATAGGTCACAAATCAATTAACATAGATGTTATCATCACATGACACTTATAATCGTGGCTCAATGGCAACCGGTTGGCCCTTGTCTCTTGGGCGCGACAATTGTGCAAGGAGTCCCCTGAACTCATCAGTGGGCTATCGTGTTGCAGAGTGTCATGTCTTAGTGTACCTGATCCCTTGGATGATATGATTGTGGGGTCTAGTGAAGCTGTTACCCCTCCATTAGTGTTCTACCCTACTTGACTTGTGCTAACAGCAATGTTGTATGTTAACATATCAGACTTAAACCTCGAGGAGGCGAAAGGGAAGGAGGGGACGGAAGATAGTGTGAGGAAGGGATAACGGCGAGCAGAGGGGGCGCGGCACTTCCGGGTGGTGCCCTGGCAGACACCACCCGGTGGGAACTGGTAGCGTGTGTCGTGGGGGGGGGCAAACAAGACAAAGGGAGGAGGGGGAAGATCCGCAGCCATATCAAACGATCCTATCTACAGGGGTGGCCATTGCGTGCGTCGACTTCCCATCAGGGGCACTATGTGTGCAATAGTGGTAGGGCCCGTGGGCTGGGGTCCCGAGGGGGGCCGTCAGGTTGGGACTGCGTTGGGTCTGGGGTTTCTTGAACTGCCGTTTCGTGTTTAAACTGTATCAGTAGGAGTGCCGACTCCATAGAGATAGGGTGCCTGTGTGTACCTCTTACCTCTTCCTCTCTGAGGATCTCTTCCTCCGCCTCTCCCGACTTATTTACGGCTCCCACCCAGGCCACTTCTGGCGGTCCCGTAGGGGCCCTCCAGTGCATGGCTATGTTTTGTTTGGCCAGGAGGATGGCTAAGGATGCGAATCGCCACTGCAGTTTCTCGGACTTCTTCTTCTTATAAATACCTAGGGCGCAAGCCTCCCAAGTGGTTATGTGTTGTAAGTGTACCAGCGCATGCAGCGTTCGGTGTACCTTATTCCAGTATGCTTGCAGGGACGGTGGCGTTCAGCAGCTGGCATCGGGGACAGCGGAATTCAGTGTCGAGATAATATTTATGCAGCTTGTCGGGTGTTAGATAAGCTTGGTGTAACATGTTGAACTGTATATTTTTGAAGCGGGCGTTCCGGGAAACTTTTTTGGGGTACTCAAGCGCCCGTGTCCACTCTGAGTAGTGGAGGACTCGCCCTATGTCATCCTCCCAGGATTGACGTAGCCTATCTAGAGGGTTTTCAATGAGTTCCTGGATGGCCTTGTAGTGCCATGTCAGCCGGTGCCTGCCCGTCCCCATACGCAGTATTGTGTGCAACACCGGGTGCGTTGGGGGCTCTCCTGCCCGCGAGTCCCAGTATGCTCGACTGGTGTCTATCAGTTGTCTATGCATTAGAAATTGCCCAGGGGGGAGGTCGTACCACTCGATCAGTTGTTCGAATGTCTTAAATTGTCCCTCCTGGTACAGAGCTTCCATTTCGGACAACCCAATATCCGTTCAAGTCTGCAGGTCCCTATCAGTGTATTATCCCTCTTTCCGGGGGAAGCCTACTAGGGGGAGCAGAGGGAGTATAGCGGCCGCTCCTTGGATAGTCTGTGGATGTGCATCATGCATTTGCGGGCTAAGGCGACTTGCACCAGATACGTACGGTCTGGTTTGGAGCCTGGCATCAAGATTCGCAGAAGGAGGGGTAGAGGCAGCCCCCCGTTTTTTCGGTGACGTCTCTCCCATCTGCCTCCCTGCTGTCCAATAAGACAGCCACTGGAGCTGCGCAGCTAGAAAATATTATTCGAATGATGGGGCACCCAGACTTCCACTCGTAGTGGGTAGTTGCAGAGTGCGTAGGGCTACCCTGCGTCCCCCGTCTCCCCAGATCAACGTTGTGATGAGCGTGTCTAGCTCTCGGAAGAAGGATCGAGGCGGAATCACCGGGAGGTTAGGGAAATGATACAGTAGTCTGGATATCATTATCATCTTGGCAATGGCTATCTTCCCTATAGGTGCCAGGGGAAGTGTCTTCCAGAAGCCTATTGCGGACCGAAGGCCCGCTAGTGCGCTGAGGTGGTTACCCTCGTAGAGGTCTTCTGGAGAAAGATATAACCGCACGCCCAGATATCTAGAGCCCACTGCACTCCATTTTAGGGTCTGCGCGCCTACTTGTAGATCGTGGGGTGCCAGGTCTGGGCTAAGTGGGTATATTTGCTGACTTGTCCCAGTTTACTTTGAGACCTCACATTTCTCTGAACTCCTGAAGGGTACGCCAGATGGGGTGAGATCACCCGTTACGTCCCGGACGTAGATCAGCAGATCGTCTGCGTATAGTGAGACGCAGTGAAACGTGCCCGTGATCGGGATGCCCCATCCCTCACCCTCCTGCCGCAACCGGATGGCCAAGGGCTCCACAGCCAGCGCAAATAGAAGGGGAGAGAGGGGACGTCAGAGAAGAAGTGTGTGCTTCAGTCGTGGACTATCCTGAGGCGAGCCGGGAATAGAAGAGCATATTGAATATTCTGTTGACGCAGGGTACGTTTGATTGTTTGGAAGGTGGCTCTTTGACGCTGTACCGCTTGGTAGTAATCGGGAAATAACATCACTTGCTTGTCTTCTACCTGCAGTCGACCCCGAACTCTGGCTGTGCGGAGAATGGTGTCCCTATCCCGGAAGTGTAGTAGTTTTATCAGGAAGGGTCTGGGGGGAGGCCCGGCCTAGGCTTCCGCACTGGTACTCGGTGCGTCCGTTCGATGGAGAAGTGGGGGGAGGTCCTCGGCGGGCGTGAATGTTGTGATCCACTGTGTGATGTACTTGACAGGGTCGGCCCCCCCTGCCCCCTCCGGCAGATTCATGACTCGGATTTTACTCCTGCGGGAGCGTCCTTCCAGGTCGTCCGTCTTTCGCTCAAGGTTCTGGATCCGGGTTTGGAGATCTTTCAGGGTTTGGTGATGTTGTTGCACCTGCAGCTCCATTGTTTGTATTGTCGATGCGCCTTGGTTCACCCTGTCGGCGAGCTTCCTGTGGTCGTCCCGCAAGATGTTAAGGTCTGTGGCCAGGGTGTTGAACTTTGTTCCATCGCCACTCTGGAGTGTTCTATGGCGGCTAAGACTTGGTCCAGTTTTCTGGACATAGCGTCTTCCCTAGTAGGTTCGTCTCGTGACCTAGTGATGGCTGGCGTCTGAGCGGGCGTCTTCTGTGTGCATCCCATGATGAGGGGGGTCGACTTCCCGATGTTTCTTTCTAGATCCGGCGGTCGTTGGCGGTCCACCCTGGTCTCGCCGTATGAAGGATCAGTGGCGGCTTGTTGGTTCCGCTTC
Organism: Lissotriton helveticus; assembly: GCF_964261635.1. Classification (NCBI taxonomy): domain Eukaryota; kingdom Metazoa; phylum Chordata; class Amphibia; order Caudata; family Salamandridae; genus Lissotriton; species Lissotriton helveticus. The sequence goes on from NC_136057.1 coordinate 191,438,285, forward strand.
TCGGACGTGGGGCTGTATTCGTGGCGATGTGTTGGTGCGCTCTCCTGCGGAGGTCCAGGCCGATGGTGTCACGGGGTGTCACCCCTTCGCGATGCCGAGGATGTGGTTGGGGCGACAGTCTACTTTGATCTCGCAGGGGGTGCCAGGGCGGTCACCCTGCGTCGGGTGGTAGTCGCTGTGTTTTGCATTGATGCAATCTAACTTCTCACCGACTGAAAGCGGGGGGCTGGTGTCACCGGTCAGCAGGGTACCCCGTTTATGTCCTCCCTGCAGCTCCGTGAATGCCCCCGTCACTGGTGCTGATGACGCATCTTCTTTCCGGGCCCCAGTGCGTTCAGGGTTGCCCAGCCCCTCTCAGTGCACCTGGGAGGCAGGCACTCACCCAAGGTCTGATCAGCGATTGTTGTTGGTTAGGAGGGGCGAGCTCAAGTGCGCTTGTAATCCACTATAGCACTGCGGGCGCGACGCTTCGTGCCGGGTGTTGGCCGCTGTGTTTGGTGCTGATGTGGCCTGGCCCCTCGCCGACAATTCCTTTCCTGGCCTCAATGCATACGAGGCCGCCCAGCCGCGTCCAGTGTACTCAGGCAGCGGCTCCACATCCCAGGTCCGGCCTGCGCTGTTATGGCCTAGCTATCAGTGAGGGAGGGCGCGCCGAAGCTCTTCTGCGAGCTTCTATTGTGCTGCGGGCGTAACGTCTAGGCAGTACTGGCCTCCCCGGATGCCTCCTCCCAGAGGTTTACCCTTGCCTGCTCTCGCCAGGGTCTTGTAGGGGCTTTGGTGGCAGTTGCTGAGCGCGGCTTGGCTGCCCGCCCCGAGAATCGTGCACAGTCTCTAGGCTGCTGGGCTCGGGCCTCCGCCGCCTCACCTTGTTATTGTAGGGCACTCGTCCCCTGTGGTGCCGGTCTCCGACTCCCTTCGCGCCTCTTTTTGAAGCCCCGCTGCCTCGGTCTGCCTCAGGGTGCTGGCTCGGGATCCTTCTCGCCGGATGGGCCAGATGGGGGAGGGGCCTTCCCCCGCACTGTTACTGTGGTGCAGCTCGGCAAACCGGGGGGTTCGTTTCCACAAGGATCGGTCAGCCGGGACCAACAGCTACCCTTCGCTCCGTCTTGCTCGATCTGCCCGGGCGACACTACGGTCCGCTGGCGTCAGAGGCCCGCTATGCTCCAGCGCCAGTTTGGCACTTTGGGGAGGTCACTCGTCGCGGATTCAGGCAGAGTGTTTTCGTCCCCGTCGTTCCGCGTATCTGCGATCAGGGCACACTGGCATGATCCCTGCCGACTCCGGGATCTGATGATGGGCACTGCAACCGGTGAGGACACCTGGGATAGGCACTAGAGGCCGCGGTCACCGGCCGGCAGCCAGAGTCGCACGGAGAGACGTCCACCATCTTGGCTGGTCCGGCCACGCCCCCCTTTCTGCCCTCTGTTCCACTCGCTTTTCCCTCATTTTTTGTGCCTTTGTGCCCTCTTCTGCCCTCTGTTCCACTCGTTTTTTGTGCCTTTCTTCCCGCTGTTCCACTCATTTTTTCCTTGTTTTTTGTGCTTTCTGTCTTCTGTTCCACTCGTTTTTTGTGCCTTTTTGCCCTCTGTTCCACTCGTTTTCCCCTCGTTTCTGTGCCCCTTTTGCCTTATGTTCCACTCATTTTTGGTGCCCTTTTCCCTTATGTGCTACTCGTTTTCCCCTCAATTTTGTGACCCTTTCCTTCTGTTACCTTCGTTGTCCCTCGCCGGTATGTAGTGTGCTTTACAAATGATTGATTGATTGATAAATCAATTTCACCTCATTTGCTACAACTATGAAGATGACACACAAATACTCCTTCAACTGGAAAGCCTCAAAGACATTGGAAACTCACAAATTTTCAGTTGCCTCAGAGCCGTGGATCAGTAGATGACATGAAGCCATCTCAAATTGAATGCTTACAAAATGGAAATACTCACGTGTGGTGATTGGAAAGATAATGACTCACTTGCCACCTGGCCTGACGATCTGGGACACCCAACGTATCAAAGGAGGCAAGAAACCTTGGACTGACCATGGACCCCAAGCTCTCAATGAATGTCCAAGTGGACAAACTAGCACGATCAAGCTTAATTTCTATAAAAACTCTGGGACACATTTTACCGGACCTGGTATATCCACGCAAGGTCCAGGCTATTATCTCTCTTGTTCTGTCTAAACTTGATTACGCCAATAGCCTCTACCAAGGATCATCTTTAACCACAGCCATGAAAAGACTTCAACGGATTATAAACTCTGCTGCCAGACTACTCTTACATATAAAGACACAAACCTACATCTCCCCTGCATTGAAGGCCCTCCATTGTTTACCGGTTGGCAGAAGATTCATATTCAAGCTGCCTTGCATCACCCACAAAGCGATACACAGACCGTGACTGCTCTGCATCAAGAATAAAATCATCAAAAACATTTAACAAAGTAATCTCCGCTCAAGATTGGCACCTTGCCTCAAAATCCCACCATTCCTGAAAAAAAACATAGGTGGCACATCCTACTCTGTACAAGTAGCCAAACTATGGAACTCTTTACCCTCAAAAATAAGATCCACGGATTGTACCCTTATCTTCAGAAGACTACTCAAGAGTTAGCTCGTCCCCACATAACCACCATACTCAAACATAAATATACAGCAAGTCCCTCTGTACATAGCATTTATTTGGACTATCCATGTGTACCCACATATGTGTATTGCTTTGTATATATGTGTGTAACAAGTATGTTTTATATATATAGATATTTGTTAGATCTGATTAACAAATGTACACATTACTTACAATTACATTATTCTAGATTGAACATGTATATAAGTGACTGCATATATAAGTATTTTATCATAACCATTTATCTACAATTGCTTTACTATTGAATTACAAAAACAAATAACTTAAAGTACAGGAACACTTGAAAGTCTGAGTTTATTAAATCCAACTTAAATATATATATATATATATATATATATATATATATATATATATATATATATATATATATATATATATATATATATATATATATATATATATATATATATATATATATATATCCGCAACTTGGCTCAGTTCTGGTGACCCCTGGCGCTCTCCCACCGGTGCGTTTTCCTCAGCAGAGCCCTGCTGATTTCACATCACAAAACTCCCTTCACAGGTAATTGAAAACGCACTCGAGGATATTCTTTTTCACAGTTGTTTTATTGCACCTTCGCTCTCAACAGAAACCAACGCGTTTCACCGCCCACAGACGGCTTGATCAAGCCGTCTGTGGGCGGTGAAACGCGTTGGTTTCTGTTGAGAGAGAAGGTGCAATAAAACAACTGTGAAAAAGAATATCCTCGAGTGCGTTTTCAATTACCTGTGAAGGGAGTTTTGTGATATATATATATATATATATATATATTACCTTCCTAATACATCTATACCTCTCCTGTACTTATGTATCTTTATATTTATTACTTTACTTTTAATTCAGCATCTCCTATGCACTACCCTATAGTTCAACCTATACCTCTCTCAATATATACGCTACCTCCACTCTCTGACTCATCTCAAGCTTCATTCTACTACTGTTATCCCCAAAATAACCTTCAATAGACTCTTCCCTCCTCTACCCTTCCTTGCATCATCTCTGTTAGAACCCAAAGGCCTCTGGTTGGCACAGGTAGGTACTTGTGACAAGCAGGGACCCTGAATTCTAATGTCAGGGCATGGGAACTACTCCTTCGAATAACCCCTGCTCACCCTCTAGGTAGTGTGGCGCGAGCAGACAAGGCTAATCCTCAGGGCGATAGTAAGTTAAGCATTTATGATCACACACAGTAAACCCACTGACCCACCACAAATGGACACCAGTCAAATGGTTGTATCAAAAATACGTATACTTTATATAAAAGATATATTCAAGTAGGATTATCACAAGACTATGTAACATGTAACGATTTGATGCCACCAGATTATAATAGGCAATCTTAGTCTTTCAATGTTCGTTGTACAGCAAGGTACGATGACAGGGAAATAAGAATGTTGCTGGATCCGATATGAACTCGAGACGGGGTTCAAGTGTACCTTGCTTGTTGAAGTCCGAGGCGTTTCAGGCGCAGCTGGTGAGGGCGGACTCCGAATGAGGCCGACGGTTCTCCAGAGGATCTCTCCGGCTCGGTCCCCCTCGAGGAGCGAGGCGGGGGAGCTAGACTGTGGAGGGTTGTGGCGATCCGTGGTCGATGCAGCTCACGGGGCGAGGCGCCGTTCAGGCCTGCGGGATGTACTACTTCTTAGCACGCCAGGTCGTACTCTTGGATCTGTGAGGGGCGTCACGTTCTCGGGTGGACGGGTGCAGCACCAGGCTTCCAGTACCACTGTACGGGGAGGCCTTTCTTGAGGTGCGGCACGAGCCTTGGTATGCAGGAGGACAAAGCGAGACAGTCGGGTACGTTGCCACGTACGGATCGTCCGAGGCTATGGAAATGTTCTCCGTGCAGATTCCGGCTGGAGAGATGAGAGGCACACAACGCGCTCCGTTAGCGGCGAGGTGACAGGAGAGCGGGCGGCCCGGCACTGAAGCGGAGAACGATTCAGGGATGAGCGGGGCTCTCTACGGCGGGGCGACCAGGCTCCGAGCTGTCACGACCTGGGAGGGGGCGAAGGCACCCGAGTCACAACTCTGGCGAGGGAATAAGAACTAAGGCCCAACAGCAGACGGGCACAAGCAGAAAGAACCCAATGGTCCTGGGGTTCCGTTCAGGGGGCAAGCTCTCGATCAAGCCCTTGGAGATCGTTTCAGGCACAAGTCTACAAAGTCCTTTCTGGTCCTTTCCTCTCCGTTCTCAGCAAGGCACCACTGCAGGCCAGTCTAACAGGATACAGACAGGTTTCCGTCCTTCAGCTTCTCTTGGTCCTTCTAGTCAGGCAGAGGTTCGTCGTGGTCAAAACTGAATCTGATCTGTAAGGAGCGGAGCTCCTATATTTATACTGCGTTTCTTTTGTCTTTGCAGGCCAGGGGGCCTGAGCCTGGTTCAACCCAGTTCTGGAGTACTTTGTTGACAGGACGCTTCCGTCTTCTTTCAGGGTTCAGGGCAGAGACATCAGACGCTCGGTGGGTGGTGGAGCCAGCATTGTGGTGGTGGAGCACAACCCTCTTCAGAGTCGGGGACTACTCCGCCCACCCATCCTGGTGTAAGCACCCCATTCACCACCTGGAGCACCTGACTATCCCCGGGAATCTTCCAGCCCTGTCACTCACGCAAACCCAGACAGCAGATACACATCCTGGCAGAGGCGGTTGAACAGTTAGGCGAGCAAAGGCTAACTTTCTAGAAGTAGCGTTTGCAAACACAGGATATTAAAATAAACCTTACTAAAGGAAGTATTTTATTATTCTGAGTTCAGGCATACTAAACTTGACCTGCTACCGGGTTCCCAGAGCCTGCCGGGACTATAGCGTGTTGTAGCTCCGACAGCTCGTCTGGCCTAAGAGAACAGGTAGCCCTTCAATAGTGAAGTACCAAAAGGGCGGCAATTCACTACTAGGACATGCCACACTCTAGGCTTGTCCTACCTTACGCTTGCAACGCACCCTGCCCGTAGGCCTACCATAGGGGTGACTGATATGAAGGTTAGGGAAGGTTTAGGGACTGGCAAGTGTGGGCACTTGCGCAATCAGCGTGCCAGCACGAGACTGTACGCAGGGTCAGCAATGGCGGACCCGAGACACATCTTACGAAGGCGCTTCTGTGGGTGGCGCAACCAGCGCTGCAGGCCCACTAGCAGCATTTGTGTCTACAAGCCCCGGCACTCCTCGTGCACGTTACTGGGGACTGACAGTAAACCAAATAACAAAACAAAAAGACAAAAGGAGTGGTGGAGGGTCCGAGGGGAAACTGTTTTTATAGACCAAATAGTACCTAGTCCCCCAACTTGACAATAAAACACACGAGAGGTACTAACAGTCTGAAATCAACGAATCTACTGGAACCTAATAGTGTCCCACATTCATACTAAGACCACAAAGTTGATCCAGAAAAGTAACATTGTTATACCAGGGATAGTGAGAAAGAGAAGATACAGAGTCTGAAGAACTGGAAAAAGTACCCATCAGCCCACTCAAAAGTGGAATCTCGTCATCTGGGTTTGTTTGTATTAGAAAATGGTATCCTGTAGGCTCCTCCTCAGAGAGAATCTGAGGCTGCCTAATTTCGGACCCAATGATCAAGCATCCAACCAACAGAAGACAGTGTGTGAGCGGAAGGGGCAAAAGTTGCAGTGCTCAAAAGAAGAAGAAGGAAGGAAAATGATCCACATGATTTAAAAATACCTACTTTGATGTCATAAAAAACTTTATTGGGTCTGACCATCAATGTGGTATCATTAAAAGCAGTGTAATGATAGCATGCAAGGAATTGCTATCCACCATGTGTGTTATTTGGTCAACATGTTTCAGCCTTAAACGGCTTTCGTCAGGACCTATGATTTGCTACTGCAACACTTACTTAATGTGATGTGATAAGTGATCTACACCCACTCTCCAATTTCTGAAAAGAAAATTGGTGTATCTTCTCCCTGGTTGAAGGGAGAAAAAACCTCACCTCACCTGGCAACTGCTCAGGATAGAAGGAGGCCACGCACTCTCCGTCGTTGCCTCGGGTTTTTTTTTTTTTTTTTTTTTTAGTAAACCAAATAAGCCAATCATGGAAATCAATTGCATATACACTTTACATTGGGAGCACTTGCACTGCAGCACGGATTGGCCGTGGCGCAGTGCCCTGAGCATCGAACACCAGCAAAACATCTGAGGCACATCTGCAAAAAAAGTGGAAGGGAGACTCACGCCAAGGTGCCAGGTCTAACAATCTCATACCTCTTTTACTATTCAGATCTCCCAAACAAGCCTTTTTAAACCCTATCCTCTGACTCGTCCCCCTCTACCTCCCCTTCACTCATCCCAAGCTTCCTCCTACTGCTATGAGCTAAAAAAAAACTCTTCCTAGACCTTCCCTCTTCTATCCCTCCACTATCCTTTTCAATACAACTAACAGACTAACATGTCCACCACTAGAATTAATTTCATATTTCACTATACTAATTTCCCACTAATCCTATTTGGGGTCTGGAGTAGCATGCTACCTGCCAAAAAGCACTTCAGCACCTCATCAGGGGAAGCAAGCGCAACATAAATGCAAACCCTGTCCTCTTCTATCCCTCTGCTATCCTTTTCAATCCAAATTACAAACTCATATGTCCACTGCTCAATTTAATTTCATATCTCTCCATACTAATTCACCAAGAATTGTTTTTGGGTTCCGGAGTAGTGTGTTGCTCACCAATAAAGAGCTTTGATGCTTCGTCAGGGGTAGTAAGAGCTATAAAAATGCAATTACAATCGTGGCTGATAAAGGCTGACAAGATATAGGACGATAGTTGCTACGCTCTGCAGAAGAGCGACTGGCCTTTTTTATTGAGCGTGGGATTGAGGCTTTTTTCCAACCCTTAGGAAAATAGTCTGAGTTGAGCATTCCATTAAAGATGTCAACTGGGTGGTCAAATATTGTTTCTGGGACCTGCTGAAGGGTTTTTTGGAGGACATGGGTCATGGGTCATTTTTAGATGTCATAGTGCCTAATAATTCTTTGGTGGTTTTTTGTTCACTGAATAACTCTGTTTATGACTCTACAAGGCAACACAGTTTTACAACTGTTTTCAGGAAAGTCAAATTGAAACAAGCCTTAGCAAAGCCAATAGGCCTCAGCTTCGCTGGGTCTATTGGTCTTGTCAAATATTTTTTAGTGCTGTGATGTTTTGTGGTGTGGTATGCAATGGCCTGTCATTGCATAGGGTTGTATTGTATGGCCTTTGATTCTATAGTATAGTGTGTTATGACTTGTCATTTTGTAGTAGGGTATGGTATGGTATGGTCTCTTATTTCATTGTGTGGTATAATATGGCATGGCTTGTCATAGTATAGTATGGTATGGCCCATCAGTTTATGGCATGCTATGGGAAAAGCCTGTCATTATATAGTACGGTATGGCCTGTCATTGAGTAATATGGTATGGAATGATGTGGTATTTGCTCTCATTGTATAGTATAGTATGGTATGGCCTGTAAATGTATAGTAAGGTATGCCCGTTGTTCTATGGTATGCTATGTTATGGTATGGCGGTAGGGAGGACGATGGCAGAGTCTTCCCGACCCGCTTCACACATTGTGAGTCATTCTAGAGCTCAATCTAATGGTGCTTTCCTGAATTCCTGATTTCAAATAATTTTGCTGAATCAACCTTTTTAATTAAGTGCCTACTGCATTTTCACTTTTGGTTGCTTTTAAAATCATTTGTGCCACAAGGGGAATTAGGGGGGCCGGTACTTACCTGAGGGAAGCCTGTGTTCGATGTTGTATCCTGCCCCCCCCGGTCCGACTCGGTAACCAGTACCGTTGAGCGGAGGGCGGGACAGGGAGTGCCAGGTACTTCCACCCACTGGAGCGGTTAGCGCTCTAGCTGTTGGACAGGAAGGGCTACTTAGCCCTCGCGTCGCTACGAGCGCAGCAGTCGCGCGCAGGGGAGCGCCTAAGGGCGCGCCTAAGACAAGCCAAAGAGAAGCCCGTCTGCGCCCGTCTGCGACCGGACGTGTCCAAGGGCCATGATCTCTACATCTTCTGACAGAGGCTGCTGTACTCCTAAACGGGTTAGTAACTCATCCCAAGCACTATTAGATCTACAGATTGCCCCTTTGTTGGGCTGTGCTAGGGAGGTTGGGTCACTCCCGGATAGGGTGACCAACCGTCCGTAAATTTCACGGACAGTCCGTAATTTCGACCGTCTGTCCGTTGTCCGTGAAGGATTCTTTAACGGACGCCATTTGTCCGTAATTTTAAGTGGGCACAGCTTCCACCCACCTCCCTCTTTAACTCCAATGCTGCACCAAAGCTCAGATACCCAGCAGCATTGGAGCGGCACAGCGGGATGGCAACCCACACACCTCCAGCCCTCGATGAGCTGTTAAGAGGTGCTTGAAGGTGACTGAGAGGGAGGGGCTGCAGGTTCAGGAGCAGGGGGCATCTATTCAGATGCAAACTGCCCTGAATGCACCATGTCTCCGCAATTTAGAGGGTCCTCACACATTCCATTTCTACCCAGGGCCACAAACATCCTAGACTCAGCCAGATTACACCGAGGCAGCACGTGGTTCTCTCCACAGAGCTTAATTACTGTCACTAAATTGTAAGCAAACCTCGTTTCTTCAAACATGCAGTCTATAATGTAATAAAATTAAGAAATGGCACAATCGCACCCACACTGATTAACAAACTATAAAGGACAATCAGTTAAACCAGTTCTCTTAGGGCATCTGCTAAGTACTGTACATCACAGTGGGGGATGGCATTTTGGACAGAGAGCCTGTCTTCTTGTTCTCTTCTGCAGGAGGGGGCGAGGAGTCCAAGATGATACTAGAATACTGCATGCCCACCCCTGTGCCCACCCTGGTGGACTGGTGGATCCTGTTCCCCCTCCTGTGTTGGATCCTGTCTCCCCTCCCCCCGCCTGTGATGGCCCCTGTCCCCCCCCCCCCTGTGATGGCTCCTGTCCCCCACTGTGGTGGATCCTGTCCCCCCCCGTGCCCCCCCCCTCTGATGGCTACCTGTCCCCCCTTGTGGTGGATCATGTCTCCGCCGTGGTTGGCTTCTGTCCCAGTCCTGGAATGGCTCCTGCAGCGAGGGTGAAGTTCTTGCTGGGCCTCTTCTCAAAGGGCTCAGCTCAAATTAATATGGAAAGGTGGGCGAGTAAGTAAGTGAAGGGATGGGTGGATGGCCGGATGAATTAGTGAAAGGGTGAATGGATGAAAGAAAGATTGAATAAATGGATAATGAGAGAGGATGGATGGATTGATAAGTGAGGGGCAGGATGGATGAGATAAAATGTAAATAGCTGGATGTATGGGTGGAAGGGTAGTTGGATGATGGATGAGGGGAAAGATGGATGAGGGGAAGGATGGATGGATGAGGGGAAGAATGGATGGATGAGGGGAAGAATGGATGGATGAGGGGAAGGAAGGAGGGATGGATGAGGGGAAGGATGGATGGATGGGGGTAAGGATGGATGAGGGGAAGGATGGATGAGGGGAAGGATGGATGGAGGGGAAGGATGGATGGAGGGGAAGGATGGATGGAGGGGAAGGATAGATGAGGGGAAGGATGGATGAATGGAAGGATGGATGAGTGGAATGATGGTTGAGTGGAAGGATGGATGAGGGGAAGGATGGATGAGGGGAAGGATGGATGAGGGGAAGGATGGATGGATGAGGGGATGGATGGAGGGGAAGGATGGATGAGGGGAAGGATGGATGGAGGAGAATGATGGATGAGGGGAAGGATGGATGAGGGGAAGGATGAATGGATGAGGGGATGGATGGAGGGGAAGGATGGATGGATGATGGGATGGATGGAGGGGAAGGATGGATGAGGGGAAGGATGGATGAGGGGAAAGATGGATGGAGGGGAAGGATGGATGGATGAGGGGACGGATGGAGGGGAAGGATGGATGGATGGATGGGTGAGGGGAAGGATGGATGATGGATGAAAGGAAGGATGGATGGATGGATGGATAAGAGGAAGGGTGCATGGATGGATGAGGGGGAAGGATGGATGGATGAGGGGATGGATGGAGGGGAAGGATGGATGGGTGGGTGAAAGGATGGATGGATGATGAGGGGAAGGATGGATGGATGAGAGGGGAAGGATGGATGGATGGATGGGAAAGATGGATGGGTGAAGGGAGGGATGGATGGATGAGGGCAAAGGATGGATGGATGTGGGGAAGAATGGATGGATGAGGGGAAGGAAGGAGGGATGGATGAGGGGGAGGATGGATGGATGAGGGGATGGATGGGGGTAAGGATGGATAAGGGGAAGGATGGATGAGGGGAAGAATGGATGGAGGGGAAGGATGGATGGAGGGTAAGGATGGATGGAGGGGAATGATAGATGAGGGGAAGGATGGATGAATGGAAGGATGGATGAGTGGAAGGATGGATGAGGGGAAGGATGGATGAGGGGAAGGATGGATGAGGGGAAGGATGGATGGATGAGGGGATGGATGGAGGGGAAGGATGGATGAGGGGAAGGATGGATGGAGGAGAATGATGGATGAGGGTATGGATGGATGAAGGGAAGGATGGATGGATGAGGGGATGGATGGAGGGGAAGGATGGATGGATGATGGGATGGATGGAGGGGAAGGATGGATGAGGGGAAGGATGGATGAGGGGAAGGATGGATGGAGAGGAAGGATGGATGGATGAGGGGATGGATAGAGGGGAAGGATGGGTGGATGGATGGGTGAGGGGAAGGATGGATGATGGATGAAAGGAAGGATGGATGGATGGATGGATGAGGGGAAGGATGGATGGATGGATGAGGGGGAAGGATGGATGGATGAGGGGATGGATGGAGGGGAAGGATGGATGGGTGGGTGAAAGGATGGATGGATGATGAGGGGAAGGATGGATGGATGAGAGGGGAAGGATGGATGGGTGGATGATGAGGGGAAGGATGGATGATGAGGGGGTGGGTGAAAAGATGGATGATGAGGGGAAGGATGAATGCATGATGAGGGGATGGATGGATGATGAGGGGGTGGGTGAAAGGATGGATGGATGATAAGGGGAAGGATGGATGGTTGGATGATGAGGGGAAGGATGGATGGATGATGAGTGGGTGGGTGAAAGGATGGATGGATGGATGGAGAGTGGGTGGGTGAAAGGATGGATGGATGGAGAGTGGGTGAAAGGATGGATAGATGGATGATGAGTGGGTGGGTGAAAGTATGGATGAGTACGTGGGTGGATGGTGGGTGGTTTGAAAGGATGGATGAGTGGATTGGATGGTGGGTGGGTGGGTGAAAGGATGGATGAGTGGGTGGGTGGGTGGGTGGGTGGATGGTTGGGTGGATGATGGGTGGGTGGGTGGGTGGATGAGTGAAATGATGGATGGATTGATGGATTGATAAGTGCAAGGGTGAATGAATGTACGTATGAGTGAAAGGGTGGATGTAAGGATGTAGGAGTGAGTGAAAGGGAGGGTAGATGGACAAAAGGATGAATAAATGTGTGAAGGAGTGAACTTATAGATGGATGAGTGATAGGGTAAATGGATGGATTCATGAGTGGATGAGTAGATGGATGGGTGGGTGGGTGGATGGATGGAAGGAAGGATGGCTAAGTGAAAGGGTCGATGGAGAGAGAAAGGGAGGATGGATGGATGACTAAAAGAGTGGATGGGTGGAAGGATTAGTAAGTGAAAGGATGGCTGGATTGGTGAAAGGGTAAATGGCTGGATGGATGAGTGAATGGAAGGATGGGAAGAAGAGTGGATGGATAAGTGTACAGATGGATAGGGTGAAAGGGTGGATGGATGGATGGATAATGAATGGATGAGTGAAAGGAGGGATAAAGGGATGGATGAGTTGAATGATAGATGGAAGGATACATGATGGATAGGTTTGCAAATGGTTGAATATGTTTGGAAATGGCTGGGCTTAATTATATACTATTGTGCGACCTCTAATGTGTCTGTAAAACTTACCTATTGTCCTGAAGTTTTGTCCTGAATTTTGACCTCCTGTCCTGAATTTATGTCCTGAATTTTGACACTTTGTCCTGAATTTTTACACTCACCGTCCTGAATGTGCACCAATGCCAGTTGGTCACCCTACTCCCGGAAGGACCATTCTTTTAATTTCCATCTTGAATCTCCCGTGGACAGAGATAACATCCAACTCATTACCGATCTAGAGGCACTAGGACTACACCAACTAGTCACAGTCCCGACCCATCAAGCTGGCCACACCTTGGACGGGCTGCTTACTAATAACTCTGCGATTTTACTAACTAAGGTGTTACCTCTGACTTGGTCAGACCACTATGCGGTCATTTTTAGTATCAAAGTACATAACCCGAATCCAGCACAATTTAAATCACAATCTTCGCAGAGTATCCATGACTGGAAAAACGTAGACCTCTCCCTGCTTACCCAATTACTTACTACTCCCCCTTTTGAGACATCCGCTGACCCTGATCAGACATCTATCAAATTTCATGACTGGCTCCTGAACGCACTCAATTTGGCGGTCCCCACTAAAGTAATTTTTCCAAACCGTTCTACCAAATCCGCTGGTTGGTTCTCTGAGGAACTTAGACTGCAGAGGCAGCACTGCAGGAACCTTGAGAGACATTGGCGAAGACACTATAATCCGCACGACAAACAAACTTATAAAGCTGCCATAGCCATTTACAAGCGTGCCATAATCTCTCATAAAAGGGCGTACTACCTATCTCAGATAGAGTCCGCACAAAACTCCTCTAGAAAACTGTTTCAAATAGTTAACTTTTTATCCACCCCTCCTTCTGTCCCTGCAATTGAGCCATCCCAAGACCTCTGTAACTCCCTAGCTGATTATTTCTCCAGCAAAGTCACCAGCATCTATGCCACCTTTTCTTCATTAGCCCATTCCGAAGGCTCTGACTCTCAACCCATTTCTATTCCTGCTACTGGTCCTACTTTTTCTCTGTTTTATCCTGTTCTTGCTGAGACAATCAATAAATATACAGCCACCATTACCTCAGGTTCCCCGCTTGACCCGTGCCCCCCATCGGTACTTAATCTACTCAGTGAACTTATCACACCCCCTCTCACCGAGATTTGCAACTCTATGTGCCCGATTCACAGAATGAACTTAAGACTCAATCCTAAACTTACTACTATGTTGGTATTCACAGAAATCACTTACTACTTTTGGCATTCACAGAATGAACTTACTACTTTTGGTATTCACAGAAGTTAGGATTTTGTCTTAAGTCTTTCTTAAGTCTGTTTTAAGTCTGTCTTAAGTCTGTCTTAAATCTGTCTTAATTCTGTCTTAAGTCTGTCTTAAGACAAAATCCTAACTTCTGTGAATACCAAAAGTAGTAAATTCATTCTGTAAATGCCAAAAGTAGTAAATGCATTCTGTGAATGCCAAAAGTAGTAAATGCAATCTGTGAATACCAAATTAGTAGAAAGTTTAGGATTGAGTCTTAAGTTCATTCTGTGAATTGGGCCCGAAACCACATCATCTACTTATTCAATGGCGAGACTAGGTGAAGGACCGTACGAGTGATGATGTGGGAAGAAGCATCTATACCCCCAATAAAGATGAGAACTTATGTGTGAAAAACAGCTTACATTATTCTTCATCTAATCTAATATTATCCTCAAGAAGCAGTACTTTACCCACAAGAATACAACTATTATTACTCTTTGTATTTGTTACTCTTTACATTTGTTACTGCCACACGTCACACATCACACATCACACAGAGAGTAAGGGATAAGAGATACATTTTGCTCTACCTAGTGATGCAGTAGAAGGAGGTTAGAAATACTTGTATTACTTTGATATGACGGTGGTTTAAATGCACCCTAATAAAACATCCTTAAATATAATAAATGAAGGGAACAATAATGTTATATGATTTATTCTTAATGTATGTATGTAGTCAGCCGAGAATAAAACCGTTGCTGTTCCTTCGCAAAGGATTCTGGTCATGTAAATTTCTAAGAGGATTGTGGTTCCTGCAGATGTCATTTCCTGCACGGATATGGTATAAGGGAACCCAGCCTTCTTGTTTGATTGGCTGCATAAAGGGCTGCCCCTCTCTTTTCGAATTGTTTTGTTACTTGCAGCTGCAAAAAGGATTCATGCCTGTTCCGGGGTCCTTATTTATGAAAAGTGACGCATCGCTGCGTGAAAACAGCGATGCGTCACTTTTCACTGCGCACTCCTTGCGACCCCAATGATGCGTCATATTTAATGTATGACGCATCATGTCGCAAGAAGTTACAGATACGTCAGTATTTCTGACGTATCTGTAAGCGCAAAAGTGACGCATTGCTAGAGTGTGTCACAAAAGTGACGCAACTCCAGCAATGCGTCCTTTCACATGGGGAAAGCCCCATATGAAAGGGCTTGCGTCAGTCTTACGCCTGCTGTGAGGCAGGCTCAAGATTTTGACGCAACAGCGTCCTAAAAGTGACGCAGTGAAATCTCATAGATTTCACTGCGTCACAATTACGAGGCTTTTTGCGGGGGAACGCCCCCTCTGAATACATTATACCTGACGCAGGTATAATGTGGCGCAGGGGTTTAAAAAGTGACACATCTACCTAGATGCGTCACTTTTTAAATATGGCGCAACAAGGCGCATTTTTTACGCCGCTGGTGCGTCACAAAAAGTGACGCACCCGCGGCGCAAAACTGACGCAAGGCCTCATAAATGAGACCCCAAGTGTCCAATGCGTTTTAAGCGCAATCTCTCTCACCTGTTGACAAATATGTCAATTTATTTGTGCTTTCTGGCTTCGCGTGTGGAGCGACCCACGAACCTCAAGCTTCCAAACTACAGTATAATAATATATTCTCATCATAATTAAAATCGTCATGAATGTGGAACTGAAAACATTACAGCACTTCCTCTTCTCCTGCACCAATGATTTCTTCCTCTACTCCGTTTGTTTGGAAAATGAAATGAGCACAACAGGCTGTAGCCTTGAGGGTGCAGTGCCTCAGCTCGTCACTAGATGTCCCTGTAGTCAGCTGCAAAAGGTGCAGCCAGCAGCGTGAGGTCCCTGTAGCCGCAGAGGTCTTTTTTTTGCTCTTTTTATTTATGCGTATTTATATAGCGTGGACTTTACCAGAAGGTGTCAGAGCACTGTACAATAGGAACAGAACTAATACATGAGAACATTACAAGTGAACAAATTACAAAAGCAAACGCTAAGTTACATGAGCAAACAGTGGGGCATATTATCAAGGGATTTATCTCTGCTTTTTTAGCTTTAAAAGCAAAGAAAGCGGAGATAAAATTATCTCCCTATCAGCAACAGGGTGCTAACACGCAAATTCGCATGTTAGCATCCTTTTTCTCTAAGCTTCCCCTTGCATCTCTAATGAGATGCAAAGGGGGCGTTCCAGAGAAAAATAATAGGAGAAATGTTGTTAAGCGACATTTCTCCTAACATTTCTCCTATTATCAAGGATTTCGCTAACCCGGTTAGTGATAAAAAAAGCAGTGCTAACCGCGGTTAGCACTGCTTTTTTTACACCTGGTATTTTCCTGACTTAGCCATGATATCCTATGGAAGGTGGATATCATGGCTAAGTTTGTGAGCCCCTATCATCAAGCTAACTCCAAACTTCGAGAGATTATCGTTGGTTTTCCAGTGATAATCTCTCATTTGGCAGTTAGCGTGAGGATTTTTATCACTTCTGAGATAAACCTTGCTAATAGCAAGTTATCTCTGCGATAATTTACGGCGATGCTTAGCGTTAAAAAATTTGTTGCTAAGCCTCGTTAGCGTTAAATATCGCTCATCGTTGGTAATATGCCTCAGTGTTTTGAGGTCCCTCCATTACTTTATGGCAAGGATTGGGAGAGTGGGAGGGACTTATGAGATGATTTCCGAAGTACTTTTTCTATAGTTCATGAACCACACTAAATATGAGACTTATAATTAATCAAACAAAAACATGTAGGGGCAGATTTACAATAACTGGCGCATCCCTGCATATCAGCAGGGATGTTCCAGTTATTGTGCGCCATGGCTCTGCCAGCATGGATGCACCGCATTTACAATGAGGCGCACCATGGGGCAAAAATGGCACAGATGCGTGACGCATCTGTGCCATAAAGGCAGCGCATTGCTGGAGTTGCGTCACAAGTGCGACGCAGCTAAAGCAATGCTCTGGGGGGCCCTATCTTGTTAATGCTGCGTCAATCCTTACGCATGCTTCAAGCAGGCGCAGGGTTTTGACGCAGCATGGGCCTAAAAGTGACA
This sequence comes from Lissotriton helveticus, assembly GCF_964261635.1. Lineage (NCBI taxonomy): Eukaryota > Metazoa > Chordata > Amphibia > Caudata > Salamandridae > Lissotriton > Lissotriton helveticus. Next base: position 191,455,162 of record NC_136057.1, read on the forward strand.
GAGTGAAATTTTGTAGATTTCACTCAGCTACTTTTGGGAGGCGTTCCGGCGCCGGAATGCCCGCCCCCTGGGCAGGAACACCTACTTCTGGCGCAGGGCTTTACACCGTGCGAATCTCACATCTCTGGTTCAGCTCGAGGTCCTATTGGAACCTCAAGCCCATAAGGAGCGGAGCTTTCATGTGGCTTCTACCTGCCTCCTTCCCTTTACCCAGGATCTGGCATTAGGGACAGAGCTGCATAATGCGGAAAAGGGGATCCAGGTGCGAATCTTGGCGTCGGCTCAACACCCTGTGATTCTGGGCAAATCACTTAGTCAAAGATTTACAATAACTGGCGCATCCCTGCATATCAGCAGGGATGTGCCGGTAATTGTGCGGCGCAGCTCCGCCACCCATGATGCGCCACATTTACAATGCGGCGCACCATGGGGGCAAAACGGCACAGATGCGTGACGCATCTGTGCCGTAAAGGTGACGCATTGCTGGAGTTGCATCGCAAGTGCGACGCAGCTCCAGCAATGCTCGGGGCTGCCCTATTCTTACAATGCTGCGTCAAGCCTTACGCCTGCTTCAAGCAGGCGCAGGGTTTTGACGCAGCATTGGCCTAAAAGTGACTGAGTGAAATCTTGTAGATTTCACTCAGCCACTTTTAGGAGGCGTTCCTGTGCCAGAACGCCCCCCCCCCCCTGTGCAGGAACGCCTATTTGTGGCGCAAGGCTTTACAACGTGATGCATCTGGGAGATGCGTCACGTTGTAAATACCCCGCACCATAGTGCATCTTTTGCGCTGCCGCTGCGTCACAAAAGTGACGCAACGGCGGCGTAAAAGCGGCGCAAGGGGCTTGTAAATCTGCCCCTTAATCTCCTCTTGCCTATAAACAATCATGTAACCTGTAACTGGTGCACATTTAAAGAGCTCGACCATCTCTGGATGAGTTCACGATGTATTTAAAACCTGCAGAAAAATTTGGGGGAATATTATCAAGAAACGGAGTTAAAATATTTGCCGCTTTAGAGGCAGAAAAAACTGCTGCTAATGCGGCGATAAGGGGCTTGAGAGTTCCAATAGAAGCCCATGCTTTGGTGTCAACATGGGCTTCTATTGGAATTCTCAAGGGGATATTATCAAGCCCATTATCGACGCTTTAGCGGCAGTTTTCTGCCGCAAAAGCGGCGATAATTTTAACTCCGTGCTTGATAATATGCCCCTAAGTAAGCGGAAAAACAAACCCTTTACATACGGAAAGGCAAATAGATACACATTTTCTGATGATTTGCAAAAAATTTAACCAGAAAACCTGGATAAATCGTGGACTCCTCGCATAACAAATTGTGTGATCTTAGGGAAATATTTTATTTCACCAAAACTGTTTTCTTCATGTGAGTTCAGACAACCAGTTTTACAAAACTATCACCTATTAAGTATTTTTCACTTCGGAATTTAGTGTGCCTTATTAATGTCAAAGCTTCGATAGGTTAAAGAAATTCACTTTTAGGAATTTTGAGGAGGCCTCATCGTATTTTACTTGATGTTTGGTGTATACTTAGCAAATATTTTCATTGCTAGGCACCTGCACAGGCTCAAGATGCGAGCCAGACCCTCGGCCCTGGCTCGCTTCTAGTTGAAAGAAATGCACAGCTTTCCCAGAGTATCTACATTGAACAGAATGTTTCTACGATATGTATTTTCTCCTCAGTTAGATTGCTAGACTGAAAAATACACACCACCTCGAGTAGGAAAGAAGAAAGGTTCCGATTTGCTACCTAGTTCATCAGAAAGTGATTTTCTGTGCAGAGCACTTTATATTCTTTGATCTGGAAGTATTATCGTAATTTCTATATTGACCCAGCCAGCGCACTCACTGACCCCCACCCCACCTCAGTTTTCACTTTCACTTTGAAGGCTCAGAATAAATGAAGACTGCCGGGAAATGCAGCAAATACACGCCATACTTCCAGGCCATCTTCATTTACATTTATTTGAAGAGGCATTTGCGCCCCCCCTGGGAACTCCTCCGTGCACCCCCAGGGGGGGCGCGCCTCCCAGTTTGAAGACCACTTTGACATAGGGGGAGCTCCCATTCTCCAGGTTCCGGGCTCAGGGATAAAGGCTGCCTGGCACTCACCAAGCAATAAGGCAACAAGACAATAAGGAGACAAAGCTACTGGTAGAGCAATTGGCAACCAGCTCGTTAAGCAATTACCTCTTTCATAGCTTACACTCAAGGAGCAAAGTGGCCGAAGTCGCAAGGATGATGTCAGGAAGGAACAGCCCTCTTCGTACAGACATCAAATGTCAATATATTCAAAGTGACTCTGACTTGGAATCAATACCGGACGCTAATTGAACTTCCTCATCGGCCAGTATAACGGTCTGTCCCCCGACAGATCTTGAGAAATCTTGGTTTTCTAATAAACGGAGGCAAATCTACTTTAATTCTTTTGAAACATGTGAGGTTTTTGTGTTTCCTTATTGACTCAGAGACTTTGAGTTTTCTTATTGATCAGGGAGAAATCAATTCTAATTATTAAATAGATTCATCACAATATTAATGACACCCACTCTGGCTTTTGCTCCACCCTCTTTGGGATGGGCAATCTCTTGGCTGTATGGTATATCAACCATTTCAGGGACAAAGTTGAGACCCACCGCATAGGTAGCCAAAAGCCTTTTGGAGTTTTCTCTTCAAAGAAAATATAGATAAAAGCAGGGTACCTTCTAGCCAATCAAACTACAATAGCAGATTGGTGCTCACTGCATTTTAAATATGCAAGTGAAAGGCATATTCACCTTACAATTTTCAAAAAGCTTTTTACCAAATTTGGACTCTTTGCAATCGAATGCTTTTTTTCCTGATTAAACATCCAACTTCCCTCATCCCTCAACTTCCCTAATTTTACAGTTGCAACTGGATACTCAAGCTTTGACAACACACGCTTTTCCTCAGTATTGGTCTCTTCACCTAACTTACACTTTTCCTCCGTTTGTCATGATAGTACAGGTTTTACCACAGGTACATCACCAAGAAGCTACTTTACGGTTGACACCTCTCCTGTGGCAGAGCCAATCATGGTTCTCTACCGCCTGGAGTTGTAAGGAAATCTCCCCATTCTGATTTTGTCTTTATCCAGTTTGCTTCTAAAGTCTCACGGTCAACATCACACAATGACTCCTAATCACTCCTTGGTATTGGTGGCATGGATAGTTTCATGTCAGTCTGCTGAAACTAAGAAATTTCAACAGAGGCTTCTCAGTTCAGTCACAATCTTATAGCCCAGGAACCACCAAACTTTAAACATCCGCTTGGATGGTCTGGCACTGCAGATGCTGGGACAGGGGTACATAGCTCTTTTCAGCACATGTGACTCTGGTCATAAATTTCTTAGCATCCTTAACTTCTTAAGGGAAAGTGTATAAGACTATAAATACATACAGACCAGCAATTTTGGCAGAACATGTAGGAGTGGATGATAGACATATCGAAGAACATCCTCTGATTAGCCCTTTGGATCGACCTTTGAAGGAAGTAACATTTAATAAACCTCCATTACTTAAATACAACCAAATGTGGGATGTGGATTTGATTTTTAATTTGTACTTGAATTGGTCTGACAATGCTTTTTTATCTCTTAACATTTTGTCTGAAAAATGTTTTGCCCTACTGTGCTTGGTTTCTTCGATATTAAAGGTTTAGATGTGTCTTCAGTCCAATATGCTCTTTCTGGTGATTGTTTCCAAGTCCTGGGAAGAACAAAAACAAATCCAACATCAGTTTTTTATTCTTATTTTCCTCTTCAACCTAAGCTCTGTTTAGGAAATTGTTTAAAAGAGTATGGGCCCGATTCACAGAATGAACTCAAGACTCAATCCTAAACTTACTACTATTTTGGTATTCACAGAATGCACTTACTACTTTTGGCATTCACAGAATGAACTTACTACTTTTGGTATTCACAGAAGTTAGGATTTTGTCTTAAGTTTGTCTTAAGACAGACTTAAGGCAGACTTAAGTAAGGATTTTGTCTTAAGACAAACTTAAGACAAAATCCTAACGTCTGTGAATACCAAAAGTAGTAAGTTCATTCTGTGAATGCCAAAAGTAGTAAGTGCATTCTGTGAATACCAAAATAGTAGTACGTTTAGGATTGAGTCTTAAGTTCATTCTGTGAATCGGGCCCTATATTCTAAAAGCAAATGATTGAGAACGTCCTCCTCAATCCAATTCATCATCTAATCGAGAACCCCTTATAAATCAGTTTTTCTCCAAGTTTGGCTCGCTTGGTGAAAATAATCATGAATTCAGCGGTCATTGACTCATCTGCTTTTAAGGCTCACTCCACAAGGGAAACTTCGGCCTCACAAGCCCTTTGGACTGGAGCAGTATTGATGGACATTCTCAGACCTGCTGATTGGTCTGTTTTCACTTTTAGGACCTTTTTATTAGGAACCCATTCCTCATGTTGCTAATTTTATTGTATCTGTGCTTTAAACAAGCATTATGTGTGCCTGTGGCTTTGTAATGAATTGGAGATTTTCTTAACTTTAGTGAAAGAAGGCCTTGATTTGATTAAAGATCTGAGGCTAAGTTCCCCTCCTTTCTCATTTCTAGCACCTATGTCTGATCTATGGGGCTTTGGCTGCAAATGGGTCTAGAGGTCTGAGGGAACTGCTGGTTCCCTATACCCCTGTTAGAGCTCTGCGCTCAGCTAATAAGTCTCTGCTGGCAATTCCCCGTGTCCGCAGAGTCAAATGGGGTGGCAGAGCCTTTTCAACCTTGGCTCCTAAGCTATGGAATGCTCTGCCAACTGAGATTAAATCCCTCCCCACTAAGCAAGCCTTCAGGAAGATGCTCAAAACGTGGCTATTTGCCAAAGCCTACCCCTAGCTCTGGATTTGCCTTCTTTGATTTTCTTTGGTTAGGCGCCTTGACGCCTTCGGGCTTAGTTGCGCGTTTATAAATCCCATTTCATTTCATTTCATAGCACCTATCAGAGCCACAAATCAATCAATTTAGGGGTATATTTACAAGAATTGCTGCTAACTAACTCTAGCGTTAGATAGCAGCAATTTTCTAACCCCTGTATATCACCGAAAACTATTGCCATGGTACTGACGTATTTACAATACGTCACTACATGGCGGTACGACCTTCTTTGCGCTGCAAATGTTGTTGTTAACACCAATGACACGGCGATAAAAATGTTGCAGGTAGTGAGAGAAAAGTGACGAAAGGCCAATTAGAGGCATAAAAACTCACATTAGTCAGCCTAATTTCACTTTTCTTCCTCCAGAGGCAAAAATAGACTATAAGTCCACCACCAATGATAAACAGAAAAGAAAAACGATGGGATACAGAATGGAGCAGTCAGGGACCAAGTTCAGTACAGGTAAACAAATCCCCTAAATCCTCCAACAGCCAGGATGAGAGGAAATGCAGATTCAGTGCTCCACATATGTAAAGAGGCGCATCGCTGGGGAACACCAGTGATGCATCACTTTATATAGCGCTTCCCTTGCAACACCATGGCAGCCAAAGCCTGGCAGTGTGGACAGCACCAGGGGCCTGTAGGCCTAGCTGTGCCTGCGCCTGAGACCCAGAGTGGGATGCAAAGGTGCTGTGGAATTGCTGCGGTCAGAGGGTGGAGGCGGGCCAAGTCGGGAGAAAGCCTTTGGGCCATGGTGGTAGACATAGAGGCATCTGCGATAACCCTTACCTGGTGGTGTAGTCTGGCAGGTTGCATGGAGACATGTTGTTGACCTGTATGAGAAGACCGCCTGACGCCCCTTGGAGCTGTGATCAGTAGAGGTACTCCAGTGCACCAAAAAAGGGAGCTCTGCACTGCATAACACATACCGACACAACACTGTGGTGCACAGGAGATTGCCAATGGTGACTCCTGCCTCTCTGCACCACCACCATGATGCACCTCCACTTCCAGCTCAGGACCAAGCCCAACACCACCCTCAGCAGACACCCTCGTTTACCAGCCCCCGGCCCTTGACCACCCCCATTCACCAATACCATTGTAGACCTCATCGCACCCCAGGCTCTCCCATCCACCAACTGTGTCCAACTTGGAGACCTCAACTTCCACCTGGACAACCCTAGTGACCAGAACAAAACCACCCTCCCAGAGAACCTTGCCAACATCAGACTCAAGCAGTTAGTCACCACACCAACCCACATAGCCAGACACATGCTCAACCTCGTCTTCTCCACCAGTGGGAACATTCAACTACAGCCAGACCACACTCTGCCGGACCAACCATCGAGTATACAACACGACTTAACCACGCCTACTCTAAAGCACCGCCATCATTGCACCCTCGCCATCGTAGCTGGATCAAAGCCACAGATGAACTTCTCATCAACTTCCTCAGCCCAACCACTCTACCAATGCCTGCAGACACCAACACTGCAGCGCACAACCTCCACCGTGGCTCTCTAAGTGCCCTGATACCCTGGCACCCCTCAAGGAGAAACCGGGCAAACAACACTCGAAGAAGGCCAACTGGTTCACTACCCCCTCGACTAGTCCAGACACATGTGCAGACGGCTCGAGAAGAGATGGAGCCACAACAGCAATCAACTCTGCAACACAGTCACACTTGCACCATGGCGCAAGGGTGCCTGCATTGGTGCATGGCAGCCATTGTGCGCCATCGTAGGGCGAAAAGACAGGGGGATTATTCCTGAGTCCCTTCCGACAATTTAACGCTGCTAGTGCATCGTTTTCTTGACATACTTGCAGCATGAATCTTGGACCACGTTGTGTCATTTTTACAAAGTGAACCATCTAGGCATATGCATGACCTTGTGAAGCAATGTGCCACATTATACCTGCATCAGGTATGATGCATGCAGGGTGGGCGTTCCCATGTAATAAAGCCTCACAGGTGTGGTGCAGAGAAGTATCTCAGATTTCACTGCGACAATTCTAGGACGCCACTGCGTCAAAACCTTAAGCCTGCCTCATGGCAGGCGTAAGGGTGATGCAGTGCCAGAGGGATAGGCTGGCCCTATGCATTGCTGGAGTTGCGTCATGCTTGCAACACTACTGCAGCAATGCGTGACTTTAGCTCTGACAGATATGTCAGAATTCCAGATGTACCTGTCATTGATTGCAACATTGAGCGCCATACATTGAATACGGCACATCCAGGTTGTCGCAAGGAGGGCACAGTGAAAGATGTAGCAACACTGTTTGGTCGCAGGGATGCAACACATTTCATGAATGGGGCCTAGGAACGCGCCCTATCTTACTCATAGGGCACATCCTTGACCTTTTATTTTGGTGCAGGGTAGCACAGAAATATTCCTTGCAGTGCAGTCCAGCACCCAAACATCTTATAAGTGGACCCAAGTGTTTTCACCAGTTTTAAGACCAGGTATTTGTTGGTTTTAAAAAACTGCCTCTTATTCGACTTAGCAGCAGTTTTGGGGGTTATCGCCAGATGGAAATTTAAATATCGCGAAGTGGGATTAGTGGCAGTTTTTGCATGGGAATGCCCAACTTGCTTCTCGTTTTTGTTAGGTTCCCGCTGCCTTCTGCAGCACACATGGAAAAAGAAAAACGACTTGGATTGTTTATGTGTAGGAAGGTGTCCCTTCCTTCACATAAACAATCTTTTTTTTAAAGTAAATTACATTTTGTAACTTCCATGGGTGCTGCATTAAGCAACACACATTGAAGTGACAAAACACCATTTAAAGATTGTTTATGTGCAGGAAGGGACACCTTCCTACACATAAACAATCTTCCACTGCACACAGACACCTTTGCTCTATGGTGTAAGGGTGCCTGTGTTGTCACTAAGCTGCTAAACTTAGTACCAGCGCAGGGGAAAATGCAAGGCTGCACCATATTCTTGTAAATATGGTGCAGCCTTGTGTTTCTGAAGTGGTGGAGTGAGGCGTTAAGCCATGATGGCTAACGCCTCACTCCACCACTTCTTTTTACATATGACCCAAAATGTGATCCATTTACATTATGTAGAGCCACTGTACTTGCCACACATTTATTACACATTCATTCACAACCAAAATGGAAACATTCAACTATAACTCCTTTGAATGCCTAACCGCCAACATTAACTCCAGCAACTACTACACTGCCATCTCCTATACCATCCCCCAGGCAACACTACCACGTTCACAAAACACCTGTCATACCTGGTTGCTCACTGATCTTTCCAAGACAGCAACAACCTAATTGTGGGTGACCTCAACCTGCACTGGAATGTTAAAAACAGCCCACCAATACAAAACTTGAACAAGCTATTACATTCCAATACCCTTACCCAGCACTGCTTGAAGAAACTCATAACAAAGGGGCAACCCTGGATGCCATCATCGCCCAACATGACGCAATCTCAATAGACCACATCCTACCGGTCGACTGGCCGACCACCACTTAATCCTATTCCGCATCACACAACCGATCATGTGCCAACCTCCCATCCAAGACACCCCACATGGACAAGACGCCTAACACAGATCAACATAGTGACTTTGAAGAAAAAATAAGCACCCTCCTGCCCATCTCGCCAGACGGTCTCTCCACAACAGAACTCACACCCCACTACAACACAATTATGTCCTCCATCTCAGCCCACCTAGCCCCTCTGAAACTGAAAAAATCCAGGAAGATCCCCTCCAGATTTTGGTTCAACAAGGCCTTTAAAGACGAAAGCAGGCAACTTAGAGCTACAGAACATCTATAGAGAAATAATCCCTTCTCTAGCCTCTGTGAGAAACTCAAAACAGCAAGAAGAAAGTACAAAAAACATATCAACAAACCTCCAAGACCTCTGCAACCCCAGTCCACGCCTCCAAAGACCTGTGTGACAACTTCACCAACTTCTTCAACGACAAAATCATCAACATTGAGCTATCACTTGACATCAACCTCAACACCTCCTGCAAAAATTTAGCCGCAACAGTTGAAACCACCATGAGCTTGCTCCCCACGAAAGCCTGGATATCCTTCGACCCCGTACCCGATGTTGAGATTATCAAACTAATCTCCTCCTCCAAGCCCTCATCCTACATTCTCGACCCTGTACCTACCCAATTGACCAAAAAGCTGAAACTCTCCCTTGCACCACTATGGTGTTAAATCATAAACAGCTCCTTGAAAAGCGGCATCATACTAGACTGCCTCAAAGTCGGCAAAGTCACAACACTACTGAAAAAGCCAGGCCTAGACACCAACGACCTGAACAACTTCAGACCTGTTTCCAATCTCCCCTTCCTTGCCAAAATCCTCGAAAAATGCGTTCTCCTTCAACTGAATCAGCACATTGACAACATCAACCTGCTAGACCACCACCAATCGGGCTTCAGAAAAGGCTGTAGCACTGAAACCGCGAACCTTAACATCATGACATCCTCAAGTCCCTTGATACTGATCAATGCTGCCTATTCATCCGCCTAGACCTATCTGTAGCATTTGACACGGTTGATCACAATCTTCTCATCAAGGCTTTCAAAGACTGAGTAGGTGCAGACAAGGTGGTCCTTCAATGGTTCTCCTCCTTCTTTCACAACCGCTCCCAAAGGATAAACATCAAATCCTTTACCTCTGACCTACTCCCCGTCAACAGAGGTGTCCCCCAAGGCTCAGTACTCTCCCCTCAACTGTTCAACATATACATGCAGCCCCTCACCATCATTTAAAAAAAAAAGCCAACATTACTAAATTGAGGAAAATCCAAATTTTAAAACTTTCGGTATTCACAGAAGACATTTAGGAGTCCTAAAGTTAGGAGTCCTAACTTCTGTGAATACCGAAATGAGTAAGTGCCTTCTGTGAATACCAAATGGTAGTAAGTGTAGGATTTTGTCTTAAGTTAGTTCTGTGAATCGGGCCCTTCAAGATCCCCGCAAAGAGTGCCTTCCTCAATCTGAAGCTTCTGAACAAAATTAAAACCTTCTTCCCACCTGTGGACCACAAACAAGCCACCCGATCACTGCTGTTATCTAGACTTGACTATGGGAAGGCAGTCCACTCCAGTAGAGCTCTCTCCCACTTAGTGCCACTCAAATCAACTCTCAATGCTGCTGTCAGAATGGTCTCCAGAGTTAAAAAATATGACCACTTATCTCCCGCACTCAGAGAAATATAAAGGTTCCCTTTCGAAATGCGTGCCAGCTTTAGAACTACCTGCCTCCCGCACAAAGCTCTGCACTCAGGGAAACCGGAATACCTGGCCTCCAAACTCAAGAAAGCTGGCCAGTCAAGAAACCTCAGGAGCTCCAAAACCCTCTTACTCATCCCTTGGCAAACCCGCAAAAAAAAAACTGCGTCACGATTTTTTGCAGGAAACGCACTCAAAATCTGGAACTCCATCCCAACCGATATCAGGACTATCCCTTCCTTTATAAAATTCAAAAGACTCCTAGAAGACCTCTACCTCAACCATGCCTTCCCGAACTGAGTACCGAAACGCACAAGCCTGAACTCTGCAATGTTCCACCACCTTACCTCTTCCTGCCGTTTAGAGACCACTGGTAATGTTCCACCACTCCCTACCTCATCCCTGCTCCCTACCCCCTCCTCTAACACCTCCTCTCAGAGGAAGATTTAGCCCAAAACTTTGTGCATGCATCGAGACTACCTCTGGACCTCTCTACCTCAATGACGCACCTCGGACGCACAGCACACTGGAGTCTTTTGAACACTTATGCTTACCTTTGTCTCTTTTATGTGATTTCTCCCCTTTTCGGCTGTAAAGCGCTCCGATATCTTCGGGTCTGGCCAGCACTATATTAAACCTCTTAAAAAAATTAAATAAATTACTGCACTTTTCCTATGTGGTGCTGAAAAACTGGAATGTTTGCCACTATCGGGTTGAAAGGTCAAACTGTGGGAGGGCGATTGTCTGGAGAGTTTTGAATCCCAATATTAATAGACACTGGTTTCTATGCTGCATTAGGAATCTATGGACCCTCACTGTATTACCTGCACAGTACATATCTTTTGTCTTTCAATTTGCACGCCCTCAAGTACTTGAATACATTTGTTTATGACTACATACTTTTGAATATATATATTTGACAAGGCGAGGCTTTTTGGCTTTGTCATTGCTTGTTCATATAACTCCGCACTAATACATAAGCTACAGAGGAGATAGAGGTTTTATCAACTCAACATTTAAAGTAACATTTAACTGTGGAGTTGTCAGTACAAGGGTGCAGTACTGCAGGTCGTTACTAGATGTCCCTAGAGTCAGGCGTAAAAGGGTGCAGTACCACAGGTCATTACTAGATGTCCCTGTAGAGTCAGGCGTACAGCGGTGGAGTACCGCAGGTCGTTACTAGATGTCGCTGTAGAGTCAGCAGCCCTCAGTATAGAACCACAGAACGCTGTTATCGAGTTTACTGATATTAAACACACAGAATTAATTACTTAATGAATGACGAAATTATTTATCTAATAACCATTTGCTATGATCAAAGCCTCCCAAAACATTTCTACATACTACGCTTTGAAGATCTCTATTAGTACGCAAAATAACAAGTGATATGAAGTCCATCCTTTCTGTACCGGGGGGCTGGAAAATTGTTTATTTAACTGGAAGAAACGCAAATTCAACACATTCTTTAACGCTTGACACTGACAACGTGATACCCGATCGTGAATGACAAGGATTTGCAGAACGCATTGCTGGTATGCATCTGTTGCTCAATGGATTGTGGGTATAACGTTGCTTTCACAAAGGATTGTGGGAGATGTTGACTTCCTGTTCAAAGCCCCACCCCTGTCCTTCACTTGAGAAGCTACGTGTGGGTCAAAGGTTACCACGGACGTCCCCAAGTTCTTGTGTGTGAACATATAAAAAATTAGCTTTTATGACCGATCATCAAACGAAAAATAAAACTGTGTGACTGAATGTCCACTTAAGTTTTATGAAATGTGTTTTGTATGTTATGACAAAGGATATAAACGTATTAAAACCCATCAGAAGTTCGCCTGACCCAACTCAGTGCATCCTAACTCAATTGACAGCACCGGAAACAGCTAGCCCGATTCATAGGGCCCGATTCACAGAATGAATTTAAGACTAAATCATAAACTTACTACTATTTGGTATTCACTGAATGCACTTACTACTTTCGGGATTCACAGAGTGAACTTACTACTTTCGGGATTCACAGAATGAACTTACTACTTTCGGTATTCACAGAATAGATTTAAGACTACTAACTTTACGTCCGCACTCGGGCCGGTAATAAATAAAACGGTGGTTGGTAGACAGAGACATAAAAATCCCTTATTTAATACTTCTTTTTTATCTGTTTTGCATTAGTTTGCGTTTGGGCCTAGTTAAAATGGCTGCTAGCGGGATGCCTCATGCAGTCAAAATGGAAGCAAAACAAGATGGAGCCCCCGTCTGCGCATGGTTATCATTAACTCTATGTGCCTCCTGAGAATGTCCTTACGACCAAGGTCGCCTCGAAAAACCTCACAATGACAGAGCTATCGTTTATTGAGTGTACTACGAGCATGAGAACCGGCAAAGAAAATGATGCTGTGGACAGTTCATCGCTGAATCATGCGTATTTGTTTCAAATGTATAATATGATGAATAACTGTATTTTACTAATAGGACCCCTTTTGTCAAAACTAGTCTTAAGAGGAGATTTGAGTTCAGGCCATGCCTGTCATCTTTCCAACCCATCATAACGCTAGTTTTACAGAGATTGTAATGTTTCGAGTGTAGAGAGCCAGGAGAATGGTTTAAAGGATGGTCCCTTTGGTAAGGAAAAAAATCCTTCCTTTGGATTATATCAGAGCACATCATTATTGAGGACTACGCTGATTGAATTTCTGTCCGAGCTGATCAGACACCATTTGGAGTAGGAACGAGAAAGTCGCAAGTGCAGCCTGGGGGGAGTTCGGCCGAGGAGGTTTGGTTTAGCCAGTTAGATTGGGAGATCGGCGCTATGCAATGGTTTAGCTGATGGACTTATTGATTTTACCTATCCCGTGAGCTGCAGTCTGTCAACCTGTCCTGGTGGATTTTTTCTCATCCCCCTAGGCCTGGGGTGTGAGTTTCCAGCTCATTACTAATAGGTAAATATGCACAAATCCAAATGAATGAATTTGTATAAATTGCACTTTTTAAATCACTGCTAAAATTTTGATTATTGATTTTAAATGATTCCCTAAAGATAATTTGAGATTTAATCGTTTCCTAAAATTTAGATAAAGATAAAGATTCAAAATGAAATAAATGTTTGTGTGGTCTTATAAATTTGTTGTTGAAATTTGCATAAGTAATTCCAGAGATTAAACAGGACTTGATAACCATCAACTATTCAACTATATTTGCCCTTGACTGGTCTGGTGGGGTAATTAAAGGTTACGGGCCTCATTTATGAAAAGTGACGCATCGCTGCGTGAAAACAGCAATGCGTCACTTTTCACTGCGTCCTCCTTGCACCACCAATGATACGTCATATTTACAGTATGACGCATCATTGCGCAAGGAGTTACAGCTACGTCAGTATTTCTGACGGATCTGTATGGCGCAAAAGTGGCGCATTGCTGGAGTGTGTCACAAGAGAGACGCAACTCCAGCAATGTATCCTTTCACATGGGGCAAGCCCCAAGTGAAAGGGCCTGCGTCAGTCTTACGCCTGCTATGAGGCAGGCGTAAGAAATTGACGCATTTGTGTCCTAGAAGTGGCGCAGTGAAATCACATAGATTTCACGGCGTCACTTCTACGACCCTTTCTTGCGTCAATACGCTCCCTTGCATACATTATACCTGGCGCAGGTATAATGTGGCGCAGGGGTTTACAAAGTGACACATCTACCTAGATGCGTCACTTTGTAAATATGTAGGCTTTCCTGTTTTCAGTTTCTATTTTTGGTAAATTCTGGTGGTGTTTTTTCAGTGTTTTCCAGTGATTTCAATATCTCACAAAACATTGCTTTTCAGTGATTACTCATTTTCGCGCCATAAAAAACAACTGAAACAGTGTTTTACCGGTGTTTATGGAACACTTTGCTTTTATTATTGCTTGCTTTCTTCATTGATGCATGGTATATAGACAGTGTATGTACAGTGTACATGAGGTCCAAATACATTTTTACAAGTCAAACTTATTGTAGTACACCATACAATAATTCTTCAGTGAGTCCTTGGGGTCATTTGCGCTTTCTCTTTCCTTCCCAATATCGTGAAGTGGTGTTTTCCTATATTTTTGGATGGGTATGCCTACTCTGCATTTCATTAGCGTTAGTTGCCGCTCTCATCGTGGCGATGTTTTTTGCGGCAGCTATCACTGAAAAACTGGCAATGTTGGCAGTTTGCACCAGCATTGGAATGGGGCGATGAATCCATTGCCACATTTGACGTGCTAAAGTCCCGATAAATCGGCGATAAGTCCTTGAGAATATGCCCCTAAGCTGCTTCCAGGAGCTGAGCAGAAGTACAAGGAGATAAAGGATACAGAGTCTAAATGTACAACAGAGGGTCATGAGTGAGTAAATATACTTTACATAGTTTACATATTTACATAGCTCCCAGAGGCGCAACTAGAGTCGAAATCAGCAGAGTGTAGCTGTAGGGGCTCTAAGAAGGGATGAAAGAACAACGAAACCTTGTTAAGTAAATGGTCTTTTTAAAGACCTGTGAAGTACTCAGGTTCGGGTGTGTCAGACCACAACAGCTCCTCTCCCCCATGTGAGCCAGGCAGGGGGCCTGGTGTTGCTCTGTCCCTTGGGCCAGTCACACCTCGGCTCCCCATGTGCCGGACCGGCCCAGAAGCAGTGGTTTCCCCGGACACCTCTGCGCCAGGCCACCACAAGCAGGCCAATGGGGGTGTACATACAAGGGATGTCGGGCCTTCATTCCACCTCGTACCTCAAATTGAGTGTGCTAATACCAGGTATTGAGTTAGGGGAGCATGTGTAGTGAGAGATCCATTGGCTTCCCACGAGAGCTGGTCTTATCACACTCACAAACAATTGCCAAAGAGTGTATCACTGCGTACCTCTTTGCCTAGTGAACAGGATAATACTAATATTTGTGGGATCAATTTTGTTTTACTTTTAAACGTCTTTTAATTTCCTACCTTTGCACCTTCTGTCATCTTTTTGCAGTTACTGTACTCACTTTGCTTTTTTATTCATGCTAGTGCTTCTTTGTTTTGCTTTTTTATTTTCTTTATTACTTTTTAAATTGCACATTTACTTTATTTGTTACTTCTTATTTTTAAATTAACTTGTACTTTTCAAAATACTCTTTCTTTTCTGGCTCCCGTTTTCTTTAACCCATTTTGAAATGCTTTTCACTACGCACTGTGTCTTTCTCCATGCCTCTTTCCAAACCATGGTGAGGCATTGTTCTGTAAACGTGCCTGCACTTGTCCCATTAGATAGTGCCTGCCTTAATGCTAGTGAAGAAATTATCTGTGGAATAACGCTATCCAATGGGATTTGTCTGGTCACAATGCACACATAATGTCAGGGCTACAGATTTCTGATCCTGTTTCTTTTTTTTGCCTCTCATAAAGGAAAAAACCCCCCACAAAGTCATGTCATTACGGTGACATACAGCCTCGCCTGCAGCAGGGCTCGCTCCAGCGCCCATGCACTTCTGAGACCAATTTGCTTAGCTGAACACTGTCTCTTTGACCTGGCTGCAAATGTTACCTCTCTTTTCCAATCAAAAACACAGCAGGGCGGACCATCTGCTCTGCACGGCCTCCTGCGGCGCCCCTCTCGGCTGATGGTTTGTACAGCTACAGGCCACAGCCCTTTGCTAAAGATTCCACAGGGATTCGTCTGATGAGTGTAAAGTGAAGTGTAAAACGGTCACACCCACTTGGCGATGTGAATGGCCTTAAGGCACCATTTTTGTCAGATAAGCCCAAATTTCCCACCGTACTGGTAATCAACTTGAAGACCTCAGAAGGATCAAAAGGATGCCGGAATTTCACCCTCTGACTTGCACGTCACACACAGGTGTTAGCAGCGAGCGTTTAAGTAACTGGGCCATTTTTCGTAAATAGGCCAGCACTTGAATTGATATGTAGATTCTGCACCACAGTTTTTTTACTAATTGCGGCCACTTAGGGATCCTGATGTTGAACAATGGTATTTTATACACTGCCAGCCTGGGCAGGTCACTGCTGATAAAATCTGAAGGCTGCAGAGAACAAACTGTTAATGGCCGCCTTCCTGGAATCCTAAATATGTTCCATGTTGAATGAATGCGCTTAACTCGGAGAGTTAAATGGCCAGAGGTATGAGACAGAGGACGAAGCACCCCAACAACATTGCCTGGGAAATCAAGCAGACCACCAGCAACCCGCTCATGCTTACTGGATTCTAGCGCCTGGAGCGCGCAGTGCTCTGCCACCTCATGCTGCGATCAGTGAATAGGTGTTAAAGACAAGGGGTAGTTGCGGAGTCAGATGCAGTTTAAGGACTCATGGCGAGTGCTTCCACGCCACTGGCATGGTTAGCGTCTCCTTCTCTTCAGGTTCCTATCAAACATCAAGGAAGGCCTGGTGTCTCCCTGGGCACGATTATGTAGAGGTTAACCCCATTCCCTAGTCCCTCCCGGAGCGCCTGTTAGTCTACGTCCTGTAGTACTGAAAATCCGAACTCGTGTAACCATTCAGACACGAGAATAAAACTTCATCGTATCAAGACAAATTTAGTATCAAAAGACCGAGAATGGCGAGTACATTATGCACAAGCATTTTCGTCGCATTCGAAGGTTGCTTTCACCTCGATATCGTCATTTGTACCCTGAACCCTTGGCTTCCATTTTGTATACGGCAGCCATTTTGTATGTTGCCCTTCACATAGGCTTAATCCAATATCATAAGGACAAGCACTCCTTGATTGACTTTCTCGTGACCTGGGCAGGTTGAAACCATCGCCCCAGGCCAACCCGTTTGGTCGGTTCCTCTCCCAGTGGCCGGTCAAGATAGCATCTAGGCGCACCCGGCCATAAAACCCTTTCATCACCCACACACCCTGGCGAATCTTGCCCACACCTGGCCCCGCTCCTTTTTTCCTACTTGTTTTATGATGAGGACGTGCTCGTTTTATTGGGGAAACACCGATATCTGATTGAAATGCCGGACCTTGCCGAGTAATTTATTATGTATTGAACAAACGGAATGTGAGCTTGTCATCATAACTCTGTTACTTATTTGTGGTCGAGATATGTGAATAGTATCCTGAAAATCTAGGAATGTTTGCCTGAAGCTTATTATTTTGTATAAGAAGAGAAGCCTGACTTCGTGATTTGAAGCAGTCTCCTGAGAACATACTTCCGTGTGTTGTACTTCTAGGACACTTGTTACCTTGGTTGCAGCCAATAAACCGATCTTTGACTTCACCTAGAAGACTCTGAGTTTCTGTGGTCTGAATCAGGAGAACTCAAGGTCTTTGGGTGTACCGTGGCACCGCTGGGGTACCGGATCAGTACCGGTTCTGAAAAACCAAGTACCTCAGTTGGCGCCCAACGTGGGGCGATTCCAGCGGTACCGGTCCAGCCAGAGGTTCGTGAGGAGCTTCGTGTGAAAATTCCAGAGGACGGCCAACCACTTCAACGACCCCTGCATGTCGACGTGGTCCGAAGGTCTTTGCTGCGAGGTTCCCCGCTTCCCGACGGCTACGAAGGGCTGCTGCCCTGGCTATCGCCCTGATTTGGACCCTTGAAGTTTGGTAGAGCGAAACACTAAGACGAGTCTTCTAGTGACATCATCGACATTTCAGTTAAGTATAAGTGGAGCGTTTCCCAGTCCTTAGTGGTTCTTAGTTTTGGGTATCCTTTGGAAAAAGTTTTGTGTTGGTACTTGCAAGCACCCAAACCGAGGGACTTGTGTATTCACAAGACATATCGTAATCGATAAACCTTCGAAGTTTGAAGCTAGTCTAGAGAGCGAAGATGCCTGGTCTTAGCAGACTTGGAAACTTGTTTTGTCTTGGTTGTAATAATAGGGACTCCCGATTGGAGGACTCGTGTCCGGTTCCTCCGGTTGGAACTCCAACATATGAGTTATATGTCAAACACGGAGTAGGTCCCATCACATATAATGAGGTGTGGATTAAATATACCAAAAACAATGGTGTTTTAAAATGGCCCCAATACGGTAGCTTTGACACCGAAATTCTAGATAATCTCGAGGTCAAACTTTTCAAAAAGAAAGCCCGGCCGGCAATGTTTGATTCTTTCCGCCTATGGCGTAAAGAGGCCAAACAGAAGGAAATTAAATTAGAAAGAAAAATAAGAGAGAAGGGAATATTTCAGTAATACAAGCTGCTATGCGGTTTAAAGACAAAGAAGAGGTACAGATGAGTGAGCAGTTGCACAGGCAACGTAAAATGGCAACAGATAAATGCTATCCAGTTTTGCCATCTCTTCAGCAAGAGACGGCCAAAGAACGTGAAAAAGACCCATTAATGTCGCATTTATTAAGTTCACCACCCCCCTATGCGAAAAGTGCCACAGCACCTCCGCAACCTTTAGTTGTGCAGCATATGCCTAATGATCCTCTATAGCAACACCCAGCTACTCTTCAGCTGGCTCTTCCTACTATGGTGCAACCTCCTCAAGGCTCGCCAATCCTACCTGTCTCGCCTATGTTTCCTACGACTTTGCCTAGCGTACCTTCTACTTCTCCTAATGATCCATCTGCTATTGCTACTGCCCCTACATTATCTCACACTGTTTCTCCACCAGTTCTTCCTTCACTTTCACCTTCCGTTTGGCATAAAATGGCCAGCATTGTTACTAACATTCCTTCACCCCTTTTTCGGTCGCCTAAAACGACCCCTAATATGGGACGAAGACAGTTGCGAAGTCAACTGCCTGACTATCAGGAGAGAGATTCATTGAATCGTTTAGCGCGTAAATGGGCTATGGATACAGCAAAGTGTGATGTAGAATGCGTTATGGAAGTTTTCCGTCAATGGAAAGCACCCATGCAAAGATATGTTTTTGAACAAATGTGTGTTTTCCTTTGTGAGGATTTGGAAGACAACGGTCAGGAATGCAACGCGCAAGACCTATGTGGAGTACGGTTTAAGTTCGGGGAGGGCATGATTGTAGGTCCCGATGTCGAACAAGCAGTTGAGACAGTATTATCATATCGGAGTAAAGGGAATAGTTCTGGGTCATCGTCTGAGCCTGGTACATCTAGTAGGAAAAAGGTGCGACAATACCCCATGAGAGAAGTTCCCCCGCAATGGAGGGAGGGTGACACATCTGTTGAACCCCCTATTCCGCCACACTTTCAGCGTGTTTGGGTACATGTCCCATGGAAACGAGCTGAAGTTTTAGCACTTAAACAGACATTACCAGATCCGCGTAAGAATCCTGCAGGGTATTACAAAGAGTTGTCACAGACTGCTGGGTCATGTATAATGAATTTAGCGGATATCGATATGTTATTTGGGAACGTTGTTCCGCAGCCTTTATGGAGTAAGATTCGTCATTCAGACCACGAACAGGAATTAGGTCATTCATGGGCTAATATCGCTGCTGTAGATGCCCGACAGGTTGGTGGTGCTAAACCCGAACCTCTAATAGCAGAACTTCCTGGTAAAATAGTTGATTACATGAAAACGATACTGCCTGCAATACGTGTGAATTGGGATAAGTTATCTGCATGTAAGCAGAAGAAAGACGAGACGGTCTCAGATTTCTTCACCAGGTTCGAAGACACGTTTGTCGATCACAGTGGTCAAGACATGACCACAGAAGGTGGTCAGCGATTATTTGTCGATAAATTTGTGCACAATCTGCTTCCAGAATTGTGTAAAAAGTTAAAAGATTCGGAGAGTTCTTGGGCTGTTTCCTCTTCAGCACAGATATTGGCTACTGCCCAATATTACGAAAATAGAGACAAAGACGAGAAAGATAGAGCAGACAGGAAAACGAAAGAATTGAAAACAAAGGTTTTATTGCAGCAAGCCTATCCGCCACGTGGTGGTGGTAATGGCCAGAATAACGGTGGTCAGAACACCTATCAGAATAACTATCAGCAGCCTCAACAGTATCAAGGGAACTCACAAAGAGTCGAGTATAATCAGCCACGTGTCAATATAGGTCCCAACCAGTGTTCATATTGCAAGGAGGAAGGTCATTTTAAGTATAGTTGCCCTATTTTGTTACAACGTGCGAATGGTGTTTCGAACGTAAGAGGTAGAGGCGTTCAGCAAGCACCTAGAGGTAGAGGACGTGGAAACGTCCCCCAGAATGCGCAGTCTCTTCCACCACAGAATTCTATGAATAAGTTCGATCAGCAGAATAACGCATCTGGTAGGACAGCTCAGTACTATACTGATGATTACTATACAGAGGGCGAGCAATGGAACAGTAATGATTGCTAGGACAGCCATGGACAAAGAGAGGGAGTTGTTTCAGTTCCAGTAGATCAGAGTGGACCATACGTTGAGGTGATTACATCAGGTGTTTCAGAACCTTTTCTCTTGGATACTGGTGCTACAAAGAGTTCTATTATGCACTCCAAACTCCC
Source organism: Lissotriton helveticus (assembly GCF_964261635.1). Lineage (NCBI taxonomy): Eukaryota > Metazoa > Chordata > Amphibia > Caudata > Salamandridae > Lissotriton > Lissotriton helveticus. The sequence goes on from NC_136057.1 coordinate 191,475,679, forward strand.
TGGCGTACCTTTGTCTGGCGAAACGAACGTTTCTGTAGGTTTTTCTGGCGCCCCGGTTATGAGCCCGATTTCTGACCCTCTGTCTCTTTCTGTTGGTGCTTGGGAATTTGAAGCACCCCTTATTCTGACAACAGGTTGTGGCGAAAATTTGCTAGGATTAGATTTGCTAAAAAGATTATATGCGACTTTGTACTGTTCTCCATCAGGAGTACAACTTACCCTGGGTAAGAAAGTGGTTTCTCGAATGTACTTATCGAGAGATAAACTTCCAACGGAATTATCGTTTCTTCCAGACATACTTTGGGCAGCTGGTCCCAATGATGTGGGACTCTTAGAAATACCACCATATGTTGTAACATTGAAAACCAATGTTAAAATGCCACGAATTCCGTAATACCGAATTTCCAGTGAGGGTGAAAAAGCCTTGCTAGCGATCGTTTACGAGCTAATTGTAAAAGATGTGATTGAAGAAACGAGAGGAAATGTTTGCAATAGTCCTGTTCTGCCTGTTTTAAAAAGAACTGACCCCACTCAGCCACCCGTGTACAGATTCGTGATTGATCTTAGAGAGGTCAACAAAATAGTTGTGCCACAATTTCCAGTTGTCCCCGACATTACTACATTACTGACTATGATTCCAGCTTCTGCCACCTGGTTTTCGGTGATTGACCTGAAGAATGCTTTCTTCAGCATCCCGATTGCTGAGGAAAGCAGGGATATTTTTTCCTTCAGTTTAGGAGGTCGCAGTTTCCGCTTCAAACGCGCTCCTCAGGGCTACTGTGAAAGTCCATCAATATATAGTCAAGCTCTGAAAACACAGCTTGATGCGATTGTTTTACCTGAAGGTGCCACTCTTGTACAGTACGTTGACGATTTACTCATTGCTGCAGATACTGAGAAAATATGTAAGGATGCCACTTTGTCATTATTGCGTCATCTGTGTGCTTTGCACCACAAGGTGTCACTTTCCAAACTACAATACTGCCGACAAGAAGTGACCTACCTAGGTCACCTCTTATCGAAGGAGGGTAGGAAACTGACCCCAGAAAGAATTCAGGCAATAGCGAAATTGAGTGTACCACAAACACAGAGAGAAGTACATGCTTTCTTGGGCATTACATCGTACTGTAGACAGTGGATCCCAAATTTTTCGTTATTAGCCAAACCTCTGGTGGCATTAACGTGTAAAGGTACACCTAACCCTATTCCTTGGTCGGAAGAGTGTCAGAACAGTTTTTCTGAATTGCGCACAGCATTATGTTCGGCTCCTGTGTTGGGTACCCCCAACTACAGTAAGCCTTTTACATTGTATGTCCATGAGAAGGATGGTTGTGCATTGTCAGTCCTGACTCAGTTATTTGGGGGCAAACAGCGTCCATGTGCTTACTTTTCCTCGACTTTGGATCCAGTGGCTAGAGCATTGCCTAGTTGTTTAAGAGCCACAGCGGCAGCAGCTGTTTCTATTCGACAGTCTGCTGGCCTAGTAATGAATAACACACTAATCGTGATGGTCCCAAATGCAGTAGACACGTTGTTAAATAGAACCAAGACACAGCACTTAACTAGTGCTCGACTGTCAAGTTACGAATTAACGCTCTTGGCAAGTCATGTGCACATCAAAAGGTGCAGTACTTTAAACCTAGCCACATTATTGCCAATCGTAGAAGAATCAGACACTTCGGAACAACATGATCGCTTTCTTAGAACAGAAGAAGAGACAAAAGGAAGAGTCGATCTTTACGACACTCCTCTTGCTGAATGTGATGGTACATTATGGGTAGATGGTTCATGCTTCAGGCTTCCGAATGGTGATGCAACTGCAGCATATGCTGTCACGACTTTGCAAACCATTGTTGAAACTGCACGTATCCCACATAATTCAGCTCAAGCAGCAGAACTATTTGCACTCACGAGAGCATGTGTGTTGTCAAAAGGAATGAGAGTGACTGTCTACACCGACAGCCAGTATGCGTTCGGTGTGGCTCATAGTTTTGGACGATTGTGGAAAGAACGTGGATTTCTGACTTCGCATGGAGCTAAGATTCAGCATGGTCAGTTGGTGAATGAACTCCTTGAGTCACTGACCCTGCCCTTACAAGTAGCGATCGTGAAATGTAGTGCTCACAAGATGTTGGTCGTGGAAATGCATTCGCTGATGAAATCGCTAAAGACACTGCACAGAATGTGATGAGCCGAATGTATGTTGCAGGACCTGCAAGATGGGTTGGTGATGTGGGCATGTGTGAAGACACTATAGAGAGTGTGAAATCTATCCAAGCTGAGGCTACAGAGAAAGAGTTGAGCATATGGAGAGAAAGTACGGGTAGGATGGATGCAAATGGTTGTTGGGTTGAATTATCAGAGCATCAGAGATGGTTGTTACCCGATGCGTACGTGCTTGCAGTGGTTACAATGGCTCACGGTATGGCTCATATCAGCGTGAAAGGGATTTGCAAGTTGTTGGCTCCAGTGTGGCAGAATTCAGGGATTCCCAAGTGTGCCGAGAATGTTGTCAAGAATTGCATGGTGTGTCTGCAACACAATCCTGGTAGGGGAACCCCAACTCCAGCTGGTCATTTTGCACCTCCTACGTATCCGTTCGAGGTTTTGCAGCTAGATATCATCCACATGGAAAGGTGCAACAGTTTAAAATATGTGCTCGTTGTTGTTTGTGCCTTCTCGAGATGGATGGAAGCATACCCCCTAAAAGACAATACTGCCTTGTCCACAGCGAAAGCCCTTGTGAAAGAGTACTTCCCTAGATTCGGAATGCCTAGAATGATCTGGTCTGACAACGGGAGTGAATTTATAGGTCGTGTGATGAAGAGTGTATGTGAAGGACTAGGTATCAGACAGAAGTTGAATGCTGCAAATCACCCCCAATCAGCTGGATTAGTAGAATGTTACAACTGCACTCTTAAGTTGAAATTGGCCAAAATTCAAGCGAGCACAGGTCTTAAATGGCCTGACGCTCTACCCTTAGCACTCCTATCCACCAGAATGACTGTGCATTCGCGAGTGAAACCCAGCCCCTATGAAATCATTTTTGGCCTCCCGGCCAACATATGGGTAGTGCCTAGGCCCAAAAAGTTTAGCGAGCTTGAGCACCCTGTTCTACTTGACTATCTGTATGAATTGACGGCTAAATTGCGTGTTTTGCATCAACAGGTCAACGACACCCTGCCTCCGGTGTCTGAGACTCCGGGACCCAGCATTGACCCTGGATCCTGGGTGCTGGTGCGGAACTTCCAGAGGACGAAGAACGACCAGCCCAGGTGGACAGGGCCACACCTTGTCCTTCTCTCTACAAGATCGGCACACGAGTGGAAGGGAAAAAGGCCTGGATCCACGGGGTCCATTGTAAGAAAATCCCTTTTCCTCTGCCATATGACCAGTGGGTCCAGGAAGGTGTCGGCGACTCAGAAACGGACACGGTACCTCGGTTCATACCTTTCAGTGATGCACAAGTGAAAGGAACTAACTCTGAACGTGAAAACGAGAACATTCTGCAAGAAGGTGTGCCACCATCAAAACGATTGAACACTTCGGAGCCTGAACTGTTGTTTCAGGACAACACAGTACCCTGAAGACAAAGATACGACTTGAGACCAAGAAACACGAACTAATAAAATTATTTCTTTTTCCACTTTAAGGCAAAAACCTATGGACCAATGAAAAGTATTTTTTTCCCTCCAAGTACTATTTTTGAAAAGGCAGCTCTTCCATCAGAAGAAATCTTGCTCATTTTTGTTTTTCGAACCGCCATCCTGGTTCCGCTGCTAGGGCCGCGGTTGCCTAAAAAGTCTTTTGAGGTGCAGCTAACGACGTTAGGTCGGTAGTTCTGGTTGGTCTAAGGGAGTTGCCCTGGACTGACAGAAGCATCCTTTAGCAGAATCAACCTCCCACCGCGGGCAGCACTCTAGAGAGGATGGAGTTTTCTGAAATGGAGAGGCCTGCCAAGCAAACGAACTCTAGACACAAAATATGTACAGTAGTGACAAGAAAAAGTTTTTAAACAATGTGCGTTCTCATGATATTCAGTGTGACGATATTTTTGGTTGGGTATGTCTTATTCTCTTTTCATGTAACATTCGCACCACCTGCATCCCCTACACCTCCTCCTACTACTGTTTCCCCTCATTCTTTCCACTCCCTTCCTGGCCATGAATCCAATAGAAGGTTAGAGTTCATTAATAACTCCTTCATTCAGCTCCTGCACCAACACCAGCTAGTAATGAACACAACTAACTGTTGGGTTTGTGGACTTATGCCTCACACTACGGATAAAGGTATCCCTTATCTAGTTCTGCCTTTCAGTCATAATGGCTCTGTGTGGGCATACAGAACGATGTTCATATATGCACGAGAAATCCAACCCCTACGTTCTGTAAAAGACAACCTCAAGACTAGCGCCCTAGTAAAAGGCATAGTTGACATGATTAAGGAAGTAACTTCTTATGAAAATACCCCTAATGACGAGATACTTGCATATGTAGGTTGGAACATGACCGGATATGGAGCTACGGTAAGTGAGAAACAGCAAGCGAAGAGATCTTCCCCGATCTGGATTGTACCCCATCAAGGTAACTTGTGTCTGCAAGGCATTGGCAGGAATCCCAGAGCTCAGTTAGGGAGAAGTGTCTGTACAGAAACATATGTTTTTGGGTCTCAGACTTCCCCTGCGTTTTTAGCAGCTAAGGGTACTTATTTCATCTGTCGTGATAGAGCCTATACATGGTTGCCCCCTGACTTCTCGGGCTCATGTTTTGTTTCGTTCCTGTTTCCTCCCACCTACACAGCAGCGGCGGATTACCACAGGACAAGGGTAGTTAGAGGTGTCTTGAGTAAAGAAGACACTGCAGGTCAAGAATTTGGGGACTTTGCAAAAGGTTTTCTGCCGTTCTGGGGACCCATGGTAAACAGCAGGAACATAAGGCAATTGACAAGGGTAGTTGAGTCTACCGTGATTGAAACTGCTGGTGCCCTTAGTAACCTGACTGCTGAACTCCAGTCGGATCGTCTTATGACCCTTCAGAACAGGGTTGCTTTAGACGTCATACTTGCAGACCGGGGTGGGGTATGCAGATTGATCCAATCTAGCTGCTGCGTTTTTATCCCAGATAACGCTCCAACAGTGTACCAAGCCATCTACAAACTGCATAAGATTTCCGAATCTATTCATGTGGATAAAGGAGATTGGTCAGTAATGGGGTGGTTCTGGGAACTGATATCCAGCTGGGGATGGAAAATTCTGATGGTCATTGGGATGGTCTTAGCCATCCTTTTCCTGTTCTGTCTGTGTGTGCAGTGTGCTCCTGCAATATGTGGCCTTTGCGTCACATCATGTGTAAGGAAACCTGTATCAAGAGACGAGCTAAGTACTAGGATGATGTTACAGCAACATCTCAATAACTTTAGGAATATCGACCTGGACTCAGATTAGCATGAGAGTAGGTTAAATTGCCTATGTAAGGGCAAAAGGAGGGTTTGTAGTACTGAAAATCCGAACTCGTGTAACCATTCAGACACGAGAATAAAACTTCATCGTATCACGACAAATTTAGTATCAAAAGACCGAGAATAGCGAGTACATTATGCACAAGCATGAAGGTTGCTTTCACCTCGATATCGTCATTTGTACCCTGAACCCTTGGCTTCCATTTTGTATACGGCAGCCATTTTGTATGTTGCCCTTCACATAGGCTTAATCCAATATCATAAGGACAAGCACTCCTTGATTGACTTTCTCGTGACCTGGGCAGGTTGAAACCATCGCCCCAGGCCAACCCGTTTGGTAGGTTCCTCTCCCAGTGGCCGGTCAAGATAGCATCTAGGCGCACCCGGCCATAAAACCCTTTCATCACCCACACACCCTGCCGAATCTTGCCCACACCTGGCCCCGCTCCTTTTTTCCTACTTGTTTTATGATGAGGATGTGCTCGTTTTATTGGGGAAACACCGATATCTGATTGAAATGCCGGACCTTGCCGAGTAATTTATTATGTATTGAACAAACGGAATGTGAGCTTGTCATCATAACTCTGTTACTTATTTGTGGTCGAAATATGTGAATAGTATCCTGAAAATCTAGGAATCTTTGCCTGAAGCTTATTATTTTGTATAAGAAGAGAAGCCTGACTTCGTGATTTGAAGCAGTCTCCTGAGAACATACTTCCGTGTGTTGTACTTCTAGGACACTTGTTACCTTGGTTGCAGCCAATAAACCGATCTTTTACTTCACCTAGAAGACTCTGAGTTTCTGTGGTCTGAATCAGGAGAACTCGAGGTCTTTGGGTGTACCCTGGCACCGCTGGGTTACCGGATCAGTACCGGTTCTGAAAAACCCAGTACCTCAGTCCCCTGTGTTGTAACATTCTCCTGCCACTCACGCTACTACAGTTTCCATTAGATGCCCCAGGTAGCGCCAGCCAGAATGTTTCTGAAGTACATTTTCTGTTCTATTTTGTGACAAATACATTGGCTATTACGCTACGAGATAGAGTGATTAAGATCCGTTTTTCTTTTTCCTTTTCCTTTAATTTGATGCAGCGACGTACGCTCCATAACTGTCCTGCCTGCCATGTCACTGTTCTCGAGGATGCCTGGCCCCTCCCTGGGCTGTCAGGGAGCACGCGGCTGCAGCGTCCCCCCTCGCCTGCCTTTCTCTGGCTGTCAGTGAGCTCGGGATAGCTGAAATACAGCTCTTCCCACCTTTTTCCTAGTTACCGTGTATGTGAGCTCAAATGTGTAGCGCCCCCTTCTCTAGCCCTATCTGGTGCCGGCCTCTTTTGCTACCCCGGTACTTTGGAGACTCCAACTCGCGTGCTCTTAGATTACGAGTCTGCCTCTGTACTCACGCGCTGCTGCTGCTCCTCTCCAAGATTTTCTTTCACGTCGCTCTTCGTGCCTCTAGCGGCAGATTCCGCCATACGATGTTGTGAGTTTTGTGTTGCAATGCTTTGGCTCCATCATGTGGCCAAACAGTGCAACACCTATGAAAATCAGTGACACTCGGTTTAAACCGGGTCACCTGATTTTCATCCAGTAGGGTATTGTTGGTCAGAGTCGTTTTTAACCGAAAGCCGGACAGACTATAAATATGGCACAACAAGGCGCATTTTTTACTCCACTGGTATGTTTTTTTGTGTAGTATTATGGGCCCCACTGCACAAATGTGAGTGATTTAAGGTCCTTGATATATGATAAATTTTGCCGTGCTGTATCACACACACACCAGAACCAGCTAATAGTGTTGCTAACTCCCTGTTTTTAGGTCGAGCCTTGAGTCAGCGCGCAAGCGATGCTCTGCTGAAGATCTGCTGTTGTTCAGTACGTGAGAGAAGGACCACCTACTCTCCCGCCATATTTTTTATTTATTGGTTTGTGTCTTTGTCCTTTCTAAATGCTGTTGTATGACACCTTTATAGGCTTGTTAGTCCCTCCTTAGTACGGCCATGTCGTCTTTTGTATCCTCCCATGTCTACTGGCCACTTTACTTGGTTGTTACACCGTGCATGTACTATTTATTTTTTACAGCTTCCACAGCTGTGAGGTTCCGTGACAATTTTAGGTGATGTTTTCGACTCATATGGTCGAGTCTGGTATCTAAGAACCGTAAATGACGAGTTTAGTAAGTGTGCGCAGTTTCGCTGTGCTAACTTAAACTGTTCGTTAGTTATGTGGGTTATTCACCTGTACCTACGGGTTCCATCTTAGATACGGCATCCATTTTTGTCTCTTGCCCTCAAGTAGCCAGCGAACGGACACTGTCCGCTTCGTGACCCTGGGACTCCCACGATATTTGCGGAAGACGCATGTTCTTTGTAAGTTTCTTTATGATGAGGGGGATGATACTGTAAGGCAGATGGCCCCGCTCGAGGCTCATCTTGCCGTGCCAGTTTATTGTCTCAGCCGTGCATCTCATTAGGCACGTCCCTTTGATGCCTGTATCTCGTGTTTTCCGATACCTCCCCTTTTACACCCTTTTCGACTCGCCCACTGTTTCCATCTTCCTCTCCACCTGTTTTAGTTCCTATTTCGATCTGTTTTACTGCCGGTTGGAATTTGCTAATGTTGGGAAGATGGGTTTTTACAGTTGGGAACCACCAAATGTTTCCGCACTCATGTTCCGGACCTTATGTGCTTCAAAGTGACCAAAGCGACCCCTCTGAGGAATAATTATGGGAACCGGTTGTAAACTTTGTGTATCATGATGTCCTATGGGGAAAATCTGTATAAAAGGAGCGATCCACAGAACCAATTTGAAGCAGTCTCCCCAAGTTGCACGTGTTGTACTTGTCGTGACTTCTGTGTTCCCTGCAGTAATAAACCTTGAATCTTTGACGTCGAAGGAAGTGTCCCGTGTCTCTGTAGTTTGTGCGCCGAAACAGGTATCCCATGAAGGTTATAGGTGTTGTTCCCTGGCACCGCTGGTACTGTTAAAAGTCCAGTCCTTCAGTTGGCGCCCAACGTGGGGCGACTTCAGCGGTACCGGTCCGGTCCAAAGCCTGATGTTCGTGAGGAACTTCGTGTGAAATCTCCGAGGGAAGGTGCACCCCGCTTCATCGATCCTGTTGTCGAAATAAGTGGCCCGAAGTTTTTCCCTGCGAAGATTCCCGCCTCCTGACGGCTGCAACGGACCGATGCCCTGACTGTCGACCTGTCTTCGACGCCCGGCGTAGACCTTTGTACAAAGCGAGACGATAGACGGGCCTTCCTGGTGACGCCATTGAAGTTCTGAGTTAAGTATTTGTGGGTCGCTCCCAGTCCTTAGTGATTGTTTTTAGCTTTTTGAAAGCTTTGGTGTTAACCTTTAAGGTTTTTGTTGTAATAGCTCATTGAGCTTTGTAATAGCCTCCTCAGGCTTTGTGGTAATAGCTCTCCGAGCTTTGTAATAGCCTTACGGCTTTGTTGTATTGCATGGTTCCATTGCATTTGTGGTTCTTAGTATTGGTCCTTAGTATTATTTGACAGTTGCAATTGCCAAAAACCGAGGGTTTTGACTTACACGAGGTTTTATTGCTTCGGTAATCCTTGAAGTTTGATACTAGGTTAGTGTGCACGATGCCTAGCCATAGTGGTTTGTTTCGTATTTTCAAATGTTGCGCAATGGATTCCCGGTTGGAGGACTCATGTCCGATACCTCCAGTTGGAACTCCGATACATGATCTATATAGTCGACACGGTGTGGGTCCCATAATCTATAATGATTACTGGATCCGCTACACGAAGAAGGACGGTGACCTTAGATGGCCACCACACGGAACTTTTGAACTTTTGATTTTAGATAATCTTGAGGCTAAATTATTTTTAAAGAAAGCTAGGCCAGCTATGTTTGATTCCTTTCGGATATGGCGTAAAGAGGCCAAACAGAAAGAAATCAAACAACTTAAAAAGGATAAAAAGCAGGAATTTGTTCCGATAATGCAAGCTATAAAAGAATGTAGACAAGACAAAGAAGAAAAAGATATGGAAATAGCTACTAGATTGCATCATATGAAAATAGATAAATGTTACCCAGCTTTACCGAATAAATCAGAAAAGAAAGAAGAAGATTTGAAGGAGGATTCCTTGCTATCATACTTGATGAAATCACCACCTCCTTATGTACAGGGTGCTACTGCTCCTGTAGTTCCTCCTGTAGTACCCCCTGTTGTTCCCCTTGTTGCTCCAGCGGCTGCGGGCCAGCCCGCTGTTAATCCTACGTTTGTACCTCCATCTGTTATCGTTCCTACTGCTCCTGTACCTGTACCTTCTCAGACTGTTGTTTCTGCTTCTCCGACTACCTTGTCCGTTCCTACTATGTCTTCTTTTACCTCTAATGTTGTTGCTCCTGTTTTTCTTTCTCCTTCTGTTCGTAAGCGTGTTCCTAATTCTGTTGCTACCCTTTATTCACCTCTTTCTGGTCCGTTATTTTTGTCTGATACATCTGAAACTCCTCAGAGACGGAGTCAGATCCCTAGTGGTAGGGAGAAAGAAACGTTAGTAACCATGGCACGTAAATGGATAAGACATCCTGCTAATTACACTCCACGTATAGTCTTTGAGACATTTTCTCAGTTTAATGAGCCTACGCAGAGATTCGTATTTGAGGAAATGTGTAACTTTTTGAGGGAGGAATGGTACGATGATGAAGTAGAGAATGTACCGTCCGACATAATTGAACTCCAGAGTAACTTTTCGAATGGTATGATTGTAGGTGACGATGTACGACGTGCCGTGGAACGTTTATTAGCATTTAGACCCGCAGCACGTTCTCGAGTGTCATTAGATGATACCACTGAGAATTGGAAAGCGGGTCCTGGTCAGTATCCCATGAGAGAAGTCCCGCCACTGTGGGTGCCTGGAGATCCGCAAGCTAACCCTCCGGTTTTACCACATTTCCAAAGGGTGTGGATACATCTTCCATGGAAACGATCGGAAGTTTTGCAGGTGAAGCAATCCTTACCCGATCCGCGTAAAAATCCAGCTGGTTATTATAAGGAGTTATCACAACTGGTGGAAGCTTCTATTATGAATATTGCCGACATCGACATGTTGTTTGGCAATGTTGTACCGCAACCAGTTTGGGCTAAAATTCGTCAAACCAATCATGCTGTTGAATTAGGGGGTGATTGGGCTGCACTGCTAGCAGCTGATGCATTACAAGTTGGTGGGGCCAAACCTGAACAGTTGATTTTGGATTTACCTCAGAAAATCATTACGCTCATGAAAACTCTCATGCCAGCGATGAAGGTGAACTGGGATAAGTTGTCAGCTTGTAAGCAAAAGAAAGACGAAAGCGTCTCGGATTTCTTTACGAGGTTTGAGGAAGCGTTTATCGACCACAGCGGCCAGGACATGGGCGCTGAGGGAGGTCAGCGGTTATTCGTTGACAAATTTGTGTCAAATTTGCTGCCTGAGCTATGCAACAAATTAAAGAATTCAGAAAGTGCGTGGGCAGTTTCAACCCCTGCGCAAATATTGGCAACGGCTCAGTATTATGAGAATAGGGAAAAGGAAGAAAGTGATCGTGTAGAAAAGAAAACGAAAGAACTCAAAACAAAGGTTTTGTTGCAGCAAGCATACCCTCCGCGATCGAACCAAAATGATGCGCAACAGCAGTATCGACCCCGTGCACAGCCTGATAGGATGCAGCAGCGTCCTGACAACTTTGATCCCAGATCTACACTAGGATATAATCAATGCGCATATTGTAGGAAAGAGGGACATCTGAAATATGAGTGTCTTGCTTTAAAAGACCGTTTAAATGGTGTGTCAGCTCGAGGAAATCGTGGCAGTGGTCCTCAGCAGGCACCACGTGGTAGAGGTCGTGGTTCATCCCACAATCAGATTGATCGTCATCAGAATCAATCGGATGCAAATAATTATTTTGACCAGCGAAATGCGGGATCAGTTCGGTCTGCACAATATAATGTTGATGATTATTATATAGACCACGAGACTGTTGTAAATGACCACTACTAGGACAGCCTAAGACAAAGAGAGGGAGTAGTGTCAGTTCCGGTCGATCAGAGTGGGCCTTACGTTGCAGTGACTACATCGGGTGTAGTTGAGCCTTTTCTGTTAGACACTGGTGCGACGAAAAGTTCCATCATGCATTCAAAACTCCCTGGCGCACCTTTGTCTGGCTTAACGAATGTTTCCGTTGGATTCTCTGGCGCCCCTGTTAGTAACCCAGTCTCTAACCCTTTGCCTCTTATGATTGGACCACGTGAGCTAACGGCTCCACTGATTCTATCTACAGGCTGTGGTGAAAATCTTTTGGGCTTGGATTTGTTGAAACGATTATATGCAACATTGTATTGTTCCCCTGAAGGAGTGGAACTTACATTGGGGAGGAGAGTGATCTCTCCCATGTATTTATCGGTTGATAAATTCCCACCGGAATTGAATTCCCTCCCAGCGTCCTTATGGGCCACAGGTCCCAATGATGTGGGTCTGTTAGACATTCCACCCTATGTGATCCAATTAAAACCAAATGCGCGATTACCGCGGTTACCTCAATATCGTATTTCTCTTGAAGGCGAACGAGCACTGTTAGGAATCATTCATGATCTCATTGGAAAGGGTGTTGTTGAAGAAACTCGTGGAAACGTGTGTAATAGCCCTGTATTGCCAATTTTGAAACGAACTGACCCAACTAAACCTCCTGTGTATCGTTTTGTTATAGATTTGAGAGAGGTAAACAAAATAGTGGTTCCGCAATTTCCTGTGGTTCCCGACATTACGGCTTTACTAACAATGATTCCGGCATCTGCCTCCTGGTTCACAGTGATCGATTTAAAGAATGCTTTCTTTAGTATTCCGATCGCAGAAGAAAGCAGAGACCTGTTCGGATTCTCATTAGGAGGTCGCAGTTTTAGGCTAAAACGCGCTCCACAGGGTTACTGTGAGAGTCCATCAATCTACAGCCAAGCACTTAAAAGTCAGCTTGATGACTTTATATTGCCTAAAGGTGCAGCTTTGATTCAATACGTAGACGATCTTTTAGTGGCAGCTGATACAGAAGCTATTTGCAAAACGGCTACAGTATCATTATTGCACTATTTACATGACTTGCACCACAAGATATCACCTTCGAAGCTACAGTATTGTTGCCAAGAAGTTACCTATTTAGGTCACTTATTGTCAAAAGAAGGGAGAAGGTTGACCCCAGAGAGAATTGCAGTGATTTCCCGAATGACTGTGCCGAAAACCCAGAGAGATGTTCGTGCCTTTTTAGGTATTACGTCTTACTGCAGACAATGGATTCCGAATTTTTCATTGTTGGCAAAACCATTGATAGCCCTTACGTGCAAGGATGTTTCATCTCCAGTACCTTGGTCTGAAGAATGTCAGAAAAGTTTTTCTGAATTGCGTGATGCGTTGTGTTCGGCTCCTGTGTTGGGTACTCCTGATTACAGTAAGCCGTTTACACTATACGTTCACGAGAGGGATGGTTGCGCGTTGAGTGTTTTGACACAATCTTTTGGTGGTAAGCAACGCCCATGTGCATACTTTTCTTCGACTTTAGACCCAGTAGCAAGAGCCTTGCCAAGTTGCTTAAGGGCAACAGCGGCAGCTGCGGCGTCCATTCGACAGTCTGCAGGTCTAGTCATGGGTAATATGCTCACGGTAATGGTTCCGCATGCAGTCGACACTCTATTAAACCGAACGAAAACTCAACATCTGACGAGCGCAAGATTGTCTGGGTATGAGTTGACGTTGTTGGCCAGTCATATACGGATAAAACGATGTAATGTGTTGAGTCCAGCAACATTGCTGCCGATCGACACAGAATCAAGCAGTGAAGCAGTACATGACTGCTACCTCAGAACTGAGGAAGAAACCAAGGGTCGCATTGACCTAAAAGATACTCCATTGATAGATCCTGATGGTACTCTGTATGTGGATGGTTCTTGTTTTAAATTACCGAATGGTGATGTGACAACTGCGTACGCTATAGTTACATTAAAAACAATTGTGGAGAGCGCAAGGTTGAGTCAAAATTCAGCTCAGGCTGCTGAGCTCATTGCCTTGACGAGAGCATGTGTATTGTCTAAAGATAAACGAGTGAATGTGTTTACAGATAGCCAGTATGCATTTGGTGTGGCACATAGTTTTGGACGACTGTGGAGAGAGAGAGGATTCCTTACGTCACATGGTAAGAAGATTCAGCATGGCCAGCTTGTGAATGATCTTCTGGATGCACTTACGTTGCCTAAGCAAGTGGCGATTGTTAAGTGTAGTGCGCATTGTAAAGTGACGGATGATGTTGGTCGTGGTAACGCGTTTGCGGATGAGACTGCTAAGGAGACTGCTCGGAACCTTAGCACTCGAATGTATGTGACGAGTTCGGTAAGGTGGCCTACAGAATCAAGTATGTGTGAAAACACTATTGAGAGTGTGAAATCCATTCAGAATGAGGCTACCGAGACTGAAAAGACGAAGTGGAAAGAAAGTACGGGAAAGTTGGATGCGAATGATTGTTGGATTGACTTGTCGGAACAGAAAAGATGGATGTTGCCTGATGCGTATGTGCTGGCTGTTGTGACTATGGCACACGGGTTAGCACATATTAGCGCGAAAGGTATCTGTAAATTGCTGTTTCCTGTGTGGAAGAATGATGGTATTACGAAATGTGCTGAACGTTTGGTTAAGAATTGCATGGTATGTTTGATGCATAATCCTGGTAAGGGCACTCCCACTCCACCTGGCCATTTTGCTCCTCCTGCATACCCTTTCGAAGTTATCCAGTTGGACTTTATTCACATGGAAAGATGTAATAACTTGAAGTATGTATTGGTTGTGGTGTGCGCATTCTCCCGATGGATTGAGGCCTACCCCCTTAAGGATAATACGGCTTTGTCCACGGCAAAAATTTTACTCAAAGAATATTTTTCCCGTTACGGAATGCCTCGGGTTGTGTGGTCAGACAACGGAAGTGAGTTTGTTGGGAGCGTGATGAAGAGTGTGTGTCGCGGATTAGGGATTGTTCAAAAATTTCATAGTGCAAACCATCCACAATCAGCAGGATTGGTGGAAGGGTACAATGGCACCCTTAAACTAAAACTAGCAAAGATTCAGGCTACGACAGGTCTTTCGTGGCCTGACGCTTTACCCTTAGCATTACTGTCAACAAGGGCAACTGTACACTCCCGAGTAGGGCTCAGTCCCTATGAAATAGTGTTCGGTCGTCCTGCCAATGTTTGGGGGGTCCCTAGACCAGGTGTTTTTTGTGAACTTGAGTATCCAATGTTGATTGATTATCTTCATGACTTGACTGCTAAACTGAGGTTAATTCACCAACAGGTTCACAAAGCATTGCCAACACAGACGGAGGGTCCAGGCCACCAACTCCAGCCCGGAGATTGGGTGGTAACGCGCAACTTTTCACGCAAGAACAATTTGGACCCTAGATTCACTGGACCCTACCAAGTCCTCCTTGCCACGAGAACTGCAGTTCGTCTCGAGGGAAAGAAAAATTGGGTGCACGCCACCCACACCAAGAAAGTCCCCATTCCGTTGCCAGCAGACTCGTGGGTAAGGAAAGGCATTGCATCAACTGAAACCGAAGGATTGCCAGCGTTTGTACCTTTCAGCGACGCACAACCCGTCGGAGAATCCTCAGTGCAGCCAAAAGGCATTACTGAACACTTGTCATCAGAAAACTCAAGACCAGAACACTCAACTGATCAACAGGGCGTTGTCCCTCCGATGGATCTTTTGTTTAATGAACAGACACGATCTGGGAAAACTCGTTATTTTCTGCGATCAAGCACCAGAGACTAATAAAAAATCCGTTCTGTCCCTTGATAAGTGCATTATCCCGTTTTTCCTGAACACTGTAAAACACTCACGTTATTACAATTATTTTGTATATTTATTGAGCTCCGTTCTTTACACCTTTTTGTTTCCACAGCTGAGAGACATTGTTTTTGCGTATATATATATATATATTTATGAAATAAAGACCGTAGGGCCGCGCGTGTACTTCCTCCTGGTTAGTAGGTCTTGACGCTAGGTTAAAGACCGTCGATGCCTGGGAACTCCTAGGAATTGACTATTGCTACACAGAACGAAGTGCGTCAAGAAACGTTGCGGACGGTCATAGGGAATGGCATTTTCGAAACTGATGGACTTGGAAAGAGCTCAAGCAAGAAGATTCAAGCTGCAGCAACTCAGTCGTACCAAATGTTTCATATTTCAAATATTAGTATTGTTTATGACTATTTCTGCATTTTTGGTAGGTGCAGTGTATTACACAATGTTTCACTTCTTGTCTTCTATCATACCTACTCCTACCCCTGACCTTAAACTCATCCCCACTGACTCTCCTCATTCTTTTCACATCTTACCTGAACACGAGCAGGCTAGACGTGCAGAATTCCGCAATAATTCCTTTATTCAACTCCTTCATCAGCATCAGTTAGTGGTTAACACTACTAATTGTTGGGTATGTGGGTTGATGCCCCATACTACGGATAAGGGAATTCCATATCTAGTGTTACCGTATAGCTCCCAAGGGTCTGCTCGAGCATTTCAAACAATGTTTCGAAGCGCACTGGGTTTCCACCCCATTCGAGAACCACGTTCCCCTTACTCTGGTCCTACCTCGTACCAAAAATCTTTGTCGATAGCAATAGAGGATTTAGATAGCGATATCTATGATCTTTCGCTTATCCCTGAAGAAGAGGTACAAGCCTATAGGATTTTAAGTAGAGGCGAATATAGTGTGTTCACTAATGAAAAACAGCTTAAAGATTCACCTCCGATATGGGTCGTACCCCACATTGGTAATTTTTGTCTAATAGGTCGTGGCCGTAGATCGAAAGCTCGACTTGGAGAGAGTGCTTGCACTGAAAATTATATATTGCCAATGGTCTCGTCCCCTGTGTTCCTGGCTGCCAAGGGTACCTACTTTATCTGTCATGATCGTGCATATGCATGGTTGCCCTCTGACTTTGTGGGCTCATGTTTTATCGCAAACTTGTTGCCTCCGACGTTCACTGTAGACGCAGATTATCACAAGACTAGAGTTGTGAGAGGCGTAATTAACGAAGAGGATACTGCCGGTCAAGAGGCAGGAGACTTTTTCAAGGGTTTCCTCCCGTTTTGGGGACCTATGGTTAATAGTAGGAATCTGAGACAGTTGACTCGAGTGGTAGAATCGACAGCTAATATTACTGCCAGTGCCCTTGGTAATATCACCACAGAACTTCAGGCGGATAGACTTATGACGTTACAAAACCGTATGGTTTTGGATGTGATCTTAGCAGATCGAGGTGGGGTCTGTAAGGTGATCCATTCGGCCTGCTGTATTTTTATTCCTGATAACGCTCCGACTGTCTATCAAGCCATCTCGAGGTTGCATAAAATTTCCGAATCCATACACGTGGATGTAGGGGATTGGACGCTACTTGGATGGTTTTGGGGCCTGATGTCGACTTGGGGTTGGAAAATTCTGACGATCATTGGAGTCGTTGTAGTGTTCCTGTTCACGTGTTGCCTTTGTGTACAGTGCGGTCCTGCCTTATGTGGCCTCTGTGCTACAACGTGTATGAGACAGCCACCTGTTACCAAAGGGTCTCGATTGGACAGAGCTATGCTGCAACAACATCTCAAGGGTCTGATGAATATCGAATATGATTCCGACTAGTGCTTGCCTACATGAGGGCAAAAGGAGCGTCTGAGGTTCCGTGACAATTTTAGGTGATGTTTTCGACTCATATGGTCGAGTCTGGTATCTAAGAACCGTAAATGACGAGTTTAGTAAGTGTGCGCAGTTTCGCTGTGCTAACTTAAACTGTTCGTTAGTTATGTGGGTTATTCACCTGTACCTACGGGTTCCATCTTAGATACGGCATCCATTTTTGTCTCTTGCCCTCAAGTAGCCAGCGAACGGACACTGTCCGCTTCGTGACCCTGGGACTCCCACGATATTTGCGGAAGACGCATGTTCTTTGTAAGTTTCTTTATGATGAGGGGGATGATACTGTAAGGCAGATGGCCCCGCTCGAGGCTCATCTTGCCGTGCCAGTTTATTGTCTCAGCCGTGCATCTCATTAGGCACGTCCCTTTGATGCCTGTATCTCGTGTTTTCCGATACCTCCCCTTTTACACCCTTTTCGACTCGCCCACTGTTTCCATCTTCCTCTCCACCTGTTTTAGTTCCTATTTCGATCTGTTTTACTGCCGGTTGGAATTTGCTAATGTTGGGAAGATGGGTTTTTACAGTTGGGAACCACCAAATGTTTCCGCACTCATGTTCCGGACCTTATGTGCTTCAAAGTGACCAAAGCGACCCCTCTGAGGAATAATTATGGGAACCGGTTGTAAACTTTGTGTATCATGATGTCCTATGGGGAAAATCTGTATAAAAGGAGCGATCCACAGAACCAATTTGAAGCAGTCTCCCCAAGTTGCACGTGTTGTACTTGTCGTGACTTCTGTGTTCCCTGCAGTAATAAACCTTGAATCTTTGACGTCGAAGGAAGTGTCCCGTGTCCCTGTAGTTTGTGCGCCGAAACAGGTATCCCATGAAGGTTATAGGTGTTGTTCCCTGGCACCGCTGGTACTGTTAAAAGTCCAGTCCTTCAGCTGATGCCTTTAACAAGGCTGTTTACAATAATGTGCGCTTCTGGGAGAAGTCAGGGGGCAAGGCCTGGGGCTTTGAAGATGTCTGTTTATAGCACAGGGCTCTTGTTGTTCTTAATGAGGGGTCAACTTGCTCGGCTGCCTCCCTCAAATGTGCATGATTGTCGGTAAGGGAACCAGATTTATTCTAAGTTCCACAGCGTGTGGGTTCAAGAAGGCACAAGTAATCAGTGTTTGGAGCATCAAACGTACTTCACCTACCCGGACAGTACCTTAGCTTTCATACGTCACTGCTCCAATGCTAGCAGGGAAGCCACGCCTAAACCTCAACTTCGCTTGCCAGGACTTTTGCAATGCTGTCGCCCACGCATACAGGCAGCTGGGGAAGCCGCTGTTGCTTCCCTTCTCAGGAATGCTTTACTCCAGTAGATCCTAATTTATAGGACAAGCACCATAGAAGCCTATGTATTTTCCTGTTCTCCCTCTCCCTCTCCCCTCCCGTTGTCCGCATTCCCTTTATTCCCGTCCCCCTCCCCACTTGCGGTGACCATTGAGGTAACCACCCTCCTCCCCTCCCGTTGTCCATGGTTACCACGCTCCTGACCCCTCCTGTTGTGAACATGCTCCCGCCCCCCGGTACTGTCACTTGGACCCAAAACTTGGATTCAGCCACTTGACACACTATTAATTTATTTGCCCACCAAGGGGATCCTGAACCCAATGATTACCTAATAATTGCAGTCTGGAAGGGTGGGGGCGGAGCTGTCACCCCACAGCCCTGTTATGCCTCATACCATAATAAATTGTGGATGGGTGAAGGCCTTCTGGCCGATGGGTTATTGCAGTGCAATGGGAGAGAGTCCATTTTGCCTAATTGGGACCGCGGCTGGAAGCTGCTTCACAGTCTCCAAATAATGGCTGGGGGTGGGGGGCGTTTTACAAGGTGAGGGTCTCCCCTTCTCCCTGGCAGGGTTTTAATTTCTTAACCGCCCGCTTTGTGTAAACAGTGCATTGCAGTGATTAAAAGAGCCTTGTTTGGTATTGAGCACATGTGGCACGCTAGAAAGTTCACTGCGCAAAGACAATGACCGCACTCCCCTGCCCACCTCAGTCAGCACCCGTGACTTCAGACCTTGTCCCCAAGGGGCAGATTTACAATAACTGGCGCATTTATAATGCGGCGCACCATGGGGCAAAAATGGCAAAGATGCGTGACGCATCTGTGCCGTAAAGGCGGTGCAATGCTCTGGGGGCCCTATTTGTACAATGCTGCGTCAATCCTTACGTCTGCTTCAAGCAGGCGCAGCGTTTTGACGCAGCATGGGCTCAAAAGTGACTGAGTGAAATCTTGTAGATTTCACTCAGTCACTATTAAGAGGCGTTCCTGAGCCGGAACCCCCCCCCCCCCCCCCCCCCGCGCATGAACGCCTTCTGGCACAGGGCTTTACAACGTGACTCATCCCCAGATGCTGTGGGCCCCCATATACTCCACCAGCTCCACTAATGACAGCTGAAGCCCTGAGAAGCAGGCTGTCTCCTCTTCTTTCTCTCCTTCCCACCATGTCTGACCATCACACCGATCTCAAAACAAGTCTCCTTCTGAAAGAAAATGATCTTCAGCTTGCTGACCCCTTTTCTGCGCCAGGAGCACCATCTGCCCTGAGACTAGCACGGAAACTGAGCCCCCAAGGCTTACTTTATTGTAAAACATTCCTAATTGTGCTGCAGTGGCCCCTGGGCAGAAGTGTCACTGCACCTGTTTCATCAATGACAGCTTCTGCCTCCCTGTCACCCAACAACACGGGCTTCGATCTCACACCATCCCCCCCTCCCTCGGAGAGTCTCACACCGTTCCCTCCCTCCCGTCTCTCATCATCCCTCTCCCTCCCTGTCTCTCTTCGTCACACCCCCTCCACGGGGGAGAGCAAGGCAACGATAATCAACTCCACACCTATGAACGGCGCCCGAACGCAATCTTCATTTTACTTCAATCTCATCGTGATTCTTAGACTTTTATCTAAGACATCCAAAAATTGGTGCGGATGTCGTTTATCATACCCACACAAACTGCAATGAATAGCGACACACTCAACTAAAATTATTTATTCAGTTCAACTAAAATCATTTATTCGGTTCATGGGTCCCCTTTCTGGGTATTATTAGGAAAACTTACGAAAATTACGGTGAAATTACATGATCCCTCCTGGAAAAAAATGTGCAGCTGTCTTACCAAAACACGTGCACACATGAAATATTTCTCAGTCTTTATGTTAAAAATGACTATTTTACCCATGACAATGAACAAAAAGTGATTGGTGGTTTTGCAGTGGCTTCTGGGTATGCAAATGTCCTCAAAGCAGCTGGTTGTTGTCAGGCAGACTGCCCTCTGGTAACAGCAGATGGTACTGCACCTGCTGCTTTGTAGATAGTTCAATTTATCCCACCATCTCCTCCTAACTCACTCTCACAAGCTAGCTAGCTAGCTCTCTCTCTCTCTCTCTCTCTCTCTCTCTCTCTCTCTCTCTCTCTCTCTCTCTCTCTCTCTCACACATACACCCACTCTCTCTCTCAAAAAGAAACAGTGGCAAAGATCAAAGGTTTGGAGTTTGAAATGAAAATTATGGGGTTTATTTACAAGCCCCTTGCGCTGCCTTTACGCCTCTTCTTCCCATATTAAAAGTGACGCACCGGAGGCGCAAGGGGTTTGTAAATAAGCCCCTAAATTTATGAAGGGCTCCAACACAACACCCATTAATTTTGGTGCTGCCCCATATTTCTAAGGGTGGCGTAAAAAGGAGGCAGCGCCAAAATTAAGACCAGGTAAAACCTCATCCTGGCGCAACGAGGAATTGTTTTTAATTTCTCCTTGTTTTTGCTGTTTCCATGTGTGCAGCCTTGTGCAGTACACATAGAAACACCAAAACACCATTGATTTTTTATATGCAGGAGGAAGGTGTCCCTTCCTGCACATAAACAATCATTATATAAACAAGCATTGGAAATGCAACAGGTCTCGCATTAGAAAAGTTGGAGCTATTGGTTTGGTAAATAACAATTTTTTTATTTATGTGTTGGTTTTGAAAATAGCGAAATTAATAGCTTTGTCATTTACAATGCCAATACTTTTATATTTTGCAAATGTGACACCTATAGCATTTGTAATGCAACATGTTTTGTATTTACGTGACTTAGATGTATTGATATTACAAATAACAATGGCTTTTCATTTTTTTAAATAATTAATACTTAAATAAAATTTATTGTAATTTATAATGGCAATAGCTTAAACTTTTATAAATAACTTTTGTGAAGATTATGTTCAGTGTATTTTATTGTGAGGAAAATCCAAGAACATAAGTGAAATATTAACCTCTTTTTGTGACATTTGTAATAAAGCTTGAAACATTGAGAGAACATATTTGAACCAGTTGTTGTTGAATGGTTGCACAGATTGATGCTGTGGTGGCGCTGAGTGATGCTGTGGCGTTCAGTGATGCGGTGGTGGCGCATAGTGATGTTGTGGTTGTAGGAAGGTGGATATCTGACTATGGTTACCCCCAACTTTTTGCCTAGTGTTTAGCTGGTCTTCAACCTAGTTGGCCTGGGGCCCTGCTATTCAGGACCCCAGACTAATTGCTCTCTCTGTAAAATGGACTCCATGGGCCTTATTTATGAAGGCCTTGCGCCGCCGGTGCGTCACTTTTAACATGGGAAAAAGTGACGCACCGGCGGCGCAAGGCCTTCATAAATCTGCCCCCATGTACCTTAGGTACATACCTAATTGGATGCTGGGTCACCTTATCAGCCCCTGTACAGTGTACCTTAGGTACCCAGGGCATAGGTGTACCCAGGGCCAACCAGGGGCTGCAGCATGTATTATGACACCCCTGGCTGGCCATCCAAAACTGACACAACTGGCTGCTAAGACAGCTGGGGCAAGGTGGTGTAATCACCCTTTGCTATAGATATAGTATACCTATATCTAACCCTAAAATGGACACATATATTCCTATCAGTCACTCCTATCGCAGGCCTTATCAATCCTGAAGGCAGACTGCTTGTAATTATGTGAGATGGTGCTCTGGCATGAGCTGAGCCCGCCTGCAGCTTGCGGAACCAAGTCCTAATAGCTGTTCCATGATAACGCTATACCATATACTCTTAAGTGCATTATAATCCTCATGGTTGAATGCTAATTGATAGAGCAAGCATCGCATCGCGACTTGCTCGAGTCATGAACCTCGCCCGTGTGTAATCAATTAATAAAATTTGTACATCTTACTAATCTTTTATTTTTATATTCGAACGAGGTAGAGGAAGCTTGCGTACGTGTATTTCTAATACAACTAATCCATGTCTCTAAAACATGGCCGCCGCTTGGAAAATTTCTTCTGCGCATGCGTCAGTCACACTCACGTGACCTGACGTAGTTATAAGTTTGGTGGGAAAGGGTGCACATGCGTAATACACAGCTTTCGTGAATAACGTGGTGATGCTCTTGTGAGAGTGTATATGTTGCTAACAATTAAACTGTATAGTATATTTTTATAATGATAAGTTTAAAGTACAAAACCAATGATGTGTTTACATACATTTATTTCTATGTATTAATTTGTTCTCGCTTGCTTTTCATGTACTGCGGGGAATGGGGGCCCGAACCGGTTGGGAGCCATATTGAAGGTCCCTTCTGCGCATACTCGTGGAGCACTGAAAGGTGGCAACATTGGACAGTGGAACTCAGCCAGCTGGCAGCCACAGTCAAGATGCTCATGGGAAAGCCACCTCTGCCCTACGAGAACGGAGAAAGTTGCTCCTTATATGATACATTGTGTGTTGCGCTACTGTTTGCCGTACAGTTTCTCATGGGAACCCCAATCTCGCTAGGCGGTACCCAGAGATGTAAATTAGGCCTCCAAATAGTCTATTCTGATTGGTGTGTTACCCAGACCCTACCTTAGGACCAATCCAAATTGAGGGATTCTGACACTTTGCAACATTGGGGGGTGGTACACCGTCCCAAAACAGTATAACTACCCTGGGTTCACCTAGGGAATTTGTCCGACTTGTCTGGTTTAGCTGACCTGTCACTGACCCAACGCACTCAATAGGTGACTGAAGATACAGAGCACTGCGGAGTACTCTGTCCGAAATTGACCATAGACTAAGGTTTTACTAAACCTTAAACTGCTGGCGGAGCACTTTTGCTGGGAGTTCGCTGACCCAATCGGGGTCTTGATCGATAGCTGCAGAGAGGGTGGAGCGCAGGCGTTGCTTCCGAACTGTGGGTGCCGGTCCTGTCCTGAGGGTCCTGTCCTGAGGGTCCTGTCCTGATCCTAATCTGGTCTTCCTGTCCTGTCCTGGGTGTCCATTCTGCACCTGCTGTCCATTGAGGGGTATCCTTCCTTGAGGGTTTCCTGTCCTTAACTGACCCGTGGCCAGGGTTTGGTTTCCACACCAGTCTAGGTAAATATCACTCTGAATCTCCTGAAACTGCACCTTTCTATTTTTCTGTCTTTTGCTTTAATAAAGACATACCTTTGCATATGTTAATTTTCCATGCTTTGCCGCAACCATTGAATCATAAAGTCATTTGCATTTATTTCATGAAGTGTTCCTGTGTTACCCTACCTGTTAGAAATTATATTTTGCATTGCAGTTTGTCATTTCCTGATATGGTCTAGAACCTCCTTACTTAAATTGTCTAAAGAACTTTTGCCTTAAACATAGCGTGTCTCTCTCTTCATAGACTCTCCTATAGTTGTATAAATGTCCCGAACTCCTGTCTCATTCCCTTGAGATAATTCTAGAATACTAGTCCTAATCAAAGCCTGTCCCATCTTTAGTGATTCATCTCAAACATTATAGTTCTGGATCCATTCATTTCAAGTGTGTCCTGGTTCCATTAGTTTATAAATGGTTGCACTGACTTATTTGCTATTTAGCTATGTACTTTCTGTTATTCTGATTATCGATTGCTTAATTACTGTGAACTTGATGATTTCTGAATTTTACTAAATTAGATAAAGACTTTAAAACTTCCAGTTGTCCGTGGTCATTTTACAAAAAGGTATTGAATGTTATTTGTTGGGTTTGTATTTTGCTGCCTTTCCTTTTACAGCTAGCTCCCTGATCCATTGTGGTCATAGGTACCCGTGTCGGTGGATGGTAAGTCGGGTACTCTGAGGAATAACAAAAGAAACTCACAAATATCTGATAGCAGACCGTGAGGTCATCTGATCAATGTATATGGTGATTTGAAATATATGGGCCCGAAGCCAGAATTGGCGAAATTATTGGTCAGGTGACCCGCGCGCTCCATCAGTATTTCTGGTAGCAGAGTTATGGTTAGGGACTAGTTAAAGGTTAGGTAGGACTAGTTAAAGCTAAGTCAAGTCGGTAGCTGCTAGTATATTGATGCTGCTATAAGAGCGGCCATTTCGAGGGACCTGATCATTCTCTTGAGAATGCGCTGCTTTTGAAATTTATGAATTGTTTGAAAATTGTTATTCTTGTTCTTATATTGTTATATGTATTAATCCATGCGTACGTAAAACGTGTTGTTCAGTGTTGTCAGAACTCCCCGGGGAATTGAATAGGCAAGTGGTGAATAGAATCCATTGCCTTGAGGTCGCAGGCTCAAGGAAAGTTAGGTGCAGGTTAGGTAGAAAACCAGAAGCACTAAACTAGGGCTTTTTCTGAATACATGTGTGAATAAATGTTAGTAACGAGGTTCATTGGCAAAATTCCAATAGTGGCGTAACCTGGTAAGGGTCACATCGGAAGAGTAGCAGGTTCATCGGAGCTTGGGTGAAAGCAAAGGGGTCCGCTGGGAAACCTTAGACTCGGATATATCCCGGAAAGAGTGGATGGGTCTAGGGAAGTAACAGGTTCACTGATGCTAGAGTGAAGGGTAGGCGGAAGAGATCTACCCGCAGCGTGTGAAAAGTAAATGGAAGTAGTTTACTTGCAGTAAAACAACTCTTTTTCTGTCTAGACACTTGAGCACTGTGGCGAATGTGTATTCGTTGTAAAATAACCAAGCACTAGCACTTTAGAAAGAAAGAAAGTTTCCGTTACCTTGTGAAGGGAGGGAGTCAGTCGCGAAGCGTCTCTGACGTCACTCTGTGCCGCGCTGGGATTGGTAGTAGCGGGTAGCGGGGCTGGAATTGTGAAGGAGGGGTGAGCGCCGAAGCGTGAGAACTATCTCGCGAAAAGGCCGCGCACCCATTGGCCGAAAATATTTGAACGCGTGCACCCCATTGGTCGCACGGAATTGCAAGACGCATTCTGATTGGAGGTAATTTGTAAACAAAGTTAAGCGGAGAAATTGTATGTGGCACTCGTATTCTACTGAGACTAGACCCGATCCAAGAAGCTTAGGTTTTGAAAGGGATCAGTGGAAGGCTAATAGATACGACATTATGTACGGAAATAAGCGAAAAATGTCCCTTGTAAATAAGGTGAAAAATTACTTCAAAAAGGACAAGCCGATTAAAACTAGAGAGGGCATTGTTATTCCACCACCTAATACTCCCGCCTCTTTCATGATGTTTGACAGAGGGTACAATACGTGTGTGTGGTTAGAAAATTGGGTAAAGTACACAAAAGACGACGGAATAATGGCCTTTCCGTTAGAAGGTACCTTTAATGGTAGGATCTTATTTAACTTAAGAACCCGAATGAATGAATTACATCCCAGACCGAGACTAACGCAGTATGAGGCATTAGAGGAATGGGAGATTGAGGCTTTCCAAAGAGAAAAGCCCCGAATGGATAAAGGGCTGACAAAGTATTACCCAAAACTGAGACAAGAATCCCGAGATAAAAAAATGAAACAATGGAGACAGAGCATGATTGTTGAGGGACTGTTTCCCATGATGCCAGCAGAAGATCCTCCCGGGGGGGGGGGAAAGAACAGAAAAAAACAAACATTGGGGGCCCCTGGGAGAATCAGATGACGAATTGTTAGATGACATGTGCATGAGAAGTCCGCCTCCTTATAATGAGGGACACCGACCTTCGAGTGCAGGAGATATTCCCCGGAGACCCCTACAAAGGGAAGAGGTCAGGTCCGCAAGTGTAGGAGGGGATTATATAATTCCTCCTTATACCGAGAATCTGGGACTCGTAGAAACCAGAAGTATTTACCCCAGGAGACCCGTGAGTGGGGAAACGGGATATTCACGTGAAGGAGATTTTTGCTCTCGTCCCCCCTATGGAGGCGAGGTGAGATCCTTTAGTTCAGGCATGCCACGATTGCAGCCCCGGGATGAGGAAGATCAGAGAATTCTAGCCACAGGAAGTCTGTTTCAGAAACCTAATTATGGTGGAGGGCCAAGTGAGACACATCCCACTGCCCCGAGTTATGCTCCCATTCTGACCCCGCAGGTGTTACATGGAAACACTCTGGACAGGTTGTTAGAAGAAAAAGAACGAGAAGCATTAGGAAATCAGAGAGCTGAGATAATACAGAAAATGTCACAGCTAAATGCAAGTCCTGAAGCCTTGACGATCCCAGTAACAATCGGACCGGTGGTTCCGTTGTATGGGGACCGTCAAGGAAGTCCGAAGCCTCCCGTAATTACTCCTGTCATCGCACCGAACAGACCAGAGCCATTAATTATAGATGACCAGACCAGTGAGTGCGAGTTGGAGGTCTCGCTGCTAGATCTGCCCATTAGAAAGACTGGAAAAAGGATACAGAAAGGACATAATACTTTTAATGCGAGGGAAATTCAAATGGAATCGACCTCAGGTACGAAAAGTGTCACATTGGTGACTCCTGAAGAAATCGAAAGATGGAGTCAAGAATTGGAAAAACAAGCGTCCCCAACGAAACCTTTAGATCTCTACAAGCTGAGAATAGAAATAGAGGAATTGATGGCAGGAAACGTACGATTAGACAAATTAAATACCTACTCTGAAGACGAAATGCTGTTTATCTGCAAGAGTCTCACTCGAAATACCCGAGTGCTTCATGAAAAACTGATAGACACAGCTGCTAGCATGGGAATAGATATTTCAAAATCAAAACCGCTGCAGAAACCCTATAGGGCAGATTTCTCAGACAAAGATTTGGAAAACTTGAATGTTTCGGGGAAGAAAGCACAGGTCAAGGAACTATTGACAGTATTGCAAAAATGGGGAGATGTGGAAAGGTGGAAAGCCAGATGGGCCAAGAAAAAGGATGAGGCCAGGTCTAGGCAGGTAACTCCCGAATTCTTGCTAAAAGAAGCTGAAAAACCAGAACAGTTATGCCCTATGCGCGAAGTACCAGGTGGAAAGTATGTGCACGTTCCATGGTCCAGACAGGATATTGTGTCCTTTACTAACGATTTCCCGAAATTGCGCGAAAAGCCAGTTGACTGGTACAGACAGGTGGAAAGGTTCGTAAAGGTGCAAAAATGCCTGTGGAAAGACCTGGATGGGTTTTTCGACATTGTGGTCCCGGTAGATCTGTGGACCGAGTGTAAAATAGCCATAGCTTGGCCTAGTGAGGAATACCCGAGAGATGAAAGAACAGGGGAACCATCGAAGGAGGTAATGAGAAAATATGAACAGGTAATTCAGCATCTGAAACTAAAGGTGCCAGCAAAGGAAACTGATTGGACCAAAATAGACAGAACCACGCAGGAAAGAGACGAGACAGTGCACTCCTTTTAGGAAAGGGTGTTGCAGGTGTTCAAAACATACAGTGGTATAGATAACATCGAGATGAAGGATATGACACATTTTATTTACAGGTTTGTAAATGGTTTAAGACCCGAAATTTGTCAGTGGATAAAAGATAACAAAATCTGTTGGCATACTAAAAAGATGGATGAGGTCCTGCGGTACGCAAAGTACTGCGAGGACGAGATGGCAGAAAAGAAAAAGGCCCTCAAGGAGAAGGTTATGTGGGCTCAAGTGAAGCTCGCAGAACAGCAGGAAAAACAATTGAATAAAATGGCCAAATCTAATGAGAACAAAGGTCCTGGGGGAGGGGGTGGAGGCAAGCCCCGGCCCAAAATGAGCAGGGAGGAGGCTAAAAAGAAATTTCCCTGCCACCAGTGCGGAGAAATTGGACACTGGCGAGACGAGTGTCCCTATTTGCCGGATGATAACTCCAAAACACCTGATTTAACTCCACAGACGCAGAAAGAAAGACCAAGAAAGACACAACAACAGGTAAAAACGATTCAGTTGCCCAGAGCACCAAAGCAAGTATTTAAGGGAAAATCACCACAGGGTGATGACGTAGAAGTCTGGGGATGCGATGAGAACAGAAATACAGCAACTTCGCAGTATTTACTAAATGATACCTTCCTTTGTGATGACCAGTACTGACGGGGCCTGAGAGGGGAGGACGAGGAGTGCGTACTTGGCGCCTCCTTGCCGGTAGACCAGTCCGGACCATACATTGAAGGAAAGGTTGACGGAAATGATGTCACTTTTCTGTTGGACACTGGCGCTACCCGTTCTACTGTGAGGACAGTGGACGTTCCAAACCTACCCCACTCGGGAGAAGCCATCCAAGTAGTGGGTGTATCTAATCAATTGATTAGTACTCCTGTTACCGAGCCCATGGAGATCTCATTTGGAAATTTTAAAGAAATGCATAGATTTGTCGTTTGTGACACCAGTCCAGTGAACTTACTGGGATGTGATTTGCTGTGCAAAATGAACTGTACCATCTTTTGCACACCAAAGGGTGTTGAAATTCAGACCCCAGATGAAGATGACATTTATAAATTAATGTTAATCAGACCTGACTCAGAAATTAAGCGAATGACTATGCAGGATTTGCCCAAAGAACTCCAAGAAACAGTGAAGCCAGAGGTATGGGACTTTACCGGAAAAGATGTAGGATTAATGAAAAACGTAGACCCCATACAGATAGCCATCAAGGACAATGCAGTATACCCTAATACTAAACCCTACAGAATGAAAGCAGAAGTGAGAGCAGATGTTGCCCTATAAATACAAAAATTGCTAGAAGGAAACATCATACAGGAAGTAATGAGTAGCCCATGCAACTCACCGATTATGGGCATAAAAAAGCCTAGTGGCAAGTACAGAGTAGTACAGGACCTAAGAAAGGTAAACAAAATAGTGGTTTCTTGTTGTCCTATTGTCCCGAACCCAGCAGTGATTCTGTACCAGATTCCCTGGGATGCTGAGTGGTTCACTGTGATAGACCTATGTCATGCATTCTTTTCCATTCCCTTGCATCCAGACAGCAAATTTCTTTTCTCACTTGCCTTCAACAGTCACGTGTATGTCTGGAACAGGGTCCCCCAGGGGTACACAGAGAGCCCCTCTATCTTTAATCAGATCTTGAAAAAATGCTTGGAAACTTTTGTCTTACCTGGAAATTCTGTCTTGGTGCAATACATTGACGACCTCTTGGTGGCGTCCAAAAGTCATAAGGACTGTGTGATTGACACCATTGCCCTACTAAACCACCTGGGTGTGAAGGGACATAAAGTGGCCCCTGAAAAATTACAGTTCTGTGCAAAATCAGTAAAATATCTGGGGCACCAGATAGAGAAAGGCATCAGGAAAGTAACGTCAGAAAGAGTAAGAATAATTCAAAAAATGCAGTTACCCCGTACTCAGAAAGAAATCAGAATGTTCCTTGGAGTGATAGGATACTGCAGGCAATGGATTGTGGGATTTGCAGTCCTAGCTAGGCCCTTGATAAAAATGACCAAGAGAGGATCACCAGATATTATAGAATGGAATGATGAAAGCTTAACAGCCTTCACAAAATTGCGAGATTGTCTGTGTACAGCCCCTGCATTGGGAATGCCAGACTATTCCAAGGAATTTGCCCTGTTCTGTGACACTCGCGAAAATTGCGCGTTGTCAGTCCTAACCCAAGAACATGGCACAACCAGAAGGCCAGTGGCGTATTTCTCTGCCACCCTGGATCCAGTGGCTGCTGGATTACCAGGATGTCTGAAAGCAGTAGCTGCTACTTGCACCAGTTTAGAGCAGAGTGAATCCATTGTCATGGGACATCCTGTAACTGTGTATGTTCCACATGGAGTGGTAATTTTGCTAACGAGAACGAAAACTCAGTATCTCACCCCTAGTCGGCTGACTAAATACGAGAGGATTCTCGTGGGTGCTGCAAATATAACAATTGTCAGGTGCAACATTCTGAACCCTGCCACTCTGCTTCCCAACTCAATGGATATGGAAGATGGGGAGGAAGAGGAACATAACTGCATTGATTTAACAGAATTTTGCACAAAGCCACGCCCAGACATTAAAGAAACACCTTTGCCTAAACATGACATGGAATTGTTTGTGGATGGTTCATGCCTAAGACATGAACAAGGAGGCCTGAGTGCTGCTTATGCGGTAGTCTCCTTAACCAAAATTGTAGAGGCAGGTTATTTATTTGAAGTAAAGTCTGCACAAGTAGCCGAATTGATCGCTATGATAAAAGCTTGCAAAATTGGGAAAAACATACGCCTAACAGTGTATACTGACAGTCAGTACTGTTTTGGGGTTGTGCATGACTTTGGCCAATTATGGCTACAGAGGGAGTTCCTGACTTCATCAGGTACCCCTATTCGAAATGGAAAAGTTGTCCAAGACCTTTTAGAGACAATCCAATTACCAAAGGAATTGGCAGTGGTCAAGTGTGCTGCCCATAAGAAGGACTTTGACCCTGTATCCTTGGGAAATGATTTTGCTGATCGAGTGGCACAATTATGCGCCAGAGATCGATATATCATAAATCCAAAACGGGGGGGCCCGGAAACAGCTGCCAACTTCGAGTGTTTGAAGAAGTGCCTAGATGGGATGAAGTGAGAGAATGGCAGCAGGCGGCACCCTGGCAAGAGAGAGAGAAGTGGAAGGAAGAAGGGTGTAGACCAAGACGTGAGGATGGTGTCATCTTGGGCCCAAATGGTAGGCCTGTGTTACCCA
This sequence comes from Lissotriton helveticus, assembly GCF_964261635.1. Lineage (NCBI taxonomy): Eukaryota > Metazoa > Chordata > Amphibia > Caudata > Salamandridae > Lissotriton > Lissotriton helveticus. The sequence continues at coordinate 191,506,678 of NC_136057.1, forward strand.
GACACTTGCTTGGCACAATGGCTAGACTGATACATGAGGGATCACACATTGGTAGGGACGCCATGATTCTGGTATTCCAACAGACTTGGTACAGCAAAAAATTCAGGAAAGTAGCAGAGTCCCTCTGCCAGAGGTGCCTGTCATGTCAAAAGATGAACCCAGGCAAAAGAACAATGGTGGAACTAGGGAAAATTGGGAGGTCAGCGGGTCCCTTTGTGAGAATACAGGTTGATTTCATCACCATGCCACGTTGTGAAGGGAAGCGTTATGTCCTTGTCATTGTTTGCCTATTTTCAAAGTGGGTGGAAGCTTACCCTACTCCCCAAAGTGACGCACTGACAGTAGCAAAGTGTTTACTGAAAGAACTGATACCTAGATTCGGGGTTCCAGTCACGATTGAATCAGATAAAGGCCGACATTTTCAGAATGATGTGATCGACCAACTCTGTAAGGCATTTGGGATCTCGCAAAAACTCCACTGTGCATATCGTCCAGAGGCATCTGGAGTAGTGGAACAAATAAACGGGACTATCAAAACAAGATTAGCGAAATTGTGTGATGCATCTGGCATGACATGGGTAAAGGTCCTGCCTCTGGTTCTGATGGGACTCCGAAGTATTCCAGACCGGAAGACAGGCCTGAGCCCTCACAAAATCCTGATGGGAAGAGTGATGAGACAAGCATGGGTACCAGGAAGCAAATTGTTGAGTATTACTGATGATTTGGTGCTTGAATACTGCAAGAGATTAGGTGACCAAGTGCGTTATATCTCTCGCCAGATCGGAGAAGACGCCGTCGCCAATCCAACGACACCTCTCCACAAATTGGTTCCCGGGGACTGGGTCAAAATAAAGAAGCATACTCGGTCAAGCTGCCTGGAGCCAAGGTGGGGAGAGAAGCGCCAAGTGATCCTGGTAACGACCACAGCAGTGAAGTGTGCAGGTGTTCCCCATTGGATTCACGCCAGCCACACCCAGAAGGTACAGCCCGACAAGGAGCCTGGAGAAGAAGACCGTCCAGCAGAGGGGCCTGCAGAAGCAAGACCAGAAGTAACTGACGACGTACAGCCCAGTACCAGTCGAGCTGAGGGGTCCGCAGACGTTGGTCCAGGAGTAGTTGATGACGAGCTACCAAGAGTCCAGCCTGCTGAAGGGTTCCCAGAAGTTGGTCCAGAAGTAGCTGATGACGAGCTGCCAAGCATATGGCCAGATGAGTGGATACCCTTGATTGACCTCACCGAAGACCCAATCAGAACAAGAGAGCGAATTTGGAAAGGTAGAGAGTGGAATAGAGAGGAAAAGCAAGGCACAGGCGAAGAACCTCAGACTCTTGAGATTCACGTCAAAACTGAGGAAGGAGAAGGTCAGACAGGGACTGAGCAAATAATTGATACACCTCCCCAAACTCCAGAAGTGGGAAAACAACAGATTAGACCTAGTAAAGAGATTCGAGCGGAAGAAAATCAAGAGATCGAAGTGCTCGAACAGGATCAGATAGGATTAGAAAAACGTGTTCAGGACACAGAGACAGAGACATTTGATAAGCAAACACAAGACTCTCCTGAACAAGGCCAGATTAGTAACCAGGCAGAAGAAATAGATGCAAGCCCTGGAACTAGTCAGATAGGAAGGGAAATAGAAGAAGCGGAATTGCCACAAACTAATGAAAATAAAAGGGCAAGAGAAGAGAACGAAGTCTCAGTGCCCACTAAGCCCACTAAGAGACTTAAGAAAAGAAAGCATATTGAGCCTGGATTCATAAAGAAATTGAGACTGAGAATAAAAACGGTGGAAGAAAAACGTGCAGAAAAAAGGAGAAGTTCTCGCATAGCAGAACAACCAGAAGACACTTCCAAAAGAAGGAGTGATCGAATAAAAAGACAAAACAAAAAGTATGGTAGACCTAGTCGCAGTTGTTGCAAAACATGCTGCAAGGTATGTGTATGTAGTATAATTATAGTGATATTAGTTTGGATAGGACTAACAGTTTTCATTCCTTTTGCGGTGAGCAAAAACACTAATGTTGACCCTACTGAGATTGTAAATACTGACAATGAGGAGCTGACAACACAGAGTGTAGCAAGACATGAGAGAGCACTCAAACAAACAAAACGAGACCTAGAAGCATCAGATGAGGAAGGACTACATTATCATGGAGTTAAGAATAAGACACATTTAAATGTTTTCGCAAACTTGTTAATACACTACGTAGAGACTATGGAAATTGAGGATTGCTATGTCTGCATGAAGCTACCTACCTCTGTGGCTGAAGGCGTGACATACCATCACCTGCCCCTGACATATGGAATATCCTGTAGCATTCTAGCAAGCTTATTTTACAAAAGAGGACCGTTACAGTACTATTACTCTAACAATGACGTGATCTTTTCTAAACTTCCTATACGTGGGGACCTGAATCCTGTACATACTAAAAGTGACGTTACTCGCTACATGGGCGAATACTTTCTGACTATAGGTAATATCGACATAGGTGACGCACACAGAGATAATTTGACTTGTTCTTTGCGTGAGCAGGAAAAGATGTTCCTGAACATGGCAGAGAGGAGGAGAATAAAAATACAAAGAAAGGCAGATGACGAAAGACAGAAAACGCCAAAATGGGCTGAGAACATGGAAGGCACCTCAAATGGTGGGGCGGGTCCTGCTCTGTTGCTGGATTTTGAAAAGAAAGGAAAGCTATGTCTTCACCGCGAGAAGACTAGCTATTATAATAACATTTTCATTGGTTCCAGTGAATGTGAACATAATTACAAGGTAATTGGAGGATGGGGTTTCAAAAATGGGTCAGAGCCTGTGTTTCCTGGAATTTATTATATATGTGGAGACAAGGCTTATTTCAAATTGCCGGATCACTGGTATGGAAGCTGCTACTTTGGCATTGTCTTCCCGAAAATATACCATGTGAACAAAGTTGCTGGAAGCAGTGAAAATACTAATGGCTTAGTGCGTAGTAAAAGAGAAAGCGTAGGTGAAATAATGGGTAGTATTTTCAGTGCACTGATACCTGGAGTGGGAGTGGTTCTGAACACTCACAGAATTTGCAAATTGTCCACTATAGTGGATGTGTTGTCTACTGACACAGCTCATGGATTTCTGCTGGTCAATACCGAAATGGTTGCGATCAGATCGATGGTTTTGCAGAACAGACTTGCTCTTGACACCTTATTAGCCAAAGAAGGCGGAGTCTGCCGGATGTTGAAGGCGCAACATTGTTGCACTTATATTCCGGATAAAAGTGTGCAGCTCAAAAGATACGTGAAAAACATTACTAATTTGGAAAGGGAACTCAAACCACTCGAGGTTGACAGTGCCTGGAAGAGACTGGTAGATGGTCTCTCAAATGTAGGTCATTGGCTTGCTAGTTTAGGTAAAAGCTTATTGTTCAAGGTACTGATGCCAATTGGAATTATAGGTCTTATCCTATTTTTCATATTTGTCTGTTGCAAATGCCGTAAGCACACCAGAAAGCATCAAGTGAATGCCAGAGGAGTGAAACGAAGTGTGGATGAGCTTGAATTAGAGGAAATGAATAATCAGATATACAAAAGGGTGAAAAATTCTCACCCTACCAAAAATGAGAAAGAAAAGCTGAATCGCTTGTTGGAAGAGATAGAGCTGTATAAGGTGTGAAGAAGTTGGCATCTGGTTCCATTATATTTTTGTGATGATAGTAAATATCATCAAAGAGGGGATTGATAGAGCAAGCATCGCATCGCGACTTGCTCGAGTCATGAACCTCGCCCGTGTGTAATCAATTAATAAAATTTGTACGTCTTACTAATCTTTTATTTTTATATTCGAACGAGGTAGAGGAAGCTTGCGTACGTGTATTTCTAATACAACTAATCCATGTCTCTAAAACATGGCCGCCGCTTGGAAAATGTCTTCTGCGCATGCGTCAGTCACACTCACGTGACCTGACGTAGTTATAAGTTTGGTGGGAAAGGGTGCGCATGCGTAATACACAGCTTTCGTGAATAACGTGGTGATGCTCTTGTGAGAGTGTATATGTTGCTAACAATTAAACTGCATAGTATATTTTTATAATGATAAGTTTAAAGTACAAAACCAATGATATGTTTATATACATTTATTTCTATGTATTAATTTGTTCTCGCTTGCTTTTCATGTACTGCGGGGAATGGGGGCCCGAACCGGTTGGGAGCCATATTGAAGGTCCCTTCTGCGCATACTCGTGGAGCACTGAAAGGTGGCAACATTGGACAGTGGAACTCAGCCAGCTGGCAGCCACAGTCAAGATGCTCATGGGAAAGCCACCTCTGCCCTACAAGAACGGAGAAAGTTGCTCCTTATATGATACATTGTGTGTTGCGCTACTGTTTGCCGTACAGTTTCTCATGGGAACCCCAATCTCGCTAGGCGGTACCCAGAGATGTAAATTAGGCCTCCAAATAGTCTATTCTGATTGGTGTGTTACCCAGACCCTACCTTAGGACCAATCCAAATTGAGGGATTCTGACACTTTGCAACATTGGGGGGGTGGTACACCGTCCCAAAACAGTATAACTACCCTGGGTTCACCTAGGGAATTTGTCCGACTTGTCTGGTTTAGCTGACCTGTCACTGACCCAACACACTCAATAGGTGACTGAAGATACAGAGCACTGCTGAGTACTCTGTCCGAAATTGACCATAGACTAAGGTTTTACTAAACCTTAAAGTGCTGGCGGAGCACTTTTGCTGGGAGTTCGCTGACCCAATCGGGGTCTTGATCGATAGCTGCAGAGAGGGTGGAGCGCAGGCGTTGCTTCCGAACTGTGGGCCCGATTCACAGAATGAACTTAAGACTCAATCCTAAACTTACTACTATTTTGGTATTTACAGAATGCACTTACTACTTTTGGCATTCACAGAATGAACTTACTACTTTTGGTATTCACAGAAGTTAGGATTTTGTCTTAAGTCTGTCTTAAGTCTGTCTTAAGTCTGCCTTAAGTCTGTCTTAAGTTTGTCTTAAGACAAACTTAAGACAAAATCCTAACTTCTGTGAATACCAAAAGTAGTAAGTTCATTCTGTGAATGCCAAAAGTAGTAAGTGCATTCTGTGAATACCAAAATAGTAGTAAGTTTAGGATTGAGTCTTAAGTTCATTCTGTGAATTGGGCCCTGTGGGTGCCGGTCCTGTCCTGAGGGTCCTGTCCTGAGGGTCCTGTCCTGATCCTAATCTGGTCTTCCTGTCCTGTCCTGGGTGTCCATTCTGCACCTGCTGTCCATTGAGGGGTATCCTTCCTTGAGGGTTTCCTGTCCTTAACTGACCCGTGGCCAGGGTTTGGTTTCCACACCAGTCTAGGTAAATATCACTCTGAATCTCCTGAAACTGCACCTTTCTATTTTTCTGTCTTTTGCTTTAATAAAGACATACCTTTGCATATGTTAATTTTCCATGCTTTGCCGCAACCATTGAATCATAAAGTCATTTGCATTTATTTCATGACGTGTTCCTGTGTTACCCTACCTGTTAGAATTTATATTTTGCATTGCAGTTTGTCATTTCCTGATATGGTCTAGAACCTCCTTACTTAAATTGTCTAAAGAACTTTTGCCTTAAACATAGCGTGTCTCTCTCTTCATAGACTCTCCTATAGTTGCATAAATGTCACGAACTCCTGTCTCATTCCCTTGAGATAATTCTAGAATACTAGTCCTAATCAAAGCCTGTCCCATCTTTAGTGATTCATCTCAAACATTATAGTTCTGGATCCATTCATTTCAAGTGTGTCCTGGTTCCATTAGTTTATAAATGGTTGCACTGACTTATTTGCTATTTAGCTATGTACTTTCTGTTATTCTGATTATTGATTGCTTAATTACTGTGAATTTGATGATTTCAGAATTTTACTAAATTAGATAAAGACTTTAAAACTTCCAGTTGTCCGTGGTCATTTTACAAAAAGGTATTGAATGTTATTTGTTGGGTTTGTATTTTGCTACCTTTCCTTTTACAGCTAGCTCCCTGTTCCATTGTGGTCATAGGTACCCGTGTCGGTGGATGGTAAGTCGGGTACTCTGAGGAATAACGAAAGAAACTCACAAATATCTGATAGCAGACCGTGAGGTCATCTGATCAATGTATATGGTGATTTGAAATATATGGGCCCGAAGCCAGAATTGGCGAAATTATTGGTCAGGTGACCCGGCGCTCCATCACTAACTTTGGTATAGCATTATCAAAACATGTCGAGTAAGGTGTCATACGAATTGGAATACTACCCCCTCGCCAATTCTGGCGACGGGGGTAGCATTCCACCCGTCTAGAGGGACACGACATGTATGTAACTGTGAACCCCGGTTAAAGTTAACTCGAGCCTCAGCATCATAAAATGGATGCTGCCACCACAGACACAAGTCTGACCTCCTGCTGCTGGGAGTCCTTCCAGCGAGAGAGGTTTGGACAAAGGGTTTTCTGTCTTGGGAGGTGCTAGCACCACCCCAGACAGGATTTTGTGTATTAGGTAGGACCGGCCTGAAAGGAATGAGACATGCCTGGGGCACACAAGGTGCCCTGTGCATACACCGGTTTAAACCAGTTGCTGGGGCATCCCTGCCCCAGCTCTGGTGCGAAACCGGACAAAGGATAGGGGGTGTAGCCACCCCCCTTCCATGTCCCACCCAGGGTAGGGACCTAGTCACTAGTGCAGCCCCCTTTAGGAGAATAAAGGTAGGAGCTGGTCCCATTCCAAATTAGATTATCCTGAACAACTTTACAAGAAGAAACTCTGGACTTCGACGTTCTGCTCCACAGAAGACTGAAGAATCTCCCTTGTGGGCAAGGAGTGTCCACCCTGCAACTGCAGGCACCATCAAGCGTCCAGCGGCTTCACTTTGTCGTAGTCCCTCGAGGATCCAGACTTCAGAGCCCGACGAGACCCAAATTCCCAGACCTCTCCGACATCAACTCACATCTGCAGCACAGCTGAGATCCGTGGGTGCGACGAGACACGTGGGACCGGCCATCTTAGAGAAACAGCACTTCGCTTCCAGCACGACTCCCGAGGTAAACTCGACCAAGTGCTTTGGGGATTGAGAAGCCCCAGCCCCGAGCAGCTCCTGCACTGAAGATCAGCCCTCCAGCATCCACGAGATCTGCGTGGGGCCCTTCTGCCTGTTTGCTGCTTGACGCGTTGTCTGGTCCCTTGCCGGCTGGCTAGTGACCTCCTAGACGACGACCTTTGAAAACTACACTGCTGGTCTGGTTGCTCCAGACTGGCCCTTGCTTCCTTCCAAAAGAGAAGTACCCTGGAACCTCCTGGTCCGCACCAGACGCCATTTCCACTCACCGCATGGGTTGCCTTTGCCAAGGCCTGTTGACTCCAAATCCGGATCCGACAACGCCGACAGCGAGAGCCTGCGTGGGACAGCTCGTGCCTCCATCCTGGTTGTCGAAGACACCTCCTGGTCCACGTGGCTGCAGAGACAAGCGTCCACTCTTCACCTGATTGTGACAACAGCATCTGGTTCCCTCCTGGTTCCACTCCGGTCACTGGCTAGTGACTTTGAACACTGTCCCCTCTGCTTTCAGGTCCTCTTCTTCCTCGATCCACCCGTGGATCACACCGGACATCTTCCTCCTGGTCGCCTGCAGCATCTTTTTTTCAGGCTCCATAGACTTCAACGCAGAAACCCGACACGACTTCGCACCTATGCACCCGCAGCCCGTGGGTGAGGTAACAAGAGCATTTCGTTGCTCAAGGGTAGATTAACACTCCTAGTGTCCAGATTCACAGTCGTTTTAGTCCTAACCAGTCAGGATTGTCCGTACTCACCTTTTTCTTGAACTGTACTGTCCATTGACTTTGTTCCGCATCTCGCGTGTGAGTTCACACTCTGCACACGCGTCCCGTGGGCCTCCTATTACTTACCTAAGGTTAAGATAGTGTAGTCCTAGCGAACCTACAGCCTCTGGACAGCTCCATTCCTTCTATCGTTCTACTCATACCATTTACTTAGTATATGGTTTGTCGTGCCCCTAGGGCACCATTGTAATTTTGTGCAACTTGTCGTATTTTTCTTAAAAGACTGTCATGTGCTTAGCCCTCTGACCTCATAAAGAGTTCAGAGGTGTATGTTAGTTAATACATATCTTGTTTATTTTCATAACAACGTGTGTGGTGTCCTTTCATTTGGTATTCATGGGGTTATGTGTGTTAAACCAGCTGGCTTCACATGCCAAAAGAGTTTAGCCTAAGACTGCTTTGTCCATGCTACCATTAGAATAGCTGGTCTATAAGGTTGACTTACAACCAATCACCATAAGGGTTGTTTGGACTGATACAAGGTGGTCACTAGAACTAGTGAACATCATATATGAAGCCAACTTCCCACATTGGTGTGCAGCGGTTGGGATTTGAGCTTGCTGTTGTTTTTACCAAATATAATCTTGAAATATCATTTGAAAGATCACATAAGGTACCATAGGTACATATAACAAGCTTAGAAATACTCTGAGTTCTACTGAACCAGCTGTTGTAGTAGAAAGGGCCTAGCACACCCTGACTACAACTCTTAGCAAGGGACCAGTAGGAAAACCCATAGTGTAGGTAGGTGCATCACTTACACCTCACTAGAAAGCATGTCTACCCATGGAGAGACTTCAGAGACTCCCCTAGTGGTTAGTGACCCACCACAGGTCCTTTCCAGATATGCAGCTCTCAGTTTCCAGGAGATGAGACAATTGTGTAACTCCAGGAAATTGAAACAGGGTTCTAACCCTACCACTCCCTTTCTGTTAGGTCTCTTAGAGACATATGATGCTAGAAGGGCTTCTAACCCAGGCCCCTCTAATCCATATGGGAGCATGCCCCCCTTAGATGGTGACCTACCAGAGAGAGAGAATGTCAAAGGGAGACAAGAGGAAAACTTATCTGAGGATGAGGCAGACAATGGGCAACCTTTCGTCAGCAGACTTACAAGGGCCAACTTAGACATGCATAGGGAGAGAACTGGGGGACCCCAGTACTATCCATAGGCAGGCCTAACTTTGGGGTCAGAAGAGATAGATCACATTCTAGGGACTCCAACAGATCTGTGCACTCTCATGCATCTGCTCAGAGGAGAATGACTTCCCCTCAGAGGAGAGAACATGAAGCAAAGATGAGGGAAGCTAATCTGAGGATTCAGAGGGAAGAACTTGCCCTTGCCAAAGAGAAGCTTGCATTTGCTACAGAGCAACAGTTGAGTGGGGTAGTCTCTACTGATGGCAGCAATATCCCTAGGGATAAAGACAGGGGTTTTGATACTAGAAACCTGAGCAAAATAGTGCCCTCCTATAAAACAGGAGATGATATCCACAAGTGGATAACTGCTCTGGAGAGGGCCTGCAAAGTACAGCAGGTACCCCAGAGTCAGTGGGCAGCTATATTGTGGCTCTCCTTTGAAGGTAAAGGCAGAGATAAGCTCCTCACTGTTAGAGATGAGGATGCTAATAACTACCAAGTCCTGAAAAATGCACTGGTTGATGGGTTTGGCTTAACAACTGAACAGTACAGGTTAATGTTCAGAGATACCCAGAAAACTCAGGCTCAGGATTGGACTGATTTTGTAGATTGTGCTACTAAGGCTCTGGAGGGCTGGTTATTGGGTAGTAAAGTTACTGATTACACAGGATTGTACAATCTCATAACGAGAGAGCAAATCTTACTTAGCTGTCAAAACCAGCTTTTGCACCAGCACCTGGTAGACTCTGATCTGACCTCTCCACAGGAATTGGGTAAGAGGGCAGACAAATGGGTCAGAACCAGGATTAGGCCTAAGAATCAGGGTGGTGACCAAATGAAAGAGACTACCAAGCCTCAAGAGAAAGGTGGGGATACATCCACAGAGAAGACTTCCCCAGGGCCCCAAAACTCTAAGAATGGGGGTGGGTCCCAAGACACTTCCTCTACCCAGAAGAAACCTTATTGCCATGCCTGCAAACAGGTAAGTCATTGGAAAACTGACAGCAGTTGCCCAAAGAACCACAATAAGGAGAACATACCCCCAAGTAACACTCCCAAGCCTCCTTTTACTACTAGTAGTAATCCCCCAGGTGGTGGGAGTGCCCCCGAGAATTTGGGTGGTTTTACTTTGGGAGTTCCTGGGGACTCTGGCCTAACCAGGTCCCCTAACTTAGATACTCTTGTCTGTGAAAATGGCATGGGGTTTGCCAACTTCACTGCTTGTCCCAACACTTTGGACAAGTACAGACAAGAGCCCCTCATCAATGGTCTGAAAGTTGAGGCCTATAGAGACACAGGGGCTAGCATCACCATGGTGACTGAGAGCCTAGTCCCCGCAAGGCAAATTATACCTGGTGCCACATACCAGATGACAAACATTGATGGAGTGCAGAAAAATCATCCCATGGCAGTGGTAAATCTCAGCTGGGGAGGTGTCACTGACCACAAGAGAGTGGCAGTGTCATCAAACTTGCCTGTAGATTGCCTACTGGGAAATGATTTAGAGACCTCTCAGCCTGGGCTGAGGTAGAACAAGAAACCCATTCTAAAATGGTAAATCTTCCTGAACAGGTTAGGAGGGCTGTGCCAGTCTCAGCCCAATCTCAAATAGATTCCTTCCCTGAAAAGGTTGGCAGGGCTGTGATAGTAACAGCCCATACCCAAACTGAGTCCCTTCCTGAAAAGGTTGGTGGGGCAGTGATAGCCACAGCCTAAACTCAAACTGATTCCTGTGTTGTGAAGCCTGAAACTAGGGATCACTCCACACAAACAGAGAGCATTGAGGAGGAAGAGAAATCTCCCCCCCACTAGACATTAGGAAAGGATCAGCCTCCTCAGGGAACTGATCTCACCCCTTGTGAAGAAACTGCCCAAGAGGTAGTCAGGCCTAGCCTGGCAGAGCCCCTGATGCCAGTGGACCCTTCCAAGGTGGGATCCAGTCTGGAGCAGGTAACCTGCCCCTCTCTACCCTGCCTCAGTCAGCCCAGGGCTACAGAGGTCAAGGAGGCCAGGGAGCCCCAAAGGGCCCCCTGTCCAATAAAATAAACCCATCAGCAGATTAGGGACACCAAAGCTAGCAGCCCTAGCCAGTGAAAAAGTTAGAAACTCCTGAGGGATCCCCCTTAAACTTAGTTAGGGACCTCCCCCAGGTGGACTCTGTTGGGCACAGCCAAACTTGGGACCTAAGGGCCCCATACCTGACCTGTCCCTCCAGTAAGCCAAACAGAGGGACCCAGCCTCCAGCTTTAGGTAGCCAGAGGTTGACCCTGAGAGCTCAACACAACTCAGTAGTGGAAAGAAAGGCATATATGGTGGATGATGATTGGAGGAAGTTGAGCCCAACAGTAGTGGAGCCTCACTTCAGTACTCCATCTCAGCACCAGCCTTTTATTTTGCCAAGACACACCACAGGTAGAGATTCCTTATGGTGGAGACCCTCAGATACCCTTAGGGTGAGGGATTGCTTAGTGGACCACGAGATAGGGGGTAACCATGCCAGTGCATGCACCTCCTCATATGGCCACTCAGGCAATATAGGCTTACCTGGTCAAGGATAGCCTTATCTCCTTTCGTTGGGGGGGGGGGGTGGGGGGGGGGTTTATGTAGGAAGGTAGATATCTGACTATGGTTACCCCCAACTTTTTGCCTAGTGTTTAGCTGGTTTTCGACCTAGTTGGCCTGGGGCCCTGCTATTCAGGACCCCAGACTAATTGCTCTCTCTGTAAAATGGACTCCATGTACCTTAGGTACATACCTAATTGGATGCTGGGTCACCTTATCAGCCCCTGTACAGTGTACCTTAGGTACCCAGGGCATAGGTGTACCCAGGGCCTACCAGGGGCTGCAGCATGTATTATGCCATCCAAAACTGACACAACTGGCTGCTAAGACAGCTGGGGCAAGGTGGTGTAATCACCCTTTGCTATAGATATGGTATACCTATATCTAACCCTAAAATGGACACATATATTCCAATCAGTCACTCCTATGGCAAGCCTTATCAATCCTGAAGGCAGAGTGCTTGGAATTATGTGAGATGGTGCTCTGGCATGAGCTGAGCCCGTCTGCAGCTTGCGGAACCAAGTCCTAATAGCTGTTCCATGATAACGCTATACCATATACTCTTAAGTGCATTATAATCCTCGCGGTTGAATGCTAACTTTGGTATAGCATTATCAAAACATGTTGAGTAAGGTGTCATACGAATTGGAATACTACCCCCTCACCAATTCTGGCGACGGGGGTAGCATTCCACCCTTCTAGAGGGACACGACAGGTATGTAACTGTGAACCCCGGTTAAAGTTAACTCGAGCCTCAGCATCACAAAATGGATGCTGCCACCACAGACACAAGTCTGACCTCCTGCTGCTGGGAGTCCTTCCAGCGAGAGAGGCTTGGACAAAGGGTTTCCTGCCTTGGGAGGTGCTAGCACCACCCCAGACAGGATTTTGTGTATTAGGTAGGACCGGCCTGAAAGGAATGAGACATGCCTGGGGCACACAAGGTGCCCTGTGCATACACCGGTTCAAACCAGTTGCTGCGCATCCCTGCCCCAGCTCTGGCACGAAACCGAACAAAGGATAGGGGGTGTAGCCACCCCCCTTCCTGGTCCCACCCAGGGGAGGGACCTAGTCACTAGTGCAGCCCCCTTTAGGAGAATAAAGGTAGGAGCTGGTCCCATTCCAAATTAGATTATCCTGAACAACTTTACAAGAAGAAACTCTGGACTTCGACGTTCTGCTCCACAGAAGACTGAAGAATCTCCCTTGTGGGCAAGGAGTGTCCACCCTGCAACTGCAGGCACCATCAGGCATCCAGCGGCTTCACTTTGTCGTCTTCCCTCGAGGATCCAGACTTCAGAGCCCGACGAGACCCGGGGCCCGATTCACAGAATGAATTTAAGACTCAATCCTAAACTTACTACTATTTTGGTATTCACAGAATGCACTTACTACTTTTGGCAATCACAGCATTAATTTTCTACTTTTGGTATTCACAGAAGTTAGGATTTTGTCCTAAAACAGACTTAAGACAGACTTAAGACCGACTTAAGACAGACTTAAGACAAAATCCTAATGTAAGTCTGTCTTAAGTCTGTCTTAAGACAAACTCAGGACAAAATCCTAACTTCTGTGAATACTAAAAGTAGTAAGTTTAGGATTTTGTCTTAAGTTAGCTCTGTGAATCGGGCCCCCGGATTCCCAGACCTCTCTGACCTCAACTCACATCTGCAGCACAGCTGAGATCCGTGGGTGTGACGAGACATGTGGGACCGGCCATCTTGGAGGAACTGCACTTTGCTTCCAGCACGACTCCCAAGGTAAACTCGACCAAGTGCTTTGGGGATTGAGAAGCCCCAGCCCCGAGCAGCTCCTGCACCGAAGATCAGCCCTCCAGCATCCACGAGATCTGCGTGGGGCCCTTCTGCCTCTTTGCTGCTCGACGCGTTGTCTGGTCCCTTGCCGGCTGGCTAGTGACCTCCTAGACGACGACCTTTGAAAACTACACAGCTGGTCTGGTTGCTCCAGACTGGCCCTTGCTTCCTTTCAAAAGAGAAGTACCCCGGACCCTCCTGGTCCGCACCAGACGCCGTTTCCACTCACCGCGTGGGTTGCCTTTGCCAAGACCTGTTGACTCCAAATCCGGATCCGACAACGCCGACAGCGAGAGCCTGCGTGGGACAGCTCGTGCCTCCATCCTGGTCATCGAAAACACCTCCTGGTCCACGTGGCTGCAGAGACAAGCGTCCACTCTTCACCTGATCGCGACAACAGCATCTGGTTCCCTCCTGGTTCCACTCCGGTCACTGGCTAGTGACTTTGAACACTGTCCCCTCTGCTTTCAGGTCCTCTTCTTCCTCGATCCATCCGTGGATCGCATCGGACATCTTCCTCCTGGTTACCTGCAGCATCTTTTTTTCCAGGCTCCATAGACTTCAACGCAGAAACCCGACACGACTTCGCACCTATGCACCCGCAGTCCGTGGGTGAGGTAACAAGAGCATTTCGGTGCTCAAGGGTAGATTAACTCTCCTCGTGTCCAGATTCACAGTCGATTGTCCGTACTCACCTTTTTCTTGAACTGTACTGTCCATTGACTTTGTTCCGCATCTCGCGTGTGAGTTCTCACTCTGCACACGCGTCCCGTGGGCCTCCTATTACTTACCTATGTTAAGATAGTGTAATCCTAGCGAACCTACAGCCTCTGGACAGCCCCATTCCTTCTATCGTTCTACTCATACCATTTACTTAGTATATGGTTTGTCGTGCCTCTAGGGCACCATTGTAATTTTGTGCAACTTGTCATATTTTTTTTAAGAGATAGTCATGTGCTTAGACCTCTGACCTCATAAAGAGGTCAGAGGTGTTTGTTATTAATAAATATATTGTTTATTTTCATAACAACCTGTGTGGTGTCCTTTCATCTGGTATTCAAGGGGTTATATGTGGTAAAACAGCTGGCTTCACATGCCAAAAGAGTTTAGCCTAAGACTGCTTCGTCCATGCTACCATTAGGATAGCTGGTCTATAAGGTTGACTTACAACCAATCACCATAAGGGTTGTTTGGACTGATACAAGGTGGTCACTAGAACATGTGAACATCATATATCAGGCCAACTTCTCACAGTGGTGCCCCTGAGTGATGCGGTGGTGGTGCTCAGTGATGCTGTGGGGATGCGATAGATAGAGTGAGGGTGATATATAGATAGAGTGAGGGTTATATATAGATAGAGTGAGGGCGATAAATAGAGTGACGGCGATAGATAGAGTGAGGGCGATAGATAGAGTGAGGGCGATAGATAGAGTGGGGAGAGGGGAGATGGAGGGGAGAGAGGGGAGTGAGGAGAGAGGGGAGTGAGGAAAGAGGGGAGTGAGGAAAGAGGGGAGAGGGGAGTGAGGAGAGAGGGGAGTGGGGAGAGGGGAGAGAGAGGAGAAGGGAAAGTGAAAGGAGGGGAGAGTGAAAAGAGGGGAGAGGGAAGAGTGAGGAGAGAGGGGAGAGTGAGGAGAGAGGGAGTGGAGAGAGGGAGGGGAGAGTATAAAGAGGGGTGAGTAAAAAGAGGGGGGAGGGGAGAGAGGGGAGAGTAAGGAGAGAGGGAAGAGGGGAGGGGTGGGAGAGAGGGGAGAGTGAGGAGAGTGGGGAGAGGGGAGAGTGGGGAGAGGGGAGAGGGGGGAGAGGGGAGAGGGGAGAGTGGGGAGAGGGGAGAGGGAGGTGAGAGAAGGAGGTGGGAGAGGGAGGTGATAGTGAGGAGAGGGGGGAGTGGTGAGAGGAGAGTGGTGTGAGAGGAGATAGTGAGGATAGTGAGGAGAGGGGAGATTGAGGAGAGAGGGGGAGGGGAGAGTGGTGAGAGACAGAAGAGTGGTGAGAGGGGAGAGTGGGAAGAGTGAGGAGAGCGGAGAGATAAGAGGGGAGAGAGGGGAGAAGAGAGAGGAGAGGGGAGTAGAGAGGGGAGAGTGGGGAGACTGAGGAGAGGGGAGAGTGAGGATAGAGGGAGTGGAGAGAGGGAGGGGAGAGGGGGAGTGAGGAGAGAGGGGGGAGGGGAGAGTGAGGAGAGAGGGGAGAGTAAGGAGAGAGGGAAGAGTGGAGGGGAGAGAGGGGCGGGATTTCTGAAGTGACTGATAGCCGAGAAGGCTGGTCAGCAGAGAAGAAGAGCGTGTGGTCTTGGAAGAGGGAGGGAAGCAGAGAGAGGGAGGGAAGAAGAGGTGCTGGGGTTAGAAGGCCCAGGCGGTCTTGTGAAACTCAAGCTGCAGTACCAATGGGGGAGGGACAGCAACAGCACTATGACCGCAGCCAGCAGAAGTCCAGTGCGGGCTTGTTATTTAGTAAATAAAGACTGAATGAGAGGCTGCTGGGACCAGAACAAGTGGAGCCGGGGGTGAGCCGGGGGTGAGGGGGTGGGGGCAGTTAGTGCGCAATACATAACCAGCAGACAACACACAGAAGAAATTCCTAAATATGCAGTTATAGGAGGACCACAATTTAAACCTATGCGTACTTGGTTTTCATGGGTCTATAATCCAAACCTGAGAGTGACGCACATGTAACATGCAATTTTCTGTGTGTTGCCCAAGTGTCAAAGAAATGACGTGCCTTAAATTAAACGCCCCTAAAAACACATTTACCTCCAAACATCCTGATGTGGATACAAGTATTTAGGTGAATTGGAACAACAGGAAGGTTTTTAAACAGTTGAAGTTGGGTGCACTGCCAGTTTATACGCATTTATTTCTGCTCCTTAAAAGTCTATGGTGCTTCACGGCGAGTGGACAAACCTAAACCACTCTCTGGAGTAGAGCAAACTACTGCTAATTGCTTTGTGGATTGCCGATGAGTCACATATGAGTAATCAATGTCCAGTTACAATTTAACAAATTTACAAACACCAAGTATGACAGAAGTAACAAGATATCCAAAAGATGAGTGAATCTTGGAGTCTTTAATGAAGATTACAGCCAGCCGACACGTGTTTCATCGCCTTCGCGATTCATCAGGGCTGAAACAAACAAATGAGTAGCGTCTAGCATAATCTGTGAGCAAGAAACATTTATATACAGGGCCATAATGTCTGGCCATTCTGTTACATGCACTAAAGCTTCCTCCTGCAGTGGACATATAGTGAGTGCAACATTTCACAAGTATTGACTCACTCGTGCTACCACAACATATCCGTGTCGAAATTTTAGTGTATACTACCGACTATACATAAAGACGTGCTTATATGTGATGGTGATGGTATTTGGACATGTGCGGTGACGAGATCACCATTGTTTCTCTAGGAAACACGCAATGACACATGCTCTATATTGATGGCTATGGTGTCCTAATCGTGAACGGCTCTTGCATCATCCATGCTGGTTCTTTAGTGAAAGTCGTGAGAGACAAGTGTCATTTTCAAAAGACATACCTAGAAGGCCGTATCGATGTCAGAAGGTCTATATATATCCAAGAAAAGAAAGAAAAAACCGAAAAATCTCATCACTATCTGCGATTCCGGTAATATTCAGGCAAAAGGTCACCAAATGAGACTGTAGGCCACTATTTGCACGCCAGCTTACCGCTCAGCTGGTGATAATTCCGACCCAGCCGGGCCCGTGACTAATACTACTGGCGGTGATTCATCCAGCAGTGATCAATACTTCTGTATCTATAATCAAGTCAAATAATTTATGTTTTATTCATTGTAAGGAAACATTGTCCATTATTTGTAACTCAGATGTCACATGCATTCTCACTGGAGTTCTGGTATTTGTTATTCGAGATTTGATCCTTTACTACTACGTCAAAACAATAAATCCCACGTGCTATCACTGTCTAACGTGATACGCAGAATTCACCTATTGTTAATCCACTTACATTAATATACAAACTAATGTGTTCGGAGGTGACCCGATATACTTGTTCCGGTTTGAGGTTGTCGATATCAAAAGATATTACTGTTAAAGGAATAACAATGATACATACGTTACTATCTCACACAAGTTATCAAGATGTTATTCATCGTTATACCACTGTAGATACAAGATTTACCTATTTCCTTTTGTTTCACGGATACCTGTTGCGGTTCCAAAATTGTGGTGTGTTTCATGCTAGAGGGGAACGAGTAATGAGATTTCTTAGTTTCAAAGTTATACCACGTATCTGTGAATCCGAAGACCATCGCGCCCCTGACTTACCCGTGTTCGGCGTCCTCTGCGAGTGTGGCGGGTTCACCTCCTTCGCTCTCAGTTCCTGTTTGGACACGTGATTGAGTGCGAAGCGACGTATATGGGTACTCCCCTATGACGTAATTGATAGACTAGAGCGCGTTCGGTGCTCGTCTCTGCCGACCATGTTGCACGCTCTCTTGTTTGTCTAATTCTTCATGTAGATTAATGATAACGGTATTCATTGCGATCTCTAAAAGGTAATAAAAGACGAAAAAACCACGAAAAAACAAAAAAATCGCGATAAGTGGATCGCAACGAAAAAAATGAAAAATACGAAAAATATGACCATCACGTCTAAGAACAAGAGTGTCCATCAACGCTCACATATGAGAATGCGTATGGTCTCTGTGAAAGTTCGAAATTCCCATATTTGTTGACTAACGTCCGTATATACCGTGACATCAGTCTAAGAATGATTAGAACTGGTGGAGTGCTCACCGTGAATGATACAACTGAATAGATCCGTGCGAAACCCAGTCATACCGTGACTTGTTTACTTTCTAACATGTTAGCAGTTTACATTTAATTATTTCCCTCAGTTGTCATAACATTATTTCATTGTACAGGAGAAAAACATCTAAGCATTTGGAGAGATTGAGGTATTGACGAAATCTTACAGGTCTACAGTGAGTTACAGTGTTCTTATATCTTAGAAATACTTCAGATTATGCAGTTCAAGCAGTATCTATTATTAGTCCCCCAGAAAAAATTGCATCTCCTGGTCGTAATTTAATCCTGACTGTACCGATTGCAAACGCATAATCCAAGTTGCCTCAGTGCGTCTTAATTTCAATTCTCGGTTACCACCTCTTATTGCCACTGGTATGGTTTCAATTCCAAAAAATTGTACATTTTTGTTCTGTCGATCTTTTTGGCACGAGGCTACATGCAAAGCCACTGGATATTTAGGGTCACAGTTTACAATCGCTCTTATATGTTCCATCATTCTTTCCTTCAATGGCCTGATCGTGCTACCTACGTAATGCTTGCCACATTCACATTCAATAATGTAGACAACAAATTTCGTAGTACAATTAATGTTGCTCTTGATAGTATAACAGACGTCATCAGGGCCTGTGAAATTCGTAGTTCCATGTTTGGCCCATTTACACATACTGCAGAACCCGCATTTGTGAAAACCCAGACCTCGTTGTGTCAACCAATTGGTACTCCTCATATCACGGGGTACTGTGGGACTCAACTTGTTTCTCAGTGTGTTACCTCTTCTAAATGAGATCTGTGGCCTCTCTGTGATGTACTTAGTCAATGTTTTTTCGGATTTCAACAGGCTCCAATGTTTAGTTAAACTTTTTCTTAAGTCCAGATGGAGTGAGTTGAAATCCGTAACCATTCTTATGTGCTCTTTATTATCTGAGTTAGACTTTTGTTTAGTGGTGAGAGTGTCTATTCTCCTCACCCTTTTAATCCTTTTTTCAGCTTTCCTAATGGAGTTGTAGGCATAACCCCTTGTAAGGAATCTTTCTTTCATGCTTTCAATGCATCTCCTGAATTCACAGTCCTCACTACAGTTCCTTCTTGCCCGAATAAATTCGCCAAAGGGTATGGCGTTAATCTGGTGTGAGGGGTGTGAGCTCGAAGCATGCAAGATTGCATTGCACGCTGTCGACTTTCTGAACAATCTACTGTGCAGACAGTTGGAAGAGATATAGAACTCAATATCTAAGAACTCTATATTCGTTTTGCTCCACTTCATGGTGAAGTTGATCTTCCATGTATTATCATTCAAGTATTTGAAGAAATTGTGTAAAAGCTCCTCTGAGCCTGCCCAAATGAGGATGCAGTCGTCAATATATCGACCCCAAAAAATTATGGAGTCGATATATTGTGCACCCTTTGTGCCCCAAATCAGATCTGCTTCCAGTGCCCCCATAAACAGATTAGCAAACGAGGGTGATATTTTAGAGCCCATGGCTACACCTTGTTTCTGTCGGTACCAGTTTTTGTCACACATAAAGAAATTATTCTTGAGGACCAATTCTATCATTATCGATAGCATCTCGGTATGTTTCCATAGTGTGGCTGATCTGTTATACAGGATTTTGTTAATGGCCTCTAAACCCAGCTGTGTGTCAATGCTGGTGTAAAGGGACACCACGTCTAGTGTTACCAAAAGAAAATCATCTTGCCATTCCATATCTGCTAGTGTACTAAGAATGTGTTTGGAATCCTGTATGTAGGACGGCAAGTTTTTGACTAGCGGACCCAGATACAGATCCGCATATTCCGCTAGCCTCTCTGTTGGGCCCCCTATGCCCGAAACAATGGGTCTCCCCGGTGGAAATGGGAGTTCCTTGTGAATTTTAGGCAAGGTGTACAGCCATGGATAGGTGGGTCTAAACACTTTCAAATATAAGTATTCCTCCTCGTTTAATAAACCTGATTGTTTCCACTTTAACAAATGTGAGTTAATTTCTATTGTTAAGGGACCAATGGGGTTATATGTGAGGCGTTCGTAGCATATTTCATTTTGTAATTGTTGACTAATTTCTGATTGGTAATCTATGCGATCCATAATCACTACGTTTCCCCCTTTGTCCGCCTCTCGTATGATGATAGTATTATCGCTCATTAGTGTATTGAGTGCTATCCTTTGTCCCTTACTAAGGTTGTCCTTATATTTGAACAAGTATTTAGGTGCTCTGCAGTGCACAAATAATGAACAATATCTAAAAAAAACATTTTCTGTTCACCACATATTGATTACAATTTTACGACCACAATGACAGGCATTCTTAGATCAAACTTGAGAATAAAAGATCAAACTTCATGAAACGGTACTCTCCAAACTGAAAGATTAACAAGTCGGAGGCCGAAAGCCTTTGATGCAGCAGGGGGCGGAGCTGATGCCTTTCAACTGAAGCTGCTGGCGGCAGATGGCTGGCTTACATGTGGACGCCCATTTTAGGTCAATGCGCTTGCGCATTGAGCTTGCTTTTCACGGGCATTGCATGGAATCGCCCGATAGTTGAGCTCTGGTTAAGCCCCTATATTCTCGCAAGCTCAATGCGCAAGCGCATTGACAGGCGAGACCTAAAAAGGAGTTTTGCACGTTGAAATTTTAAAACGCATTTCAGATTGTTTATGTGGACGAAGGGACACCTTCCTGCACATAAGCAATCATTCCCCTAAATGCAAGCACCCGTGCACTATGGTGCAAGGGTGCCTGCATTGGCGCTTGGCAGCTTCTTAGAGCCAACACTGGGGGAAACTCAAAGCTTCACCGTATTCTTGAAAATACGGTACAGCCCTGCGTTTCAGAAGTGGCAGTGCGCGGCATTAAGCCAAGAAGGCTAACTTCGCACTCCGCCACATCCTTGTAAACATGCCCCAAAAGTATTTCTTCTCGCTGTGCCTCCGTATGCTTCCCCAAGGGAGACGTAGGATTCTGACCCATTCCCAGTTATACGAAACGTTGTAGGTCTGGGAATGCGTCAGGTTCCACAGCAAAACCCATGGCACATACTTTTCATGCAAAGTGATGCTTGAAAAGGGGACGTAAATCCAAGGGCATGAAAAACCACGCAGGGTGGCTTAGCGTGGCCTTGTAAATATGGGCCAGCACACTGTGGTGCATAAAAAAAGTTATGCACCAGCGGCGCAAAGGGCTGGTAAAGAAGCCCCCTGGCTTTTTAGGTTTTCCTGAATTGAAGAAGATTTCTAATTTCCTTTAGTTTTAGGGGTAGGGTATTTCATAATTTGGCTGTACAGGTGACAAAGCTTCTGCCTCCCCAAGAGGATTTTGTGAATTTGGGAAAAATTGTGTTCTTGGCTATGGATGAGCGCAATGGCCGATAGAGGATGTACCAAGAAAAGCAGCATTTATGATACCCAGGGCCTGAAAAATGAAGTGCTTTAAAGGCAATGCACAATTAGGTCGGATTCCTTGCTATGTTCGCTTCTTAAGCCAAACTGAGTAGGGTCAAGCAATTTATTTTCATTCATAGAGGAAGCCGGCTCTAGATTCATGGCTTTCTCTGCTATCAGCTCACAGCAACCTCTCAGCAAATGTACTCTACTCGTTTACTCTAAACAAACCCAACACACATTTTAATTCCTTAATACCCATTAAAAGTCCACACAACCCATACCTTTACACCTTTCTACCCCAACTACCTCATATGTGTACCTTCACACATGGACAAAACACCACTCTATCCTATACCACTAACCAATCCACTTATCCAGCGCTTAATTTCTAAAAAAAATAAGGGGCAGATTTATGAAGGCCTTGCGCCGCCGGTGCGTCACTTTATTTGACGCAACGGCGGCGAAAACAATGCGCTCTATTTACAACGTGACGCATCAAGGAGATGCGTCACGTTGTAAAGCCCTGCGCCATAAGGAGGCGTTCCTGCGCAGGAACGCCTCCTAAAAGTGGCTGAGTCAAATCTA